>NC_086215.1:3134375-3761250 GCF_035770615.1 Melospiza melodia melodia
CCCTGTGTCCTGTCCCTCCATGTCCTTATGAAAAGTCCCTTTCCAGTTCTCTTGGAGGCTCTTCAGGTACTGAAAGGCTGCAATAAAGTCACCCTGGAGCTTTCCCTTCCCTTCCCTTCCCTTCCCTTCCCTTCCCTTCCCTTCCCTTCCCTTCCCTTCCCTTCCCTTCCCTTCCCTTCCCTTCCCTTCCCTTCCCTTCCCTTCCCTTCCCTTCCCTTCCCTTCCCTTCCCTTCCCTTCCCTTCCCTTCCCTTCCCTTCCCTTCCCTTCCCTTCCCTTCCCTTCCCTTCCCTCCCCTCCCCTCCCCTCCCCTCCCCTCCCCTCCCCTCCCCTCCCCTCCCCTCCCCTCCCCTCCCCTCCCCTCCCCTTCCCTTCCCTTCCCTTCCCTTCCCTTCCCTTCCCTTCCCTTCCCTTCCCTTCCCTTCCCTTCCCTTCCCTTCCCTTCCCTTCCCTTCCCTTCCCTTCCCTTCCCTTCCCTTCCCTTCCCTTCCCTTCCCTTCCCTTCCCTTCCCTTCCCTTCCCTTCCCTTCCCTTCCCTTCCCTCTTCTCTCTTCTCTGAATAATCCCAATTCTCCCAGCATTTCCTCATGAGAGGGGCTCCAGCTTTTGGAGCATCTTCCTGGCCCTCATTTCTTTCATTTTTTGCTTAATTTAGTGCCATAACTATGAAGAGCCCCAATATCAACATTTCTTTGTAAACTTCTCAAGTTTACAAAGAAACTTGAGAAGTTTACAAGTTGGCTGAGGAAAAGGGAATCATCCATCCTGATGTCCTGACAGGGATGAGCTGAAGGAGAGTAAATTCCAGTTTTGGGTTCGCCTTGTGGTGGTGGTTTTGTGTCTCTGATGGGTTTTGGTGCAGTTTGGAAAGAGAATTGAAAACCTTTGGAGCACATTCCAGCAGTGCTGGGGCCATTTCCCACCAGAATTATGAGAAAATTCTGATATGAAATGTTTGCAGAGGCAAAAGCAACCAAATTTTAGAGGCTCCATAGCTCAGGGGTTAGAGCACTGGTCTAGTAAACCAGGGGTCGTGAGTTCAAATCTCACTGGGGCCTGGGCAGAGTCTGCATCTCCTGCAAGGACCTTGCTGCTTTATCTTCCTGTTTATTCCCAAGATGTTCCTGATGCTGCTTTTTGGAGCATCCACCCCAGCCTGAGCGAAATACAAACATCCCCCAGCACCTACACCACAAACAACAGGCACAGAGAAGCAGAGAAACCAGCAGTGGTCAGTGTTGTACCCTTGAAATACATTTAATGCACAGCAATCAGAGAAGGGGAACATCCAGTAATGGGGTTTGGAGCCCTCTGGACCCTGCAGACTTTGTGGGGGTCACTGATGGACAAAGCTGGAAGGGCTGCCAGGTATTTACAGTCAGAGCTGCTTCATCTCTTCAGACAGCAGCAGGAGGATCAAATTATGGCTCCAGAGCTCCGTAATTGCAGAGCTGGCTGAAAACATTATAAATATGGTTTGTGGAGAATCAGCAACATCAGTCATCTGCAGAGCCTTGCTGGGGGTACAGGAAAGGGATCATTTCTAAGTAATAGGTAAGAATTAATCTATTTTGCATCTTGAATTCCATGAATTGCTGTCCAGATTTATGAGATTTCCCCCTCTGCCTTTGCACATCTCTTTTCCCTATTCCTTTTCAAGTAGACTCCCTATATTGAGTCCAAATGAGCCAAACCAGTGATGGAAAAGGTAATTTCTGAATTTCAAAAGGGCCTTTTCCATCTGAGGGAAAGAAGGCTCAAAAGCCTGAAAGATTTTTTTCTTGTGGAGGGGGACACAGGGTGGCATGAGGGACATGGGACTTTGTTTGCCTCTCCCCAGGCTGGTTCCTTCCAGCTCTGTTGTCCCAAAAAAGTGAGCTTTGGAGGGTTGATGGGTTTCCTCCCCCACTGACCTGCAGGAATTTCCCTGCTTTCCTCTGAATATATCCCAGTAAGGACAAAGAAACAGAAGCCAGCAGGGTTCCCATTAATCTGCAATTAATAAATGAGCACAAGTTACTGTTATTGTAACCCCAGGTCCTGGAAAATGGGCAGATGGGTTTTACTAAAAGGGAATTTATCTCCAGACTGTTGTGGCTCTACCTGGATTCCCCCTGTCCCTCATTCCAGCTTTATCTCTTTATTTGGCTTTCAGAGGAGACCGCAGAGCAAGACCCAAAAATATCTTTGTGGTTCAAGTTCACTTTTGCCATCAGGCTGTGGGTTCAGCTTAGCTGAGCCTGGTGGGGATGGAAATGATCCTCTGAAAAATTAATGTCTTTCCTTTCTGTGCAAAGAGGACAAATGTTCAGGATGTGTTTTGCTGAATTCTTAATCTCTGCAGAAGCTGATATTAATGCCAGAGCTCCTCTCCCAGTGACCCTGCTGCAATGCAGAGCCCAAACTCTCTGATGCTGCTTGTTGAGCATCAGCCTGGGCAAGGATGATTTTACCAGGGGAGCTGGAATCTTTTTATATCCATCACCCATCATCTCCTTCTCTTTCAAAGACAGAGCTTGACTAGAGGGAGAAAGAGGGTGAAGTGTTTATATCCTGATCCTGAAGCCCAGATAAATGTGGGAGGCAGGAGGGCACCTCTTCCTTGCCCCCAGGGAATGGGCACAGCCCTGAGGCTGCCAGGGATGCCCAGGGTGGGGTTGTTGGGGGATCTGGGTGTGGATAGAGGCTGGATGATCCTGGTGGGTGCATCTCAGCTCAGGACATTGCAGGATTCTGTGATTCCATTGTCTGTGTTCCCCGTGGGATGGAAATGCTGCAGAGATGTTCAGAGGTCAGGGCAGGTGGTGCAGCTCTGCCCCAGGATGGGGCCAGGCTGGTGCCCTGGGGGTTTGTTCAGGGTCAGGGTTGTGACCTGCCCAGTCCAATCCCAGACAGGCTTTTGTCACAGATATCTTTTCATGAAAAATCCTTTCCTTAGGGTTTTTCCTCCTGAGAAGCTGAAAGGCCTCAGGAACAAAATGTAAACAATGGTTATCTGCTGCTGTGGAATGCAACAGGTGCATCTGGGATTGGTCTCATGTGGTTGTTTCTAATTAATGGCCAATCACAGTCAGCAGGCTCAGACAGAGAGTCCGAGACACAAACCTTTGTTATCATTCTTTTCCTTTCCATTCTATTCTTAGCCAGCCTTCTGAGATGAAAACTTTTCTTCTATTCCTTTAGTATAGTTTTAATGTAATCTATATAATAAAGTAATAAATCAGCCTTCTGAAACATGGAGTCAGATCCTCATCTCTTCCCTCATCCTAAATCCCCTGTGCCCACCGTCACAGGCTTTTCTTGCTTTCTTTAGGGAGATTTAAAGGTGTCTTCCTGTCTATCCATGAAAATTTGCTTTTAATACTCTCCTCACACCTTCAGAATATAATTTATATCTTTAAAGCCATCCTGGACTCTGTGCATTTCTCTGGAATACTTTTCATTCCTGGGTCTCCTTCCAAGGGTTCCATCAAGCTGGACAGAGAAATCATTTCTTATAAACAACAGTGAATATTGAGGCCCAGCAGCCCTGCAGCATCAAGGTGCCCCAATGCAAGGACTGTGTTACAGAGCTGCATTTCTGCTTCCATGTCAGTCCTAGGAAAGGCCACAAATGCCTCAACGAATCCATTTCTTAATACACGTGGGAAACAATAAATAGTTTAATCCAGGGAGGGAAGCCTTGAGCCAGAGCCAGTGAAAATGCTGCCAGGTTTAAAGAACTTTTGGGCTTAGAAATACAATTGACGCTAATGTTAAAATCTAACATACACAGGGATCAAAGGGCAGCTTTGTAGCCTCAGCCACAGGAAAAAAAATAATTAATAAAGTTGATAGGACTGCAGAATTCAGAGTGGGGAAAAATCACCCAAATTTATCAATTTTCCAGCTCTCCCATAATGATTACATTCAATCCATTATTCCAAACAAGATATTGTGGGTTTAACAACAATGTTTAAAAAAACAAATAGGAATTGTTTTTGAAATAATATGAAAAAATATGAAATACCAGCTCCATGTTCCAGTGTGCCAGGACCAGGGAGCTGCACAGCATCCACAGGGACATCTGTGCCCACCTTCCACTCACATCCAAGAGGATTTCTCCAAAGCCTTGGTGCAAAGTTTTGCCCAGGGACATTGTTATCTCCCTGCCTTTTGAGCATTGGAACAGATTCTCCAGGGAAGTGCTGGAGTCACCATCCCTGGAAATGTTCAAAAACCAGGGAGATATGGCACTTTGAGATATGGTACTTTGAGATATGGTTTAGTGGGCACAGGGGTGTTTAGCCAAAGGTTGGAGTTGATCCTGGAGGTCTTTTCCAGCCTCTGGAATGTTTCTGGGATCTCCTGGAGCCTGTGAGGTCACCACCTGCTCCTCCTGAGCCCCAAGGCCCACAGAGAGCATCAAACACAGCACTGAGAGCTCCAGGAGAGCTGCTGGCTGCCCCAAAGGCTGGATGCAGAACTAAACCTGATGTGAACATGGTCCTGCTGCTCCCCAAGACTTCCATGGCACCTTCCCAGAAGCACAGAAAATCCTGGTGACCCATGTGACTGCCCATTCCTTTGGAATGTGGGAGCCTCTTACAAGCACAGCAGTCCTGGCAGCCAGCACAGCCCAGCTCTGTGCTGGACACAGCAGCTCAGAATGGAAATTATCAATTATCACCACATCCCAACACTGCTCCATGAGTGTCTGGAAAGGATTATGGCTTTTTCAAGGAGAAAACCCCAAACCAGCAGTTCCTGTGGGGATAGGAGATCCCATGGACAGGTAACAGTGCTGGCAAAAATGTCTCATTGGGGCAGCTTTTCAAGACTCTTCCTTTGCACAAATCGTGCAGCTCCCAGCCTCTCCCTGACTGTGCTGCTCATCCTTAAAATTTCCATATCTTGGAAAAATTTCCATATCTTCTCTTTTCCACAGCAGGGCCCTCAGGGTTTAATGCTGGCATTCTGATTCTCCTGGACTCAGCCAGGGAGATCCCACTGACCTGCTCAGGACAGTTGGAATACTAGTAAACATTCTCATTCCTTCAGGCCACAACTCCATGAAAAACCTGGGAAAGAGCATGGGATTGTTGTAGTTACTGCAAATGTAACCAAACTATGAAAAGCAGTTAGTGCCAATTGAGCCCAGCTTTAGAAAGCCAGCCATGCCCAGTTTCACCTGGGCACCCTGCCAGGCAAATCCAGGAATCTGCCAGGAGGAATGGCACAGGAATGGCTCAGGAATGGCACAGGAATGGCAGGTCTGCCTTAGGGGGGATGGAAGGAGTTTATTGTGTTTAGTCTGTCCACAGGAAGGCTAAAAGTAGACATGAGTAACTCAGAGAAATACCACAGGAGTAAACAGCCAGAAGGAGAAGTAACTATTTTAATGAGCAGGAATGAATATGTTAGGCTGGAATTTAACAAAAAAATAAAATTCAGAGGAGTCTTTTTTTTTCAAGCAGTCAAGGAGGAGAAAAACCCCTGAGAGGTGAGAAAGGGAACCAGGAGGTCCTGGAGGAGCTGGATAGGACAGCCAGGCTCTGTGAGCACAGAGCTCCTGTCCTGTGCTCTGTTCAGCAGGGACACCATGGAGTCACACAGTCCTGGGATGGCTTGGGTTGGGAGGTGTTGGGGAAGATGAAACAGGAAAGCCTTATAAATATGGTTGCCTGGCAAAAGATTTTGAGAATATAGAAACTATAAGTGAGATTGAAATGAAAGCAAACTTTCAGATACTTTAGTTACTGAACAACTGGAAAACAATGGTGTGGCCAACTGAAGGTGATCCCCTTTGGATGGAACAACACCCTCTGCTTGCAGACAGGCCCAAGGCTCAGAGCAGACCCTACAGCTTGGCAGAAGGGGCCCAAAGAGGAGTTTTTAGCGTTTAAAATGTAACACAGTATGGTAATGTAATGATTCTTATAGGCTGTGTGTAAATGCTGTAGGATTTGTATCTTGTACTAGATTGGTTAGTGAGAATCAGAATATTCAACACAGAAGAAGATTTATTGTATTGTAACGGGAACTTCACACTCTTACCTCTTGTCTCTTAGCTCTTGCCTTTTACGCTCTTACCCCCTTTTACTCCCTTACCCTTTTGCTCTCTCACCCTCTCATCCTCTCTCCCCTCTCTTCTCTCATTCCTGCTCTGAGCTGTGTTTGGCAGCTCCCAGCAGGGCCCTGCACCCAGGCCCTTTGCAATGAACCCCAAGCTCCAGACCTGGCTCCAGAGATCTCTGCTCTCCATCCATCCCCACCATCCTACCCCCAACACTCCTACAGGGAGGGACCTGAATTTTATCTCATTCCACCCCTGCCATGGGCAGGGACAGCTTCCACTATCCCAGGTTGCTCCAAGCCCATCCAGCCTGGCCTGGTACACCCCCAGGGTGTGACCTTGACCAAGCTCAGCCCCATCCTGTGGTGGGTGAGTACCTGTGTGTATTTTGTGTATTTTTAACAGCCTTTTAAGTAACTTGTGTCTCCAAATGCCTCTCCCAGTTTCAGAAGCAGGAGGCAAGGACTTTAATTCTGCTTTCTGCTGCACCCTGGAGAGCCTGTGACGTACCTGCTGATTGCCTCAGCTCCCCCCTGGCTGGGAGGGGAGCAGTTCATTCCCTGTGCACAGAGCCCAGTTAGAGAGCTCCTTGTTCTAATAATGGTCATCTATTTATAGCCTTTCATAATTTGTTTCATGACAAAGAGATTCTGCAAGATGGTCCTTGATGATTCTTGCAAGTTTGTAATGATTTTTCCCTTCCTGTGTTATTGAAAGTAGCTTTTGTGCTCAGCAAAATGCCTGTAATAAAGGCTATTCCATGTGTTCTGAGCAAATGACAGGGACTTTAATAGGTTTCTGAGGAAAGCTTAGAATTTCTCTTTGTTTCCCTTCAATTCTTTTCAATCTCCTGTGTCAGACGGGCCTGGCTTAGCCCAAGCCTTGCAGGAGCAGAGGAGGCCCAGAGCACAATGCCCTCAGTGCTGCTGCCCAGTGCCAGCACAGCAGCTCAGCCCAGAGCCCCTGGGGTGACACTTTGCAGAAAGCAGAAGGGCAAAGTCCAGAGATGGCCCTGGCTGTGAATAATTTGCTCATTCCACAACTGTCTCACACCAGAAATGACAATTATTTCTAGGGCCAGCTGTTGTGGATCCTGGCATTGGTACAACTGCCCTGCTGAAATATCTCTGCACCATCCCAGCCACAGCCACACCTCTGTCACCATCACAGACTGCAGTACACTACAGCATCATGTGCACTCACAGGACCATCTCCAGATTTCCCCATTTCCTACAGCATTTTTAACCCAGAGAACAGTTTTTGTCCCCACGCAGCTCCAGGTGACAGTGCTGGTGGCCTGTCCTACCTGCACTGCTGCTGGGGGATGGCAAAGCAGAGGGACACGTCCTTGTCTGGGCTGTCTCTGTGTCGAGGCTCACAGTTATCAGTCCCTCCACACCTTTCTGGGGGGAAACACGATGGGGAGAGCACAGCCCCACCCCTGCCCTCTGCCAAACCCAGCAGGGCGTCACCAAGTCCTGGGCTGAGGTTTTCATTAATCAGGGGTCAGGTTCACACTGGTTTGGTTCTTCCCTTCTCACTTGGTCCCAGCTGTGTCTGGAGTCTTTTCAGAGTTGAAGCTTTCAACAATGCTCCAGTGGGCTCCAGTTTTGTTAACCAAGAGAATCATGGAATCCCCTGAGCTGGAAGGGACCCACCAGGATCCCCCAGCCCAGCCCCTGTCCTTGCCAACCCCAGCCTGGGCACCCCTGGCAGCGCTGCCCAAAGGCTCCTGGAGCTCTGGCAGCCTCGGGGCCGTGCCCATTCCCTGGGCAGCCTGGGCAGTGCCAGCACCCTCTGGGGGCAGAGCCTTGCCCTGAGCTCCAGCCTGAGCTGCCCTGGCCCAGCCCCAGCCGTGCCCTGGCTCCTGTCCCTGGCCCAGGGATCAGAGATCAGAGCTGCAGCCCTGGTGAGCTCTGCCCTCACTCTGCTCCAGCTGGACAATCCCAGAGCCCTCAGCAGCTCCTCACTGGCTTCCCCTCGAGATCCTTCCCTATCTCCATGTCCGTGCTCTGAGCACTCTCTACCAGCTTTAGTTCTCACACTGTGGTGCCCAAAGCTGCCCCACCACTCCTGTTCCTGGCTGGGCACTCCACAGGCCTGAACCACCCCTGCCTTTTTACATTTCCCAGCCTTTCCCTTCTGCCCCTTTGCTTGGACTCCCCTTTCTGAGCACTCCCAGTTGGTGACCCGTGCATGTCCCAGGTCCCCAGTGGGATCTCCCCAGCCATCCAGCACCGGCAGCCTTTTTTGGCTGTGGCAGAGCACAGACCATCCCCACACTGCCGGTGGGGTTGCCTGGGACCACCAGGAGGCATCAGTCCCCTGTTAGTCTGTCCTAGGTTGTCTAGATGATGCTTTTATCCCCAGTTGTCTTGTTCTGCATGCTTCTTCACTCTCTGGAACAAGTCTTAAAGGTGCAAAACTTTTTATTCTGCATTAACAGAACAAGATGATTGGGGATAAAAGCATCATGCAGTCAACCTGGGACATAGCCCTACATCACTCAGCTGCAGTCCTCTCCAGTTCTCCTCCCAGGGCAGGCAGGTGCAGGGACAGGAGCTCCAGGAGTCTTGTCCCCTCTGGGCAGCCCCTCCCAGGCTATCCACAGTGCCAGAGACCAGAGCAGCAGCCCCAGCACCAGGGCTGTTTATGGGGAGGCTGAGTGTGCTCCCTGAATCAGCACCAGAGCTGCTTGTGGGGAGGCTGCTGTGCTTTTCCCTGCTCTGCATCAGCCCCAGCACCTCCCTGTTTGTGGGGAGGCTGAATGTGCTCCCTGCTCTCCATCAGCCCCAGCATCAGAGCTGTTTTTGGGGAGGCTGCAGTGCTCTCCCTGCCCTGCATCAGCACCACAGCTGCTTGTGGGGAGGCTGCTCCCCTGCATCAGCATCAGAGCTGTTTGTGGAAGTGTGCAGTGTTCCCCCTGCTCTGCATCAGCCCCAACATCAGAGCTGTTTGTGGAAGTGTGCAGTGTTCTCCTTGCTCTGCATCAGCCACAGCATCAGAGCTGTTTGGGGAAAGGCTGAAGTGCTCTCCCTGCTCTGCCCAGCATCAGAGCTGTTTGGGGAAAGGCTGAAGTGCTCTCCCTGCTCTGCCCAGCATCAAAGCTGTTTTTGGGGAGGCTGCAGTGCTCTCCCTGCTCTGCCCAGCATCAGAGCTGTTTGGGGGAGGCTGCAGTGCTCTCTCTGCCCTGCACCAGCCCCGGGGCTATGAGAGGGCAGCACCTGGATCCGCTGGAAGAGCAGAGCTCCGTCAGAGCTGCCCCGGGCTCCCTGGAAATCATCCAGCAAACCCAGAGAGAATCCTTCTGCTTCCAGTCCAAGAGTCAGGCTGATGACGGGTCCAAACCAAACCTTCCCACAGCTTTCCTTCCCATTCGGGCTCTTTGCTTCTCTGTAGAGCCGGGTTCACAAAAGGATCTCCCAGTGCCAGGGAATTCTGCTGCTTCCGCCCAGGACGGAGGTGAAGTGAGTTTTGTTTTGTTTTGTTTTGTTTTGTTTGCTCAGCTGCTGTAACCAAAGTGTTTCAAGAGTTTGTGGGGACTGGAGGGGAGTTATGAGTCCCAGTCCCCAGTTGGGTTTCCAGCACACCCACAGCTGTAATTCCCCAGCTCATCACCAGCCCCACACCTGAACAATGAACCAGAGGATGATTAAGGAGCCTGAAATTGCCTTCCTCTCTCAATGAGCCTTGTGTTTCCTCTCTCAGGAGGGCAGAGCTGCTTGAGGGGTATGTTTGCTTTTATTTTCCCTTGTTTCTCTCCTTCCCCTGCCCAGCAGTGGGAGCAGCAGGAGCAGAAGTGCAGGGACACAGCCCAGCCCAGCTTAGTGCAGGGAAGACTTCTCTGCTCTCTGTGCCTGGGGCTTTGCAGGACACCCAGTGTCCATCCCAGTGCTCCCAGTGCTGCCAGGGGAAGAAAAGCACATTCTAGGAGTGAGTCTGGTCGTGTTTGCACAGGGAATTTTCCTGGGAACCATTCAGGAACTTCCTGATTCAGACACAATTGGCTGTGAGTGTGCAGCTGCTGGGGGAAAGCAGTGGAATTATTTTGTTATTAACACTCACGTGGCCGCATCAGCTCAGGATCCATCCCATGTCCTCCCCAAGGCTGAGACCACAGGTGAATGTGCAGCATTGAGAAGTTAAAGGATCAGTTTCAAGGAGTTCCTTTTCTGCCATGAAATTCATAGACTGAGCATAAACAAAAGAGAGTGAATATCCCCAAAGAGAACAGAATGAACCTTTTCAGCTGGTTCCATTGGCAATGCCCTTTTTCCCCCAGTAACTGGTTGTCTCCGTTGATTTTGGAATGGGCAGTCAGAACTGAAACAAAGCTGTTGGGCTTTTTGGAGTGGGAGCTGAAATGTTAGATTCTCTGCTGACTTGTGCTGGCCCCACAGCCAAATGTGATATTCCCCTTGGCTTTCCCAAGTGTTAATGAGGTGCAGAGACGACCTCAACTCTTGTTTTATATTTCATGGAACATTAATGGCAAATTCAGCCCCTGGCCCCAGGAGCAGATGCCAAAATGCAGCCTTGGCTCCATTTCACCCTTTTGCAGCCCCGGGGCTGGGGCTCAGCTGGCACCCACCAGCACTGCAGCCCTTTCCCTGGGCTGGGCTCTGCTGAGTGCACACATTGTGCATCCTGAGCCTCTGCCCAAGGTGAATTTTATCCTCAGCATAGCCCTGAGCCCAGCCTGAACCTCGTCCAGCCCCTGGATGCTGTCCAGAATCTCTTCTGCACTGGAGCCATTCCTGATTCCAGAAACACTTTTCAGTTTTTTCTGTCAGGGTCCGTAGGCCCAGCTGTGCCATGCACTGTTGGATTTGATGTTGTTTGGCCTCTGAATTTGTGCAAAGATGTTCCCATGGAAGTGTTGCTGGGGGGTTCAGGCACAGTTCCTCCTCTTTTGCCTTTTGACTTTGAGACAAGGCCATGTCCTTCCTGCAAGGTGAGAGAGCATTGATATATTCTGATGACAAACCCTGATTTTTAGTCCTTTCCCTCTGATCCCACTAATTTAAGCTACACTCTGTTCTGCAGCTTCTATTTTCTCCTGTACCACAGCTCTCCTCTGGGGCTTCCAACCATTGGTGTCATCAGAGCTTCAGAAATAGAAAATTAATCAAACACTGAGGTAGTCACACCAGCAAGAGCTGCTTTTACACATTCCCCACCTGGAGCACAAATAGGATCTCCTTGAGATTTCACAGGGGAAGGCTTTGGTTATGAATGCAAAGATCAGGAGCGTTTACTACATTAAACTTCAGCAGAAAGACTCATCCAAGTGTCTGGAAATGAAAGGCAAGGGCCAGATTTGGGTGCATAAGGGGATGGAGAGGCAAATGGCACTCAGCTGGCACCCACCACTGCCCCATGGGCTGGAGATTTAGGGCAGGGAGTGTAAGAGCATCAGGGGATAGGAAGGTGGGGATGGATGGAGACAAGAGATCTCTGGAGCCAGGTCTGGAATTCGGGGTTCATTGCAAAGGGCCTGGGTGCAGGGCCCTGCTGGGAGCTGCCAGCCACAGCTCAGAGCAGGAATGAGAGAAGAGAAGGGGGAGAGAGGATGAGAGGGTGAGAGAGTAAAAGCATAAGAGAGCAAGGTTCCCATTACAATGCAATTAATCTTCTTCTGTGTTGAATATTCTGATTCTCACGAACCAATCTAGTCCAAGATACAAATCCTATAGCATTTACATACAGCCTATAAGAATCATTACATTACCATACAGTGTTACATTTTAAACCCTAAAAACTCCTCTTTGGGCCCCTTCTGCCAAGCTGTAGGGTCTGCTCTGACCCTTGGGCCTGTCTGCAAGCAGAGGGTGTTGTTCCTTCAAAAGGGGATCACCTTCAGCCGGCCACACCATTGTTTTCCTGTTGTTCAGTAACTGAGGGATCTCAAAGCTTGCTTTCATTTCAATCTCACTTATAGTTTCCATATTCTCAAAATCTTTTGCCAGACAATCACATTGATAAGGCTTTCCTGTCTCATCTTCCCCAACACAGGAGAACCCAGGAATTTCTCACCTGGACAGACCCAGATGGGCAGCTTGGTAGGAAAGAGCCTGAGCTGAGGGAAGGTGAGGCAGGGAGTGATCCAGGGGGAAACTGGGAAGGAAAGGCAGGGAATGGTCCAGGTGAGGACCAAGGGCAGATCTCAGCAGCTGTGACAGAGCACTGCCAGCCAGGAGCACCATGGCCACATTTCTGCCTCCCTGAGCTGTGCTTTGAGGGGGAATTGAGGTAACACTGAGAATTGAGTTCCCAGAAGCGTTTAGGAATTGAGGCTCTGATTCAGAGGTTTGTAAAATGCCTGAGGCTGTAAAATCCTGCAGGGGTCACTGAGTCATGCCCAAGACCCTCCACAGCACGTGTGGGGAGATGGATCTGCACCAAACAGCAAGTGCAGCTTTGGGGCTGACTCAGCTTGAGCAGCAACTGGAGAAGGGGAAAGATTTGTGAGCACTACATGAGAAAAGAGCTGCCAAAGAGCCCTGCAGTGCCTGCAGGGTTTTTCCTCTTCATTCTCTCGGTCTGTGACTCCTGAGCAGTGTCCTCACAGAACCAGTTCAGCTGGAAAGGTCTCACCTTTCTCTGCAGACCACAGTGAGCTCAGGGATTTGGGATTTCATTCCCTCCCCTGCAGTTCACCTTTTGCCCCACAGTCCTGACTCACAGCTAAGGCTGAGCTAAAAACATCCGAGGTTTCCAGGCTGGAAGGAGTGGGCTGTGCACCTGCACCTCCCCACAGCTCCCTGGGCAGTGCTGGGATGCTGGGGGCGAGAGCATCACAGGGAAAACAAACACAGCAGGGGCTGGGCTTGCACAACACAGCATGGGCCAGAACTCAGCAACGCGGAGCAAGAAAACCAAAAGGAAAAGTGTTCCACTGAACTAACCCAAAGCTTTCCCAGTGAAAAGCACCTGTGTGTGGCAGGAGGGGTGTGGGACCTGCAGCAGGTACCTGAGGCAGCACAAAACACAGAATGTGTGTGACTGTGGTCACAAGGGTTTTGCAGGTGAAGAGAGAGGCGAGAATGTTGACCTCATGTTCAGAAGGCTTGATTTATTATTTTATGATATATATATATATATATTACATTATGACTATACTAAAAAGAAATAGAAGGAAAGTTCTCAGAAGCTAGCTAAGTTAAGAATAGAAAAGAATGATAACAAAGATCTGTGTCTCAGCAGAGAGCGAGAGCCAGCTCTGCCGTGAGTGGTCAGTAAATCCAAACATCCACAGGAGACCAATCATGGATCCACCTGTTGCATTCCACAGCAGCAGATAACCATTGTTCACACTTTGTTGCTGAAACTTCTCAGCTTCAGCAGGAAAAATCCCAACGAGAGGATTTTAATGAAAAGATGTCTGTGACAAATGTGCAGCACAAGTGACCACACTGAGGTCAAAATTCACTGATCAATTCAGCCTTTCAGAAATCCCCCAATTCCTGCCATGACAAGAGTGGGGTGCTCCATGAAGCTCAATACTCTTCAGAGGAAGATCCACCTGATCTGCAGGTGGCTGTGAGAGGCATCCAAGTGAGGATCCTGCCTGAGGCTGTGCAGGTGGGAGCAGGGAAAAGCAGCCCCACATCTTTTCCAAAACCCCCATATCCTTCCAATTTTATTATCCCCATTATTATTTCAAATACTCCCCATATCTTTTATTCGTGGGCATTGTTGACCCCTTCCCCTGAGCATGGGGGAATGAAGCAATCAGAAATCCTAGAAATCTGTGGCCACACAGAGCAGCTCACAATAACCTCATTGGGGAAGTGGGAGGTGAGTGAGAAGGGGCTGCAGGAGCCTGGGGCAGTGAGGGAGAGCTGGCTTTGGGTGATGTGAGTGCTGGAGGCAGGAGCCAGGTGCCTGGCAGCCCCATTTCCTGGCACTGCATCCTGGAAAGCCCTGTGGGAGTTTCCTGTTGCTCAGCCCTGCAGGCTGAAGCAGCACCTGCCTCCCTTCCCCACATTGTGCTGGCAGCAGGGGGAGGATGTCACTGGCCAAGAATTCCTTAGCAAGAAATGCCAGGAGGCCTTCAGCCCCTTTCCAGGCTGCTGGGCAGTGGCAAAGGCAAAATAATGTGTGGGAAAGGATTTGGCAGGTGTATCCTGCAGGCCAAGGAAGTGCAGAGCCAGGCCAGACCTGGTCCCACGGGTGTGAGGCACCTCTGGAGGGAGCTCAGCAGGAGCAGGAGCCCAATGGCAGCTCAGAGGTGGCTGCTCTTGGGGCTTGGCCAGGGAAAGGTCTGTGTGAGGCCTCAGGGTTGGGATTCCTGAGGCTGCAGAGGCTGTGTCTGTCCTTCAGAGTGCTGTGAGTCCCTGGGATGAGCATCTGCCCAAGGCTGTGCTTGCAGTGCTGTGACAGTGACCCACTGTCCACATGTGGTGGACACACTCTGGGTTATTACTAAATCACCTTACAGACCACCCACGTGTCCCATTTCATCTTCTCTTTCATTTTAGAACCAGGTCACTTCCACACCCATCCTCCTCTGACTCCCACTCCTGGGTCCCCACAGCATCTTCAGCAGCTCCTGCTCCTGGGGTTTGGCTGAACCCAGTCCTGTCCCCTTCACCTCTTTTATTTTTGTCATTTTTCTTCCCCTCTCCCTCCCTGCAGCTGAGGGAGCAGCTGCTGTGGAAGTGGAGAAGGCAGCAGCTTTCCATCAGCTCTGACAGGAGCAGTGGGGCCCTGCTCCCGTTCCACCAGCAGATCCTCCCCCATATCCATGGCTGGAGGGATCCCATCCAGGCGGCAGGGAATGCACCCAGCAGCTGCAGACAGGTCACTGGGAGGGCACCTCGAGGCTCTGGGACAGCCCAGCACAGTCAGTGACCAGCAGGATTAGTGTCAGGTGACATTTCAGCTGCTGCTTTTGGGCACCCACAAAAACAGCCTTGTTCCCTGCACTGGGGCCAGCCCTGTCCCTCTCTGAGCACTGGGGCCATCCCTGTCCCTCCCTGCAGCCCTGGGGCCAGCCCTGTCCCTCCCTGGGCACTGGGGCCATCCCTGTCCCTCTCTGAGCCCTGGGGCCATCCCTGTCCCTCCCTGGGCACTGAGGCCATCCCTGTCCCTCTCTGAGCACTGGGGCCATCCCTGTCCCTCTCTGCAGCCCTGGGGCCATCCCTGTCCCTCCCTGGGCACTGGGGCCATCCCTGTCCCTCCCTGAGCACTGGGGCCATCCCTGTCCCTCCCTGCAGCCCTGGGGCCAGACCTGTCCCTCTCTGAGCAATGGGGCCATCCCTGTCCCTCCCTGAGCACTGGGGCCATCCCTGTCCCTCCCTGGGCACTGGGGCCATCCCTGTCCCTGTCTGAGCACTGGGGCCATCCCTGTCCCTCCCTGGGCACTGGGGCCATCCCTGTCCCTCTCTGAGCACTGGGGCCATCCCTGTCCCTCCCTGCAGCCCTGGGGCCATCCCTGTCCCTCTCTGAGCACTGGGCTCCCTGTCCCTCCCTGCAGCCCTGGGCTCCCTGTCCCTCTCTGCAGCCCTGGGCTCCCTGTCCCATCAGTCCAGCACAGGAACAGCCCCTGTCCAGGCAGGAGATGGAACAAGGCAGTAGGGGACATGGATCAGTGTGTCCATCCCCCTAGAGCTCAGCCTCCCTTGCAGGGCCACATCTCCTGGCCATGCCTGGGCACACCTGGCTGCTCTGGGAAGGTGTTTCCATCTCCCTGGAAAGCCTTGGGGCAGTTGGGATCCCTCTGGATGTCACTGGGAGGGGATTTCTCCTGTGATGCTTTGCAGGAGAACGTTGCCATCTGCATGGCTGAGACAGGGCATGGAGGGTGGGAAGGGTCCCCGAGGGATGCTGAGGAGGGAGACAGGAGGAAGAAACTGCAGAATACATCCTGTGGGAACCCAGAACATCCCTCTGGCTGTCCAGGATGGCCAGGACCCCTGCCAGGGAGCTCAGAAGCCCTGGCACAGAGCCCAAGATGCCCCTGTGGTTTTGATTATGACCCATGGAGCAAATTACCAACCTTATATGAAGATCAGCAAGCCACAACAGTTTAGGTAGAATAATAGTGAAGTTACCACATGGTGGAAAAGAAGATTTTGAGGTTTTTGGTATGAGGGTTCAGGGGGCAAGATATAGAGAACTGGGTGTGTCCAGCCTTTCTTCTTCTTCTTCTTGGCCTCCACCTTCTGCTGTGATGGTGGCACTTACAGATTGGTTTACAGTAGAAGCTCACTGTCTAACATAGGTGATAGGTATTGGAAAGTAATTGTAAATAATAGTAATAGTTTTTAGTTTAAAGTAATAGTTTTTAGTATAAAGACATAACACCGCCCCAGGGGCAGGCAGAGTGCCTGGAACTGTCCTGCTGGATGGACCTCAACTGGGCAGAAGAAAAAATTTTATAGATAAGGAACAATAAACAACCTTGACGCTGAGAAATGAAGAGCCCTGACTCCTTCTTCAAGTGCCAGGCTGGGAAAAGACACTTTCCAGCTCTTCTCGGGGTCACTGTGAGCAGCTAGAGATCCCAACACATCCAGGGAAATCATGGCACTGAATATCCCCTTTCCCCCCTTCAGCTGGAAGTTGATGGCAGTGGGGATGTGACTGTGATGGCCCCTGGCATGGAAAGAAGGTTCCCAGGGAGCCCAGCACAAGAAGGAGCCCAGACCCCAGCGTGTCCCCCCCTGGGGATTCACTACTGGCAGTGCTCTGTCTAATGCAGCACGAGGTGCCCTGATCTTCCTGGGGCAGTGACACAGTGCCAGCCTCTGCTCAGGGTTGTGTCCACCTGGACTCCCAGGTCCTGTTCTGCCAATCCTGCTCAGCTGGGAAAGAGAAGTGACAGGGAGAGAGAAGTTGGCCAAGATCCTCCTCTGAGAATAAATGGGATTTTGGTGCCTCTTCAGAGAGTGCTGTCAGGGAAGAACTGTGTGGGTTTGTCCAGTGCTGCTGCAAGGGCAGCTTTGGAATCATGGGATCAGAGACTGGGTTGGGTTGGAAGGCACCTTAAATCCCATCCAGTGCCACCCCTGCCATGGCAGGGACACCTCCCACTGTCCCAGGCTGCTCCCAGCCCTGCCCAGCCTGGCCTTGGGCACTGCCAGGGATCCAGGGGCAGCCACAGCTGCTCTGGGCACCCTGTGCCAGGGCCTGCCCACCCTCACAGGGAACAATTCCTAACTCCCAATATCCCACCCAGCCCTCCCCCCTTATCCTGTCCCCAGTCCCTGTCCAGCTCTCTTGGAGCCCCTTCAGGTCTCAGAAGGGACTTTAGGCTTTCCCCAAGCCCTCTCTTCTCCAGGCTGAACAATCCCAACTCCCTCAGTCTTTCCTCCTGGAAGAGATGCTCCTTCCCTCTGATCATCTCCATGATCTCCTCTGGACTTGTTCCAACAGCTCCATGTCCTTCCTGTGCTGGGGGCCCCAGAGCTGGACACAGCACCCCAGGAACTGTGAGAAAGAGCTTTGAGCAATTCCAGAGGAGGGACAGAAGCCCAAAAAAGAGCAAATGGACTTGGAGCAGCTTTTCCTATCTAGACTCATTTGTTATGGAAGTATCTGAAATGCTGGAAGCTGGAAAGCTTCAACAAGCAAAAGGTGCTGCCAAGGTTTATGTTTCCCTGCAATGTTTGACCTTTAGCTCCAGAAGTCACAGAATTACATAAGATCCCTCATTTTTGCTAAATAAAAATATTGTCATCATGGAGAAAGAGCCTTTCACAGAATAATAAAACATAAGCAAGGTCCTGAAAACACGGAAATGGGAAAGGAAAGAAAAGCCCAGGGTCTGTTCCCTGAAGAGACACAACCCTGTTAAAGCCAAATTTGTGATCTGGGTGAATGTGTCATGGGTTTCAATCACATCATGGTTGGCACAGGGGATACCAGCAGCCCTGGCAGCTCCACACTTTAACCTGGAAGTTCAGTCTGTGAAACAAACAAATTTTTGCTCCATTTCTTCTCTTTTTTGAATCTTCAAAAGTGTCCAAGGCCAGGGCTCAGGGCAGCCTAGTCGAGGGGAAGGTGTCCCTGTCCATGGCACTGGTGAGCTTTAATTTCCCTTCCAACCCAAACCAGTCTGCGATTCTATGATTTTATAATCACTGGATTAAATAAAACCCCAGAATGCCTGCGGGGGAATATTCTATATCCTCCTTTCTTTATGAGAAATGAGAGTGAGCCAAATAAATTATACCTGCAGCTAAAAAAATGATTTCAACTAATTGTAGAATGACATCTTTTTTCTTCCCCTCTCAAAAAAAAAATCAGGTCACCAGCAAGTGACAGCTCCAGTTTTTCTCTTTGTAGTCACATCCCCAGCAGCTCTGGGGGGGATGAAGAGCAGCAGGACCCACCTAACCCAGCCCAGCTCCTGGGGCTTCCCTGGACCATCCACGTGCCCAGGCTGCTGGGGAGGCAGAGAGAGGGAAAAGGGATTTTATGGAGTTTTGTCATGCACAGAAAAGGCCCCAGGTATGACCCCAATGAGGTGCTGAGGGTGATGAACCAAACATTTGGATCTTGTGGTTTGTAGTTCAGGAAAGTGAGAGCCAGTCAGGAATTTATCTCCTTCAAAAGTGACAGAAAATCAACATCCAAAAGGGAATTTCACTGCTTTCCAGTTGTTATAAATACATATTATAATGTTGGCATTTTGCAAATATTAAAATAGATGTTATATGTATATAACATATATGTATATATGTTTATATATAACATACATATAAACATATATGTTTATATATGTTATATATAACATAATATAATATATATATGTAAAGTAACTTTATTTAATGGTAAAGTAAACTTTACTATAAAGATATAGGGGGTTTTTATTTTATTTCTGTTGTTACTAAACTTACACATAGTAGTGATATAGGTTAGAATGCCTGCTTAGTTACAATAACATTGAATGAACAAATGATGAAGACCCTACTACTGAAATACCAGCTATCAACACTCACCATCAGTAGAAAATACAAAACTAGAGGTAATGATAAAAATGGACTAAAACCACAGCTAAGGAATACACACACTCTAAAAAAGCAGGCTGAGGAAAAACCATACTGAACAGTTCTTAGAACATACAAACTAGTTTGGGGGAAAGTTTAAATATACATAATTGTTTGTGAATATGTCACAGATAATACAATAGAAATAGTATATAAAGAGTGTTTCCATAATAGCAGGTATGCTCTTAGCAGAATACCAAGCACCCAGCCATAAAATCTTTGCTTTATTGCCTTTGTCTCCTATTGCCCTTTATGAAACTTTTATATTTTCACAAGAGAGCGAGGCTGGTTTGTCACACAGTGCTGCTGCCTGGGCAGTGCCCTGATGTGCCCTCCCTGCTGGGCTGTGCCAGGGCAGGGTGGCACGCAGGGACCCCGGGCAGGGCAGAGCCCTGCTGGTGGCTCTGAACCCCAGCCTTGGCCAGGGAGCCACCAGCACAGGAGCTGTAAAAAGCTCCAAAAACAGACCCATTCTGCCAACTGCAGATATTTCTGCAGCTCCAGCCCTGGCCTGGGTCCCACAGCCCGTGGGGAGCCCCCTCCATCCACCTCCCTCCCTGCCCACCACCACGAGGTGGGCACCAGCATTTCGGGCCTCAAAGCCAACGTGGAGCTCTCCACATCTTTCCCTTGTCTGTGTGCAACATCCAGCTGGAAATAAAAAGGATTTCTCCTTTGCTATTTTCCTTTTATTTAGAGAATTGCAGATCAGGATGGGGGATTACAGTTGGAGTTAATCTTGGTTAGGATAACGATGAGTTTAGGACTGAGCTTTAATTAGAAATGGGTTACTTTGGAGGTTAAAATATACAATTAGGTTTTTCTTTGTGTCTGTAGGTTTAGATAAGTTGTAGGGTTATATCTATGGGGATGATTAAACTCAAGGACTTAGATTTTAAATTTCAAGAGATAATTGCCTTTGGGCTGGAATTAAATTTGAAATAATTTGAAGGATTAGGCTGGTATTAAGGTTAGATATGATTAACCATTGCATTATAGTAGATTACTGTTAAATAGAATCTCAGGCTGATTTAGGAGTTCAGTTTGAATCTAATTATAATTAGGGCTATTATTTGGCATAGACACTGCAATTCCTGATCAGGGGAGAGATGAGAATTTGCATCAGGGGCTCTCTGCAGCTGCATTTCCACTTGATGCCCCCGATTTGGGACTCCCCATGAGGGGACAAAGCAGAAATCTCTGTGACTCAGGAAACCCCAAATCCCTGATGCCACCAAGAGCAGCTTGGAGCAGTGCTGGCTGTGAGATTGCTTTGTTTGCAATCCCTATTTCTGTTTTATGAGCACGGGAAGGACAAACAGAGCATGGTTTTGTTTATAGCACGCTGACACTTTCCCAGGTTTCCAGCCATTCATAGCAAGGCAGGGGAAAGATCTGATCATTTAAATCTATTTTCCATTCTCTGCCTAAGCCTTTATGAATAAAACCAAAGATTGTTTTTAGAAATAAGACTCTTCCATATATAAATCCAACTTTTCTGTGTAAAAAAAAAAAACCCTCTTGATGTTTAGTCAGTGCTGTTTTATTCAGTTGCAGTAAAAGCAGGGAAGAGAAGCCTCAGTTGGCTGTTTATTACCAGGGATGTTATTTTTTGTACTTTACAGGATGCATTTTCTGTCAGAATTTGTAAAATATTAATCAAACAAACAGAAAACAGTACAGAAACTACAACTTGAAATGAAGGTGATTTCACAGCAACACTAAATCCATAATGGCACATTCCCCATCTTTTTTCTGTCAGCTATGCCACCTAAATGCTTCATTTACAGGAGGTTTGCTTTTGTTTTGGTATTTCTTGACATTTTATTGTCTCGGTTTCATTGAAATGAGAACAAAGCAGAGAAACTCTCTGTGAATAACAATGTTAAGAAGCAATTAGCCAGTAGAAATCAAAATACACGCTGCTGCCATTAGAGTGACAAGGCGTGTGCTCGGAGGGAAGAGCTGCACTGAGTGGGGAATGTTCAAACCCTGCCTGCCTGCAGCTTTACCCCAGACACTGGAAATCCTGCAGCACGAGGGAAGGGGGATTTTGGTTCCCATATATTGTATTTGTGGGGTGTTCCAATGAAGGAAGGAATGATGAATCTGATTCCATGTTCTCAGAAGGCTAATTTATTATTTTATAATACTATATTATATTTAGGAATACTAAACTATACTATATTAAAGAACACAGAAGGATACATACAGAATGCTAAAAAGATAATAATGAAAACTCCTGACTTTTTCCAGAGTCCTGACACAGCTTGGCCCTGGATTGGCCAAAGAGTGAAAACAACTCCCAGCAGAGTCCAATGGAACAATCACCTGTGGGTGAACAATCTCCAAACACATTGCACATGAGCACAACACAGGAGAAGCAAATGAGATCAGAATTGTTTTACTTTTCTCTGAGGCATCTCAGCTTCCCAGGAGAAAAATCCTGGGCCAAGGGATTTTTCAGAGAATGTGAATGTGACACCCATCTTCCCCCAGACTGCTCATCCTAGGAGGCCCAGGGAAGGCCACCATGGGTAGGACAACGATGAGTTTGGGACTGAGCTTTAATTAGGAATGGGTTCCTTTGGAGGTTAAAATATACAATGGTGTGGTTTCCACCAGGGAGCAGAGGCAGGGCTCCCACAGCCACCTGGTCACTCCCCTGTGACCCCAGGGCACAGTGTCCTGGTTTGAACAGACAGGTGTGTGCTGAGGAAGGCAGGAGCATCGCCTGAAATGGAAAATATAAACCCCTTCCCTCAGAATTATTATATTTTGAAATTAAGGGGCTCTCAAGCAAAGGCATGGGATCAGGAATAACAGTTCTTTATTGGGGAAGAAAATTAAAATAAACAAGGCAGTAATACAAAACAAACCACAGCCTGAGTCAGACCATGCCCTGTCCCCTGTGTGCCAGGGCGGTGTCCCAGCCCCATCCCATGGGGGCTCAGCCCTCCTGCAGTGCCAGCTGTGGCTCTGCTGCAGCAGGGATCCTGCACAAGGGGGGAGTTTTCCTTTGAAAATCCAGTGGAAAAGGCAGCTGTTCCTCTGAGGGTCCAGTTGAAAGGCTGCATATGGTGTCCCAAACCTCAGATTGGATCCAGGCAGGAATGCTTGGCTCCTCCCCTGGGCGCAGCATCTCCCCATGGGATGCTGGGGTTGGATCAGCCCTGCAGGGACACTCAGTGGCCATGGACAGCAGAGATCTCCTGGAGGGAGGGTTGGCTGTGGGAGAGAGAAAGAAACAACTGCCCCATGGACAGCAGAGAACTGCCCTATTGTAAATCAAAGGCGACTCCAACGAAGGGGAGAGAATGATGTATCTGACTCCATGGATATCAAAAGTCTAATTAATTACTTTATTATACTATATTATTCTCTACATCTAAAACTCAATCTGCCAAGCACTCACTCTGCTCACACTGCACTGAATCTCCCGACACACACACACACACACACACACACACACACAGAGTTGGCCCTGATAGGCCAAGGATACAAAACACCATCACTTTGGATAAACAATCTCCATATTTCATTCTCCTTTGGCACAACACAGGCACAGCAAGCGATAAGAATTATGTTTTCCCTTTCTCTGAGGTTCAGAGAATGTGAATCTCAGAAATCCTTGGGAAGAAGTGTGCTTTGCTTTTCTCTGTGAAGAGAAATGTGGCAACACTGCCCCAGCTCTGGCAGATGGAGATAGAACAGACCCTTCCCTTGCAACCCAGCACAGCCCAGCTGGGCCCTGGGGCTGACGGGACTCCAGTTGGGAAGGCTGGATCCTCCTCAGGCAGTCTGGATCCTTCTCTCCTGTTCTGGACACAGCAGGCATGACATGAGGCCCACTGAGCCCAGGACGAGCCTTGGGAGCTGCAGTCCCATGACAGAAGAGTTTTGCAACCCCTGTTCCCATGACCAAGATTCCAGTGTTTTCCACTCAGCCGTTTTTGCCATTAAATATTTTATACATTTTGATTTTTTTTCCCCCAGGAATGTGAAGTTGTTATAGCAAATCCCATCCAACATTCTGATTTTGGGGAGGATTTCCAAACCTTTGCTGAGTGCTGAAGGCACCTCTGCATTATATTGAATTTGGGAATATTTGTTATGTTTCTGCTTCTGCAGGGGTTTCCTGTCTAGCATAGAAAGGAACACTTCTTCATTAAAGTTTTAAAGACCTCCATGAATTCTCCCTTTGATATTTGCTAAAAGAGCCTCAACAACTGCTCCATTTAACATTTTTCAGAAAGAAATAGATTGGGATTGACGTCACAGACCATATTTGGGTGCATTGAAAGCTGGAGCTTGTCTGACAGATGCTTTTTATAGATTAAAAATATTTGTGGTCTAATGATGTATTTACATGGTCTTCAGGAAATTCTGGCAGAACGCTGTACCAAAACAATGGTTGCATTTTTTCTTTCTAATTCAGACCATTTTCACCCAGCTGGAGCTGCTGCCTCTTCATTTGTGGGTTTTGATCTTGCACAGAATAGCTGCACTTCATCAGATCCTCCACTCTGTGTGTCAGGAGCAGCTCTTTAGTCCAAAAACATCCAAATTTCCCTTGCTTTAGCTACTCAAGGGTAGAACTTAGGTCCTCCCACGGGACTATACTTGTATTGGGATTTTCAGCATCCCCAGTCTGAAACATCCATGAGGAACCCAATTTCTTGGTGGGCCTTGCCCTGATTTCTGCCTTGGCATCTCCTGATGGCTCACAGGAGTGGGATGGAGGAGGCAGGAGGGTGGGGAGGTGCTTGGAAATCACCCCCAGGGTTCTTCTTTGTCTTTCATCCCCAGGGTTTTTTCTTTGTCTTTACTCTAGATCTCCAGTGCATTGTGTCAAGGCCATTTTGACATTAGAAAATGTCCAACATCAGTAAAATTCACAAATAGCTGCACTTTTCTTTATCAGCTTTGACCACTGGTGCTGGGGATTTACTCCAAAAAGCTTCTGGGCTGACCAAAAACACCAATGTGATGTTCCTCCACTGTCCCCCAGGAAACTGCCACTGGCACCATGGCTGTTTGTTTCCTTCTCAGCTCCTGGTTTTACAGATTCTGAACTGTAAATTCTACATGTATTTGTTTGTTTGTGCATTTGGGTTAACTTTTATGTATTTATATATTTATATATTTATATATTTATATATTTATATATTTATATTCTTATATTCTTATATTCTTATATTTTTATATATTTTATAAATATATATCTATTCTAGATATTATTCCGTATTATTCTATATTATACATATTATATATTATGCATATTTTATATTGTATATTGTATATTATATATAATATACATATATTATATATACTGTATAATGTATTATATACAATATATAATATATAATATATTATATATTATATATTATATATTATAAATTATATATTATATATTATATATTATATATTATATACTATATATTTTAAGTAAATATATATATTTTTATGCATGTATAAAAGAAGATAAAGCAGTAGCTAAGCAGTGACATGGATGCCAAGTAAGTGGGGTGGGATGGGATGGGATGGGATGGGATGGGATGGGATGGGATGGGATGGGATGGGATGGGATGGGATGGGATGGGATGGGCCAGAAACTTCTGGTAAGGAATGGATGAAAAGCAGAAAAATCCCAGAAATGGTTGCAAAGGCAAGAAATGGGTTGTGTAGAACTGAGCCAAGTAGAAAACAAAGGTGGGCAGAGCTGAGCCTGCCCCAAAGCCCTTCAGGAGGAGCTTCACTCTGGCCTGAATGATCTTAAGGGTCTTTTCCAGCTGAGCCTTTGAGACTCCACAAGATCACTGGAGTCACTTGATGTAATCTGTTGGAACAAGAGACATTCCAGAAATAGTTTTCCAAAAGAAAAATACTGAGTTAACGCAAGCTTTTCTTAACTCAGTGATGCAGCCGGGGGAGAATTTTCAGAGCAGCCCCAGGGGGAGCATCACAAACATCAGGCTGGTTTGTTGCCACACAAAGTTTTTCCTGGTTCTATTTCTGTTCTTTACTCCAAGTGCAATCCATTCCTGAGGTGGGGGAAAGGCAAGATTGTGTTTATCTTATGCAAAAAAGCAATCTTTTTTTACTTTACAAAAACAGCCCTCTGGAACAGGATGGGGTCATTTCTGACATTTTTTCTTGGTACTGTTTAACATTTGCCCCAGTGCCTTCACAGAGCAGGACGGAGGGACAGGGACACTGAGGTGGGTTTTACCCTGTGGCCTGATCCTGCTGTCAGCTCCTGCCAGAGCTCAGATCCTCAGTGAAAAGCCATCAGGGATGAGCCACCTGCCCAGGAGCACAAGGGAATCCCCAGCCCTGTTTTCTTTCTCCGAGCCCCCCAAATGCTTTTTGATAACTCACACATCACTACCCAGCAGCTCTTTGGGGAGGAAACCTGCTTTTCATACAGTCAGTGAATATTTTTACATAAATTTTAGGGCTTCTCTGCCCTTGTGGTGCAACAAGGACTTGTGCAGAGTTCAGTGAAGGTGAAAATAACCTGGAGATGGGGAATGGGCTCTTTGGCTCTGTTTCAGCCAGCCAGGGCTTCTCATCCCAGCAGAGCTGTCCCAAACTCTGTCCTCTGGTCTCTCCCTGTCTCCTCTAACTGATTTTATTCTCACCAGTCTCAGAGGGCTCCTGGAAATTTTTAGAGGACATTTTCCCCAGGCTCCTCCACAGGGGAAGGAGGCACTCCTGAAATAGAGGTGACCTGCGTGGGAATGAGTGTGGGGCTGCTGCTGCTCCCACAGGAGGAGACAAGGGCTGGAATCTGTCCAGCACTGACCCAGGGAGCTCTGCCAGCATCAGAAATGCACTGGCCACTTGTGAGGACTCCTGGATAAAAATGCCCAGAGCAGGAAAGCCCAGGGTGACCCTTTAGTGCAATAACCCCACAGTGTCCTTGCAGACCTGGCACAGGTCTTGATGCTTGTTCCTTATGGGGACACCTGGCCCAGGGAGGTAGGAGAAAGCAGAAACCCACAGGTGTCACCTCCTATGACAGAGAATCCCAGAGTCCAATAATCCCAAAATCCCAGACTGGTTTGGGTTGGAAGGGACATTAAAGCCCATCCAGTGCCACCCCTGCCATGGCAGGGACACCTCCCACTGTCCCAGGCTGCTCCCAGCCCTGCCCAGCCTGGCCTTGGGCACTGCCAGGGATCCAGGGGCAGCCACAGCTGCTCTGGGCACCCTGTGCCAGGAAACAATTCCTAATTCCCAATATCCCATGTAAACCTACATTCTGCACGTGTCAGGTGCAGCCCTGTCCTGAACTCCTGAGCAGCATTGGAGATGTTTCCCATCACCTCTGGAGGACCAAGAGCAGCGTGGATGCCCACAGGAATTCTGCCAGGGTGGGAGTGGGGAAGTGGGCGGAAGGAAGGGGTAACAGTGTGAGGCCTCCAGGGTCAGAATAAAGTGAATATTTTTTTATTTCAGCTTCCAAGTCAGGATGTCTCTGATTTATTTTGGCCAGAAAGCGGCTGAACCAAAAACTATTCAATCTGACCTTGATTTTTCTTCTCTTTTTCTTGTTTTCTGAGCCTTTCCTGAGGTCATTGGCCATTGTGGGCAGAGACAGTTCTGGATAAGGAACTGTCTGCTTTTGCTTTGACTCGAGTCTGTTGGGGGATTTTCCATCACACAGTGAAAGGCTCAGCCCTGCTTTGGGGCAGGGACCGGGAAGGAGCACTGAAAAACCCCTCAGCAGCCACAGGTGGAAACTCCCTGTGTGCGTTACAAAACCCCAGACCTGAACACAGCAGGTGAGGCTGCCTGGCCCCCAGCAAGGCCCAGGGAGCTCCTCAGTGCCAGATTTGCTGTGCACACACAGAGCTGCTGCTCAGAAAAGCCTCAGCCTGGGCACTGTGGGCCCTGGTGTCCCTGGTGTCACCCTGGTGTCCCTGATCCCCTGCACTGACAGGGCCCAGGTGCCTCCTGCCAGTAGCACAGGGGTTCCCTGGTGGGCCAGGCTCCTGTTCTGTGCCAGCCCTGGGAAAGCTCTCCCAGCGCTGAGCACCAGCAGCTGCTGACAGCTTGTCCTGGTTTGAACAGACAGGTGTCTGCTAAGGAAGGCAGGAGCCTCCCCTGAAATGGAAAATGCAAACCCCCTCCCTCTGAATTATTAAAAATTTTAAGTTAAGGAGCTCTCAAACAAAGATATGGGAATAGGAATAATATCTCTTTTCTAAGAAAATTAAAAATACAAATGCAATAGTACAAAAAAACCACAGCCAGACCCTGCCCTGCCCCCTGTGTGTCAGGGGGTGTCCCAGCCCCATCCCAGGGGGGCTCAGCCCTCCTGCAGTGCCAGCTGTGGCTCTGCTGCAGCAGGGATCCTGCACAAGGGGGGAGTTTTCCTCTGCAGCTCCAGGGCTGCTGCAGATGGGCCTGGGCTCCCTCTGGCCATGCAGGGCAGCAGAAAGCTGCTCCTCTGGCAGTGCAGGGGGCAAAGGCTGCTGTGCTGTGCCAGGCTCAGATTGGATCCAGGCAGGAATGCTTGGCTCCTCCCCTGGGCGCAGCATCTCCCCATGGGATGCTGGGGTTGGATCAGCCCTGCAGGGACACTCAGTGGCCATGGACAGCAGAGATCTCCTGGAGGGAGGGTTGGCTGTGGGAGAGAGAAAGAAACAACTGCCCCATGGACAGCAGAGAGCTGCCCCAGCTCTGACAGGTGGGGATAGAACACACAGCTGGCTAAATCTTTCAACCTGAGCTCAGCTGTGAGGAGTCCCTTGCACACCGTGCTGCTGGAAGAGCCCCACAGCCCAGAGCTGAGGTCACTTCCCAGGCTGGGAGCAGCTCTGGCAGCTCCTTCTGGGTGTCCCGTGCTCCTGGCGTTCTCCAAAGGGGAGCAGGAACCAGACAGAACACCCTGAGCCCCCAGAGGGATTTGTGCCATCTCCCCAAAGTCACTGAACTTCGCTTTGTGGCTGAGCCCTCAAATGGCAAAAAAATTAGCCAATTTTTTTGGAGAAAAGATAAAACATGGATTAAAATTGTTCTGTGACCCAACCTTCCAGCACCTCTGAGAGGAGTGTCCCAGGTGAGGTGGGACAGAGCTTGGAGCAGCCTGGGACAGAGGAAGGTGTCCCTGCCATGGCACTGGATGGGTTTTGAGGCCCCTTCCAACCCAAACAGGGCTGGAGCCTGGCTGCAATCCCACAGAGGGGTGTAAGGTCCTGGTTACTCCAGGAGAGCTCCAAATATTTCCTTATATTTCCCTGGTCTAGAAATTGTAGTTTAGTTAAATTGTAATCACTCCCTAGAAAAGTGGGTAATTAAACTACCAAGGGAGAATTTTCTCCCCCCAGAGCAATATTCTTACTCCAAAACATTTTACTGATAATTTGCTATTTTCATACTCCCAAAAAAAAAAAAACACCTGAATGAGGGCCCTAAACATGAATGTTTGTCCTCATAATAAATCCTGAGCTCAGCACTGAACAGGCTGCCTTGCCTTGCCTTCAAAACATTTATTCCTCTGCAGGTTTGGTTACATTTCATGCCTGGCTGCAGCAGTGATAATGTGGCTCTGTTTGTGCCCATCAGCACAGCTGGACTCCCACTTCTTTGGGCTGGAAATATCTGTTTAAAAAGAACATCTGCCACATGGAAATCCAAACATGGCAAACAGCAGCAGCAGGGGAGGCTTGGGAGACTGGTGAGACTGTGAGGAAAATATTGGGAAAATAGTGGGAGCCAAAGGGATTTAATGGAAAGGTGAAGGATCAGGATGGGTTAAGGTTGGGCACTTTGAAAGGGTGGAGATGCCACCTCTCAAGGGTCAGGTAGAATTAGAGCAGATAAAATATTTCAATTGGAGTGGAATGAAGCTGTGACCCCCTTGTCATTCCTGACTCTTGCTGGGACAATTCCTGGGCTGGGGTGAGGCCACTGATGGAAATATTTAAGGCCAGGGTGGATGGAGCAACCTGATTCAGTTAAAGATGTCCCTGCTCACTGCAGGGGCGTTGGATTTGGTGGCCTTTAAATTCCAACCCAAATCTTTCTGTGATTCACTGAGATTTCAACATTTCCTTTCCAGCCATGCAGGGGGAATGAATTTCTGTTTGTTCTCCCTTATAAGTTTATTTGCCAAGAAATTATCTCATGTATTGATCGAATTCCTGGCTCTGACACTGGAGATTACCAAATCCCAAGTTTCTGCACCTGTAATTCCCTCTGGGAAGAAATCTGTTTAAGGGATGGGTCAGCCCCTTGCTCAAGGCCTGAGCACCTTCTTTGGAAATGTCTGGGAATCAGGGAACAAACAGTTTGGACAATCCCTGGGCTGGATGGGGGCAGGCAGTGTCACAAATGGGAATTTGTGGGTCAGCACTTTGAATTTCACTTTCTGTAGACACATGGATTTAGGGAAACTCAGAGTAAATATTGGCTTTAACTTTCCACTGGTCAATATTTACTTTTTCTGTCAATAAACCCTGATGTTCATTGAGCAGAAGCCTGCACTTGTTGGAACAACAAGGATTCTCCTCCCAAACAGGTGTCCACAGGAGCAGGAGGCACAACAGCCCGTGCAGCAACATCTGGGCTGGCTGGAGAGGAGACTCTCCAAAAAACACACAGAGCTTCAAACACAGGTGAGCAAAACTCCAGCAGCTTTGTCAGTGCTGGAAGATGAGTTGTGAAATGGGGAATGTTCCTCTGGACCTTGCCAGGCTGAGATGAGAAAGGTGAAAGTGTCCTTTGTCCCCTGTGAGGGCATCACCCTGCCCAGGACCACACTGTGGCTCAGGGCTCGGTGTCTCCTGTGCCTTGTCCTGCCCATGGTGGGTGGGATCTGATGGTTTCATCTCCCTTTTTCATCCCTCTCTGAGCACCAGCAGCTGCCCCAGAGATGCTGTCCAGGAGCTCAGGGCTCCAGGAGAGCTCAGCCCACCCTGGGGAGCTGCTCCAGCTGTGCATGGTCCCTTTCCTGTCCCATGGCAGTGCCACCTGCTGCCACATCCCCCCAGGAGCTGCTCCCACCCCTCCATTCCTCCATTCCTGACCACCTCACCCAGGCTTTGGGAGAGGCCAAGCAGCCCCTGTGCTCTGCAGGTTACACTTCTGCCATGGTGCATCCTTAATTCTGGGCTCTAGCAACAGCTTACAGACATGAGGTGCCTAAAAGGACAACATCAAGGGGGTGTCTGCAAAATGCTGCACCAATGTCCAGATTTGTGCCAACACCTTCAGAGGAATTGGCCCAAACCCCGGGGGTCTGAACTCCCAATCCCACACAGAAGGGCTGCTGGGAGACAATTCTGCAACCCAGAGCTGCTCCTGGAGAGGTGAGAGTTTAATCCCTGCTCCCAGCAGGTGCAGCAGCCCTGGGCCCCTGCTGCAGTGTCCCAGGTGTCCCAGGTGTCCCAGAGCAGACCCAAACACCCTCTGAGAGCTGTCCCAGCCCAGCACTGCCTCCCTGATTGCTGCTGCAAAACCCCAAATTCAGCATCAGCTCTGCCTCCAGGACACCTCCACGGGCCAGAGGATTCCTTACATAAACAAAGGGCAGCTGCTTTTCCAATGGATCCTTCAGGAGCCAGCAGGAATTTGATTCCAAACCTCATTTATAAACCCTGTGCTGAAGCCTTGTAAACCAAACCAGCCCTGGCTGTGTCAAATAATTATTTTAAGGAGGTTTGTTAGAGGCTGAAGCAGGGGCTGCAGCCTCCAACTGCATTATTGGGATATTTAATCCATTCTTGTGAGGAGCAGAGCACAGAGAGCAGCACACAGAGACAGGAGCTGGACTGGTGCCAGTACGAGAGGACTGGAGAGCCTCACTAATGACTTTATTTGCTCCCCTGGGAGCAGGGATGGCTCTTGGGAAAGCATCCAGGGCTGTTCAGCTCACAAGGAGAGGAGCTCTGAGCACTCTTGAGAAGCAACAACCTGAGGTGCAGTCAAATTTGGGGAATTACAGCTTCAACTGCACAAAAAAAAAACTGGGAAAATGGAATATCCTGCTGCTTTGCTCCTTCAGGGAAGGGACAAAGGCAGTGGGATGAATTCTTCCCTCTCAGTGTGAAGCTGAAGCTGTTTCCTGTCCAAGCCTGTGGTTTTGGCTGGACTGCACTTTGCTCTGGGTCCAGGGACCTGCTTGGCCCAAGGCCTTGTGCCTGGGTCACCACTGAACCCACCATACCACACCTGCTCCCAATTTCTTCCCTTTTTTGTGATTATTTTCTCTCCTCCTCTCCCCTCCCAGTGCTCTGGGAGAACTGTCTCCCAGCAGCCCTTCTGTGTGGGATTGGGGGCTCAGACCCCCGGGGTTTGGGCCAATTCCTCTGAAGGTGTTGGCACAAATCTGGACATTGGTGCAGCATTTTGCAGACATCCCCTTGATGTTGTCTTTTTAGGCGTTTTATTTCAAAATGGCATTTGGGATTTGGGCCAGACCTTCATCCCCCCCTCCACAGGACGCTGAAGAGGGGTTGCTGCCCTCCTGCTCTTTGGGGTCTCCGGCTTGGCTGCAGCCAGGGCAGGAACAATCCAGGAGAAATAGAAATCCCCATCAGGACATTTCAGCTCTGCCCTGCTGCTGTCCTGTGGGGTGCTGATGGATGGAGGGGTGGGATTCCTGTCCTGCAGCCACACAAGAGCCATGGAGGAGACAGAAAGGGTTCCTGCTGTTCCCGGGTGTCATTCCCAGCCCCAGCTCCCCACCGGCTGGAGCAAGGATGGGCACAACCATCCCCATTGTGCTCCCAGTTCAGAACATGGCTCTGGGCTCCTGCTCTGAGCTGTGATGAGCACAGGGGCTCTGGGACCCTCCTGGGCTCCATCCATCCATCATCCATCCATCCATCCATCCATCCATCCATCCATCCATCCATCCATCCATCCATCATCCATCCATCCATCCATCATCCATCCATCCCTCCATCCATCCATCATCCATCATCCATCCATCATCCATCATCCATCCATCCATCATCCATCCATCCATCCATCCATCCATCCATCCATCCATCCATCCATCTATCCATCCATCATCCATCCATCCCTCCATCTATCCATCCATCATCCATCCATCCATCCATCATCCATCCATCCATCATCCATCCATCCATCCATCCATCCATCCATCCATCCATGCATCCATCCATCCATCCATCCATCATCCATCCATCCATCCATCCATCCATCCATCCATCCATCCATCCATCCATCCATCCATCCATCCATCATCCATCCATCATCCATCCATCCATCCATCATCCATCAATCCATCCATCCATCCATCCATCCATCCATCCATCCATCCATCCATCCATCCATCCATCCATCCTCCATCCATCCAGGGCTGCACACGAGGTTTCTGGGTGTGCAGTGACTGAAACCTTACAAAATCCACAGGGAGCAGAGCCCTGGCTCTGCCTGGCAGGACAGGTTTGCTCTGACACTCGAGGACCACTGCCAGGACTTGTTGCTCGTTCCTGTAGCATCTCCAGGAGCTGCTTCCCTGCCACCAGCACCACAGCACGTCCCAGATCGCCCTGGAGGCAAGAGCCAGGCCTGTGCTGTGTGAAAACAAAGGACAAAATCAGTGCCATGAGAGATAAACGCAGCTGGGAGCGGGAAAAGTCCTCACCCAGTGAGACAGGGGGAAAGTGAGAGGGGAAAAGTCACAAAGATTCCCAGCTGGAGAGCACATGGAGAACATGGGCAGCTGGGAGAGCTGAGGCACACAGAGATCAAAGCAAGGCCCTGGGGGTGGCAGAAATGCAGGTGCTGAAAATCAGGGAGCCACATCCCAGCCCATCCAGCGGGGTGGCTGCAGGGAGGGGAGCCCTGCCTGCCTCCAGAGGAGCCCCTGCAGTCACTGAGCAGCCCATAATTGCAGCATTCACATTCTATGAAAAAATCCCTTCACCCAGGGTTTTTCTCCTGGGGAGCTGAGAAGCCTCAGAGAAAAGGAAAACAATTCTTATCTCATTTGCTTCTCCTGTGCTGTGCTCATGTGGAATGTGTTTGGAGATTGTTTACCCACAGGTGATTGTTCCATTGCATTCTGCTGGGAGTTGTTTTCACTCTTTGGCCAATCAGGGCCAAGCTGTGTCGAGACTCTTTCCAGAGTCACAAGTTTTCATTATTATCTTTTTAGCATTCAGTAAGTATCCTTTCTCTATTCTTTAGTTAGTATTATATTCTTTAATATAATATAATATTATAAAGTAATAAATTAGCCTTCTGAGAACATGGAGTGAGATTTATCATTCCTCCCTGCTACGGGGTCGGTGCAAATCCAGAACTGCAGAGCTGCTGTCTCTCGTTGGCTTGGCACCTGTGTCAGGTTGGTTGCTGGTGTGCAGGAGGTGGTGGCTTCACTGCTGGGGTGACACCCAGGTACCACAGCAGAATCTGGACTCTGGAACCTGAAGTTCCTCTATTGGGAATTGAAATCCCAGCTCAGGCAACATCAGTGAAAATCCTTCTTCTGCTCTGAAGCATGTGGGCAGCAAGAGTTGGAGAGGGAGGTACAGAAACGTTGGTGGGGTTGTTATTTATTTTGGAAGTGAATTCCTTTGATGTCCAGTTGAGCATGCCAAACTCATGGATCAGGGTAAGGCCCTGGGACCAGCAGCAAAGAGCCCGGGTGTCCTGCTGTGTTCCTGCTGTGTTCAGCACCCAGCGGGCAGGACAGGAGCCCAGCAGCCCCAGCCCTGGCAGCTCCCCCTTCCTCACCTCCCTGCCCCAAGGGAAAATGCTGATCCCGATATCCCCTGCTCTGTTTGCAGCCTGCTCTATTCAGCCAACACAATGAGAGCCGACAGCCAATGTGGCTGATGAAAAGCACCATCAGCTGCCAGGGACAGCCCGAAAGCCCCAGAACACTGTCCCGTGCTGAGGCTGGTCCCAGTGCCAGCAGCTGCATCCTCCATCCTCCATCCTCCATCCTCCATTCATCATCCATCTTCCATCCTCCATCCTCCATCAATCCATCCTCCATCATCCTCCATCCCCCATCATCCATCTTCCATCAATCCATCCACCACCCTCCATCCATCCATCCATCCATCCATCCATCCATCCATCCATCCATCCTCCATCCATCCATCATCCATCCATCCAACCATCCATCCATCCATCCATCCATCCATTCTCCATCCATCCATCATCCATCCATCCATCCAACCATCCATCCATCCATCCATCCATCCATCCATCCATCCATCCATCCATCCATTCTCCATCCATCCATCCATCCATCCATCCATCCATCCATCCATCCATCCATCCATCCATTCTCCATCCATCCGTCCATCCATCCATCCATCCATCCATCCATCCATCCATCCATCCATCCATCCATCCATCATCCATCCATCCATCCATCATCCATCCATCAATCCATCCATCCCTCCCTCCATCATCCATCCATCATCCATCATCCATCCATCCATCCATCCATCCATCCATCCATCCATCCATCCATCCATCCATCCATCCATCATCCATCATCCATCCATCAATCCATCCATCCATCCATCCATCCATCCATCAATCCATCCATCCACCCTCCATCCATCCATCCATCCATGGGCAGGGCAGGGAGGGTGCACAGGGGATGTTCCTCTGTCTGCAGGCCGAGCACGGAGCCGATCCCTGCTGGAACCCAGTGGGTTTAATGAGTGCTGCCATCAATTGTGCTGCCCTGCCCGCTGTCCCCTGCTCAGCCCCTGTCCCCACGGGCCACACCACGGGAGATGGCTGGGCACGCTCCCAAGGGCCGAGCCGCTAATTGCTCCCGGTGCTAATTGCTCCCGGTGCTAATTGCTGCTGGGCTTTACGGAGCTCGGGGCTTTTCCTGCCATTCTGGACATCTGTGTGGCTGTGATGGCTCTGAACGGTTCCCACTGCAGGCACAGCTTTGAAGCTGTGGGATCACAGGAAGCTTCAGGAAGCAGATGGATTTAACTGACAAATTGAAGCTCACTGAGTTTTCATTTAATTAACTTTTAATTGGCGAATTTGGAGCTCACGCATTTTTAGTATAATTAGCTGCTTAAATTAGCTGTTAACAGAGGTTTAAATTTAGAAGCAGGCTTTTTATATCCCGTGTCTGGGTTTTTACTGTAGCCATGCTGTGATTCCTTTTCAGCCAAATGCTTTAACTCCAGCACACCAAAGGATGAGGAGGTTTGGAAGCCGCTACAGGAACTCAGAGCAGGAAAAATGAGATGCACAATTCCACAAGAATTATCCCTTGTGTTCCTTTCTGTGTGGGGTTTCTGGTCACTGCACCCTCAGATGGGGAGAATCAGAAAATGAAGGAGAGGAGAGGAATCAATCCTACAAACCCCATTGTCTCCCTCAGCCCCAAGAAGCTCCATAAAGTCCTTGAAGTGGGTCCCTCATACCCTGTTTGGTGGCTGGAAGGAGAGGGACATGGAGAGAACTTCAGACCACCTGGAAATGTTGATCTTGGATATGTTCTTCAAGGCTTCTGAGCTGCTATGAAAAAACACCTCCATAAATTGGGGTGGATTGGGTGAAAGGATGAGCTGCACTGAAAGAAGAGTTCCCAGCAGTGGGGTGTATAAAAAGGATTTAAGCAAGTCCCCCAAAAAAGAGAATCTTTTGATTTTTGCAGTTGCAAACAGGAGAAAAGAAAACTCAGCAAAGATATCAATGAGGTGAGGATACAGCTGTGATTTGTTCCTTTTTTCAAGGCTGTTTACTATTTTAGGAATAAATTCACAAGCAGGGTGGGCAGATCTGTATTGCTCCTAATCCCCCAGATTAAGAGCAGCAGAGAGGGCAGAGCAGCCCAGCCAACAGTGAGGGCTAAAAGCTGCTCAGGCCAGGGCTGGAAAATGCAAATCTCCTCCTTCCCCAGCAGAAATAAATTCCACATTTTCCCCAGCAGAAATAAACTCCACATTTTTCTCCTCTTTGCTAAGTTCTGTATAAACGGAACAAAAATATGTTGTGGACAAATGACCTTTCCCCAAAGTGAACAAGAAAGGCATGGTCAGGTCTCTGCTCTTTCCTGGTAAAAAAGGTCAAAAAATATTTTAAGAACTGCAGAAAGAATGGAAACGTGGCTAAGTGGAAATTCAAGTGGATTAGGAAACAATGGCATGGATTAGGTCATTCCCTGCAAGAACAGGGAGAAAATGTCAAGGATTTGGGTGCTCTGGCCCTTGGTTTCCTCTCCTGTTGTGAGCAAATGAGGACCAAGCTCTCAGGAAATGAACTGGGGGGAAATGAGAGCCCCAACACCATCCCTGGGTCACAGAGGGGCTTTGGGGCTGGATGGCTCCTCCAGGAGGAGACACATCCATGGGAAGGGGCACAAGGATTGTCTGGGAGGTGCAGCTCTGCCTGTCCCTGCTGGGAGGGAACTTCTGGGGGCCCTTGGGAGCCTTCATCCCTCCATGAATGATCCCACATTTAATTGCTGCACATTAAGTGGCTGCACACTTCCAGTAGCCCCTGGTTGTCATCTGCCCCCAGCACTCCCTCCAGGATTTAGGCTCTTGGGCTGACAGACAGACACCAACTGTCCAGAAGCCTCCCACACGAAGCCTTTGCCAAGGATTTCCACAACATTTTAAAAACCCAGTTCCAGGAAGAGCTTTGATTTCTGCAGAAATGTTGAAAAATGGGGAGGGGAAGTTATTTTTCTACTGAGCAAAGAGAAAAAAAATGTAGGTAATTTCCTTTAGAAATTTCTGCAGCTATTGCTGGAATTATTCAAAAAACATTTTCTGGGCCCTGTGGGTTACGGGGTCACAGTTTCTCCAGCTCCAGTGGCCTTGAAGAGCAAAAATTGGCTCTGGCACAGGTGGCACAGAGCAGCTGTGGCTGCCTCTGCATCCCTGGCAGTGCCCAAGGCCAGGTGGGACATTGGGGCTGGGAGCACCTGGGACAGTGGGAGGTGTCCCTGCCATGGCAGGGGTGGCACTGGATGATATTTAAGGTCCATCCCAACCCAAACCATTAATGGATTGTTTGAAAAATCCAAGATCAGCCTGGCTGGAGGAGCCACCTCACAGTGCTGGTGGTCCTTTCCAACCTACAGCAATCTATGGAAGAGAGGAAATTTAGATGGGATATTGGGAAGGGATTGTTCCCTGTGAGGCTGCAGGGTGCCCAGAGCAGCTGTGGCTGCCCCTGGATCCCTGGCAGTGCCCAAGGCCAGGCTGGGCAGGGCTGGGAGCAGCCTGGGACAGTGGGAGGTGTCCCTGCCATGGCAGGGGTGGATGAATTGATCATTGAGAGCCTTTCCAACCCAAACCAGGCAGAGAGAGGAGTTAGAGAGAGGAGTTCCATCTCCATCAAGACAGGTGATCCCTGCATGCCAGACCTTTCCCCAGGCATCGGCATTGTTCCCTCACTGCCTCATTCCCACACAGATTTGGGCCTAAACTGAAGAGCCCAAAGTGTCTCCGTGAGCTCCAGTGCAGCCCAAGCTCTCCTGCTCTTGTTTCACCCTCATTTTCCCTGCTGGGAGCTTTGCTGTCTCTTTCTGTCAGCTGCCTGCTTATTCCCAGCCCAATATCCTGAGTTCAGCTGTCCTTTCAAGCTGCAGGAAGGAGAATTACGGGCTCAGGAGCCAGAGAACAGATGGGCAGATTGGAGCATGAATGGAAACCTTTGCCATTGAGGAGCTGCAATCCCAGCCCAGAGCCCTCAGGGCAGCAGGGGCTGGAGCAAGGCTGGCATATGGGAAATCCTCCTTGTCGGGGGCAGGAGCTGAGCTCCAGCTGTTTGCAGGGAGCCCCTGCACCTGGCCAGCCCCACAAATCTGTCCCAGGCTCTCAGGCACCGGCTGCCAGCACAGCAGGGCAGCTCCTGCCGGGCTGTTTGCACATCCTGCCCTCAGGAAATGTGCCCAGAAAGGATTAAAGCAAGGCCACGCTTCACAAATTGATCCCATCCTGAGCCTTTCAGCCCCGCCGTGAGTCAGCATCCATCCCCCAAAGGGAGATTTCCTGGGAAGTCTGAAAGGGAATGAAGTGCCAGGTTAAAATGCCATGTTTATCAAACTGAGCGAGAGACTCCCCTGCTTCCGACGTGATTTCCAATAAATTAGAAGCCCATCTGCTGTGCTTGGTTCCAAGGAATTAATTACTTCCAAGGGTGACGAGTTTTTACAACAGAGTAATTATCAAGCTAATAATAAAGGCAGAGGTTGGGGCTTCAACAAGAGCAAATTGCTGCCACTCTGTGCCTGCGGCTGGGGGTTCCTGAGAGCCCTTTGGGGCTCCACGAGGGGGATGCTGATAAATAACTGATAAATAATTGATAAATAACTGATAAATGACTGTGAGCTCACTCTGGGCCGGGTTCTGGGCTCCCGGGGATGGGCTCTCAGAGTGAGCTGGGATCCCAAACCCCCTGCCCTGGGCTGAGCCCCAGCCCCATGCTTCTTACTATGGGATTTTCTCATAGAATCACAGGATGGTTCTGCCTCCAGCTCTGGGGTCTTCAGCACAAGACCTGGAGCTGCTGGATGAGTCCAGAGGAGACACCTGAGATGCTCCAGGGCTGGAGCCAGGCTGGGAGAGCTGGGGGTGCTCACCTGGAGAGGAGAAGCTCCAAGGAGAGTTCAGAGCCCCTGCCAGGGCCTGAAGGGGCTCCAGGAGAGCTGCAGAGGGACTGGGGACAGGGGATGGAGGGACAGGACTCAGGGAATGGCTCCCACTGCCAGAGGGCAGGGCTGGATGGGATATTGGGAATTGGGAATTGTTCCCTGGCAGGGTGGGCAGGCCCTGGCACAGGGTGCCCAGAGCAGCTGTGGCTGCCCCTGGATCCCTGGCAGTGCCCAAGGCCAGGCTGGGCAGGGCTGGGAGCAGCCTGGGACAGTGGGAGGTGTCCCTGCCATGGCAGGGGTGGAATAAATTGGTCCTTAAGTTCCTTTCCAACCCAATCCAGTCTCTGATTCCATGATTCTCTGTAAAACTGCTGTTCTATATCCAATAAGGATTGGCTGATTTAATGATAAAAGAAAAGGAAATAAAACTGGCTTCAAGGGAGGGAAGGAGAGGCTAAAACTCTCCTGAAGCCATCATCAGCAATATAGGGACTGCAGGGACAGGGGAAAGGACTTTTCATGCTGCTTTCTAGGAGAGCATACTGGAAACTCTGATTTTCCTTATTGGGAACCTGCTCCGTTGGGAAGCTTCCTGGATGTTATGCAAGCAAACCCTCATCACAAAACTTTCCTTTTCCCACTGAGGTGTCCGTGAGGCTTCTCCAAGTGCTGCTGCAGCTGCACCAGGCAGGGCAAGCACCAGGAGAGGTTTCTGAAGTGGCCAGATAATATTCCTGCCATTTCTAAAGGTCCCCAGTGCTGTGGAGGCAGCTCCAGGCTGGCCCAGGCTGTTCCTGTGCTGCTGGAGCCTTTCCCCTCAGCTGCACCACTGCCAGTGACACTGGGCTGCTCATGTGCAGCCAAAGGGCTTTTTTCCCACATAGCTCATGGCCAAAAATGTGATGAATCAGGGTTTGGGATGATTTATCTCTATTTCAGTCTCTCCTAACTGTGTTTTCTATTTCTAGCACCCAGTGTCATTCAGGAAAATCTTGTAGGTGTCCAAAGACACCATGACTCACAGCCTGGCTCTCCCAGCCCTCATGAGCAGCTTTCACTCCGATTTTGGGATCCTGGCTTGCAGCAAGTGGCTCTCCAGGACCAGGCCCATGACTGGGGAGAGGGAAAATGCTCAGTTTCCTATGAGTCAGCCCAAGCACTGTGGTTTGTGTTGTCATCATTAACACATCTCTGCAGCTGGAGTTATTTTAATAAACTTGGTGATGATAAAGCTTTTAATAATGGTTTTAGGTGTTAATTCCCATCCTCCAGGGAGTCTCTTCCTTTGATTCGTCAAGGCTGAGTGAAACCCAGACCCTTGGAGGCCAATGATCTCCTTTGAGGAGCACCCAGTTTTCACCTCACTTGTTTCATCTCACGCTCGTTCTTCCCCTTCCTCCTCCTGCTGCTGCTGGAGCTGTGCTGAGCTCTCAGTTTCCTGCCCTGCAGAGGTCTGGCAGCACAGAGCACCCAGCAGGGACAGGGAGAGGAGGACTGGGAGTGCAGGCAGGGCCACCCCAGCCTGCAGCACCTGGAAATGAAACAGGGATCTGACCCCAAAAACAACCCCAGGGCTGCAGGTGACCTTCAGTGGCAGCTCCTGGTGCTTTCCTTCACTGGAGCTGCACCAGAGGTGTAAGAGCATGAATGAGGGATGCAGGACTCCAGGGGCTCTCCAAAATGCAGTTTATTGTATACAAAATGCAGTTTCTTGTATCCAAAATGCAGTTTATTGTATACAAAATGCAGTTTGTTCCATCCAGGAGGTTACAGCAGCCCAGGGTGGTGGGTGACAGAGCTGTGCCCACAGCTGTCAGCTCCAGCTGCAGGCAGGCCTGGAGACCCTTTGGGTTTGGTTACAATGCATTATAGACTTTGCTTTGCTGAACATCTGAATACAGTAGAACCAATCTATCCCTTAACTATTACCTATAGCCTATCATAACTACTATAATTACCACATTCATGTTACTGTTCTCCAATCACTCAAAGTCAGTACATTACAGTTGAAGCTAGAAGTTGTTTTTCAGTTTTCTTGCAGTGGAAAATTCTGAGAACTTTTTCTACTTGCCACATTGGCAGGCTTGTTTGCCTGTGCTCTCTTTCTGCTTGGTAAAAACATCTTCTTGTTTGGGGTGGGTTTATCCTTTGCTCTGAGCCATAAAACCCCTTCTAACTCACACACCCTTTGCCTCCTTGGTTATCCAGTCAGACTGGCTCAGCAATTCTTTTCTTCTATATCAAAACTTGTTTCCATCTCTATTCCTTCTTCAGACTCTACATTTAAAAATCTTTCTGCCAAGCACACAAATCTGTGAGAGTTCCTTGTCAAACTTTCACCCTTCCCAACACAGAGGTGTCATCCTGAGTGTGGAAGCAGAGCCAGAGGGGTGACTTTGGAGCACCAGCTCCCCTCTCCTAAGGGCTTTGCCCTCTTGGAGGCTCAGGAGGATGAAATTGCTCAGCAGGATCCAGCAACACCTGCACAGCACAGCAGAGCTCAGGGCAAGGCTGTTCAGCCAGAGGGGAGTTTCATTTGAGATCCTGCTGATCTCAATCCCAAACACCCCAAAGTGAGCAGCAGGACACAGCTCTGCCAGGGTCACTCAGAGTGACACAGGGGACAAGGGACACCAGCAAGGCCTTGGCACATCCACATGCTGATTTTGGGTGACCATCACAGCACCCCCTGCTCACCACACAGTGACCATGGGGTCCCCTGGTGGCACTGGGAGGGGTGGAGAAGGTCCCCACGGGGATGGGGACACTGCTGTGGGTACCATGGTGCTGCTGAGGAGGGATGGCTGCAGGAGGATGCTGAGGGGAAAATGTTCTGGTTCAAGGGCTTGTGAGAAAGTAGGACACTTTAATAGACTTCTCAAGGAGTTTTGGGGAGGATTTGACTTTGAACTTCCTTTTTAAAAATAAGAAGTGCCCTACATAGGACTGAGTTTAAAATTATGCAAGTATCCCCCAGTAATGTATAGAGCAGCAGGAAACCCCAGAATAGCATCAGAGAGGGATTTGTGCCCTCAGCTGAGACCATCTGCAGAGGAGAAACTGACCTCCTTTGGAAAATCCATGTTGGATCACTGGGCAAGGAGAGATTTGCTGTCCTGTCAAGGACTCTGGGCTGACTTTACTGAGAAAGTCATGGGTGTGCTTGAGTTGAATCTCCTGCAGAGCAGGTCCTTGGCCACCCTGAGGCACAGCTGAGGTCCAGAAGGAGAGTGGAGGAATTGGCCAGAGCAGGAGAGTGGAGAGAGCACACCCAGAGCCTCTGGAGGTGCAGGGCCAGGAGCTGCCCCCAGTGTCCTGGAGGAACATCCCTGCCCTGGGGGATCATGCCTGTCTTGGGGATCATCCCTACCCTGTGTCACAGACACATTTTATGAAAAATCCTTTCTTTAGGATTTTTTCCTCTTGAGAAGCTGAAAGGCCTCAGGAACAAAATGTAAACATTTATTATCTGCTGCTGTGGAATGCAACAGGTGCATCTGGGATTGTGGGATTGGTCTCATGTGGTTGTTTCTAATTAATGGCCAATCACAGTCAGCTGGCTTAGACAGAGAGCCGAGCCACAAGCCTTTGTTGTCATTCTTTCCTATTCTATTCTTAGCCAGCCTTCTGATGAAATCCTTTCTTCTATTCTTTTAGTATCGTTTTAATGTAATATATATCATTAAATAATAAATCAAGCTTTCTGAAACATGGAATCACATCCTCATCTCTTCCCTCATCCAAGACCCCTGTGAACACGGTCACACCCTGGAGGAACATCCCTGCCCTGGAGATCATCCCTGCTCTAAGGGAACATCCCTGCCCTGGGGGAGGATCCCTGCTCTGAGGGAACATCCCTGCCCTGGGGGAGGATCCCTGCTCTGAGGGAACATCCCTGCCCTGGAGATCATCCCTGCTCTGAGGGAACATCCCTGCCCTGGAGATCATCCCTGCTATGGGGAACATCCCTGCCCTGTCCAAGCTCCATCCCTGAGCCATGATCATGTCCCATGCCCAGCAGTGGAGGCAGTGGGGCAGCAATGGCTGTGGGCTGGGTTCTCTGGCCTCCTCTCCCTTCTCCTGCCCTGGGAGGGAACAGTCCCACCCTGGCCAGCCCAGGCACTGCCTGCAAGCTCCTCCCTGCCCTGTGAGCACCTGGTCCAGGCAGGAGCTGCTCCTGGGGCTGTTCCTACCTGGCCCAGAGCTGTGTGGGAGACACCAAAGCACACAGGTGACACAGGGGCTGTGAGATTAAGGACATCCCTCATTTGGGAGGTTTAGGAAAGAAATAAAGCAGCTCTCAGGGCCACTTCAGAACAAATTTGGGTTCATTTACCTGGTGGAACTTGGGGACAGAGCTTGGCTCTCCTTGGGCTGGTGCCTTTTAGGAGGGTCAGTCTTGCAGAGCCCACCCAGAGCTGTGGTTGCTGAACATTCACCAGGACTTTGGGGCTGTCCAAGCCACTGGGCAGCCAAAGGATGCTAAAAAAATTCCAGTGCCCAGTGCTTCACCCAAAGTCAAAATGTTCTACCCACTGTGTTTGTTATTCCCATTATTTTTGTCCCTGCGTATAAGAAGTGGTTTGTGTTTGTCTGGTAGGAATTATCAGTGCTGGATTTGGCTCAAGGACTCCTCAGCCTTGCAGTGCCTCCCTCCCTCTCATGTTTAAAATCATGAACCCAGCACAGTGCCCTGCTTAGGGTGAGGTCCTGGAGCCTGGTGACAAGGACAGGACTGGGCACCATCCTTGTGGATCCATGGATTTTGGCCATGTTCCATTCAGGCTGGCACAACTCCACCTTGGTCAGCCCCTCTGCCTGTCCCCCAGCTGGACAGGCCCCAGGTGCCTTCCAGGGGGCTGAGCATGAGGCTGAACAAAGACAAACAGGCTTGAAAAGTGAAGGGAGGGCTTTTGACTCCCTGCTTCTTCCCACAGGAGGGAAAGGAAGGAAAGGATGAAGGGAAAGCCAAAGAGGAGCATGAGCATCTCCACACCCATGGAATTTCAGCCTCTGCTTTGGGCTGGCCTAAGCCCAGTTCTGGGTGATGCTGGGGGGGTTCAGGGCAGAGCTGGGGGTCTGTGCTGGGCACTGGGCAATGTCCCCAGGGTGGGGGCAAAGCTTTGCCAGGGACACCCAGGAAGGGACAGCTGCCCCACAAGCCTGGTTTGGTGTTTGGGGTATCCTAAAGCAGATCCTGGGGTCTGTGCTGGACCCTCCAGCCCTGCAGATGCTGCAGGTTCCCTGGAGCACCATCCCCTGCAGGTGAGTGCCCCAGTTCAGTGCCCTCTACCACCAGTTCAGAACCAGCAGCCACCAGATGGGCTCTGCAGAGACCCTTGGATGGCTGCTGTCAGAGCCTGCTCAGGCCACCCTCAGGGAGAGGCTGAAACCCTGAACTCCTGAAATCCTGAACTCCTGAAGCCCTGAAACCCTGAAATCCTGAAATCTTGAAACCCTAAAACCCTGAACTCCTGAAACCCTGAAATCTTGAAACCCTAAAACCCTGAACTCCTGAAACCCTGAAATCCTGAAACCCTGAAATCCTGAAACCTTGAATTGCTGAAACCCTGAAAGCCTGAATTCCTGAAATCTTGAAATCCTGAAACTCTGAAATCCTGAAACCCTGAAATCTTGAAACCCTAAAACCCTGAACTCCTGAAACCCTGAAACCCTGAAATCCTGAACTCCTGAAACCCTGAAATCCTGAAACGCTGAAATCTTGAAACCTTGAACTGCTGAAATCCTGAACTCCTGAACCCATGAAACCCTGAAATCCTGAACTCCTGAACCCATGAAACCCTGAAACCCTGAAACCATGAAACCCTGAAACCTTGAACTGCTGAAACCCTGAAACCCTGAACTGCTGAAACCCTGAAACCCTGAAATCCTGAAACCCTGAAACCCTGAACTCCCGAAACCCTGAACCTCCCTCCCATGCAGGGAACAAAGCAGAGGTGCATTTTCCACCTGGCCGCTGCATTTGTGCTGCTCTCAGGTTAGAGAAGATCCCCCTCAGGGATGGGCCAAGACTGACTTGGTTGCATAAAATCCTCTCCTGCCTTGTGCCTCTTACAGAATCCACCTGGAAAAATAATCCTGGAGGCTGTGCTGACAAATGGGGAACTCTGCTCCTTCCCTTTCCAGGGGTGTGCTTTGGAAACCAAACACTGAGAGAGCCCCTCAGGGTGGCCAAAGCAAACAGCTCCACTCAGAATACAGAAATAAATATATAAACCAGGCTATGGACAAATCAGCAAGGAGCATTTCTGAACACAAACCCTGCCATGGGGCCAGACCTTTCCAGTGTGCAGAGCCAACCAGGGGCTCTCTTGGTGCTGTCAGACTTTGTTGCTGCTGCCAGGCTGATTTACAGCAGCTCTTTGTGCAGTGTGGCCCCTGCTCAGGGCTTGTGTGGGGTTGAATCCAGTGGGAAGCAAGGCATGGTCAGGATCCTTCTAACACTGGATGCAAACCCAGCAGAGGAAATCACAATCCTCCTCTTAGGGGAACAAAAATAATAATGTCAATACAAGAAATATTTAAATCAACTCAGCAGAGGAAATCTCAACACTCCTCTTAGGGAAAAGAAAAAAAATTTAATTATAATATAAGAAATGTGTAAAATCTTCATCCGGGTATGATTTCTTTGATTTGAACAGCTGCTGATGGAGACTTTTTGAGGCCATGGGGAGGAGCAGCCACTGTCTGCAAAACAGATCAGGAGCAAGGCTACCTTGTGTCTCTCTGATTAGGAACAGGGGATATTTTGGGAACACTCAGCCAGGAAAGGCAGGAAGGGAGGAGCCAGGATGGAAACACGGGGCTGACACGGCGCAGTGGAGCCCCTGTGCCCCAAAACCTCAGCAGGAGCCACCCCAGGAGCCCAGCTGTGGCCAGGGCTGGGGAGTGTGGGTCAGGATGGGCCATGGGGTGGGCACGGAGCCCCAAACCCTGGGAACAGCCTGGGGTCACCTTCCCGAGGAGAACAGGGGATTTATGGGGCAAGCAGGCCGGGAACCCCCAGAGCAGCTTCTCCACATTTCTGGAAGCATCTCCCAGGCTGCTCCCAGCCCTGCCCAGCCTGGCCTTGGGCACTGCCAGGCAGCCACAGCTGCTCTGGGCACCCTGTGCCAGGGCCTGCCCACCCTGCCAGGGAAGATTTTCTTCCTCACAGCCAATCCAAGCCTGCTGTCTGTCAGTGTGAGGCCATTCCCATTGTGTTGAGAAGGATGAAAGTTTGAAAAGAAAGTCTCACAGGTGTGTGTGCTTAGCAGAAAGATTTTTGAATGTAGAGTCTGATGAAGGAATAGAAATGGAAGCAAGTTTTGATATAGAAGAAAAGAATTGCTAAGCCAGTCTCACTGGATAACCAAGGAGGCAAAGGGTGTGTGAGTTAGAAGGGGTTTTTATGGCTCAGAGCAAAGGATAAACCCACCCCAAACAAGAAGATGTTTTTACCAAGCAGAAAGAGAGCACAGGCAAACAAGTCAGCAAAGTTGCAAGTAGAAAAAAGTTCTCAGAATTTTCCAGTGCAAGAAAACTGAAAAACAACTTCTAGCTTAAACTGTAATGTACTGACTTTTAGTGGTTGGAGAACAGTAACATGAATGTGGTAATTACAGTAGTTATGATAGGCTATAGGTAATAGTTAAGGTATAGATTGATTCTATATTGATTCTGTATTAAGATGCTCAGCAAAGAAAAGTAAATAATGCATTTGTAACCAAAAGAAAAGTCTATAATGCATTGTAACCAAAACCAAAGGGTCTCCAGGCCTGCCTGCCACTGGAGCTGACAGCTGTGGGCACAGCTCTGTCACCCACCACCCTGGGCTGCTGTAACCTCCTGGATGGAATACACTGCATTTTGTATACAATAAAGTGCATTTTGGAGAGCTCCTTGGAGTCCCACATCCCTCATTTAGGCTCTTACACCCTTGTCCTCTCATTCCAGGCCCTTGTCAATAATTTCTCTCCATCTTTGTACCAGGTTCCCTTCAGGTACTAAAAGGCCACAATGAGGTCACTCTGCAGTTTCTCTTCTCCAGGCTGACAAAGCCAAATTCTCTCAGCCTTCCCTCCCAGCAGAGCTGCTCCATCCCCCTGCCCATCTTGGTGCCTCCTCTGACCCTGCTCCCACAGCTCCCTGTCCTTGCTGGGCCCCAGGGCTGGGGCAGCGCTGCAGGTGGGGTCTCACCTGAGCCTCACCAGCTGCCCCTGAGGAACAAAACCCTCTCAGGACACGGCAGAGGTTGTGCTCAGCCTGCCAGCAGGAGCTGCCATATTTCACTGACAGGTATCTCTCAGAAGAGCTGCTTTTATCACACCTGCTCAAAGCAACAGGCACGTGCTGAGAGGGTCCCTGCAGACAGGGGCATAGAAACTCTCAGAATGACTTTTTTACACAGAATTTTTTTTTTCCATTCTGACATTACCTTGAAAAGGGCCTGGTTTAACAACCAACCGTCCCCAAACTGAAAATGTTTTTATTTGAAAAGAGGATCGTGTCAAGAGCAAAGCCCATCAGAGCCCAGGGAGGAGATGGATGGTGTCCCTCATCTCACTGTCCTCTCCAGGCTCTAAGCCAGGGGACAGACCAAGGACAGCAAATCAAAATTCAGTTTCTGAATCAAAATTTAGGGAGTTTGCCATAAAAAAAAAAATTCTAAATATTTCTTATACTGAGTCAAACCTCAGGGAAGTGGAAACACCCAGCAGATGCACTTGGGCTACTCAGGGCCCCAACAGAGATTAATGAATCACAGAATTATAGAAAGGTTTGCTTGGAAAGGATCTTAATTATCCAGTGCCACCCCTGCCATGGCAGGGACACCTCCCACTGTCCCAGGCTGCTCCAGCCCTGCCCAGCCTGGCCTTGGGCACTGCCAGGGATCCAGGGGCAGCCACAGCTGCTCTGGGCACCCTGTGCCAGGGCCTGCCCACCCTCACAGGGAACAATTCCCAATTCCCAATATCCCACCCAGCCCTGCCCTCTGGCAGTGGGAGCCATTCCCTGTGTCCTGTCCCTCCATCCCTTGTCCCCAGTCCCTCCCCAGCTCTCCTGGAGCCCCTTCAGCCCTGGCAGGGGCTCTGAGCTCTGCCTGGAGCTTCTCCTCTCCAGGTGAGCACCCCCAGCTCTCCCAGCCTGGCTCCAGAGCAGAGGAATTTCTCTGGGCTCCAGGACACCCCAAATCTGAGCAGAAGAGCAGAACCTGAAGCTGTCCCAGCCCTGCCCCAGACCCTGCCCCAGCAGAGGAGGGGGAGAGCAGCCCCTGGGGCAGGTAAGGACCAGAGCTGCACCGAGCACTCGCCGTGGCCAATGAGAATTTTGTTTTTATGTCACCATTTGGCCTGTGACTGGCTCCAGGAGCAGTTTTCAGTTCACAAATGAGGGTGTTGGAAGTGCAGCTGCCTTTTCCATGGCTGTGGATACAGCACTGAGCACAGACAGTGGTAACACTCCAAAGGCTGAGCAGGATGAGCAAAGGAAATGCCTCAAATGCTCAGGGTGCGCTGTCAAGTGTAAAAGTGGAACATAAAGACACTTCTAGTGCAATTTTTAGGGGGGAAAAAAAGCTCTCCAAACTTCCTTTTGTTGCTAAGAAATAGCAAAACAGGAGGATAAGCAAAGGAGAGCTGCAGAAGGCACAGATGTGCAGCACAGTTCATCATCCATGGACACACTCCTGACAGCCAGCTAAATACAGTTGTTTTCCATGTCTAAAATGATCCTTTTGTGGGACAAAAGCTCCATGTATCACCAATAATGTATTAACTACTCTTTAAAGAGAATAATGGAAGATTTGGCTAAAATATTCATACTTATATTTGTGGTTTCTGAAGTCTGAAACCATGAGGATTTCAAAGCATTTCATGTGGCTCATTACAGCTGAGCTAAGAGGGAAATAATCTATTGTCGAGTTATTTTCAAGGAAGAAGCAGCAGTGAGAAGAGTTGAAAATGTGAGAAGTGCTTCCACCATATGGTTTGAATTCTGATGATGATTCATCACTTGCCACTAAAATTTTAATTCTCAAAGTCAGACTTTAAAGGGAGGGAAAGGCTGAATATTTACTCCCAAGTTCTCAGCCCACATGTGTTAAACAGAAGAGTATGGTGTAAATGCATTGTGTTGAGGACAGAAGTTTATGAATTCCTTCCCCTAGCAAAAGGCTGAAGAATTGTAGAGGATTTGGGATCTTTTCTCTATTAAATACAAAGAAATGTTGAGAAAGTCCATCATAAAATGGCCCTGTCTTCCTGAGAGTTATCCCAGGGAATTCAGCAGGAATAGCCCAGCTGAAGTTTTTATGTTCTTTAATCCAATACAGATGGCAAGAGGGATGGAAAGTGCTTGGTATGCAAGTGCTGAAGGCCTTCAGTGTTCATTTTAAAACACATAAGAATACTTTAAAAATGAGCCTGCATTAATCTTTGTATGCCAAAACGTATAACATGCATCCAGTCAAGTGTAAATTACAGCCAAGGACTGACAACAAATTCCTTGGCCCTAAACACCAAAATTCTCTGAAAGAAAAACCCCAACAGTGCAGAGCAGAATCAGCAGGAAAGGGTTTTGTTTGCTGGGTTTGTTGTCTTGCAGACACCTGACTTCACAGGGATCTCAGCACGTGACACTCACTTAACCTGAATCAATCATTTTCTCTTAAATCCGTGCTGACTTCTCATCACAAACATCAGAGAAGTGGGGAGTTTCTAGAGCAGGCTGGTTGTGTATCAGACTGAGCATGCACAGGTTTTAGGGGGGTGAGTTATGGAAGGCTCTGATTCTGAATCCCAGGATCCCCCTGGATCTCCTGCAGCTGTCAGGGATGTGTCTATGTGTGCCAGGTGGAAGGAGATCTGGACAGGCTGCAAGCTCCTGATAAACACTGATTCTGCCTAAGGACAAGTCTCAAATTGACACCATTTATCCACAGAAAGTGTTTTATGGCTTGATAAAAATATAAAAAATACAAGAAGAATGGAAACCTCATTGTCATCCTGCCATGAACTTTTTAAGTGAGGCATCAGAGATTCCTCCCCCAGAAGGTGCTGGCACTGCCCAGGCTCCCCAGGGAATGGACACGGCCCCAGAGCTCCAGGAGCTGCCAGGGATGCCCAGGGTGGGATTATTTGGGGGTCTGGGCAGGGACAGGGCTTAGACTGAATGATCCTGGTGGTCCCTCCAGCTCAGGATCTCCATGATTCCATTATGGGATGAGGGCTCTCAAGATGCCCAGAGAAAGAACCCTGGATGATTGTGGCAGTGGCCATAATGCCAAAACCAACACAAGCTCTCCATGCTGGTGCTGGATATAGAACACACACTTTGACTTCATGACAGCTTGGAATGATGTCATGTCCCAAATGGAAACTGGTTCCAGTGAAGGAGTTTGGCTGCTCCCCAAATTCTGGAGCAAGAGAGCCCAGCAAGCCCAGTGGGGTGAGGGGACCTCAGAGCCCTTGGAGCAGCTGTCACCAGCACAGACAAGGGGACATTGGCTGCCCTGCAGAGAATTAACCTGGATTCAAGAAACTGCAGCACCCCGCTCCCACTGGCACCAAATCATCCCCTCTGTGCTCCTGGGCTCACAGCTCTGGCAGTGCCAGTGGCACCTGGGACACTGAGCCAGGCTGGGCTGCCACCTGGGCTGGGTGGGGCCCGTGAGATCCCCACATGGGACATCACAGGGTGTCCCCATTGCCTGGCCCTGGTGTCCCCCATTGCATAGCTCTGGTGTCCCCCATTTCCTGCCCCTGGTGTCCCCCTTGCCTGGCTCTAGTGTCCCTATTTCCTGGCTCTAGTGTCCCCATTTCCTGCCCCTGGTATCGCCCATTTCCTGCCCCTGGTATCCCCCATTTCCTGGCTCTGATGTCCGCATTGCCTGGCCTTGGTGTCCCCATTTCCTGGCCCTGCTGTCCCCATTTCCTAGCCCTGGTGTCCCCCATTTCCTGGCTCTGGTGTCCCCCATTGCCTGGCCCTGCTGTCCCCCATTGCCTGCCCCTGGTGTCCCCCATTTCCTGCCCCTAGTGTCCACCATTTCCTGGCTCTGGTGTCCCCCATTGCCTGCCCCTGGTGTCCCCCATTTCCTGCCCCTGATGTCCCCCATTGCCGGGCCCTTGCTGCAGGGCTGACTGGCACAAAGCAGCCCCAAACCCTGCTGGAGAGCACCGTGAGGGGCTCTTTCCTCCTCTTTCCTCCTCTTCCCTCCTCTCTCCTCGGTAATTCAATCCCAGCCCGGGCTGGCAGCCAGGCGGCTCCAGGAGCAAGACAGGCTCCTCTCGGTTATTAACGAGTTTCTTGATCCCAAAGAGCCCTTCCCAAGGAAAAACCCTTCCCTCCATGGGCCAGCATGGGGCAAACAGATTGGGGCTGCATTTCTGCTTTGGCTTTGATGCCTGGGCTGCTTGGCCTTGTGCCAGTGGGCAGCAGCTGGCTCCAAGCTCACCCTCAGGATGTGCAGCTCCAGCCCCTCTCCCGCCTGCCTTTGTGGAGGGGGGATCAAGGGCCACCTAAATAAAGCAAATGTTAGTGGGTAAAAAGGGCTTAAATTGGTTATTTTTTGTTATTTTGCTCTCCTTTCTATTGTGGTGGCATTTTCTTTCAGTGGACAAAGCAAGGCTGCAGCAGATGCTGTGTGCTCAGACCTCACCTTGACAGAGCTGGGGGACAGAAATAACTTCAGTGGCTTAGAGGGAGGGTGTGTGGAATCAGTAAAAACCACAGGGAAATAATCTTTGTTTTAATCATTTGCCCAAATTCTTGTAAGTTAAGGAGATCCCAGGTACCCTGTTCTCAGAGAAATGTTCCTGCTGTTGTCCATGACATCAGTCCCTGGGCTTTGGCTGTCTGGGATCTGTGCTGTGCCTCCAGCAGATGTAACCTTTGTACAAGGCTGATGTTTGGTGGTTGTATTCTCCAGCTATTTCTGGAAGTGAATGCAATAATCTTCCACGGATATGACTGTCTCCAGCATAAACAAATCCAGGCCAGCTTTGCACCATAGTTCTACTGTCTGGAAATATCATCATGGAGGATGTTTACTTGATTCTTTCCAATTTTTTTTTCATTCTTTGCTTTGTTTGCAGTCAAACTCAATTTTTTTAGATATATACACTTTTCCCAACCCAAATGACTTCCCCCTTTCATTTCAGCAGCTCTTGCTCCAGAATTTGGGGAGCAGCCAAACTCCTTCACTGGAACCAGTTTCCATTTGGGACGTGACATCGTTCCAAGCTGTCATGAAGTCAAAGTGTGTGTTCCATACACAGGACCAGCATGGAGAGCTTGTGTTGTTTTTGGCATTATGGCCACTGCCACAATCATCCATGCCCTGGAAACACTGGACATCAGACTTGGGAGTCTGGGTCACCTCTCACTGCTTAGGTGACATTTGTCCTCCAGATGGGACAGTTGGACTCAATGGGCTGAATTTCATTGTCCTGGCAGCCTCCCAGTGCTGACGTGGGAGTGACAAGGAACTGTCTTTGGACAGCTTTGATGTCCTTGAGGACATGGGACAGACCCATGGGGACATCCCCATCTGACCATCAGCCTCCTTGGAAAGCAGTGGGCAGCAAACCAGCACTGTGCTGTGAACCCAAGGTCTGAGAGGAACTAGAAGTGATTGCAGGAGAAATCTGCCCTCAGCCAGAGGCACTGGGTGGGAGAATCCCCTCTGTGATGATGAATGTGATGCTCCGGAAACCCCCAAGTGCTCACAGCTCCAGGGAGCTCCTGCTCCAGGACTGGATGGTGCTGGATCTGCTGGAGTCCAGGCTGGGGAAGAGCCTTTGTTATCACAGGAAAAGAAGAGTGTATTTTTGAGATGGACTGATTTATTCCTGCCTGGATGGGACCTGTGGAAGTGTGTGAGACACTGAACTCCCATCCCAGCCACACTGCCTGGGGCAGCCTGGGGAATGAGCACATCTGCTGCTCTGTGCTGAACCATCTCAGGGAGCAGCTCCTTGCAGGGCCCATGGGCAGCTGGGCACCACATCCAGGCTGTGTCCCACCCTTGTGTCCCTCTGCCACCTGTAGCTTCCCACGGAGAAGCTGTTGGGATGAAATCTTCCCGGCAAGATTGGTTCAGATAAACACACAGACACAGCTGGAAGCAGCTCCAGGGGAGGTGAATCACACCCGGCCCTGGACTCCATCAGGACAAGATGAAACAGCCTCAGGTTGCTCCAGGGTAGGTTTAGTTTGCATATTAGGGAAAAATTCCTAATGGAAAGGGTGGTAAGGAATTGGAACTGCTCAGGGCAGCAATGGGGCCACCATCCTTGAGGGATGTAAAAGAAAGATGTGTAAATGTGGCACCTGGGGACATGGTTAGTGGTGGCCTTGGCAGTGCACTCCAGGGGGAATGGTTGGACTCCTGATCTTAGAGGCCTTTTCCAAGCTTAATTCCATGATTCTAAGAGTGCCATCAGCCCCCTTGCTTAGCACTCCTGGCTCTGAAACAACCCCTTGGACTTCAGAACCCCCTGGAAATCAGAGCTGAGGGCCACCTTTAAGCCACACAAATGTTTTTTCCACCACCCCTCTCCCCCTAAAGTGTCCTACAAACCTCTGTGTTTGCTGGGATCTGCTCCCACTGAGGAACAGCCCTGCAGGGCAGGAGGAGCAGAAACAGCACCAGGTTAATTTGGAGTGCCCTCCCAGCCCGGCGTCAGCGGATATGGGTATTTCTGTGCTGCTTCCTCAGAGATATTTTTAGCCACTCAAGTGACTTGTGGCAATTCCCCGAGGCCAGAGTGATTCACAGGGTTTGGAGCCTGCGCTGGATCGCTCCTTGGGAAGGGAGCGTCATCCACTGAAATCAGGAGCTTCAAAGGCACAGGGACTTTGAAAAATGGAGCAGGATCTCCAGAATGAGGTTTTTGGCTCTGGCTAAACTGGAGCTGTGGAATTTTCAGATTATTATATCATGGTGAGAGGGGAGGGATCTTTTTGTTCTGGTGCTGGTGAAAGGCAGTGATTAATCTCACAGGCTGGGGGAAGGCAATGTGCAGAGCAAGACTGAGCCATGGAAATTCCCTCTTCCCTCAGTCCTCAGCAGCTTTTAACCCTGCCCTGGGCACCATCTCACATTTTCATCCTGCCTTCCTCCCCTGCAGCCTCTTCTCCATCAGTACACATCAGTCCTCCTCCTCCAGACCCCCAGCCCATTATCTCTGATGTGTTGGACTTCCAGAGACTTTTTTAAGGTCCAGAACTTTTTTAAGTTCTTCTAGTAGTCAAGTTGACTTTGGTGCAATTTGTGAAGTTCAGCTGCGCAAGGGCAGAGGAGAACAGGACATTTTTCCTGTTCCTCCTCATCTGGCTGCCCCTTCCTACAGGCACTCCTTAGATCATGTCCAAGAATTGCTTCTCTCTCTAGACTGACAAAAGCAGAGGAAGGATCCTCCCATCAATCCATTAAAAGATTGAGATGAGATATAAGGCAAGGTTAATTCAGGACAAAGGTTCTTTCTCTACTTTTTGTCCCCCCTTTACTTAGGAATGGGGCACACCTTTCCTAAAGTGAGTTTAATGTGGGTTCAGAAGAATGTTTTGATGTATTTCTGCTACAAGGAAGAAAGGAGAGGAGGTTTCCTGCCCAGCTTGGTGGCTTGGCAGTGGCTGTCCAGCCTGTCCAGCAGCTCCTTTCCAGAGAGCATCCTCTGGACAGCAGAGAATGGGGATGATCAGGGAGGGGAAGAGCAGCATAAGCAGTGACCAGAGAACCTCCCTCCATCCCCAGTCCCACAGAGCAGAGTCAGGAGTGCTGCTGCCAACAGCTGTGAGAGCCCCATGGGGAGAGGCAGGAATCAGGGTCCTCTTGGCAGGAAGGACCAAAAAAGATGGAAAAGATCTGAAGGCAGAGAGGGCAGGGGTAGGCAGGCCTTGGTCAGAGCTGTCTGGAAGGCATGAGGCTCTGAAAGCTGTGTGCTTGGGCTGCTCCTCAGGGCTGAGGGAGCAGCCAGACTTCCAGGCTCGGCCCTCAATTTCCCCGGTCATGTGGGATCTGCTGGGCTCAGACATCCCTCAGAAGCAGTGTTTTGTGGGCAGATAATGCCTGGCTGTTCTTGTAAGAGATGGTAGCTGTCCTGACTGCAGGGCAGTTCTTGATCCCTCCTGAGGTATTTTTGCCATGGCCAGGAGCCAGTGGGATCATGTGCTGGGGATTCAGCTCCAGCTCCTGCCGTCACAGGCCCGGACACAGCTCACAGGCTCCAGGAGTTATTTACAGCAAGCCAGCCAAGCCCTCTGGCACAGCAGCTGCTGGGTGCCAATGCCAAAGGCCAGTGCTGAGGTCAGGATCTTCCTCCCCATGGCCAGCACTTCTACAAAAGCATTTTCTTCAAGCCCTGTCTTGCCTGGGACTCGGCCTTCACCCACCCTTGCAGAGCAGAGAAGAGGCAGTGGCCACGCTTGCTTGGGCTGCTCTGTGGTGAACTCAGAATCACAGAATATCCTGAGCTGGAGGGACCCACCAGGATCATCAAATCCCCCTCCTGTCCCTGCCCAGCCCCCCCAGCAGCCCCAGCCTGGGCACCCCTGGCAGCGCTGCCCAAAGGCTCCTGGAGCTCTGGCAGCCTCGGGGCCGTGCCCATTCCCTGGGCAGCCTGGGCAGTGCCAGCACCCTCTGGGGGCAGAGCCGTGCCCTGAGCTCCAGCCTGAGCTGCCCTGGCACAGCCCAGCCGTGCCCTGGCTCCTGTCCCTGGCCCAGAGCAGAGATGGGAGCTGCCCCTCGGGAGGAGCTGCAGCCCCGGGGAGCTCTGCCCTCACTCTGCCCCAGCTGAACAACCCCAGAGCCCTCAGCTGCTCCTCACAGCCCCTCCAGGCCCTTCCCCATCCCTGTGTCCCTCCTTTGGACACTCTCTCATGCCTTAATATCTTTCTTTTATCATGGTGCCCAAACTGCCCCCATGGCTCAAGGTGAGGCTGCCCCAGCCCAGAGCAGAGCTGGACAATCCCTCCCTGGCCTGGCCAGCAATGCTGGGCCTGATGCCCCCAGGACAGGGATGTCCCTCCTGGTCCCAGGACACTGCTGGCTCATGTCCTACTGGCCATCAACCAGGACCTCCAGGACCCTTCCCACAGCTCTGCCCTCTCCTGTGCCTGCCCCATGTCCTGGAGCAATGCTCCTGCTCCAGGCCATGCTTCTCAGCTGCCACATCCTGGCCCCAAAGTGGTGGGACGGTGCTGAAAGCGTGGGGAGGTGCTCCTGGGCTGCCAGAAGAACTGGCTGCTTCCTACATAGGAATAAAAATCAACCCTTCCTGCAATGATGGTACCTGACAGGCCTGGCAACAGCTTCACAGCAAAGGTTGTTCCTCCACAGGCCACAGCCTCATGGAAAAACTTCATTTCTCAGTTGTACCCTGGCAAAGCAAGGGCAGTGACAGGTGACATTGCCTTGGTGACACCTTGGGGCCATCTCAGCCCTGCAGAGGGGGTTTGGGGTGTGCAGCCAAGTGTTGGAGATGCCCAAAGTGCTACAAAAGCAGCAAAACCAGCCCTGGCCTGCCCACCTGCTCTGCAGGACCAGAGATGAACCAACCCCTCCCGAGATCTCCCAAGGCTCAGGTGGAGCCACAGTGTGAGGGAGGGAGGGTGTGGGAAAGTGGATTTCAGGATCAAACCTCACCACGGGGCAGCCAAGCTGTTCTGGGAGAAAGTTTCCTGTCAGAGAGTGTGGTCATACTGGAACCAAAACTTTTCTCAAGAGCTGGCCAAAACTGAAGGAGTGATTGCTAATTTCTCCTTTGTGGCAGAGCAGCTTCATTTTGAGCTTATGGGCTGTGCATTTCAGTGCTTTAAATGAATGGTTGGATAATGATAATCATGTCCTAACTCCACAGCAGTACAGCAAATTAAATGTGATGCTCTGGGTGGAGGTTAAATAGACTTAGGATTGCATTAATGTTTATGTTTGGATGTTAACAGAACGAAATAACCTGGTGTTACTGAGTGCAAATCTGTTATCATCTGTCCTGGGGTAAATACCAGCATTTGGGGTTTTCCTTCAGAGTTAGGATTTCAGTCAAAGAAAGATGAATATAATAGAGTGGAATGGAATGGAATGGAATGGAATGGAATAGAATAGAATAGAATAGAATAGAATAGAATAGAATAGAATAGAATAGAATAGAATAGAATAGAATAGAATAGAATAGAATAGAATAGAATAGAATAGAATAGAATAGAATAGAACCTGCCTGAGCGGGACTGACCCAGATTTAAAGGCTGTTGTTAAGGGCATTGTCCAGATGTTTCTTGAGCACTGTCAGACCTGAGGCATCAAGCACCTCTCTGGGGATGCTGTTCCAGTGTTTTATCACCTTCTCACCAAAGAAATGTTCCCTCATATCAAGTGTGAAGCTCCTTGGTGCAGCTTCTCTCCACTCTAGACAAAACCAGTTCTGGGCCAGTCACCAGGGAAGGAATCAGCCAGAGGTGCCCATGTCTGTGTAAAATCACAGTCAGGGGCTCTGTGTGAGGCAAATCATAGAATCACAGAACAGTGGAATGGTTTGGGCTGGAAGGGACCTTAAAGCCCCTCCAGTTCTACCCCTGCCATGTCAGGGACACCTCCCACTGTCCCAAGCCCTGTCCAGCCTGGCCTTGTTCATATTGGCAATGATTTAAAGTTGAGGAAACACAGAGTGCTGTTGCTGAAATACATAAACATTTAGAATCTGTGCATCAACCCAACCATGGAATTACATTTACTCATTTTCAAAAGAGAGAGAGAAGATTCCCACTTCAAAAGCAGTAACAAGGCAGGGCCCTGGTAGGATATTGACTGTGGATCACTCGTTAGCACCATAAAAAGCTGTGTAATTAGACAAAAATTACAAGTAGTTTCACTGAGAGGGATGGAATACTTACTTACATCAAGAGGAAATTATTTCATGATTCCTCTTCTAGATGTTTCCCATATTTTATGGCATTATGGCTTTCATGTTGGTTTAATTGGAAGAGCAGCAGGAAATGAAAGGAGATGTACAAAACATGGTTTTGCTGCGTGTTAAAAGTTGCATTCCTGGAAACTCAGCTCAGAACATTGTCCAGAGACAATTGGCACTGAGAAAGCCTGGATCCAAAGTACCCTAGCAGGGAAGGAGGGTTTCTGTCCTATGGAGCCAGGCTGGCAGAGCTGGGGGTGCTCACCTGGAGAGGAGAAGCTCCAGGCAGAGCTCAGAACCCCTGGCAGGGCCTGAAGGGGCTCCAGGAGAGCTGGAGAGGAACTGGGGACAAGGGATGGAGGGACAGGACACAGGGAATGGCTCCCACTGCCAGAGGGCAGGGCTGGATGGGATATTGGGAATTGGGAATTGTTCCCTGTGAGGGTGGGCAGGCCCTGGCACAGGGTGCCCAGAGCAGCTGTGGCTGCCCCTGGATCCCTGGCAGTGCCCAAGGCCAGGCTGGGCAGGGCTGGGAGCACCTGGGACAGTGGGAGGTGTCCCTGCCATGGCAGGGCTGGCACTGGATGGGATTTAAGGTTCCTTCCAACACAAGTCTGTGATTCTGTTCTGTGATTCCATTCTGTGGCAGCCCAAAATCCCATGACTGCAGCACAAGCTGACAAAGCAGCTGACAAAAGGAAGGGACATCCCTGAGCTCTGCCAGGTGCTCTGTGGGAAGAGGCACAGGGGTTTCATCTACAGAACCTTTCCCAAAGCTCTGGCCCAGCACAGAGACCCAGTGAAGCCCCTTCCTCTGAGCTCAGCCCTGGCTCTGCTCCCCTGCTGCAGCACAGCTGGGGTGCTTTTATCTTTATGCTTTTCTAATTTTGGCTTATAAATTCCAGAAACTCCAGAAAAAAAGGGCTGTTTGTCATCACAACACCCACAATTGGTGCCTTGTGATACCCAACATTCACACCCTTTCCTGGGGATTACAGTGCTGATGTTTTATGGGGGAATCCTTGGCATTCATGGATTTACTGCAGCAGAGTGAGGATAGGCCAGTGCATGGCACTCACAGCTGGACCTCTCAGCACAGTGGGGTTATTTGGCTTGTGATAGCACAGAAAAACCTCTGGATCCATAGAGAAAACATCAGTGGACAGAAGTGTATCACTGCTGGAATTGTCTCCCTGCTCCCAAAATAGAAATTAAAATTACCAAAAGCATTGGAAAGTTTGCATTTTCTCTTTCCCTGTGTGTTGGATTCTATTTCTCTAAAATATCTAATCTTTTTTTACAAAACCATCCTTTAAAACTTACTTCTAGTTCAATTTCTCTCTCAACAATATTCTATAATAGATCTAAGTCCTATTCTATAATATTTCTAAGTCAACATTTCTTATCTTAAAATTTATATACAAATACACACTATATAAACCTTCCACACTATATAAACCTTCTATCAAGTTTTTAAAATTTTCCACAAATTCATTTCCCACACCTGTGCTCATGCTGCAGTGACACTAAATATTTATAGCCAGGGTCCCAGCCAGGTCCTGGTGGCCTTGCAGGGCTCTGGCCCATGTTGGGAAGCAGGGCTGTGGGGACCTGTCTGGGGCTTTGTCACACCCTCTGCCTGCTGCTGGGACATCCCCAGGCTCCCAGGGCTGGGGAGGTCCCTGCTCATCCCCATCCCTGCATTGCCTCAGCTGGATGTGGTGACAGGGGTGACACTCCTGGGTGTGACAAACCAGGGGCACTGCGCCTCCTCACCCACCCCTCCTGTGCCCCCAGCCCCAGAGCCACCCCTGGCTCAGCTCTGCCTCAGTTTCCCCACAGCTGCCAGAGCTCCAGCTCCTCTAGAGAGTGCTGGGCTCTTCTCCTGCTCATTCCTGCAGCCCTGGGCAGCCTCTGGAGCTGCTCCTGGTGCCAGGCAGGGTCAGCAAAGCAACAATTCTGTGTGCTGCAGGGATGCACCCATGGGCTCATACCTGAGCTAAAATTCTTCCAGAAGGCTTCCACACAGGAATCCAAGCTCCTGAGAGAGAGCAGAGCTCCCTGGGCCTGGCTGCTCCTCCAGGTGCTGTCCCAGCCCAGCTCTGGGCTCCCAGCTGGGCACAGCTCTGCCTCCCTGTCCACAGCCAGGCCTGCCAGGGCTGCAGGAGAGCCCAGTCCCTGACTGTGGGCATGGCTGTGCCCAGAGGGATGCAGTGACTCACAGTCTGGCAGCCAGCTGGGAAGTTCCCATGAACATAAGCCAGGCTGATGGTGCAAGCAAATATCTATTCCCAAGAGACAAACAGGAGCAACACATTCACAAGTGCTATAAAGAGACAGAAACAAAAGCAAACCAGACCTGGGCCTGCCAAGATGAGCCAAAAGCTTCTCTCATTCCCCTCTATCCCCTGGCCAAGGGTTCTGGGCAGGCTCTCTGCTCTGAAACTCACAACCACAGGGTAGAGATCACCTTGGATATCTCCCCTTCTTGGAGATGGGTCTGAAGGAACACCCAGGAACATTTACCCCCTTCTCCAAGGGGTACCACACTTCTGGATTAATTAGCAGATGTTCCCAGCATTGTTTTCCATCCCCACACACCTGGCTGGGGACTCCATCACTGCACAGACACACTGGAGATGTCCCCTCCTCCTGAGCCACCACATTCCTGCTGCTCCACCACAGACACTTCCCCACCTTCTGGAAACCCCCTTAGCTTGGCAGCCACACTCAGTGAGCTGTGCAAGACTGACCCAGCTGGCTCCTAGAGTGCTGTGACAGCCATCACCCTCCCTGGGGACACTGTGGGCACAGCCTCTGGCCCTGGGAGAGCTGCAGTGGCACAGCTGGTGTGCCCCAGCACTGCCCACCCATCACTGGGGGCTGTGCAGCTGCCAGGGACAGCCTTGTCCCCAGCTTTGGCCAGGGGACACTTTACCCCTCTGGGAGCCTGTGGGGCCAGAAGTGCAGTGTGAGAGGCTCCAAGCTCCTTCCTAGCCCAGAGGAGCACCTGTGACCGTGTTCACAGGGGTCTTATGTTGAGGGAAGAGACGAGGATCTGATTCCATTTTTCAGAAGGCTTGATTTATTATTTTATGATATATATTACATTAAAATTGTACTAAAAGAATAGAAGAAAAAGTTTCATCTCAGAAGGCTGGCTAAGAATAGAATAGGAAGGAACAAATAACAAAGGTTTGTGGCTCGGGCCCTGTGTCCAAGCCAGCTGACTGTGATTGGCCATTCATTATAAACATCCAACATGGGCCAATCACAGCTGCAACTGTTGCATCCCGCAGCAGCAGATAATCATTGTTTACATTTTGTTCCTGAGGCCTCTCAGCTTCTCAGGAGAAAAAATCCTAAGGAAAGGATTTTTCATAAAAGATGTCTGCGGCATGCACCCAACACCATCCCCCTCTGTGTGAACTCCTCAGGCTGTGCCTGTGCTCAGTGAAAAATTTCCCCTCCTTTGTTGTTAAGTTTTTTTTCCAATTATTTCCTTGCTCTCCTGTGTGAACCAGAGAGACTAGGCAATGTTGCTGTACTGACCCACCTGGATTAGAACCTCTCCAGCTTTCCCTGTGTCAAACCTCAGCCTCTTTACCTGGAGAACACCTGGAGCAGCAGCCTGGGGTGGAAGCCAGGTGCTTGGCCATGGCTCCATTGCTGTTCCAGACTCATCAGGGCAGCTGAAGCAGCCAGGACCCATCTTAGAGCTCCTGCAGACCTGGCCAGAAGGATAAAGTTGGGTAGGACCACGCAGGGGGTGTTTGTTCCAAATTGCAATGCAAGATGTTTTCCATTACCATCTGTATGGCAGATTATCTTTTGTCAAGTGGGCAGTTTGTTTTATCTCTCTCTTTGAGTGACCACAATCACACTTCCCTCAGGAGGGGTCATCTGCTGATAACAGCTATTGAATGTCACTGCATGGCTGATAAGAACTATAACATCCCATTGTGAGATGCTCTGCCCAGAGGGAGGAGCCAAGCATTGCTACCCAGATATAATCCAGAGGGTTTGAGACACCAGCACGGCTTCTTCACTGGATTCCCCAGAGGAACGGCAGCTGCCTCTCCTTCCACTGGATCTTCAGAGGAAGAATACATCCTTCTCTACAGGATCCCTGCTCCAGCAGAACCACCCCTGACACTGCAGGAGGGCTGCAGCCACATTTCCAATGGCACTGCCACCAACACCCTGACCCACAGGGTGTCAGGTTGGGTTCTGACTCTGTCAGTGTTGTTCTACTGTACTGCATTGTTTATTTCATCTGTTTTTTTTCCTTCCCTGTTAAGGAACTGTTATTTCCTGCTCCCATATTTTTGCCTGAGAGCCCCTTAATTTAAAATTTATAGCAATTCAGAGGGGTGGGGAGGGTTTACATTCTCCATTTCAGGGGAGGCTCCTGCCTTCCTTAGCAGACTCCTGGCTTTCCAAACCAAGATAGGGTCCAATGTTTCTGTGCCTTAGCCCTGTGCTAAGGCCCAGCACTGGGGCCACCAGCCCAGGCCACTGGACTGCTCAAGCCTGGAAGCTGCAGGAGGGGCAGCTGGTGGGTCCTTTGGATCCCAGGCAAGATCCTGTCAGGTCTGGGTGTTCCCTGCACATGGGGAGTGATGCCCAAGCTGTCAGCCCTCCCTGCAGATGTTTGGTGTCCATGTCATCCCCCAGCCCTCTCCCTGGCCATGGAAGTGCAGAGCATTTTCCTGTCTGCAGAGGTGGCCTTGTACCAGGCTCTCCCTGGAAGGATTTGTTACTCTGCTCCCCCAAGGACTCAGCAGTGGTAATTTTCCTATCCTGCTCCTATTTCCCACCTGGTATTTGGCATTTCTCTGCACAGCTTCCTCCTCAGCTGGGGATGAAGGTCAGCCAAGACAGCAGGAGCTGAGAGAGACGGAACAGAAACATCTCAGGGTGAGACAGACTGGCACAAGGGCACCTCCAGCACCCACATCCCCACTGAAGGCAGCACAGGAAATGCACTGTGTCCTTGTCCTCAGGGCTGTGGGTCACCCTGCAGCAGCCAGGAGGGGGCTCTGGGCAGGATGACACCAGGGCTGACACAGGAACCTCCAGGCAAGGGCTCAGAGAGCCAAAATCTGAGCGGCAGAGAGAAGGACAGAATCTGCAGAGAGAGGGACAGATCAGGCTCTCCCCACTCCCACACAGCCTCCTGAGATGCTCTGGACAGGGGACCCTGGAGCCAGGACTGGGGGACAAAGGGTCCTGGAATAGCATTGGAGCACCTGAGTCCCCACCCCAGCTCTCTGATGGGAACCAGCTCCTCTCCCAGGGCTGGGTGGCCACAGGGGCTCTCATCCCTTGGGCTCAGCCCTCTCACTCCTCCAGCCATTTTCCTGACAGTCATGGTCCCTTTGGGAGGAAAACAAGAACTTCACCTCCCTTTGGAGCCAGCCTGGCAGCTCTGGCCCAGCAGGGTCATTCCTGTGGTTGCACTGGAGGGTGGATTTGGGTTGGGTTGGAGGCAGAGTGTGGTGCTGCTGGGACCTGCAGATCCAGCAGAGCCCAGGGACAGCAGCTCTTTGTCTGCCCCATCAAAGGATGATCCCATCTGAGGATGCTTGTGGGGCATCACTTGATTGGGAATCACATCCCCAGAGCCCCAGCCGTGCTCGTCTGCCTGCCAGCTCTCCCCACCTCCTCAGAGCCCTGACCACATCTGAGGCTCCCAGAGGAGCTCAGCGCTGAGCAGATGCCAGCAGATAACAAGTCAGGCCCTGCCTGAATCCCTGGTGCTCTGTCCTGTTCCTCCAGCCCAGCTTTCCCTGGAGTTTCCACACAGACATTGTGTAGAAGAGCAGTCACAGACCCAAACAGCTCCTGGCAGGGGCAGCTCCACCAGAACATGGGAAAAGCCTGGAGAAGTTGGATGTCACCAATGGGGAATGCCCCGAGAGCTGGCCTTGAGTCTCACCAGTGAGTCTGGGGTCTGCCTTTTCCTCCAGGTGGATGCCAAGCCCATGATAAATCAGACAACTTGACCATGATCCTCTGCAGCCCAAAAAACCTTTCTGGCATGTAAATAAATGAAAAACCTGATTTTATCATCCTGTCTGGCTGCCTTGCTTGTTCCAAGGTGCATTCTTTCCCAGGAAACACCCAGGAACAGAGCTGAGGAGGAGGCTGGGTGCTGCAGAAAGTGCTCAGTGCTGCAGACATTTGAGCATCCCTCCAACTGCAGCAATCAGCTGTCAGAGCAATCAAAAGGAGCTGGGAAGCTCCTGTAGAGGGTAAATTGAGCTGTTATCACACAGTTAAGGATTGATGAGAAGACTTTGGTTTGCACTTTACCAGCCCCTTTCATCTGCCCAGCTCAGAACACTTAAAATGTTTATAAATAAGCCCATGTCTCTCCAGAGGAGACTTTATTCCCCTTTTAATGTTGGCCAAGTGCACGGGGAAGAGCTGAGCAACTCAGCAGAGATCTGAGCTTGATGCTGGGAGCAGAGACCCCTCTCCTAGGGCAAAGAGCCAAATCCTCACATCTTGATGGCAGACCCAGGGCTGACAAAAAGGACATCTCCAGAGGACTCTAACAAGCCCCCAGAACTGATGTTCCTCACCACTAAGCCCTTTTATCAGATGTCTTCATCTTGTGTTGCTGCCTGAGCCGTTCCCAGTGAGCAAACCTCCCTTGGGAGGCCCAGGGAAGGAACCCACAGCTCTCCCAAAATCTCCAGATAACCCAGGCAAGCCAGCACAGACACTGAGATGTTACCTGCCCTGAGCACAGCTGCTCTCTCATTCCCAAAGCCCATTCTGCTTCAACAGAAGTGTCCCAAAATCCTCTTCAGTGCTCAGGACACTGCTGATGGCACCAAGCTGGGGCTTTGATCCCTCAAGAGTTGGACCTGATGATCGCTGGGGATCCCTCCCAGCTCAGGGTAAGGAAATGTGGGAGCAGAGCAGGCACAGTGGGAGCAGTGGGGCTGGAGGGACAGTGGGGCAGATGGGCAGTGGGACAGGAGGGACAGTGAGACAGATGGACAGTGGGGCAGGAGGGACAGTGGGACAGGAGGACGGTGAGGTAGGAGGTCCCGGCCCCCATCAGCCCTTTCCTGGCCATTGTCCCTGTGCCACCCACAGCAGCCACCCAGCCTCCTCTGGCTCCTCTTCCTGCAGAGCCCAAACTTCCCCAGATCCCATCTGGGCCCAAACCTCTCCAAATCCATCTCAGCCCAAACCTCCCCAGATCCCATCTGAGCCCAAATCTCCCCAGATCCATCTGGGCCCAAACCTCCCCAGATCCATCTGAACCCAAACCTCCCCAGACCCCATTTGGGCCCAAATTCCTCCAGATCCCATCTGGGCCCAAACCTCCCCAGATCCATCTGGGCCTGAACCTCTCCAAGTCCCATTTGGGCCCAAACCTCCCCAGATCTCATCTGGTCCCAAACCTCCTCAGATCCATCTGAGCCCAAACCTTCCCAAATCCCATCTGGGCCCAAACCCCCCCAGATCTCATCTGGTCCCAAACCTCCTCAGATCCATCTGGGCCCAAACCTCTCCAGATCCCATCTGGGCCCAAACCTCCCCAAATCTCATCTGGGCCCAAACCTCCCCAGATCCCATCCAGGGCCAAACCTTCCCAAATCCCATCTGGGCCCAAACCTTCCCAAATCCCATCTGGGCCCAAACCTCCCCAGATCCATCTGGGTCCAACCCCCCCAGATCCCATCTGGGGACATCCCCCAACCCTCAGTGCCAAATCCCCGGGTTGGGTGGGCTCCCATCCCAGGCTCTGTGCTCTCCCAGCTGCCAGGGAGGCTGCAGCAGTGGAAGGAGCAGACCCAGGGACACAGAGGAAGCTCAGCCTCCTGTCCCTGGAGCCTTTCCTGCCCTTCCCAGAACAGCCCCGTTGTTGTGCAGCCCCTTGGCCGCCCCAGCCCGGCCCTCAGTGACTCCTCTGCTGCAGCCTCGGCAGTGCGGGGGATCAATGGGGCCATTGTTCCCCCGAGCCCTCCATGAAGGGGATTTTGTTTATTAAAAAGTCATGCTGCTGGTGAGGAGCTCCTCAGAGCCAAAAATAACTGAGGCTGCCATTGTTTGCTAGCTGCTCCCTTATCGGCTCCGGAGGAGCGGCGGGCACAGCCACAGCCCGAGCAGATGCAGCTCCTGCTAAAAATACCCTGGAGAGAGGAGCAGGGGACTCCAGCAGGGCTGCCAGGGCAGGAGCAGAGCCCTCAGACACCAAGAGGGCTCCAGATGTTTGCAGAGGGTGCCAGGATGGCACAGCCATCTATACATATCATATATATACATCTATCTATAACAGCCAGGTATGCTGTTATAGATACATAATATTGGCTTTTGGCAAATATTTAAATAGATTTTATATGTGTGATGTTAAAGTAACTAAAACTCACTTCCTTGTCAACCCAGGACACTATGTTATAAAGATACAGTTTTTATTTCTGTTGTTAATTAAGCTTAGACATAGTAGTGAAATAGCTATACTTGTATTAAAATGCCTACTTAGATGAGATAACATCCAATGAAGACACCTACTATAGATATGCCAACTATCAGCACTCACTGTCTGAAGAAAATTTAAACCAAACCAAACTAGAAGTATTAAAAAAAAAAAAAAAGAACCAAAACCATAGCCAGGAAACACACGTAGTCTAAAAAAGCAGATCCAAAGAAGAACCATGTAAAATAGTTCCTGGAATATGTAAACTAGTTTATAGATACATATAAAAGTCTAAAAATACGCAAAGGGCTGATGTAATTAAAATAATATTTCAAGAGAATCCCCGAAAATGCCAGTGTAGTCTTAGCTGAATGCCAAGATGCACCCAGCCATAATAACCTTTGCTCTATGCTCCTTGTCTCCTATTGTCCTTTATTATCTTTTTACATTTCCACAAGTGTTTTTCCCAATGGGCTGGCCATCCCTTGGCTCTGGGGTATGCACAGCCCAGCTCAGCCCCCCTGAGGTGCTCCCTGGAGATTTCCTTTGGGAGAACTGCTGAGGGAAGGGAGCAGAGGGCAGAAATCCATCGGCAGGGAGCCTCCAGAGGGGCTGGGACCAGCACAGGGTGTGCCCTGAGCCCAGCATTTCCTGCTCTCTGCTCTTGGGGATGCTCAGGGCTCCCTGCAGATGGGCAGCACAGCCCAAGGGCTCTGAGCCCCACAGCTGGGACACCCAGCCAAGCAGGCTGCACCCACCACGGCTCTGCTTGGCTCTCCCAGAGCCCTCAGCAGAAATGTTTGTGTCTTCCAGCCAGCCCAGAGGCTCTTCCTGCTGCTGGGACAGAGGGTGGGCACTGGAGGATGCACACACAGAGCCTTCCTTGTGCCACCTCTTCCACCCACCCAGCCCAGGGAATCTTTTTGCTTCCCAGAGAGTCTCTTGGCACGAGGTCCAGCGTTTCCTGAGCAGCAGCCCAACCCCAGCCCCAGCCCTCACCCTGCTGGCACCAGTGGTGGGGAGGAGCTGTGTTCCAGCCCTGCTCCATCCTGGCAGCAGGGACAGCAGGAGCCAGGTGAGCAGCAGATCCAAGCAGGTCCAGAGGTGCCCTTCACCCCCTGTCCAAGCCCAGGGAGATCCTACAAACGCTGCACACAGCAGTGACCTCCCATCAGCTCCCTGTGAACCCCCCTCCCCATTTTCCCAGCTGTTCCCTGGCATTATTTAACTGATTTAATGTAAGGCCAAAAGCCCCTGGGCTGCTCTGAGCCCTGGAGGGCAGAGCTTGCCCAGGACACGGTGCTGGTGATGCTCTGCCCATGTGCACTACCCAGAAGGGCAAGACATGAACTCTTCAGAGCAATCTGTGCCAAAAAGAGTGATTCCCCCCCTCATCTTCCCAGGCTTCTGTGGTCTACTCTGGCAGGGAAGGTGTCCTTTCCTCATGGGAGCAGCACATCAGAGCCCCTGTGGCCATCCCTGACTCCAGACACAGCTCCATGCTCCTGCTCCCTCCCAGCTGGGCTTTTACTGCAGGAACACCTCAAGGCTTGGGGTGGGAGAACCTTCCCTGAAACACCCAGCAGCTTTGGAAACTGGAAACTCTCCCTGCTGCTTTTCCAAGAGCCTGATTTTGCCTTTCTGGCTCAAACACACCACTCATTTTTCTGCAGCAATGAAGATAAACGTCAATAAATCTTCTGCAGTCGTTCCACAGGGCCAAGAGTGATCTCAGCCCTGAAGCATTTCAGTGTCCTGCAGTTCCACCCTAGCCCATCCAGCAAACTCACCCTGCTCCAGAGCCTCAAGCACACAAGTGCCTCCTTCAAGGAGGTGCCCAGGCCCTGTGAAGTCAATGACACCTCTGTGCTCCAGGGTTTGCTCCACACAAGCAGCCTGTGTGTGTGCAGCAGAGAGCCCTGGCAGTGCCAAAGCCCCTTGCAGTGCTGCTCCTGGGCTCCCAGGTGTTCTGCTGCCTCTTCTCCTCACAGCAGCCCCAGCCAGCCCCAGCAGGGTGACCCCAGGCTGGGCTGTTTGTCCACAGGCCAAGGCACATCTGTTCTCCTTTGTGCCCCTTGAACAAGGCCTTGGGACGTGGGGTGACCCCCTGTCCTCGTCTGCATGAATTCCCAGCAAATGGCCACTCCTCTGGAAATGGAAAGTCCTTTTCCAGCTGGATGGGAGCTGGGACTGGGGGGATCCTGCACTGGGCCCAGCTGGTGGGCACTTCTCAGCCAGTGGTGAGAGACAACTGCTCCCTTTGAAAATTTAAAGAGGTTTATTAAACCTTAACAAAAACATAACAAAGGACTACACAAGGAAAAAGCTGCAGCACTGGGAGCTGCCCCTTGTGCACACCATGAGGCCAGTTCATCTTCAAGATGGATGCTCAGGCTTTTATACCCCTAGGGTTGCATCAGCCAGCCCTGGTCCTTCCCAAAGTCTGTCAGTCAGCTCTTCTTTGCCATTTATCAGTGGAAACTGCTTTGTAACTGGATTGGAGGTCAGGTGTTGCCATGCCTCACCCCCTGAGCACCCCAAGCTTTTCCATTCCCACCTGCCCCAGGTAAGGGACACCTGTGCAACTTCTTTGTACCTGTCCTGGACAGCCCAGGCTGTCTGATGGCAACAATACAGGGGGAAAGGGAACTGTGGGGAGAACAGAGGACACCTGAACTACAATAACATAACTGTACATCACTAAAGCTTCTCTTAATGTTCACACAAGAGTTATCTTTTAATTGTGAGAGCAAATCTTGTAGGAGCGTCAGGGGGTAGGACGGTCGGGACAGACAGAGACCAGAGATCTCTGGAGCCAGGTCTGGAACTTGGGGTTCATTGCAAAGGGCCTGGGTGCAGGGCCCTGCTGGGAGCTGCCAAACACAGCTCAGAGCAGGCTGAGAGAAGAGAGGGGGAGAGAGGGTGAGAGGGTGAGAGAGCAAAAGCAAAAGAGAGTAAAAGGGGTAAGAGGGTGAAGTTCCCGTTACAATACAATAAATCTTCTTCTGTGTTGAATATTCTGATTCTCACTAACCAATCTAGTACAAGATACAAATCCTACAGCATTTCCATACAGCCTATAAGAATCATTACATCACCACACTGTGTTACATTATAAACCCTACAAACTCCTCTTTGGGCCCCTTCTGCCAAGCTGTAGGGTCTGCTCTGAGCCTTGGGCCTGTCTGCAAGCAGAGGGTGTTGTTCCATCAAAAGGGGATCACCTTCAGCCAGCCACACCATTGTTTTCCAGTTGTTCAGTAACTGAGGGATCTCAAAGCTTGCTTTCATTTCAATCTCACTTCTAGTCTTCATATTCTCAAAATCTTTTGCCAGGCAATCATATTTATAAGGCTTTCCTGTTTCATCATCCCCAACACAGTGGTGTTTTTCCAGCCCCTTTCAGTGGTACCACAGCCCCGTGGGTGATGCAGGGCCCTGGTGCACCCTGCTGCCTTCTGGCTTCTCCCTTCTTCTCCTCACAGACCCCCAGCCCTGGCACGAGTGCCCAGCCATGGGGTCAGTGCCCTGCCCAGCAGGAGCTGTCAGCTCCATGGGATGAGCTGGGAGGGCAGGGAGGGCTCAGCTGGGGCAGGCAGGGCACCCTGAGGGTGCTGCTGTGGGGGACAAGGGACCGAGTCCTGGACTGAGCCAGCACCCGTGGGGCTGGAGCTGGGAATGGAGTTATGGAATGGAGTTATGGAATGGAGTTATGGAATGGAGTTATGGACCTGCAGCACCTGGTGGGGAACCAGCAGCTCCCCATTCCTCCCCTGCTCAGGGAAGCAGGATTGTTCCCCTCCTGGACATGCAAAGATTGGATTTGGCCACAAAATGCAGTGGGGAGAAGGTGTTAGGGTGCAGTTTCCAGGTTCTCATCCAGCCCTAAGGCAGCAAATGTTGCTCTAATTCAGACACAGCCAGGCAGCCTTTGCTGGGCAGGGTGGGTGACCCCAACCCCTGGAGCAGAAACCCCTTCCCCTTGCAGAAGGACAGTGTGAATGTTTCATTCTGCAGTTTTACACTTTGAATTCCCTTCCTTCTCTCTGCTTTTCCTGGACCTGCCTTGTGCCTGAACTGTCATGAGCTGCAGGATCTGCAGTGCCACAGTTTCCCTAATTTCCCACCCTAATTTCAGTCTGCTCTGCCTTATTGGGGGGTGGCCCTGGCTGAACAACTTGACCTTGCACAGTACCCATGAAAACAAACTGTTTCCAACCACCCTGGGAAGGCTCTTATCAGAAAATGAGCTTAGAAATTCCTCAGCACCCAGAGTTGGTGCCAGGTCATGGCTCTTATCTTCTGCAGTTGCTGCAGTAAAGGGAACATCCAGTGTGTTCGAGGGACACACAGAATTAATTGTCCTGGAGCTGGGATGGAGCCCAAAGAAATTGAGGGTAATTTTTTTTTCCATCCTCTGAGTTTGTGATGTTCCAAATGTCTCATTGTTCCTTTGCAGTTGTTCTGCTCTGGTTCAAATGCAGGTTCACAACAAACACAAGCAGCTCTTTGAAATACAATTATTAAAAATTTGCACCCTGGGAAGGAAGGTGAAAGAAATCTGAGGGATCCTCCTCTGAAAGTGACTGTGAACAACGCTCCTGAATGTGTCCATTCCTCCCCAGGACCCCCAGGAAATCCATTTGATAGAATCCCAGATCCCAGAGTGGTTTGGGTTGGAAGGGATCTTAAAGCCCATCCCATCCCACCCTGGGACACCTCCCACTGTCCCAGGCTGCTCCCAGCCCTGCCCAGCCTGGCCTGGGGCACTGCCAGGGATCCAGGGGCAGCCACAGCTGCTCTGGGCACCCTGTGCCAGGGCCTGCCCACCCTGCCAGGGAACAATTCCCAATTCCCAATATCCCATCCAGCCCTGCCCTCTGGCAGTGGGAGCCATTCCCTGCGTTCTGTCCCTCCATCCCCTGTCCCCAGTCCCTCTCCAGCTCTCCTGGAGCCCCTTCAGGCCCTGGCAGGGGCTCTGAGCTCTCCTTGGAGCTTCTCCTCTCCAGGTGAGCACCCCCAGCTCTGCCAGCCTGGCTCCAGCCCTGGAGCATCTCAGGTGTCTCCTCTGGCCCGGCTCCAGCAGCTCCAGGTCCTGCTGCTCTTTGGGTCCCCCAAACTGGAGGCAGCTCTGCACGTGGGGTCTCACCTGAGGGGAGCAAGGGACACCCTCCCCCCTCACAGCAATCCCATTTTCAGTCCAGGGCACGCTGACATGGCCAAAGACCAGTTTGCCACCAAAATGTTGCATTTCCAATTGGTCACCTTATCCCAGGGAACCAACCTGGCCAAGCTCCATTTCCCTGGAGCAATCCCAGCGAGGTGGGGCAGGGCAGGCAGGATGGATCCCTCCTGCTCCTGCCCTCAGGGAGAGCCAGCCCATGGCAGTGCCAGGGGGGCACAAGGGTCCCTGTCCCTGCCAGGGCAATGCCATGGGGCACAGGGGGCACCATGGGGGCACAGCAGTCCCTATCCCTCTTTGGGCAATGCCATGGGGCACAGACGTCTCTGTCCCTCTTTGGGCAATGCCATGGGGCACAGGGGTCCCTGTCCTTCCCAGGGGCACCATGGGGGCACAAGGGTCCCTGTCTCTGCCAGGGCAATGCCATGGGGCACAGGGGTACCTGTCCCTGCCAGGGCAATGCCATGGGGTACAGGGGTCTCTGTCCCTCTTTGGGCAATGCCATGGGGCACAGGGGTCCCTGTCCTTCCCAGGGGCACCATGGTGGCACAGGGGTCTCTGTCCCTCTTTGGGCAATGCCATGGGGCACAGGGGTCCCTGTCCTTCCCAGGGGCACCATGGGGGCACAAGGGTCCCTGTCCCTGCCAGGGCAATGCCATGGGGCACAGGGGTACCTGCACCTCCCAGGGGCACCCTAGGGGCACAGCCAGCCCTGCCTGGTGCAGGAGCAGGGCCAGCCCCATCCCACAGCCCCAGCAGCTGGGGACAAGTGTTCTCCATCCCTCCTGTGCTGCTGGGGGCTGCTCCTGCCCTGCAGACACAGGCCAGCCTGCATTTGCTCCCTGCATTTCACAGAGGCATTTGCTGCTTGCAAACAGCCTTGGGACACTGCTGGCAGTCAGGCAACCACAGGGAATTTTCCCACAAGGTCCCAGCCACAAAGACACCCAAACTCCAGGGCTATTTCCAGCCCTCTCTCCTGCCTGAGCTGGGTGAGCATCACAGGATGCTGGGGAGCTTTGTCCTGTGGCCCAAGCCTGACTGAGCCTGCCTGCAGAGCTGGAGGTTATTCCTTTTGGAAAGTGCTGCAGAGGGAGCTTCAAGAGCCCGAAAGATTGCAAAGGAAACCCAAGAGCCTGGTGAGGGGCACTGAGTGGACAGCAGGTCCTTTATGTTCTGGCAGTGTCTGAACTGGGGCACACAGAACCCCAGAATTGTTTGGGTTGGAAAATCCTTCCTAGCCACGGAGCCCCAGCTGTGCCCAACCCTCACATTGTCCCCAGCACAGGGCACCGAGTGCCAAGTCAACCCCCCTGGGCAGTTCCAAGGCCTGAGCCTCTTTCCATGGGGAAATTCCTGCTGTGCCCACCCTGAGCCTGCCCTGGCCCACCCTGAGCCTTTCTCTCTCCTCGTGTCCCTGTTCCCTCACCCCCCCCGGCTGTCCCCTCCTGTCAGGAGCTGTGCAGAGCCACAAGGGCCCCCCTGAGCCTCCTTTGCTCCAGGCTGAGCCCCTTTCCCCTGGGATTTACCCCCTATACCCTTCAGACATCCAACCCTGTCCCACTCCCCCTCCTGTACCTGGGTGGTTACACTGAGTTCAGCCTTTACTGTAAATCCACTTTCCAGAGCCTGCTGCAGTCCTTGGGGCACACAGGGATCACATCCAAGGGCCAATTGTTGGCTCCCCAACAGGTTCCATCCCCTGAAGGGTCCCAGCAGAGCAGAGCCCCCCTGGCAGGCCCCAAGCCCACAGGTACAGCCTGGAAACAGCTGCTGGACAGATGTGCTGCAGGCAGGCAAAGGCTCTCAGCCTGCCAGGGTTGCTCTGGTAACACCCAAACACAAACTCACCTCCAAAGGCCTCCAGCCTTGCCAGCAGCACAACAGGAGACAACAAAGTGATGAAATCTCCACCCTGCAGAAACCCCCTGGAAGCACCAGCCTGGCTCAGATTTACAGGGAAAAAATGCCAAGAAACTGAGCAGGGACCAGGCAGTGGGAACAGCCCTGGGACAAATCCATGGAGTGCAGCAGGGACAGGAGAGAGGACAGAGGCAGCAGCATGCCAGCAGCAAGAGGAAGGTGGAGGAGAGAGCAGAGGGGTGGCAGGAGCAGGGGGTGACCAGAGGTGGGCTCTGCTCCCACTGGGGGCACTGGGCTCATTGGGAATTGCTCTGGAGCTGCAGAGCCAGCTCTGCCATGTCCTGCTGCAGTCCCGGGGAATGTGTCTGGAGGGACCTCTGGGATCCCCCCAGAGCAGCTGATTCCCAGACCCATCAGATCAGTGCAGTCCCACACGAGGGGTCTCCTGCAGCCCCAGTGTTACCCCCCAGCCCCACCAGGGCTCCAGGGCTGTCACCCCTGTTTGGGACTCATTCCTGTTTGGGACTCATTCCTGTTTGGGACTCAGCCCTGTGTGGAGTGGCCCCTTCCAGCAGCTCCTCCCAGAGCACAGGGCCATGGAGGGGACACAGGGGACATCCCCTGCCATCAGCTGGGCCAGCACACTACACAGCCCTTCCTGTGGAGCTGCCCACGAGGGGCTGGAAGTCCTTGGAGCAGGGACCAGGATTCTCCCACCCCACCCCTGCTGCACCCACAGGGCTGCCTCAGTGGTTTCAGCTGACCAAGCCCCAGCCCCTTTTCTCCACCTCCTGCATCAGCCCAGGGCCTGCTCTGCCAAGCCCCACCCTGTGCTCTGGCACCAGAACCCCTCAGGTTCAGGCTGGGCCCACCAGGACACTCTGTCCTGTGTCCTTCCCTGCAGGTCCAGGAGCTGGAATCACACACAACCCTGGCCTTGGCCTCAGCCCCTGCACTCCCCCTCTGCCAGGCTCCTCCCCAGTTTACAGCCCATTGTTTTAAGGAGAATCAGCCCCCAATCCAAGAGTCAGGAGCTGGCCTGGGGCTCACAGGGAGCTGCCAGTGCCCACCATGCTGCTCTGGCCATGGTTTGCTGAGCACCTGCAGCACAAGGGACACTCGTGTGCCCTGTGCCAGCCCTGCCCATGTGGCACAGGCTGGGCGCTGAATCACCCCGTGACCCTTGTGTGAGTAATGACTGCTCACTTCTAAAGTGTCAAAGGTTTATTAAACCTTAACAAAAAAAAAAAAAAAAAAAAAAAAAAAATACAACAAAAGGACTGAATAAGGAAAAATTGCAGTGCTGGGAGCCCCCATGACTACCAGGCACATGCTCCTCTACAAGATGGATGCTCTGCCTTTTATACCCTCAGCCCCCTCCCAAGGGTTTGTCAGTCAACTCTGTTGGATTAAGCCCTTTTCTGACCCAGAGATGGGGCAACTGAGAGGCCTTTTAAAAACTTTTATTCCTTTTTCAGTCTCATGTGAAGGGTGAGACAATACAGATGTTATAATTCACACCATCACAATCAGAAGTTAACTATTTCCTAATTACAATACACTATAAGTGTTTCTTGGTCTATCAGTGTTTCTTGGTCTATCAGCTTTGCCACACCATGCTGTAAATGCCTTAAAGTCAATTATCTAAAATTACCCCTCCTGGGTCCCACTACAATGCATCTTTCACAGTTCTATTTCTCCAAAGTATCCAGTATTTTTTTCAAGGCCATCCTGTGAAACTTGTTTCTAGTTCCATTGCTCTCTCAACAATGTCTGTCCTATTCCATGGCATTTTGTACAAATCCATTTCCCACAAACTCCTTCTCTGCCATCCCTTGGTGGAGATTCCCTTCCCACATATTGGTTGGAGGTCAGGTGTTGTTGTGCCACCTCTCCTGGTAACAAACCAGCCCTCTCTGAATGCCCTGAGGCTGTTATAAGGGAAAAGAAAAAGGACTTTGGGGGACATATCACTGTACATCCACAGAATCTGTGTCTTCATAGTGAGATCCAGCCATTTTATTACTCACCTGTGACCCTTGTGACTCATCCCACGGTGGCCCAGCAGGGCCTGGCCAGGCTGGCACTCCCAGCCCTGGCTGATAACAGCTCCATCTCCTTCTGACCTGGCTGTTCCAGCTTTGGAGGAGCCCTCAGCAGGGCTGGCTATCAGGGACAGGAGGGGTTGTGACAAGGCCAGGGCACAGGAAGGGCTGTGAGGAGGTCAGGGCACAGGAAGGGCTGTGACGTTCAGGGTGGAGTCGCCTCCATGGTATCCAGAGGAGCCTCATCATCACCTGGGTCAGAGTGGAGGCACTCCCCAGCCCAGCCCTTCACCCTCCACCTGCTGCCCCATCCCTGCTCTTCCCACAGCCCCTGGTGCTGCCCCACGGAGCAGGAGAGATCCTGGGCTGCAGAAATGGGGTGTGCCCAGCAGAGGATGGGGAAAGCAGGGAGGGCAGGAGGGAACAATGGGGTGAAACCACAGCACCATCACCCTTGGATGATGCCAGCCTGAGCTCCAGCTCCCAGCCCTGCTCACAGAGCCAGCTCTGGTTCCAAAAGCCCCAGCAGAGCTCAGTCCTTCCACAGGAAACCAGCACTGAAGCCCTGAGGCTCCAGTTCAGGCCATCCTGGCCAGAGGCTGGGCCTGACCCTCCTTTTCCAGGGCCTTTCTGTAGTTTATGGGAAAAGGAGCCTCAGTGGGCACTGTGAACACACCTGTGCCCGTGGGAGAACAGCCACCCCCAAGGAGAGCCCCCAGGCCCCTCTGAGGGGAGCAGCAGGAGGCCAGGAAAACATTTGTGTACAGGAATTAAAATTAAAAAAAAAAAGCCAAACAATTTGAGGGATTTCACCCAGAGGAACGAGCGCTGTGCCTGTTCCTTTTCCTGACCTGGAACATGCAGGTCTTCAGCACTCCCAAGTCCAAAACAATTCATGTGGGAATCACTGCCTGGACCAAGCGTGGATGTGCTGGGATGGAGCCCAGAACACCCCAAACCCTGCTCTGGCCACGAGTGGGGCACTGCCAACCCCAGAGACAAAGGGTTAAACCTGCAGGGATCCACCAACAACCCAGAGCTGCCAACCTCGTGCTGCCCTTGATTTGTGCCACCTCTGGGGGCTGCTCACACAGCCCTGGGACTGGGACACCCAGGAGCTGCCACAGCAGAGATTTGTCACCATCAGAGTGTGGGGCACGCCAGGAGCTCAGGAGGGTGAGACAGCCACGGGAGATTCTCCCAGAGCTTTATTTCCATTGACAGCTGCAGTTATTTTGGGAGCTTGGCACAATGGAGAGTGCAGGGGCCAGCTGGATCCAGGAAAAAAAGGAGATGTGTTTTTCTTTAAGAAAAATACAACAACATTGCAGCCTGATTGGAAAAAGACCAGGTTTTGTTTTTCTGGTTGTTATTTTTTCCCTTAGTTGGCGTTCCTCTGACTCTCTGCAGCATTTTAAGGTTTTTCCAGAGAATGAGGAGCAGCCCCAGCCCTGCCAGGAGCAGTTTCTGAGCCACCAGGGCTAAAAGAGGCAAAAGCACTGAAGGTTTCCAGAAGCCACAGCTGGAAATAACCGAGCACAGCACCACAGGAGAGCCCAGGGCAGCCAGTGGGGCTCCACACAGCCCTGCTCCAGCCCAGGGGCTTTCCATCCCTGGCTCCTCATCTTGGAGGAGTTTGGCATTTCCTGGTGACTCTGCAGCCATGGAAAAGTGAGGAACAGGAGCAGGATGGGCTCAGAGCAGAGCAAACAGGGGGGGCTCAGCTGCAGAGACTTTGAGTTTGTGGTGCCTGGGGTTGGAATCATGGAATCCAGAGTGGTTTGGGCTGGAAGGGTCCTTTCCATGGGCAGGGACACCTCCCACTGTCCCAGGCTGCTCCCAGCCCTGTCCAGCCTGGCCTTGGGCACTGCCAGGGATCCAGGGGCAGCCACAGCTGCTCTGGGCACCCTGTGCCAGGGCCTGCCCACCCTCACAGGGAACAATTCCTTCCTAAACAACATCCTAAACCTGCTCCTTCAGTCGGGAGCCATCCCCCTTGTCCTGTCACTCTGTGGGGAGCAGACCCAGGTGTTTGTTGTTCCTCCTGAGTCCCACCTGAGCCTGGCTGTGATGCTCTGAGCACAGAGCCTGTGGCAGTGGCCCAGCAGTGTCCCCAGCCAGCCCAGCTGTGTCCCCCAGATGCAAAGCCCCACTGGGAGGGCTCTGCAGCACTGCCAGGGTGAGAATTCCCCCATCTCTCACAGGAAGTCCTGGATTCACCAGCTCTTCTATACCAGGTGCAGGAGCAGAGCTCAGGAGGGGTGGGCAGGGCCAGCAGAATGTGCTGGGCAGGGTGGGGAGGTCCAGGGGTTGGAAGAGGAGCAGAAAAGCCATGGGACACCCTGCTGGGTCTCACTGCTCCTGCAGCATCACTGCACAGAGGGTTGGGTGGTGCCTCTGCCCACTACCCAGGCTGAGCCCAGTTCCAGCTGAGCCCCATTTAATCTGAGCCCAACTTCAGTTGAGCCCTCACGTGAGGGTGCCCATCCAAAGCCCCTCAGCCAGAGAAACACAGCAGAGAACAGAGAGGATGGAAGGCCATGGAGTAGGACCCACATTTGATGGGTTTCAAAATCCCACCCAAGAATGGAGCACTGGGGAGACAGGACCCCCAGGGTTAAAAAAAACAGCAGGATTCCCCAAGCCTGTCTTTATCCAGCAAGCAGGAGCTCTAGCCACCCCCAGAAACAGGAGAGATGAGCAGGACAAGAGGGTGGAACCAGAAAACCCAAGCACTAGTGGTCTTTAAAACCAGAGCCTGGAAAACACCTCCAGTGTCTGACCCACCCCAACAGGGCTCAGGCTGGCTGGGGGTGCCACCCCTGACCCCACAAACCTGTGCAGCCACAAACACAAGCAGGAACTCATCTTCCCACCCTCCTCAGGAGGCTTTGCCTCGCCAGAGCCAGGAGAAATCAAGTTTTGTCCAGGTCTGTGGGGACAAAGTGGCACATCAGGGGTCTCCTCTTCCTCCACGGGGGCAAGTCCGATCCTGGTGGGGTCTTGTGTCACAGAGGTGTCCCTGCAGCTCCCAGAGGGCTCTGCTGACAGCTCAGCTGGAGCCCAGCATGCTCTGGGTGATGGAAGGTGCCTGGATGTCAGAGCTCAGTGCATCCCTCTGGGTGTCCAGAGTTGCCAAGGACCCCGTCAGGGGGCTCAGAGACCCTGGCACACAGCCCAGAGCACCTGGGGATTTGATTTTGACCCTTGGAGCGAGTTACCAGCTTTGTATGAGGACATGAAAGTCACACAGGTTTGAATGGTGTAATAACAAAATGATCACAGGGTGAAAATGTAGATTTTAGGATTTTTGGTGTGGGGGTTACAGGGACAAGATGGAGGAACTTAAGCATGTCTGGCCTTCCTTCTTCTACTTCTTCTTGTTCTCCATTTTCTGCAGTGCTGTTGGCACTTTGGGATTGGTTTAGAGTAGAAGTGCACTGTCTAACACAGGTGATAGGTATTGGGAATTCAGTGTAAATGTGTTATAGGTAGTTTGTAGTATAAAAGGACAACACAGAGTGCCTGTGGCTGCCCTGCTGAGCAGATCTCAGCTGGGCAGAAAGAAAATTTTATAGATAAGAATTAATAAACGACCTCAAGACCGAAAAGTGAAGAGTCCAGACTCGTTCTTCAGCTGCGTGGGCTGAAGCAGAGACACCCTGCACATCTGGGGCAGCAATTACCAACAGCAACCTGAGACATGGATGAGGAGCCAGCCAGGGCAGACCCATTTCCCAGCAAACTTCCATCCCTCTAAAACATCCCTGTGGGAGGGGGCAGTGCCCCTGCAGCCTTTTCAGACACCAGGATGGACCAGGAGGACCAAGCTGAGCCCCCTCTGGCCCTGAAGCTGCTCCCGAGGCTCCTCCCTGTGCAGGAGAGCAGGGACAGGGGGGGAATGTCCCTTGGGAGGTCACTCTGCCACCTGTCACTCTGGTTTTTTAAGATTTTCTAAGCCTTCTGATGCTGACATTCTTGTAGTGAGCTTTCTCACACACTTTCCGTAAATAACTCATTGTTTTGCATTCCATTATGGAAGAGGAGAAAGTTGACACTGTTGGTTTGTCCAGTGTCATTGGAGAGGTGGCACTGTCACCCTCCAATCCACTGCCACTCTTAGAAACCTATAAATGTTGGAGTCAGAAATAAACTTCCCTTTTTCTTCACCTTAAAAACAACAGTGTGAGCTTGTGTTCTTTCATGTCCTATAACAACAGCCACCAGGCTGGGACTCCAGCAGATTCCCCACGGGGTTTGGGGACTCCAAGGTCCCCAAGGTGCCCTGAGGGAGGCAGAGCCTTGCCCTGGGTGCTGAGGGCAGCCAGGCTGTGGCAGAGCAGTGGGAGCTGCCCTGGAATCCCTTCCCTGGCCCCTGGGCACAGCAGAGCCCACCCTGCTCCGTGCCACAGCCATTCCTGGGCTGTGATGGAGCTGCAGTAACGAGTGTGGCCATAATTATCATCTCATTAATGCCGTGCCAGGGCTTCAGGAACTGCGGGTTTATGGCTCGGCCATAAAAGCTGACACTATTTAAAATGTGATTTTCAGGGGCTCCCATCCTACTTCCTTCCTCATTGTTTATTTTAGGAAGGGAAAGATTGGGTGGATCAACTTATCAGACTTCCTACCTCTGGCAACACTTGTGCTCCCTGAAAGATCATCCAGTTAATTAACTGGATTGTTTGCATACAAATGACAAATTAAATAAAACACGTGGGGCAATAGCTGCAGGAGGCATCCAGGATCCCCATCCACAGCCCAGCCTGCACAGCTCTCACTGCTGCTCAGGCCTGGGGAGGCCAAGAAAAGAGATTTTGGGAATGATCTGTAGAAAGCACAGCAATGTGGAGATCAGAATGACCAGTCAGGGAGATGAGCAGAGCAGAGATGTCACCCTGAGCTCCACAGGGACATCCCACAGCCCAACCCAGCCCAAAATCTGGCTCTCAGCTCCCATTTTTTCCCCACAACCAAACAGATTGTGAGTGCTCAGAGGGCAAAGAGAAGGATTCTTCCCTCAGCTCCAGCATTAACTCAGTGCACCCATCCTCAAGCTAAGGAATTTAATTTTTGCCTTGTAGAAAAACACAGGATTTGTCTTCACACGAGGCCTTTGGCCTCCTGCAGCTCTGCCCTGCATCTCCTGTGTGCTGGGGGACATTGCCCATGGCCGTGCCAAGCTCTGGGCTGCATCCCTGGGCTCTGTCCCCACCCTGCCACAAGCCAGGAATGTCCCCAGCACAGCTGGGACTGGGGTCAGGTCTGGTCCCCTTCCAGCAATGGGATCCCTCCTTCTCTGGGGCTGTTTCCTGTTGTGCCATGAGAGCACCTGTCCTGCTGTCCTGCTGTCCCTTGTGATGGTGTTCTCAGGGGTTCTGGGATGAGGGAAGAGACGAGGATCTGACTCCATGGTTCAGAAGGCTTGATTTATTATTTTATGATATATATTATATTAAAACGATACTAAAAGAATAGAAGAAAGGATTTCATCAGAAGGCTGGCTAAACTAAGAATAGAAAGGAATGAATAACAAAGACTCTGTCTCAGACTCTCTGCCCAAGCCAGCTGACTGTGATTGGCCATTAATTAGAAACAACCACATGAGACCAATCACAGATGCACCTGTTGCATTCCACAGCAGCAGATAATCATTGTTTGCATTTTGTTCCTGAGGCCTTTCAGCTTCTCAGGAGGAAAAATCCTAAGGAAATTATTTTCCTAAAAGATGTCTGTGACAGTCCCCAGCTCTGTGAGCTGTCACACGCTGGGCTGCTGTCCCCTTATTGTGTCACCTGGTGCTACCCTGACAACTTTGGCCCTGCTCTGAACCTTTCCTGCTGTCCTTCCCAAAGCTGTGATGCTGCTGCATCCCACCCCTCTCCTCCCTGCACCTCAGCAGCCTCTCCAGGATTCCCCCTGGTTTCCCCTCCGCCTCCTGAGCTGGCTGGAGGGCACAGAACCCACATCCAAAAGCTCCACGCCAAGCCCAGCAGCTCCATCCCAGAGCTTGTTTGGCCCTGGGATCAGCTTTCAGCCCCTTCTGCCCTGGGAGCTTTGTTTGGTGCTCTGTGACCCATCCCAGCTGTCCCCAGGCCCAGGAGCAGCAGTTTCACCTGCTTGTCTTTGTCTAGAAAATCACGTCAGGGCCAGCAGGGCTGCTCCCCCGAGGAGATGACGCAGGGCCCGTGTGGAACTTTCCATGAGAAACACGTGTGGCCCCAAGTAATTGTCCCATTAGTTCAGGAAGGGACAAGAAATTACTTGCAAATGGCTCCTGTGCAAACACTGCATCCACAGCCCCCTCCTGCTCCTGCTTGGCTCTTCTTCCTCCCTGCCAAGGGAGGGGGGCAGGGAAATGGGGGATCCCAGATTTCCCCAAGGTGGGAATCCCAAAATCAGCTTCATCCTTGCCTGTGGGAGATGGAGATTTTGGTATTTTCACCTTGCTGATTTTGGGATTCTCACCACACAAAGAGGATGCAGGTGCTGGCAGGGGTCACCCTGAGGAGCAGGTGCCCCTTGTCCCCTCCCTGTGTGCCACCCCTGCTCAGCCACAAATAAAAGCATTTTCCACCATCCTTTGCTCCATCCTCCCCCGGCTCAGGGCTGGCTGCACTCAGCATTCTCTGCTTTCCTCCCCAGCTCCAGGACATGTGTGAGCTGCATGGGCTGAGTAAAAATGACCTCATGCAGGGAAGAATCAGAAAATGAGCCATGAGAGGGCCACAACAATGCTTCCCCACTGAGCTGGAGGCACCCAGGGGACTCCAGCACCGCTGCATTTCCTGCCCTGGCCCCGGCCCAGCCAAGCTGGGTTTGTGTCCTGGACAGAAACCTCTGAGTCTGGTTTTATTTTTACCTCAGAATCCTTTTACTTTCTCTGTATTTTCTCCCTTGCATTGTTTGGGGGTGACATCGTTGATGCCACCTGCATTGGTGGGGTTGGTGGCACTGGTTCTGCCAGCCCCAGTGCAGGGGTGCTCTGGGAGGGCACCTGTGGCACCCTGGGCAGGACAATGAGCTGAGCACCCCCTCCCCAGCCCAGCCCAGCCCCAGCAGGAAGGACAAACAGACTCTGCACCCTTATCACACCCAGGGCATGCCAAAGGCCCCAGACAAAGCCAGAGCAGGGCTGGCCTCCATCCCCACCCTGCAGACAGAGGGGGGCTCTGTGGTGGGGCTCCAGACAGATCCTGGGCACCTCAGCACCCAAATTAGAGCTCAGGCTGCTCCTGATAAGCCTGAAGGGACTGTCACAGCAGCTCAGCTGGTTACTGCAGGCAGGGAATTCTTGTGTCAGTGGTTTCAGTATCAAACTGCTGAGCTGTGTTTAGTCTGTGGCTGGAAAGCAGCCTTGCTTCTATTCTGAGAACGTTTGTCTAATCAGGGGTCCAAGGAATGATTTTGCTCAGTAGAAAGTTCTGTTTATTTTATTTTAGGTTTGTCCTCCAGGATGGTGCCCTGGAAAAGTAAAGGCTGGGCAGTGCTGGAGTGTCTTGGGGCACAGGACATGCCTGCAAAAAAAGGCAAAGTTGTGTTTCTGTAGAAATAAGAGAAAAGCTTTGTGCTCCTGGCTCAGCCAGCTCTGGAATGAGAATCCTTGCAGCCCAGGTGCTCACCTGCATGGCTACATTCCCTTCTCTCCCTCCTCATTCCCTTCTCCCAATAAATCTTCATGCCAGAGGTGCTCAGCAGCTTGAGCTGCATTTGCAGCTGCCACATTCAGAGCTTCCTTTGCTTTTGTGACTCACAGGTGACCCCAGCACCCATCCCTGGCTGCCAGCCTCGTCAGACAGCTGATGCAACACTGACCTGAAGGGCACCTGCAGGGTCAAGGCCATCACCTGGGACAGGTGACACATTTTCCCACCTCTCCAAGTGCTTTTTGTTCATCCCAACCTCCTCATCCCTGAGGATGTGAGGGAACCATCACATTAAATCCAGGATCTTAGGACATTTTACCTTCTTCAAAAACATCAGATTTTGAAGCTTTCAGCTCTGTCTGGTGATAATTGCCATTTTCCCACATAAATCCCTTCCCTGGGAGCTTTGCCTTCAGCTGGGTGAGCTGTGTGCCATGGATGAACAAGGAGCACCTGGCTGGACTTTGCCCTGTTTGCACACAACAAACACGGCTGAGCTGCTGCTATTTGCAACTCAGCAACCACTAATTTTTAGCCCAGAGATAAATCCTCGTTATCTGCTGAGATAAGCTGCTCCCTGTTTTGGAAGGCACCAGTTTCCACACAAAGGAAATTCCCTTTGGCTGCAGCACCAGTGATGTCCACAGGCAGCTCTTCCCCACATCCCTGAGCCTCGGGATGAGCCCAGGACAGGCAGCAGCTCCTGTGTCACCATTCTTGGGTGGCTTCAGTGCAGGAAATGTCCCCTCTCGTCCCCCAGGGCCACCCCCAGCCAGGTGACCCCCTGATCCCAGCATTGCTGCCTTGGGAATGTCCCTGCAGCAGTGCCACTTGGGTTGTGGCTCAAATTAGGAATTAGGGATATACCTAATTCCCATTCCCTTCACACGGGCTTGTGGCATTGGCATCCATGAGTCAGGAATTTCTTCTATTGGCATGACTGGATTTTGTCCTGGATGTTTGATTTTGTGCTACAGAAGGACATTTCTCTTCCCCTTCTGTGCTGTAGGCTCAGTGTCCCTGAAAGAGCTCCTGTGTCCCCTCAGGGCAGTGGGGCTGGATCTCCATCCCAGACAATGTCCCAGAACAAACCTGGGCTGGATCTTCTTCCCAATCAATGTCCCCAGAACAAACCTGGGCTGGATCTCCATCCCAGACAATGTCCCAGAACAAACCTGGGCTGGATCTCCATCCCAGACAATGTCCCCCAACAAACCTGGGCTGGATCTCCTTCCCAATCCATGTCCCAAGCACAAACCTGGGCTGGATCTCCATCCCAGACAATGTCCCCAGAACAAACCTGGGCTGGATCTCCATCCTAACAAACCTGGGCTGGATCTCCATCCCAGACAATGTCCCCAAAACAAACCTGGGCTGGATCTCCATCCTAACAAACCTGGGCTGGATCTCCATCCTAACAAACCTGGGCTGGATCTCCATCCCAGACAATGTCCCCAAAACAAACCTGGGCTGGATCTCCATCCTAACAAACCTGGGCTGGATCTCCACCCCAACCAACATCCCCCAGCAAACCTGGGCTGGATCTCCTTCCCAAACAACATCCTCAGAACAAACCTGGGCTGGATCTCCTTCCCCCAGCAAACGTGGGCAGGATCTCCATCCCAACCAATGTCCCCCAACAACCTGGGCTGGATCTCCACCCCCACCAATGTCCCAGAACAAACCTGGGCTGGATCTCCTTCCCAAACAACATCCCCAGAACAAACCTGGGCTGGATCTCCTTCCCCCAACAAACCTGGGCTGGATCTCCACCCCAACCAATGTCCCCAGCACAAACCCCCTCCCTGGGCTCACTTCCCTCAGCAGTTCCCATGCAGATGCTCCAAGCTGTTCACACTTTCTGCTCTGCAGCACCAAGTCTTGGAGAAGCTGTCACAGCCTCTCTCCCTCAGCACAGAGAGGACAAAGCTGTGGCTTCAGTGTCACCACAGAGTCCAAGAGGAGACCTGGGTTCATGTTGAGACCTGTCCTGTGCAGGGGCAGTGGCCATCCCAGGAAAACAAGGGAAAAGCATGTGGCTCTTCCAGCTTTGCCCCAACCTGTCCTTCCAGGGAATTGTGTCCTCAGGCACGTGGGGATGGCGTGTGCCAAGTGACTCAGGCCAGCCTGGAACCAGCAATAAATTCTCTTACAGCAATAACCCAGCTCCTGCCACTCACCCAGGGCTATTTCATCTTCCCAGGGAGTCAGCCCAGGTCCTCATTCCCCCACCTTTGTACCCTGCAGGGATCAAAGCCAAACACCAGATTCCCACCCCACACACCCCATGGCAGCCCCAGCCCTCCCTGCCTCTCTGGGCTGGGATAATTCCTGGAGGGAAGGAGGTTTTAGGCTCAAAATCCAGCATTGTTATGGGGTTGGGATGCTCCTGGGCATCAGCAGCACCACGGGATGCACCAGGGGCTGCTGGGGCTGTGCTCAGGGCAGGGAGAAGGGGACAGCAGGGACTGAGCTGCCCAGTGCCCACAGAGCCCCCGAGCCCAGAGCCTCTGGGGGTGCCCCAGTGAGCCTGGGGACATGGGAAAATGGGACAGTGAAGGGACCCTGCTGTGAGTTTCCAACACTGACAGTTTGGGATGGAGAGAGGAGCTCAGGAGGGTGCAGATGGAGAGAGGAGGAGGTGCAAGAAAATCTCTCTTGAGTCCAGGCACACAGGGAAACCCTCCCAGCTGGGAAGGAGAGGAGATGAAAGCTCTGGGCAATGCCAGGAGAAAGAGGAGGGGCTGGCCTGGAGGAGCAGCTGGGAGGGTGCCCCCACCCACCGGGTGCCAGCAGCTCCTGGGGCACCACTGGGACCCCATCCATGGACCCTGGGCTGCCAGCAGCATCTCCAGGAGAGGCACCAGGAGAGGCACATCACCAACCCTGCTGGCCCAGCCAAGCCCTGAGCAGAACCCTCAGCTCTGCCTCACCTGGCAGCACCTGCTGGTGGTTTGGAGAGGGAAAACAGGCAGCTCCCCAGAGATGGTACCTGCTCGGGACAGCTGTGCTCAGGTGGGGCAGCCACACAGCCCTGGGCATCACCAGCAGCTCTGGGCAGCCACACCACAGCTCAGCACAGCCCTGGGGCACCACAGTCACACCCCTGAGCCATCCAAGGCCCACCACAACCAGCTGGCACTTCAGGTACCAAACACACCCTGAACAGCCTTTACAAAGTATTTGCATCCCACACCATCCTGCCCTTGCTGGGGAGGAGCAGCCCTGCCAAGCTGTGCACAGACCTGGGACAGCCTTTTCTTGCTGCTTTTGGTGTGTCCCAGAGGGAGCTGGAGGTGCAGGAGATCACTGGTGTGTTTGGGCATTTCCCTGCTCAGAGCTTTGTGCCCTGCTGTGTTCAACAGCGACCGCTGGCCTTGGGAACGGTCTCACTTTGGGCAAAACTCTGCTCCTACACCCAGACCTGGCCTCTGGCAGCTGCTCCATCATAAAAAACAGCTCAGAAATTCATGGAATCAGATTTTCCCTTCTTTAGGCACACAGTAACAGGATTTTACAGTCCTCAGCAAGGCGAGGGCTGCACGGTTCCACCAGTGCTGACAAACACGGCACGAACAAAAGCCAGCTACAAGAAATGATATTCTCCTTTTATTTACCTATGACCATGACAATGTAGGTTTGTTTCTAGCTGCAGAGATGCTTTGCACTGTAAACTGGGAGGCAGGCAGTGCACCCTGCCCTGCCAGGGCCAGCAGGAACCCCTGCTTCCCAACACAGCATTGTTATCCAGAGTCAGGAGAGCGGCTGCTGCTCAGAGTTGCTTTTCTGCTTTTCTCCACCACCAAACCCTCCGTCGTCAGGGCATCAGTAATTGATATTTACACCAGGCTCCCCCAGCGGCCCGCTGCCAGGGAATGGGTCTGGCACACACAACCTGCTACCTTACAAAATCTACACACCTGCAAAAAGGAAAAGGCATCCACTCCGCCGGAGACTCGGCCGCGACACAAACAAATATTGCACTTGTAACGTGGGGACGGGGAGGACACGGGGCTTTCCTAGCACACAGCAACGTGTCCAGCTACAGGAGGGCAATAAATAAACCAGGGGTGAGGGCAGGAGGGGGTGCTTGGCACCCTCCAGCACAGGGCAAGGGCCCGGCTCTCGCTGCTCCAGGGGGACCCACCACGAGCCAAGGAAGCGCCGGGCTCCTGCCAGAGGCCCCAGGAGGGAAGGAGGAGGCCCACAGGGAAGCACAGCAGCATCCTGGGGCTGCTCCAGTTCACAAGGCTTTAATCCAGGACCACATCTGTGTCGGTGCTGCTGTCCCCTCGCCAGAGCCCTGCACGAGATCCCCTCCTTGCCGAGCTGGGCTCACTCTCCACCTTCCAGCAACGCTCCTGGCTGGGGCAGGTGCTTCACAGTATCTTGTGGGAGCTTCCCTCCAGGCTAAATCCACGCCGGGGCCACCCCGAAGGCGTCGTACCAGCGATGGTGGGGCTGCAGCAGTGCCAGCCTGCCCGGCTCAGTTCCTTCAGCTGCCCCCTGTCCGTACGGCCTGGGGCACGAGCAGCACAGCGAGCTCCCACCAGCTCCTGGGAAGGCCTCCACTGCCCAATTCCATGTAAACACACAGCTCCCAGCTTGCCCCAGACAGTCCTTGGGCCTACAGCGGGGAGCTGCCCTTCTTCTGGTTGATTATGTCCAAGTAGAGGTCGGAGCGGAGGAAGCGGGGGTACGAGTCCTTCTCCATGAGCCCGTAAATCCTCTTCTGTGCCAGGTCGAAGCAGCTGCGGGTGATGTTCTGCAGGTTCTCCTTGGTGTGCTCCCGTGTGTAGGAGTCCAGGTTGACCTGTGGGCAGAGGAACCAGGGTTGGTGAGCAGCTCCCCAGGCAGGCACTGTGCCAGGAGCCGCACGCCAGCGTGGGAGCCAGCCCTCACCTCCTTGCAGGACTGGATGGCAATGTACTCAGCAAAGATCTTCTTGGCCTTGGACACCATCTTGGACTGGGATTTGATCTTCTTGAACTCCTCACAGGCCAGCCAGAACTCCAGGTTCTCCTCGCTGAACTCGGTGCGCAGGAAGGCCCTGAAGGCAGCGAGCCCGTCTGTGGGAGAAGGGACACGGTTCTACCCCTGCTCACAGCCAGGGAGCTGCCCCACAGGAGCCTCAGCCCCACAGGAGCCTCAGCCCCACAGGAGCCTCAGCTCTGGCACGGCACAGCTGCAGCCCAAACCCCCCCCCCTGCACTGCCCAAAAAAGCCCCTTGTGCAAACAGGCAGCGATGGCACTGCCAGGGCAGCACAGCCCATCCAGGAGCTGAATCCACATCCCAAGCCTGGCTGCAGCACCCAGAGCCAGAAGGGAGGCTGGGCTGGAGTGGGGACAGGGCCCCCATGCCACCCCCTGGGCTGGGTGTAGGATGGGGTGCCTGAGAAGGGCTGTCCTCCCATGCTCAGGATGTTCTAAAGCAGCTTCATGGTCCCTCTGCACAGCCCCAAACTGGGCACGGCCATGGATCCCTGCCCCCTCCTCCCCAAGCTGGGGCTGCAGCCCTGACCTGGAGCTCTCCCTGCCCCTGTCCCCAAGATCCCCCCTGGGCCTGGCAGGAGCAGGAGGGGGGCACACGAGGGAGAGGCTAATTTGGCTTTGTGCATCCCCAAACTCCGGAAGGGATTAAAGAGGAAATCCCAGCTTTATCCAGGCACGTGTCTGGATATTCCCCTGGCAGCAAACACAAGGGAAGGGATGGACACACACTCACATTTGTGCAGCAGCAGCTTCTCCAGGGAATCCCCCCATTTGAGTGCTTCCTCGGGAGTGGGCCTGTGGAGAAAGGACGGACGTTGGCAAAGCTCAGCAGCAAAAGCTGCTTGTGCTGCCTGCTAAACATTTCCAGTGGATTAAAAGCCAGGCTGTGAGCCCAGCACAGCTGCTCCCAGCTCCCAAATCAGCTCCTGCTAAATGTTTCCAGAGGATAAAGCCACGCTGTGTGCCCGAGGGGCTGGCCCTGGCTCCCACCTTGGTAGTGGACTGGCAGAGCAGCTGAAGGCAGAGCCAGGCTCTGCACAGGCAGCAACACCGAAAGGAAACCCCTGCCTTTAGGCTGGCAGGAAGAAACTCCAACCCCGGGGGTCTGTGCCACCAGCTGTGGCACTTGGAGTGTCTGAGGAAGAATTGAAGAAGCCCTGGGTGATGCAGAGCTGTGGAAAAGCGGGATTTCAGCTGCCCCATTCAAGCAGCCAGAGAAGCTGCCAGGAGCCAGAGCAGGGAGGGCTTGTCTCCAGCTGCTGGAGCATCTCCAGAGCAAAGTGGTTTTTCAAACCATCCTCTGGCCAGTTAAAGTTCCATAGGCAGGCACTGGGAGAACGCTGCTGTCAGGTAAATTTCCAGCCCGAGCTGCTGCGGCACCTCTCACCCTCCAGCAGGAGACTTTCATCCAAAAAACATTTTTAAAATGCTCCTCTAGACACAAACACTTTGTCCACAGCTTCCCTAAACGGGGTGAGCACAGCTTCCCTGGAGGTGAGGAGCTCCAGAGCACAGCTTGTCCTCAAGTCCGCAAGGTCCCCAAACCCCCACGGTCCCCATCCCCATCCCCGCGGTCCCCAAACCCCCACGGTCCCCATCCCCATCCCCGCGGTCCCCGAGCCCGCACCGCCCGCTCGCAGCACCTACTTGAGCGATTTGAGCACTTTGTCCAGCTTGCCGGAGGGGTTGGCTCCGGGGGACTCGTTCCGCCGCCGAAAAATCCCCAGGCGGTTCTTCATGTCCTTGGCTCTAGGGACAAGAGCGAGTGTGAGCGGGGCGGGCGAGGGGACCCGCGGCTCCCTGCGGCCCCTCGCCCACCAGCACCTACTCCTTCATGGTGTGCCGGCGCTGCAGGCTGCCCGTGTGCGGCCGCTGCACCGCCAGCAGCATCTCGGCGTGGAACTCCAGCGGCTGCGGCTTGGACAGGTCGCGGAAGAAGGGCATGGCAGCGGGGACAGCGGCGGGGACGGCAGCGGGGACGGCAGCGGGGACGGCAGCGGGGACAGCGGCGGGGACGGCAGCGGGGACAGCGGCGGGGACGGCAGCGGGGACGGCAGCGGGGACGGCAGCGGGGACGCTGTGCCGGCCCAGCCGCGCTCCTGCCGCGCTCCAGCGCGAACGGGAAGTGGGAGGGCGCAGCACGGGCAGCTTTAAATGCGCCGCGGGGCGGCCCGGGAGTGTGAGAGAGTGAGTGAGTAAAGGCTGTGTCAGCCCCGCCGCTGGCTCGGACGGCTCTGCCGTTGCTGGGGAAACTTGAGGAAAGGTGGAAAAATCAGCGCCGAGGCGGATAGTGGGGCCTTTCAAGAGACGGCGGGGAAAAATAATCACGGCGAGGATTTATGAGGGTTATTTATAGAGCGCGGGGAAGGCAGCGGGGCCGGCGGCGGGGCGGAGCGGGCTGAGAGCACTGGGGACCTCGCTGCCCCGTGTCCCCGCTGCGTGGGCACCCACACACGGTGCGGTGCCAGCCCGGGCGGGACACGGCCTGGCGACATTTCCCTAAGGGGTGGCCGGGATTGGCAGCGCAGGGCATTGGGCAAAGACGCCCCACTTTGTCACCCGCGCAGCTCCGGCATCCCTGGACAGACAGACTGAGGGACACACGGCCGTGGGGGTCGCGGTTACCCCCGGGAGCTGCAGGCACACAAATCCGTGCGGATTTCGGATTTTTGGGAAGCGCCGTGGGAAAAGGAGCCCCCCCCCCCCCCCCCCCCCCCCATTCAGGAGCAGGGATGGGACGGGCGGTGCTGCCCCCGCGTGGCATCGCGCGGTCACTGCACCCGGACACGGCGGGGACGGCGAACAAACACCGCCAAAAACCCCCCAAACCCCAAAAACCCCAAAAATGCACCAAGGACAATTCTAGCGCTTGGGCCTTGCTTCTCACTCCCTTTTCTGGCAGTCTTCTCCCAATGGCACTGATCTGTCACTCATTAAAAAGCAAGTATATTGCTATCTTAATTACATGTGGCTGGAACGCTTATAACTGGAAAGAATTACAGCTTCCATCTGTGTTTTTAATTTCTTCCACTTAAAATACCTCTCCTCGATCTCATCATAAAGTGCACATAGACAGTGTTTCACTGCTTGTGGGTGTAATTTATTTATCAAAACTTAAGAGCATCACTCTTTTCTCAACACAGGTGGACTCTGCCCCCTAAATCTGAAGCTCCTTATCTGACATCTCATTAGACAAGCGACTTCAGTTTCCACTTCCTGCTCTTTCTGATTCTGCAAATTTAACGTTACAGGATCTGCCACAGGTCGCACAGCAAGGATGCTCAGAGAAGCCACCTCTACCTGGCCAAGCCATGCCCAGGGACACGAGGGGGACAGGAGGAGTTCAGGGCACGGATGCACCACCCCACCCCAGGTGATGTTCTCCAGACCCACAGCTCTCTCCAGTCCCAGGAGGGTAAAATAAAAGGTGCAACAACCCCAGGGCTCAGTCCAATGAGCCACAGAATGATTGTAGAGGGCAATCACTCCCCCAGTCCCCGGTGCCATCCATACCCTCAAGGACAGTTTCACTGCCTTCACACCCCCTGGGCTGTGATCCCAGCAGGACGCACGTCAGGCACCGGCTAATGTGGGAAAAGCAGATCCAAACACGGAGCCTCACGCTCCAAACCCCATCTGCCTCCCATTGCTGCGCCGCCAGCGCCGCCGGCAGCCGGGAACCCGCCAGCACACGGGAGCAGCCATCCACAGCCCCGAGCAGCGATCCCAGCAGGGCTCCCCGTTCAGCAGGGCAGCAGCTCCCAGCTGTTCCCAGCAGTGCCAGTTTAGCAGGGCAGCATTCGGGCTGGCAGAGCTCTGAACACCCCTTGTGTGACACAGGAGGGTCACCCTCACAGCACAACCCTCGGCACTGGGCCAGCTGGAACACACCAGGCAGGTGATCCTGGCCCCTGGGTGGATTTCCCAGCTGGAACACACCAGGCAGGTGATCCTGGCCCCTGGGTGGATTTCCCAGCTAGAACACACCAGGCAGGTGATCCTGGCTCCTGGGTGGATTTCCCAGCTGGAACACACCAGGCAGGTGATCCTGGCCCCTGGGTGGATTTCCCAGCTGGAACACACCAGGCAAACACCTCCTAAGGAAGCTCCCCAACTTCCACATGCCGCTCCTCTTGCACACCCTTGCACAGAAGGAGTGGCACCGACCCAGGCTGTGACAGCCATGGGCAGCACAGCCTCCAGCTGCGGCCACACTGCACAATAAATGCCCCAGCAAAAGTAATTCCACAAAATAATTGCTGATTTCACTGCGGAGTTGCCTCTATAAATCGATCTGCCCCAGCACCCCAGCATGACCACGAGGCCCAGCACATCACCCTGCGCGGTTTCCAAACCATCCCCGGGGCAGCACATCCCCGTTCCTCACAGGACGCTGGCTGTCCTACCTTTCCAGGTATTTTTCGGAGAAGTCCACCATGGCGTGGCACATGGAGGCCGGGAGAGGAGCAGCGCGGAGCGCGGCCCCCGCCCCATAAATAGTCCCGGGGCCGGCGGGGACGGGCGGCGCAGCCAATGGCGCTGCCAGCGCTCCCCGGAGCATCCCCCGAGCATCCCCCGCCGCTCAAGGTGAGCGGAGCCCTCTCCTGACCGGGGGGGGGGGCCCAGCCTCCCCCCGCGGCCGCGGGGACGTCCCTGCTCCAAGGGCTTTGCTTTCATTTCCACTGTTGGGGGGTGGAAATAATAAGAGCCAAAAATAGGCGGCAGCGCTGCGGCAGCGCGGGCCCACAGTGCCGCTCGCTGGCACCGCGGCGTGCGCAGCCCCCTCGCAGCCCGGGCCGCTCCGAACACGTGTGTCGGCTCCGTTTGCCCGCACAGGGCGCAGGGTGGTTGGGCAGCGAGCAGGGCAGCGGGCACACGTGGCACACGGCCCGGGCACCCCCGGCCGGATCCTCGCTCTGCAGAGTTCGCTCCCGCGCATCCTCACCCGTGCCTCTGCCCCCCTCAGCTGCAGCTGTGTTTGAGGGCAGCAAAGGCCACGGCTGCCTTGTCCTTGCTCGCACCCACTTTTTGGCACCCCGAAGCCTTACCGGGGGCAGCAGAGAGCTGCCGGTGTCCCCGGGGGTCCCCGCGGTCCCCGCTCCCACCGCGCTGCCGCGGATGTGCGGCGAGGGCTGAGCCTGACCCTCCCCATCCCACCTCCCCATTCCCCTCCCGGCATGGGGCCAGCGGGAAGGAGGCCCCAGCTCAGATTTCAGCGCTTCCATGTCCTCTCCCTGAACCCGGGCACGCTGTTTCTCCCCAGAGCCCGTGTCCTCGCCCTGCCCGGGCTCGCTGGGATGGGGGCTCCCAGCTGGGCTGGGCAGTGCCCCAGCACACCCCGCACCCTCCCTGGAAACAATTCCCTCTGAACTGAGACCCCAGAGTGTGGCTTTGCTGCTGGAAAAAGTCACGGGGAAGACAGGGATCCTGAGGGCTCCAGCAGGGACAGGCCGAGGTGTCTGATCCCACAGACAGCCCTGGCACCCCCTGGTGCCACCCCCAGTGTGACACTTACAGGCTCTTGCTGCGCTTCTTGCGGGAGGTCTCGTCCCCTTCGTCACAGCTGCACTCGGGGTCTGCTCCACTCAGCTGGGGGAACAGAAGAACAGTGTCTGTCATCACACCAGGACGTGCCCACGGTGTCACTCTGTGTCACCAGCCAGCAGGGCCAGCATCCCCACAGCACCCACAGCACCCAGCCCAGACCCACAGCACCCAGCCCAGACCCACAGCACCCACAGCACCCACAGCACCCAGCCCAGACCCACAGCACCCACAGCACCCACAGCACCCAGCCCAGACCCACAGCACCCACAGCACCCACAGCACCCACAGCACCCAGCCCAGACCCACAGCACCCACAGGGCCCCTTCCCAGGATGGCAGTGACACAGGACAAGCTCCTGACACAGGAACCTCCCTGCCCTCATTCATCCTCTGCCAATTCAGCCCATGGTGCTCCTGGAGCATCCAAGGAGACCCCAGGGCCACAGCCCAGGTACCCTCCAGGCTCAAGGTGCTGACAGTGGAACCTCCTACAGGGAGAGCATTCAATCCCCATTCCTGGTGCTCCTACTCCTGAGGGGGGCACAGGGATCCTGCCTCTGCCCACAGAGCCCCCCAGAACCAGGCTGGGCACCTAAAATCAATCAGGAGTTCCCAGCAGTCCCCAGGCAGGAGAAATCAGAGCAGGTCAACTACAATTGAATCATATCATTGCAGTTTACAATTGTCCTCTCTGACCACTGCTCCAGGGCAGCCTGGACAAACCAAGGGGATCTGGGATGTGCCAAGAGCTCAGGGCAGCACCAGCACAGCCACAAAGGCTGGCACCAGGCAGGGAGACCCACGGGATCACCGTGGCCCAGGGGATTTAGCATTCCATCCATCCCTGCACGCTGCAGATGCTCATGGCCAGCATCCTGATCCCTGGGAGGAACCATGCTGGGGCAACTGGGGTGACTGGGAATGAGTGAGGTCCTCCTGGGGGCAACTGGGATATACTGGGAATGAGTGAGGTCCTCCTGGGGGCAACTGCAACCATACTGGGGAAACTGGGGTGACTGGGAATGAGCATGCTGGGGGCAACTGGGATGTACTGGGAGTGTCTGTAACCATACTGGAGGGGACAACACTGGGAACAGCTGGGACCATACTGGGGGCAACCTGGAGCAACTGGGAGTGACTGTGTCTATACTGGGGGCCACTGAGATCATACTGGCAGCGAGAGGGACTGTACTAGGGGTGACTGGGTGCAACTGGGATCATACTGAGTGGAACTGGGATGACACTAGGGGGACTGGGATCATACAGGGAGTGACCAGGAGCATGCTGAGGGCAGTTTGGACCATGCTGGGGAAAACTGGGATATACTGGGAGCAACTGGAACTGCACTGATGGTGACTCTGAGTAGCTGCGGGCAACTGGAATCATGCTGGAAGCAACTGGGAGGAAGTGGGAGTGACTGGGAGCATGCTGGGGGCAACTGGGATATACTGAGTGAGACTGGGGGTCACTGGGGTCATACTGGGAGTGACTGGAACCAGGGCAATGGCCTGGGCTGGGTGCTGTGGGGCCTCAGGGAGCGCAGGGAGCACTGTGACACTGCGGGGCCTGATGGACCCAAGGGGACACGGTGACACTCGGGGCCCGCCCTGGCCGTGGGGTGTTTCAGAGCCCCGGGGGCTGTGTGTCCCTGCCGGGCGCTTTCCAGGCTCATCCCCCGCGGCCGGGCCGTGGGAACCCAGCGCTCAGCCCCGCAGCCCCGGGCCTGGGGTTCCGGACATTTCCTTCCATTCTGGCCCCGCTTTCCGGAGTTTATCGGCCCGAACAATGCGGCCCCGGCCGCTGCAGCCCCGGCAGACGGGCTGGCCGCGCCTTCCTGCCATTGTCCGCACAGGCTCCGGCCTCGGGGACAAAAGGCAGCGGCAGAGCTCTCCCGAGGAGCCCCAGGCTCCCCACCGTGCCCATAGAACATCCAGCTCCAAACCCCACCGCAGGAAGGAGGATGGGGAGGGACACCGGGCACGATGGGGTTAAAGGAGGCTGTGGGATGAGCCCCTCTGGAACACTCCCAGATGGGAAAATAACCAAGGCTGAGGGATGTGATGGCCCTGCAGCAAGGCCCTGCAGCTGGGTGCAGGTGTTGCCAGTGCTCGATCCTTGGTGGGGAATTCCCTGTGGGAATTGTGCATCAGTGGCCTGCTCCAAAAAGCTGGGAGGTTTTCATTGAACTATTCAAGGGCACAGAGCAATGAAAGTGTTTCAGAAGTGTAGGCAGGGGCTACAATCCCACAGCGGCTCAGCCCCGTGTCTGCCTTCCCTGACTGCTGCACTCCCTCCACAGGCAGCTGGAGAGGCAGGGCCAGGGGAACGGGACAGTGGGAGCACGGTGGGAATGGAGCAGTGGGAATGGGGAATGGGGCAGTGGGAATGGGGAATGGGAATGGGGAATAGGGCAAGGGGAATGGGGCAGTGGGAATAGGGCAAGGGGAATGGGGCAGTGGGAATAGGGCAAGGGGAATGGGGCAGTGGGAATAGGGCAGGGGGAATGGGGAATGGGAACAGGGGAATGGGAACAGGGGAATGGGAAAAGGGCAAGGGGAATAGGGCACTGTGAATGGGGAATGGGAATGGGGCAGTGGGAATGGGGAATGGAAACAGGGGAATGGGAAAAGGGCAGTGGGAATGGGGCAGTGGGAATAGAGCAAGGGGAATGGGACAGTGGGAGCATGGCGGGAATGGGGCAGTGGGGACAGGGCAATGGGAACAGGGCAGTGAGAATGGGGCAGTAGGAATAGGGCAATGGGTATGGAGCAGTGGGAATGGGGCAATGGGAACAGGGCAGTGGGAATGGGGAATAGGAACAGGGGAATGGGAACAGGGCAGTGGGAATGGGGCAGTGGGAATGGGAATGGGGCAGTGGAGACAGGGCAAGGGGAATGGGACAGTGAGAATGGGGCAGTAGGAATAGGGCAATGGGTATGGAGCAGTGGGAATGGGGCAGTGGGAATGGGGCAAGGGGAACGGGACAGTGGGAGCACGGCGGGAATGGGGCAGTGAGAATAGAGCAGTGGGGACAGGGCAATGGGAACAAGGCAGTGGGAATGGGGAATAGGAACAGGGGAATGGGAACAGGGCAATGGAAACAGGGCAGTGGGAATGGGGCAGTGGGAATGGGGCAGTGGGGATGGGGCGGTGGGGATGGGGCGGTGGGAACAGGGGAATAGGAACAGGGCAATGGGAGTGGGGTAGTGGGAACAGGGGAATGGGAATGGGATGATGGGAGCAGGGTAATGGGAGCAGAGCAGTGAGAATGGGGCAGTGGGAATAGGGCAATGGGAATGGGGTGGTGGGAGCAGAGCAATGGGAGCAGAGCAGAGGGAGCAGAGCAGAGGAAATGGGGCAGTGGGAGCAGAGCAGAGGGAGCAGGGTGATGTGAGCAGGGAGCAGGGCAGCAGGAACAGGCAGGGATGCCCAGCAGAACACATGGGCAGGGATTTAGGCTCCAGGCAGCCAGAGCTCCTGCAGGCTTGGAAATGGGAGCTGCAGGAGGTGCAGCCACCACACTGCCCTCTCCACCGGCACAGGCTGCCAGTCCCTGCCCCAAAAATCCCAGTCTAACGTGCACCTTCAGAACAGTTTAACGCAGGAGGAGCTGCGTTCACCTCTCGGGAAAATGTCTCCCCAGGTGAGAGCAGGAAGAGCAGAGGGCGCTCCCCGGGGCAGGGGGAGCACAGCCGGGGTACCCGGCAGGGACACAGAGCCCACCCGGCCCGGGCAGCGCTGCAGGGATGCAGAGATGCAGGGATGCAGGATTGCAGGCTCAGGGCTGCAGGGATGCAGGGTTTCAGGGCTGCAGGGATGCAGGGTTTCAGGGCTGCAGGGATGCAGAGTTTCAGGGCTGCAGGGATGCAGGATTGCAGGGATGCAGGGCTGCAGGGATGCACGGATGCAGGGTTTCAGGGCTGCAGGCTCGGGGCTGCACACACAGCGGCACTGTGAGCTCTCCTTCAGGGCACCGCTCACGGGACGCTCCCAGCCGGCGCTGGCGCTGTCGCTGTCACCGCCTCCCCCGCAAGTGTGACAGGCAGCGACCGCGTCCCTGACACAAGGGTGGCTTTTCTTTATCGGGGATAGGGCGGGTCTGAACCCTCCATCGCCTCCCGCACACAATTAATTGTTGGCCTCAGTCTCCAGGAGAGTTTGGGCTCCCCTGCAGACAGCAGCCCCATCCCAGCAGTCTGTAACCCTGGGAAGGGCTCTCACCAACTGAGCCCAAAATTTCCTCCAGGAAACAGCATCAGGGTGGCTTTTCAAGCAGCGTGGCAGGAAAAGGGTTAACCCAGCCTGGGTTTAACCCCAGGGTCTGCAGCAGCCTCTCCTGCCAAGGAGCCATGGCTCTGGAGCAGAATGTGCCTCTGCAAGGAGCTCCCAAGTAGCAGGGATGGTCCTGGGCTGGGAGCACACCCTGAGCACTGAACTGCAGCCCTGTGCTGAGCACCAGAGCCCTGAGCAGCACCCAGAGCTGGGGATGGGGCAGAGCAGGGTTTGGGGCCACTCTCAGCACCCTGCCAGTGCCACCTGGGGAGGATGGGGACAGCAGCACTCCCATGAATGATCTCTGCACTGGCAGCTCACTCCTGCACCATGCAGCCAGGCCAGCTCTGCTCTGGGGGCTCAGGAGCACCCCAGACCCTGGGACTGCACTGGCCAGTCCTGGGCAGAGCTGCCTCAGCACAGCCTCTGCTGCTCCTCCTGCAGCACAGGGGGTCACACATCCCTGCTGAGCACAGCTTCTGCATGAGATGGACCCACAGTGGCCAAAGCCCTGCAGAAGGCAGCTGGGGCAGAGGGTCCCACTGCTCCTGCACGCTGGGGACTGTCACCAGGGACTCTCCCCTGTGCATTCCCAGATCCCCAGGGGCACTCAGCCACCAGCATCCCAGCAGACAGCGCTGCCCAGGCCATGGGTGCAGCAGTGGCAGTGCCACCCACGGCCCCAGCGCGCTGCTGTGTGTGCCATGCCTGGGTGCTGGCACCTCCAGAGCTGCTGCCAGGGGCAGGGACCCTCAGAAGGGAGCTTTGCCATGGCAATGGAGACAGGGCCCACATGGCAGGACTTCTCCAGCCCAGGAGCTGTCCCTGCACCACGTCCGTACCTTCCTGTGGCCCGAGAAGAGCATGGTCAGCTGGTGGATGGAGCCGCCGTTCTTGACCAGCTCCTTCTTGAGGGTCCTGGGGGAGGGCAGGGCCCAGCGAGCGGCGGTGCCCTGGCTGTCGGGGCAGTGCAGGGTGGTGTCGGAGGTGAAGCAGTGGCCCTTGCTCTCCTGCAGGAGGCTGCCCTCGCTGTGCGTGCGGCGCCGCAGCGAGCCCTGCACGCTCAGGGTGTAGCCGGCCTGCCCGCCCGTCTCGATCATGCTGCTGCGCTTCAGCTCGTTCCTCTCCAGGTACTGCTCGTCGCTGTCCTCCTCCTCCTCCTCCTCGTCCTCCTCGTCCTCATCTTCCTCCTCATCCTCCTCCTCGTCCTCGCCGTCCGTGGCGCCGCTCGTGCCCGCGGCGCTCTGGCTGAAGGTGCTGTCCAGCCGCAGCTCGGGGATCACAAAGGCGGGCAGGGGGCCGGGCTGCTCCTCTCCCTTTGCCGTGGCCACCGGCTGCTTCTCCGCCGGGAGAGGAGCCTGGGTGGCCCCCAGAGCGTCCCAGGGCTCGGCCAGAGCCGCTGCCTTGGCGGCCAGAGGGGCATCACCCACTGCTGCCTTCCCATCCTCCGAGGGCATCTGCCCCGGCTTCTCGGCGTCCGTCTCCAGCATCTGCCACAGGAGAAGATAGAGAAGGATGAAACCAGAAGCACCCCAAATCCCCAGATCTCTCTGGCACCTTCCTGGGGAGCCTTTCACCTCCTCACACCCCACCTACAAGGCTGGCACCGATTTGTACAACGCTAGCAGTGCCCTGCGGGGTGGGATGGCATTGTCCCCGCGTCCCCAGGTGGTGCCAAGTCACCCATTGCTGCCAGCAGCCAGCGCTGCTCCCGAGCCCTGGAACACCAGGTGCCCCGGCTGGCAGGAGCGGGATGGTGGCACTCAGCTCCCACTGAGGGGGTTCTGAGGAATCCCAGGGCACCAGCTGGGCTCCAGCCACAGAGGCAGAGCCATGGCAGCATCCTCACCCCGATGTCTGCTGGAGCTGCTGCCCTGCCGGGATCCCCCAGGGCTGCAGAGAAACCCAGCAGCTCCTCGGCAGCTCTGGCCCCTCCTGCACCGCGTTATCATCAAAGGCCGAGGGGAAGCGCCGGGCTCTGCCCATCCCTGCATTGCCCCAGCTCAGCCCGAGCTCTGGGCAAGCCCCACAAAACCACAGCTGCTCCTGCCAGCCCCTGCCGGGGTTTGTGCCTTTGGGGATGGGTTTCCAGGTCTCTTTGCCTTTTGGGGAAGGCCTGAGCAAGCTCTGTCCTTTCAAAGGGAAAAATCCAAGGGAAAGAACCTCCAAGGTCGTTTTTGTGAGCAGGGGGAGCCTCTGATGAGCCCTCTCTTGCCAGAGCAGGGTCCTGTGTGATTTTTGTGTCTAAGCCAAAGGGGCAAAACCAGCCCAGCAGGGGAAAAAAGACCAAAGGAGAGAAAATCCTCTCTCTAAGAAGCAATTCCCTCCTTCACAGGTCCTGGGGCAGGGACTATTCCACAGCACCACCCCCAGCTAACAAACCACCCAGAAAAGAAGTCACTGTATCCCCAGCTGAGATCCAAGCATTTTCACAAACCCAGTGACACCAGAAAGCTGGAGTTAACAAAAACACCCCTGACTTCAGCTTCAAAAGGGACAGCAGCCCCAGGAGTCAGCCCATCCAGCCACACATCCCATTGGGAAGAGTCACACACAGAGTGGAGGTCCCAGCCTGTGACAGCACCCCAGGGAGAGCCACCCTGCAGGGGACACCCCTCATTCCCCCAAGCACAAAAAGGAGGGATAACCACCCTGGACATCCCCAGCAGCTGTGTGCAGATGTTGGGCTGCAGAACTGCTGTCACCTCCAGGAAACACCAGGGGTGGGGGGTGTGAGCCCCCTGTGCCCAGAGGGGACAGCACAGACACCCCCCCAGCCTGGGCTCAGGGGGCAAAGAGCTGGGTGGGTTTCCAGGAAGATGCTGGAGCTCAGTGCCACAGCCCACATGTGTCCAGCTGTGCCCTGTCCCGGTTTATCACACCCAAAGGGTCCCTGTGTCACCTGCAGCACAGAGAGCAGCAGCTCTGTCCCACCCAGCCTGGCTCACCCAGCAGAGATTCAGCATCACCTGAACTCCCCCAGAGAGTCAGAACACAAATTCAGAGACCACGTTGTGCTTGGTGCATCCATGGCATCGCTCTGCCCATGAAACAGCTGGATTTGGTGTCAGGGACAAAGCAAATGCTCCCTCACCCACCCTTGGGGTGAAATTGCACATTAATTCCCTGTAAGAAGGGAATGTTCCAGCCCTGCCCTGCCAGGCTGCCCATTTGCACCAGAGCTGCCTCAATGATGCTGCTGATGTTTTATTTGTCTTGCAATCACTGTCATCATTATCTCATGAAATAATTAGAGGAAAAACCCACACAGCCCTGGAGTCAGTGCCCACAAAGCCCTCCCCCAACACTGCCTCTCTGCCCAGTCCTGCTCACAGTGCTGGGTGCCTGCATCTGATAAGGTCCTAGAAGGAAATGAACAGGCTCCTTTAAAATGAGAGACATTTGGGGATTAAATTAAATCCTTGCACTAATTCAATCAGAGCCTCTGCTGCTCTTCTCTGGCATGGAGGGGATGAGCAGCAGCCTCACCATGAGCCAGGGTCGGTTCCATGTTGGGCTGAGAGCATCAGCAGGGCTGTGAAATGCTGTCTGCACAGGGCTGAGCTCTGCTCAGCATCACCTGGGCTGGGGAGAGGCAGCAATGCCATCACTGCCAGCCCACGGAGCTGCTCCTGGCTGGGGCTGCATCAGCACCAGGGATTTCATCAGCTCTTCATCAGCCAAGGCCACCTTGCTGCCCAAAGCTGATTGGGACCTCAAGGATGGGGATGTGACCAGGTTTCACAGGCTCACAGGATGGTTTGGGTTGGAAGGGACCTAAAGCCCATCTTAACCCACCTCCTTCCATGGGGTTCACTGCCCCAGGCTGCTCCAAGCCACAGCCAACCTGGCCTTGGGCACTGCCAGGGATCCAGGGGCAGCCACAGCTGCTCTGGGCACCCTGTGCCAGGGCCTGCCCACCCTCACAGGGAACAATTCCCAATTCCCAATATCCCATCCAGCCCTGCCCTCTGGCAGTGGGAGCCATTCCCTGTGTCCTGGCACTCCAGGCCCTTGCCCAAATTCCCTCCCCAGCTCTCCTGGAGCCCTTTAGGCCCTGGAGCCACTGAGCAGCTTCTCCAGTACCTGAGGGGGGCTGACACCTTCTCACCCCTTCATGTGGCCAAGGGGCTGCTGGAGGAGCAGCAGTGGAGGCAGAGCTGGTGCTGTCTGAGGGAGCTGCTGTCCTTCCCCCTCACAGACTCACCCAAACATCCCCTGCTCTCCCTGCAGCAGCTCAGGAGCCAGCAGCCAACATCTGGACTTCTCCATTCCCAATGCCTTGGTCTCACTGCTCTCAGCATCTGGCTGTCCCTGAGGTCCACATGCAGATTTCCCTTTTTTCACCACCTGCATCCTCCCCTGCACCCAACAAAGTGGTTTTGCCATGCCCAGCCTCTGGGTTTCCCTGTCTGCATCGGGGCAGGGCTGAGGGGATTTACTCCATCCTCCCTGGAGGGTCTCACACTTCACTCCTCCAGTTTCTGTCTCAGACCCAGAGGCCAAGGCAGCATTTCCTGAGAAGGGGAAGAGAAAGCAGAAGCAAGAGCTGCCTCCAAAGCCCAGGATGGCTCTCTGGGGTCATTTTAGGGAAGGAGGATAATAGGTCTGAGAGCAGAGCAACAGCAATAGAGTTCCTGAGAATTATCTCCCCATTAAGCAAATATCAACACACTCCAAAAAAAGCCAACACTGCCCTGCCTGCTTCAACATCCTCAAACCTTGCACCTGTTACCCACTCTCTGGGTTCTCTTTGCCATCAAGGATCACTCACTATCTCAAAAATTAGGGTTTCTTTCAAGTTTTTAAAGTTTTATTGAAACCAAGGCAGGGCAGAAGAACTGCAAACCCTCTGCTCCTTGGTCTGTATTTCAAACTCAGGTTTTTCTGAGCTGCTGCTCACATCCAGGACAGTTCCAGCTCACCAGCAGAGAAAATTTCAATAAGTGCCATCACAACCTTGACTTCTCCAGCATTTCTTTTAATAATGTGGCCTTGCTGCTGGGGAAACCCCAGCCATGGAGACAGCACACTGAGAGCTGGAGCCTGCCCTGCCCTTGCCCTGGTGCTGCCAGAAGTTCTGGCACAGGTGGCATTGCCTGGAATCCCCAGCAAGGGGAGGTCAGGGATTTTTGGGGTTTGAGGCTTTCAGCTTCTCATTTCAAAGCCTCTGCTCCTCTCAGTCATGGAGCCACTGTGGCTCAAGAAATACCTGGCCATGGGGATATTTAATTTATTATTTTTAATATTTAATAATTTTAGTACTTAATTGAGCCTTTCCTGGCTCCTGATGGGGATGCTCAGGTTTTCTCTTTCTTTTATGGAGGCAAAACTCAGCTCAGAGAGCTGCCCTGCACCCAGGTACCTCCTCAGCTAAAACCAGGGGTTGGGAAAAACAGGGAAGTCCCTGCAGCTGTTGGACATGGATGTAGCAGGAGAGCAAGGGATGTGCTCTCACCCAGGTGGGTGGATGGACCTCCAGGGACTCTGCAGGAGGAGCCAATCTTGTGGCTGTCCCCAACCATGGCAGCTCCATCCTCCCTGTGTCCCTCTGTGGCTCCTGTTGCCCTTCAAGGACCTTTGCTCTGAGAGGCCTCACCTGTCCCCAAAAGCATTTAACTGCATGGGAATGAGACCAAGGTTATCTAGGGAGAGCTGCAGACAGCAGTGGGTTCCCTGTGCTGGAGGCAACATCCCACCCCACCCCAGCTGGATTGCAGCTGATGCAAAAAAGAGTACCCACATCATCCAGGAAAACCGATCTTTCCAAAGTAGATCTCTCCTAAAGCAGAAGGAAAATATTTTTCAATTTGGGTTCTTAGCATGGGACAAACTGTGCCCAGATCCACCAGATTGGAAACTTCTGTGGAAGGCTGTTGAGCACCTCAGGATTTCAAAGTGACTTCTGAGAACCCAGGAAGCTCCCAGCTACAGGGAACAGCATCTAAAGCACAGCACGGGGCTGAGGGGAAGAAAGCAGAGCCAGAAATGCAAAGCAGAACTACCAAAACTTGAGAAAATCTTGGTGGGAGTCATTGTGAAAGTGCTCACAAGGAGCACTGCCCGAGCTCTGCTCCTCACCCAGCGAGGCCGGCCGGAGCCCAGGGCTCGCTGCTCAGCCGGGTTCTCTACCCTCGCCCTGCTTCATTACTGCACAATGAATAATTGATCCCGGGCAATTAGCGGAACAGCAAACGGGCGCGGGTGTCTGAGCCGAGCAGCAGAGCTGGCAGTGCCCGGGGCAGGGCAGGGCAGGGCAGGGCAGGGCAGGGCAGGGAGGGTGGAGGTGCAGATGGGAGATGGGGGGGGTGTTTGTACCGCGAAGCCGGGCAGGAGAAGCCCTCGGGGGGGAAGCACGGGGGGATCCCTGCCTGTAGGAGCATCGGGACAGACGGAGACCAGAGATCTCTGGAGCCAGGTCTGGAACTTGGGGTTTATTGCAAAGGGCCTGGGTGCAGGGCCCTGCTGGGAGCTGCCAAACACAGCTCAGAGCAGGACTGAGAGAAGAGAGGGGGAGAGAGGGTGAGAGGGTGAGAGAGTGAGAGGGCAAGAGAGCAAAAGCGTAATAGAGCAAGTTTCCTGTTACAATACAATAAATCTTCTTTTGTGTTGAATATTCTAATTCTCACTAACCAATCTAGTACAATCCTCTAGCATTTCCATACAGCCTATAAGAATCATTACATTACCATACTGTGTTACATTTTAAACCCTAAAAACTCCTCTTTGGGGCCCTTCTGCCAAGCTGTAGGGTCTGCTCTGACCCTTGGGCCTGTCTGCAAGCAGAGGGTGTTGTTCCATCAAAAGGGGATCACCTTCAGCTGGCCACACCATTGTTTTCCAGTTTTTCAGTATTAAGGTACCTCAAAGCTTGCTGTCAGTTCATAGTTTCACTTATAGTTTCCATATTCTCAAAATCTTTTGCTAGGCAATCATATTTATAAGGCTTTCCTGTTTCATCTTCCCCAACACCTGCCCAAATCCCGATCCCCATCCCTGCATTCCCGGGGGTCGCTGCTCACAGGGCTCTGCCCAGCCCCAGCCCTGCGGCCCCGGGGCCGCTCCGTGGAGCCCACCCGACGGCAGCAGCCCCGTGCCCGGGGAGAGGAGCTCGGCTGCAGGCTCGGCTCCCACCCCGCATCTCGGTGTCAGCTCACGGTGCCAGCCCCAAATCGGGACCGACCCTCCCCACGCCGCCACCAGGGGCTCGACACCGCCCCGAGCCGCCAGCCCCGACCCGCAGCCCCAGCTCCGCATCGCAGCCCATCCATCCCCAGCGAGACTCCGAGCATGCCACGGCTGCAATTCCAGCCTGAACCTGCTGGTTGGTCCCTAGTGCCAGTCCAGAGACGGTATCTAAAGGCTGCAAAAGTCCCGGAGCAGAAAATCCACATTGTGGGCACATTGCAATGCTGATCCCACAGTAAGAGCCAGCTGGGGCCGACGGCACAGCCGAGCACAGCCCGGATTTGAAGGGGAACCTCAAAACATCCCCGCAGTACAAATGCCCGTTTGCTCTCCCTCAAGCCCAGCCTGGTGGCAGATGAGCCGTGCAGGAGCCACAGTTTCCCAGGAGAGAGCAGGGCAGGGAGAGGAGCTTGGATCCCCAAGGACACCAGCGCTGCTGGCACCCCGTGCGGCTCCCTCAGCCTGAGCCGGATCCTGCCCAGCCCCGGCTCCGGCCCTCAGCTGCCTCCTGGGCTTGTAGCACCTACCAACCGCGGCCCCTGAGCTGCATCCTGGGCTTGTAGCACCTACCAACCGCGGCCCCTGAGCTGCATCCTGGGCTTGTAGCACCTACCAACCGCGGCCCCTGAGCTGCCTCCTGGGCTTGTAGCACCTACCAACCGCGGCCCCCGAGCTGCATCCCCCGGGCCGGGCGAGCGGCTCCTCCGCCGGCTGCAGCCCCCATGTGCCCGCGGCGGCGCTCGGCTGCTGCTGCTGCTGCTGGCTCCGGCTCTGCCCCGCTGTTATTAATGGCCGTGTCAAGCGGCGGCTGAAACCGCCCCAGCCTCCCCCAGACGCGGCTCACTCGTGCCCCCCGTGCTATTTCTGGCTCTGGCGGCTGTCCCCGGAGGTGCTGGTACCTGCTGACAGCAGCGCACGGCCGCTGTGCCCTGAGGAAGGGCCATGCATCACCCTCTGCTCCTTCTGCCCTGTCCTGCCCCCGGCGACACCGAGCAGATATCCCGGTGCTTCCTGCTTAAGGAAATTCTGCTGCAAGTTCGCTGATCGTGGGGTTTTTTTCCCAGACTGTTTTCTGTGGCAAAGTGACGGCTCTGGAGTGGGGGATGCTCTGCAATGGGGAGCTCTGCCCTTGGCATCTCAACCTCTGTGAGCAGCTCGACCCCAACGGGCAGGGACAGGGAGAATAAACAGGCAGGATGGTGGATGGTGGACGGTGGATGGTGGATGGTGTCCATCCAGGGGACAGCCCACGGTGACCATCTGCCCCCTCCCTCTGCTCCTGCAAGGCCAGGGCCTCTCGTGGCACCCCCATGCACATGGGGCTGGGGACCCGACCCCAGTCTGGGCATTTCTCCTGCTGGGATTCCACTTCACTGACAGAGACAGTCAAGTGTTCTAATGGTTCCAGAGAGACAGCAGAGTGAGGGCTGTGTGCACAGCCACTCCCAGACACATGCTGGTTTTATTTGCCCCACAGCCACCCCTCACTGGTGGGTCCTCACCGCTTCCTGCTTAAGGAAATTCTGCTGCAAGTTCGCTGTTCACAGGTTTTTTTTCCCAGACTGTTTTCTGTGGCAAAGTGACGACTCTGGATTGGGGGATGCTCTACAATGGGGAGCTCTGCCCTTGGCATCCCAACCTCTGTGAGCAGCTCGACCCCAATGGGCAGGGACAGGGAGAATAAACAGGCAGGATGGTGGATGGTGGACGGTGGATGGAGTCCATCCAGGGGACAGCCCATGTGTGACCATCTGCCCCCCCTCTGCTCCTACAAGGCCAGTCCCTCTCGAGGCACCCCCATGCACACCGGGCTGGGGACCCGACCCCAGGCTGGGCATTCCACCTCACTGACAGAGACAGGAGTGTCCTGATGGTTCCAGAGAGAGCACAGTGAGGTGTGTGTGCACAGCCACTCCCAGACACGTGCTGGTTTTATCTGCCCCACAGCCACCCCTACTGCTCCAGTGACAGCCTGAGCTCAGCTCTGCCCCAGCACAGACTTTGGGCACACACACGTCCCCTGCTCAGCCAGCTGCAGCCACCTGAATGCTCCTGGGATGAGCAGGACTGTGCTGCCTGTTCTGCCTCACAGGCAGCCACAGCTTTGCAGTGGCACAGGAAATGTGGAAGCTCCCTGGTGTCACTGGACACAGAGCTGAGCTCAGCTACACGTGGTCACCATGGACAGCAGTGACTTGGCACAGCCACCCCCACAGCTGTGCCCAGCTCCCATCCTGCCTGCACTGCTGAAGGGAGATGGGCCTGGGGGGTTTGTGCTGTTCCCCCTCTGAGGCCACCTGGCTGGCTGCAGGAGTGTGGGACACAGGATGTCACCACACTGCGGGGGCCTGGATGTCCCTGAGACTTTGAGCACCCCAGTCCCCGGGGCCTCTCAATGAGGAATGACCCAGCCACCAGCCCAGCCTGCCCACACCCACTGCTCTGTCCCCACTGTGGGGGGATACAGCTCCTGAGCAGGCTCCAGCTGCTGCCTGCAGCCTCATCACTGCAGGGCAGGTGCCGGGGGACCCAGAGCTGTGAGATGATGTCTGGGTCATAAATATCCCTGGCAGTAAAAATCCAGAGTGGTGGGAAAGGGGGAGGAAGGAGCAGATCCTCTCACTGCCATCAGCCCACAGAACCCTTTCCCTTCAGTGCTGCTCAGCAGGAGAACCTGCAGCTCTGTGGGCAGGGCAGAGCTCTGTCCCCTGGGCAGGGTGAGGGGGGTGACAACCACAGCCTGATGCATTCAGTCACTGCAGATCCACTGGGAAGGGCTCATCCCAACACCACTTACACAGGACCAGAGGCTTGTGCTGGAAGCTGTTCCTGTGCTAGCAGAGACCCCTGGAAGGAAACATCCACCGGGAGGAGAGGACCTGGCAGAGCAGCTCTGCTGTGACTGCCTCCAACAGGACCATGGCCAGAGCCACACACAGCAGGGAGGAATCCCAAATGGTCCCAAACCCAACTCTGGTGGCTCCAAAGGCACACACAACCCTCATGCAGTGCTGCTGGCAGGCCTTGCCCTGCTGCTGCATAGGAAGGTGCTCGTTCAGGGCAGGACACCAAGCCTGGTGGAGGGCCAGGGTGCCACAGGGACAGGATGAAGCTGTGCCTACCAGTCCCACACCACTCTGGGCATCACCACCCAAAGCCCCCTGAAATTTTGAATAAATCCTTTAACTCTGCAGAGATATCAGGGTTTGGATAACTTTTGCATGAAGTTATTTCAACTTGGCTTCAGAGTCTGCCCAGTCACACACTCACAGTACTCTGCCATGCCCGGGGGGAAGAGAAGGAGCAGCCACCCGAGGCAGGAGGGGTTTGGGCACAGGCAGGAGGGGTTTGGGCATAGGCAGGAGGGGTTTGGGCACAGAAGAACAGGGCTCCAGGCTGGCAGGCTGCAAGAAGCACTTGCAGCACCTCCATTAAATCACAGCAGCTCTGGCTCAGAGCACTCAGCTCTGCCCACCCTTGCAGATGATCTCACCCTGCTCAGGCGCCGCTGCTGCCAGCACTTTCCCCTTCCCAGCCCTTCTGGGGATGGCCAGGAGCAGCCCTTCAGGGTTTGACACTGCCTCTGGCCATGATGGAAGCGCTGGCAGCTGCTCCTGCCCAGCTGCCCTGAGCCTTGTGCTGCTGCTGGGGGTGAGGGGTGTGGGCTGGCCAGGAGAGATCTGCCCCAGGAACCTCTGGGACAGGGGACAGCCCTGCTCTGCTCATGGCTCAGGAGCACAGCCAAGCAAAGGAACAATCCCAGGGGAGCTGTGGCTCTGGGCCCCTCTGCTCCCTTCCTCCTGCCCCTGCCTCGGGCACTGGGGCCACTCAGTGCCACCAGGAACGGCACCAGGGCTGGCAGCAAGGCCAAGGGGGCCAGGGCTCAGTGACCCAGGGCTCAGGGAAGTGATAAACAGATCAGCACCCAGCCCAGCATCCCATCCAGCCCACAGGCACAGCCCAGCTCCCTGGGGCCTTGGGACGTGTCCTTGCTATGGAGGCTAGAAGCCAACTGATGTGCAGCTGCTCAGCCTGGAGTAGAGAAGGTTCTGGGGAGAACTTAGAACCCCTTCCTGTGTTTAAAGGGGTTCCAGGAGAGCTGGAGAGGGACTTTGGACAAGGGCCTGAAGTGACAGGACAAAGGGAATGGCCTTAAGATGAAGGATGGCAGGGTTAGGTCAGATATTAGGAAAAAATTCTTTACTATAGAGGTGGGCAGGCCCTGGCACACGGTGCCCAGAACAGCTGTGGCTGCCCCTGGATCCCTGGAAGTGTCCCAGGCCAGGCTGTATGGGGCTGGAGTAACTTGGGATAGTGGAAGGTGTCTCTGTCCACGGCAGACGATTTTAAAGATTCTTTCCAACCCAAACCAGTCTGTAGCTCCATGACTGTTTAAGGAGGGACAGACTCCTCCAGATTTTAAGTGGACAGAGCTGCACTGGAGCCTGACTCAGAGAGGAAGAGCATCTCTGGTCCCACATCCTCACAGATCCACGGAGCCTTTGGCTGTCCTTAGCAATGAGTTTCCCCAGTCCAGGATGAGAGCTGCTGTTGGAACAGTGGAACAAGACTTTGTTTTGTTTTTGTGACCTGGCTGCACGTGCTGCCAGCTGATCCTTTGTCCCTCACTGGGGCAGAATCACCCTCAAGGTTTCTCCCCTCTTTGAGCCCCCTGACAGCACAGTTAGGTGCTCAGAGGGTATGGCCAGGTTCAGGTTGGCCCTCCAGGTGCTGCTGTGCTGTGCTCAGCCTTGGCCAGCCTCTCGTGTTGGTGTGTGGCAGGAAAGGCTCTGGTGAAGCTCCAGTTTTCCTGCACCCTTGGCCATGTCCTGCCCCACAGCAGCAGATGAGCAGAACCCCCTGGAGCAGATGGCACCCATGGGGCAGCAGGTTCTCAGCCCAAAATGAGAAGACTTTGGCCAGAAACAAAATCAGAAGGTACAAAATCCTCCCCTCCTTCCCCATCAAAGAGCTGATCACACTCTAGCTAAACTGCTCAGAGACACAGGGAGGAACGGGGCTGTCCACACTTGTCCCCAAGTGTTTGTCACACCCCAGAGCCTGGTGCTGGACTGTGCACTGAGGGCCAGGAGATGCCCCAGTGCAAGGAGAAGGGATTTACTGGGACAGGGGGTGCCCAGGAGCAGGGATTGTGGGGGGACAGCAGGGTGGGGTGCTCGGGATGAGGAGGAGGAGGCAGGGGGTGGGACAGGAGAGGGGTGACCCCCACTGAAGCAGCCGCAGGTGCCCTCCCAGCCCTGGTTTCAATCAGCCCTCCATCACACACTGTTTGCTTTTGCCGACAGCTCATTTACTCGCACTTGTCAAGCACGTTGTAAATAAGTGAGAGAAACAGCCCTGCCCTTCCTGAGCAAGGCACGGCCAGGAAGGGGCCGGTCCCCCCGCCGCTCATTCCCAGCACCGGAGCCAGCGCTGCCAGGAGGGGCCGGGTCATCCACGCTGCTCCCAGCAGGGCTGGGAAAGCGCTGAGCATCCACCACCGCCCTCGGGAAACAAGGGGAGCACCCGTCCTGGACTCCCAAAGTCCACGCCACCGAGTGTCCGTAATTATTTAGCTTAAGGATAATCTGCATCTCTCAGATACAGCCAGCCATCATCTCCGAGGTAATCTCAGGTCACGGAGCCAGAAGGGAAGAGTAATCAGCCGTTCTGAGTGTGGAAGACACAAAGAAACAAGCAGTGAGAATCAGACGGTGGCAGCAGGTCCGTCACACACAGGGGGGGTTGTGCTGTGTGTGGAGCTTTACTATCACACACAGGGGGGGTTTGCTGTGTATGGAGCTTTACTATCACACACAGGGGTTTGCTGTGTGTGGAGCTTTTCCATCACACACAGGGGGGGTTTGCTGTGTGTGGAGCTTTACTATCACACACAGGGGTTTGCTGTGTGTGGAGCTTTACTATCACACACAGGGGTTTGCTGTGTGTGGAGCTTTACTATCATACACAGGGGTTTGCTGTGTGTGGAGCTTTACTATCACACACAGGGGTTTGCTGTGTGTGGAGCTTTTCCATCACACACAGGGGTTTGGTGTGTGTGGAGCTTTTCCATCACACACAGGGGTTTGCTGTGTGTGGAGCTTTTCCATCACACACAGGGGTTTGGTGTATGTGGAGCTTTACTATCACACATAGGGGGTGTTTGCTGTGTGTGGAGCTTTTCCATCACACACAGGGGGGGTTTGCTGTGTGTGGAGCTTTTCCCTGGCAGCCACAGCAGCTGGAGCAGCCCCAGCCCAGTGCCTGCCCTGCCCCTGCTCTCTGCATTTGCCCTCTCTCCCTTCAGCCAGGCTGAATTTCCCCAGCTGGTGCAGCAATGTGAGGGGAGCCCAGCGCTGATGGTCAGCACCCGAGCCAGGGTTAACGCAGTTAAAGCACAAAGCTGCTCCTCTGTAATCTCATTGCCGAGGCTGTGGTTCCTGGCAGCCCCAGACAGCCTCCAGGCTCCTCACAGCCCCAGAGGGGAAGGTTTGCTCCAAGATGGGGATGTGTTTTAGAGGGACTCGCTCAGCACAGTCACAGGGCAGGGGCAGCATCCAGAGCAGACCTGGGCACAAGGATGACAGGGGGAAGGCTCTGCAGGTGCAGAAAATCCCCACAGGGCAATTCCTGAGCTGCCGCAGCCACCTGGGTGGGTTTGCAGCTCAGGGGAGTCCAGCCAAGTCTTACAGTGAAAGCAGAGCCCCATTTGCAGCACATCCCTGACACTGACATCTGACACCAGGGACAGACAGCTGGACCACAACAACAGCCACGCTGTCCCCAGAGCTCCCCCCGCCCTGACTCTGGCAGGAAAAGCCCACTGGGAGCAGGGCTGGACTATCACAGCTGCATCCCTCATGGATGTCCCTTCCTCCATCTCCAGAAGCAGATGCTGCATTTGCTCAAGTCCCCCAGAAATCAACAGCTTTGCTCCAAACCCAGCTCTGACAGCAGCACTGCCAACACAGCCCCTGCAGGGCTCATCCTCCTGGCCTGACACCATCCTCCCTGGGGACACTGCCAGGGGCACTGCCAGAGGCACCGACAGCTCTGCAGAGCCTGGCCCTGAGCCACCTCCCTGCCCTTAGTGCTGCCCTGCCCAGGAGAGCTCAGGGGGGCCTTGAAAAACAGGAGGCACCACCCCAAAGCCCCAAATCTGTCTGATATCTGCACAGCTTGAAGGCTGCAGCCATGGAGGCTCCTGAGGAGCTGCTCTGTGCTCGGACAGTGTCCCTTTTCCTGCCTCCAGCACACAGCTGGCACATGGCACATGGGCTGTGCTGGCCCTTCATCCCCACCCCACAGCAAAGCCCACATCCCCTTGGCCAGACTGTGGCCACAGCAAAATGAGCTGCCTCTTGCTGAGCTGCAGCAGTTTTGAAGGCTTTGCAAATCAGATTCCTGGCCAGGCTGATATTTCCAGCTTAATTTGTCTGTTCACAGAGCACAGACACTGGGCTTTTTCCCTGAATAGCCCTAGTATCAAATGACCGGTAAGCCAAGCTAATGGATCAGTTCTCCCTTGCAAGAAGCAGCTGATTTTCCCAGCTCCTGTCTCCCACTGCTCTGGCATCCCCAGAGAGGTCTATCCTGAGAAACCAGCCTGGACACAGCCCCAGCTGCAGCTCTCCCAGCTCAGGCTCCTGCCCAGCCCTGTGTGCCCACCCTGCCCCAAGCACCCTCCCTGTCCCCTCAGGATCTCCTTCCTGCACTTCACTGCTCCTTCTTGCATTTTATACCAGGTTTGCTTTAAAATTGCATCCTGGGCTCTTTACACCTTGCTGGGACGGAAATGATGTTTAAACTCAATTTACAGTGCCTGGTAGTTGCTGTCACACTCCTCTTCTCCCTCCTGGCCCCACACCCCAGCAGTGGGATTTCCATCAGCTTTGGCAAGCCAAGACAAACACCCTTTGTCACGACTTTGGAGGGCCCATGATGGCTCTCCACAGCACCCAAAGAACACCCTCCTGGCTACTGAGGCACAGAAAAGCTTTTGAAAGAGATGTGATGTCCTCTGGAGCACTTTTTCACCTGCCCAGTGGCCAGGCTCCTTCCAGAGCTCAGGGAGCAGAGGCTCCAGGGCTTTGCTGTGAGCACAGCCCCACACCCTGCCATGGGCTGGGCAGGGCAAACAGCCCCATGCCCTGAAAGCCCCAGAGCCCAGAGCCCCTGCCAGGACGGAGCCCCCAGATGCCCCTTTGAGATGCTCAGATTGGAAATGTCCCTGCACAGCTCCACCCTGGCTGGTCCCCAGCCCGAGGCAGGATCACAGCCAGCCCAGCACAGAGCTGGAATCAGTGGGTTCCAGCAGGGCCCAGTGCCAGCCGGGTGCCCCAGGGCCAGCAGAGGTGGCCGAGCTGTCACCTGTGTGCACCAGCGGCCCGGGGCACCCGCAGAGCGGGAGCTTGGGCTGCTAACGAGGTTCTCAGGCTTTGTGCGCTGCTGTTGCTATTTTAGTCTGCCTGAAACGTGCAGGAAAAGGAATCCGGAGGCTGTGTCTCCTGCGGAGCTGTTTGTGCTGACCCACTTTGGGAGCTGCGGAGCCGCAGCCACAGCGCCGGGAGCGGGGCCGGGCAGCGCCGGGAGCGGGGCCGGGCAGCGCCGGCCGGGCCGGGCCGCGGCGGCGGGAGGAGCCACCGGCCTGGGCCGGCAGGGGACAGCGACCCACACCGGGAGGGGACAGCCACCCACACGGGGACAGCAGGGGACAGCCACCAACATGGGGACAGGGACCCACACGGGGACAGCCACCCGGCCTGGGCCGGCAGGGGACAGACACCAACATGGGGACAGGGACCCACACGGGGACAGCCACCCGGCCTGGGCCGGCAGGGGACAGACACCAACACGGGGACAGCAGGGGACAGCCACCAACATGGGGACAGGGACCCACACGGGGACAGCCACCCGGCCTGGGCCGGCAGGGGACAGACACCAACACGGGGACAGGGACCCGGCCTGGGCCTGCAGGGGACAGACACCAACACGGGGACAGCAGGGGACAGCCACCAACATGGGGACAGGGACCCACACAGGGACAGCAGGGGACAGCCACCAACATGGGGACAGGGACCCACACGGGGACAGCCACCCGGCCTGGGCCAGCAGGGGACAGACACCAACACAGGGAGGCGACAGGCACCCACCCACACGGGGACAGCCACCTGGCCTGGGTCGGCAGGGAACAGGGACTCACAAGGGGACAGGGACCCGGCCTGGGCCGGCAGGGGACAGGAACCCACACGGGGACAGCACCAACACGGGGACAGGGACCCACAGGGGGACAGCCACCGGCCTGGGCCGGCAGGGGACAGCCACCAACACAGGGACCCACACAGGGACAGAGAACCACACAGAGACAGCCACCAACACGGGGACAGAGACCCACACGGGGACAGCCACCTGCCCTGGGCCAGCAAGGGACAGCCACCATACGGGGACAGGGACTTACACAGGGACAGGCACTCACATGGGGACAGGCACCCACCCACATGGGGACAGGCACCCACACAGGGACAGGAACATGGGCCAGAAGCTGCTCCACCACCCTACACCAGCCAAGGGAGGGATCCGGGCATTTTACCCCCAAAATCTTCATCTGCAGCACTTAAAGCTCCTCAAACACCCCACACAGAGGTTTCTCCTCTCCCAGAGCAGTGTCACCCTCCAGGGGTTTCTCCTTTCCTAGAGCAGTGTCACCCTCTAGGGGTTTCTCCTTTCCCAGAGCAGTGTCACCCTCCAGGGGTTTCTCCTCTCCCACAGCAGTGTCGCTCTCCAGCAATCCAAACCCAGCCCCCAGGACACAACAGGACCCAGCAGAGAGTGCCACTGTCCCACACAGCTCCGTGGGGCAGCCCTGGCCCCAGAGGAAGTGGTTTAGGGTGTTCACTGCACCCACAGAGGGCAGGCAGAGCCTCGGAGCCCTGCTCACACACATTTCTGTGCCAGAGCTGCTGAGACAGCGCTCCCGGGCCAGGCTGAAGCTCCTCAGTGTGGGAAAAGTGCTGGGGCTGCCTTGCTGGGCATGAAAAACAGCACTGCCCAAACAAGCCCTCTGTGCATGGAGCACATCTGTGGGGTCAGAATCAAACACCTGAGCCCACCCAAGGGCACAGAAGGGGCAAATCTCTGCCCCAGTGCCCCCATCACCTCAGCCTTTACATCAGCACCCAGAGATCCCAGCTCAAACCTCTCCCTCTGTTCTCCATCCTGCCCCAGAGGCGAGCTCTCAGAGCAGGCTGGAGCCTCAGCTGTCCAAATATCCAAATGCAGATGCTGGGAGGTGTCAGCCCAGCCTGCCTCAGCTCCAGCCAGCAGATGCAATTGCAGCCACTGCTCCCCAGGCAGGGCAGGAAGCTGCAGACACAGCAGTGCCTGAACACAAACTCCCTGCTCACCTGGCAAACAAAGAGCCTCCTGCACACCCTCCTGGCAGGAGCATCCCTGGCAAAGCCCCCCAGAGGCAGAGCCTGCCGTGCTCCAGGCAGGAATCCCCAGCTCCCGTGGCTCTCTTACCTTGCTCTCCGTAGGAGCCGCTGCCGGATGTTGCTGCTTGGTGATGTTCTCAGCCAGACACCAGCAGATCCTCTTCTTCTGCTCCTGGGAGTAAGCCTCCAAACTTAATAAGCACTCCGACTTCTGACGTAAAGGAAACACAGGCAGGGAGAAGGTCATTAGCTGTGTGTCACAGGCCCTGCAAACTCCTCTGTCCCCACACAGCACGGCAGAGCAGGGGACAGCTCTGAGCCCTGTCCTGCGCCCTGGGCACAGGAGAGGCAAAGGCACTGGAGATCAGCTCCCTCCAGGGACAGGGAGAGTGCTGCAGGGGAGCTTCCATGGGCAGAGCACAGGCAGTCCTGCACCCTGTGCCACTGCAGGGGAAACCGAGGGTGGAAATTGCTCTTTGCCATATGCAAACATTAATGAGGCACCAGAGCATGAACTGGTGAGAACGAGAGCCTTTGGGCTGGGTGGGGCTGGGAGGAAGAGCTCAGGGAAGCTCCAGAGCAGCCTCACTGTCCTGCTGCTCACTGAACACCAGGATGAATCTGGGGATAAACGTCAGAGCAGCCCCCATCCTATTCCTCGTTTAACATCAGGATGAATTTGGGGATAAAATCCAGAGCAGCCTTGCTGTCCTGCTCCTCACTGAACACCAGGATCAATTTGGGGGTACACTTCACCGCATCCTCCCCATCCTGCTCCTCACTAAACACCAGGATGAATTTGGGGATAAACTCCAGAGCAGCCTCCCCATCCTACTCCTCATGAACACCAGGATCAGAATTTGGGGATAAACTCTAGAGCAGTCCCCCATCCTACTCCTCATTTAACATCAGGATGAATTTGGGGATAAACTTCAGAGCAGCCTCCATCCTATTCCTCATTTAACATCAGGATGAATTTGGGGATAAAATCCAGAGCAGCCTTGCTGTCCTGCTCCTCACTGAACAGGACGAATTTGGGGATAAACTCCAGAGCAGCCTCCCCATCCTACTCCTCATTTAACATCAGGATGAATTTGGGGATAAACTCCAGAGCAGCCTCCCCATCCTGCTCCTCACTGAACAGGATGAATTTGGGAATAAATTTCACAGCATCTTCCCCATCCTGCTCCTCACTGAACACCAGGACCACAATTTAGGGATAAACTTCACAGCAGCCTCCCCATCCTGCTCCTCACTGAACACCAGGATGAACCTGGGGATAAACTCCAGCCTCCCTGTCCTGTTCCTCACCAGGATGAATGTGGGGATGAAGCTCCAGCTCTGGTCACACACTGTCTGTTAGCAACATGCAACAAGGAAGGAATTAAGAGAAATGATGATAAGTCATCCCAGCTGAGTCCACCTCCTCTTGTGCCCTTCCCTGCACACACCTTCTGTTCCTCTTGGACAGGTTTTCTTTGGGCCAAATCTCACTCACTTAAGGAACTTTCTGACCAAGTCCCTTCAGCAGCTGTCTCCCAGCCCTTCAACTGCTTATCTCTCATGCTAAAAATTAAGCATTATAACATCTGCTGCCTGCTGGGATTTTGCACGTTTCACTTTATAAAGGGTCCAGAAATGCCCAAGGTTGGATCATCTCCTTAAGTGGCCAGAGGGGAAAAGAAAAAAAAAAAAATCAAAGCACAACTTTAGGACAGACTGCAAAGAAAGGAAAAAGAATCGTTCACTAAGGGCCATAAAAAAGACCTTTCCTTTCCCCCCAGAATTTCCTTCCAGAAGGGCAGGTCCCCAGTAGCTGGTTTTTCCCAGAAAGGTCAGAGAGAACCTGCAGCTTTGTGACTCCAGAGACATAACACAGCCAGAAGGGGAAATGCTCTTTAGTCACACCATTTAAATCAGTGTTTGCATTGGATGGGAATTCATTCATGTTCCATCCAAAATCCCCTGAAGTGGTAAATAAACCAAGCTCCCACATCACCTCCTGGGAAAGAGGGCTCTGGCTCAGTCCTTGCCCCTGCAAGGAGACTTCCATGAAGGAAAAAAGTTTGAGCTTTCTTATGCCTGGACATCCCCACACTTATTCCTACTGGTTTTAACACTGAAAATTCCTTCTCAGGCTTCCTGAGCACAATGGGAATGAGCAGAGGTTTGGGATTCAGGGACAGGAAGTGGTGGGGCTCCCCCTTGCCCCCAGATCCTGGGTGGCAGTGATGCTCAGAGCATCCCTGGAGTGTCACAGTGAGTTTTCCCCATCCTGGATGTCCCAGTCTGTCCCAGTCCCACACCAGCAGGTCACCAGGCTGCACCACTGTGACACCCACTCATCCCTAGGAATCATTCCCACTTTAGAGGGGAGGATGGGCACCCTTTGCTGGGATGGAATCCAGGCTGGCACTCCCCTGCCCCACACCTGTGGTCAGAAGAGAACAAAGCAGGAGCTCAGCAGAGCCCCAAAGCCCTGGGGAGCTGTGAGGAGCCCACCCTGGTGCTGGAATTGCTGCACACCCCCAGCCCTGCCAAGCTCCCGTGGCTCCCCTGCAGCCAGGCTCGAAGCAGCTCCAAGGACATCTCTGTGCCCTGGCTGTGACAGACACAGAGCTCACCTAGCCCAGCCCTGAGCCCCTCCCTGATTCAATTACAGCCCATCTCTTTGATTGAATTTAGCACTCAGCCACGCTCAGCTCCTGCTGGCTGCTGGGAGCAAAGTGTCCCCTGCTCCCCCTGAGCTGCTGCAGGCTCCCCAGCCTCGGCCACCCAGGAGTGGCACAGCCAGGAGAGCACAATTCCCTCTGCTCCAGAGCTCAGGGAAAGGCAACCAGCCCAAAGTGTGTGCCAGGTACTGTGGGCAAGGCTGAGGGGGCACATGAACAGCCAAAACTGCATTTGTCCTACATAAATGCACCACAGTGACATTTAACCTCTCCAATGTGCATTTCCCAAGGAAAGAGCTCTGGTTTTCCCTCTCCCATCAACCTGCTTGCCCAAAAGCTTCACCTGGACTGGGGAAAGCCCAACCTGCAGGGGCTGAGCACCCACAGCTGCCTCCAAACCCAGGCAAAGCCCTTTGGGATGCAGCCAGATGAAGGGTTGGGTGTTATTTGGGATAAAACTCGTGTCCCTGGAGCCTGGTCCAGGCTGGGTGCTGAGCTGCCCACCCAGGGGAGGCTGGGGAGGGCTCAGGGAGCTGTGCCTGCACACGCTGCCCTGGGAGCTGGGAACAGCCTCCCCTGATTGTTTTCCTTCAGGGAGGCTGCTGCTGGCCTGCCAATATTTACAGAGAGAAAACAGGGTTTGATCTCCAGGGCTGGGAAAGGAGGATGCAGATGGTGTGAAGGGGGCCTTTGCCACCAGATAAAGGCAGCGACTGGAGTGGCTGCCAGTGGCTTTCTGCCTGCCTTCCCACAGTGACAAACATGTTATTGCAGGTGCTGTGTGCTCAGGGCAGTCTCAGCACCCCACACTGCCCGAGGGAGAGCAGCAGAACACAGCAGGTACTGCAGAGAGTGGCCCAAGCCAGCACCAGCCCCAGCCAGGCCCTGCCACAGCCAAGGAGAAGTTCCTCCTGCTCCATGGGAACAGCTCCTCCAGGCTGGGACCCAACCCCACAGCAGCCAGGGACAGGTCTGGCCATGCAGAGCTCCTGCCTACCCCAGCAGACAGCACACAAGGAGGGGCTGAGCACTCTGCAGCCCATAAATCATGAGAGGAGCCCCAGAGAATGGCAGGAGCCCCCAGACCCCACACCCCGAGCCCCTGACTGCAGACAGCCCTCTGTGCAGGGCCCAGCACACACTGGGGCTCTGTGTGACACTGCAAAGCTGAGACACCACAGGGAGGAGGAGCCAGACTCAGTCTGACACCTCTGGTGCCCTGAGCTCAGTGCCCAGCAGAGCCCAGGGCTGTTCTCACACCACTGTCTGTCCTGGCTGAGTGAGGGACACATTCCCAGGCTGGCAGGGAGGGGTGATGTCACACAATCACTGACTGGTTTGAGGTGCAAGGGGCCCTAAAGCCCACCCAGTGCCACCCCTGCCATGGCAGGGACACCTCCCACTGTCCCAGGCTGCTCCCAGCCCTGCCCAGCCTGGCCTTGGGCACTGCCAGGGATCCAGGGGCAGCCCCAGCTGCTCACAGCTGCAGGGATGCTCTGGTGCTCCTTCCCCGGGCTCTGTCCCCAGGCTGGTGGCAGGGTGCTTTGGGGACAGGCTCCCAGCCCAGCCCTGCCCTCCAAGGCTCAGGGTTGGGTCCTGGCCAAGGGCAGCAGAGATCCCAGAGGGGAAGTACCTCGGAAACTGCTCCAGACTACAATGGCTCCAAATCACAGAGCAAACCTTCCCAGGGAGAAACAGCCAGCCCTGGGAATATCCTGTGCACAAAACAGGCACTGCTGCCTGCTGACTTCATGCTCCACCAACCAAGGGCTGCTGAGAAAGTTCTGTTTGCTCCCTGCTGGGAGAGTGGGGGGGACCAGGGCTCTTCCTGTGCATTTTGGACTGCTGGGCACACTGGTGAGGCCCAAAAAACAAACCCTGGCACTAACAGCAGGGGCCCTGCCAGAGCTAGGATGCCCAAAAGGTGCCAGAGGTGCTGCAGGAGAGGATGTGCATGGAGATAACACTGGCAGGACACAGCAGTCCCTGCAGTCTCAGCAGTCTCCCCATGCATCTCATGCTCTGGGTCTTGTTTCTGGGAGCACTGATGATGGCACAGCCTGGGGGTGTGGATGCCACATCCCTGGAAGTGTCCAAGGCCAGGCTGGACAGGACCCTGAACAACCTGACCCAGGGAGAGGCATCCTGGCCATGGCAGGGCTGGAACAAGATGAGCTCTGAGGTCCAGCCCAAACCATTCTGTTACTCTGGGGTTCTCTGTTAAACCTCCAAGAGGAAAAGCAGCCTGAAGAACCTTTTCCACCCCCTGTGGAGCAGCCAGTGAGGACACAGGGCTGTTTTCCTGGCCAGGCAGTTGTCTTCACGTGGCTCATCAGGTAAAAGCCTTCCCAGGAACCCCTGAGAGGAGCCAGGCACGGAGCTCCCGCTGCAAACACAGCAAACAGAGAGCAGGGCCAGCACCTTCCTGCTCTGCAGACATCCTTTCCTCTCAGAGCTGAGTGGCCCCAGCAGCACCAACCTCACCCACCCAGGGCCAGCACAGCCCCAGAGCTTCCCCAGAGCTTTCCCTGCCTCTTCCCTGGCACAGCCCCATGGGCAGAGAGCTCCAGCCTGTGCAAACAGCCCCAGGGCCCTCTGGAATCCTCAGCCCGTGCTGTCTGGGCCTTTTAAAAATCTCTCTAGCACTGTAACTGCACCATATTAACTCTTCTTTTTGCCAATACCTGGGAAATTACCCCAAAATTAAAGCTGGGGGGGAAAAACTCCTGGTTTTTTATTTGTTATCTCAACACTCAGGGTCAGGCTGAGCTGTGTGAAGATGCACAAAACCAGGAGAGCAGAGTGTCCCTGTTTATCTGCTCCTCCAGCTGGGACACCAGCACTCCCTGCTCTGCTGAGGAGCCCTGAGCTGGGAGCTGGCAGTGCCCAGGAGCTGGCAGTGCCCAGGCTCTGGGTTGTGCCAGCCTGGGGTTTCTGCCATGGTGTCACCCAACATCTGAGCCAGGGAAAGCCCCCAGGCCAAGAGGGGAGCCCAGGGTCTGTCTGCACAGAGCAGCAGCCTGGCCCCAGCTCCAGAGCCACTGCCATGGCTGTCCCAGCTCCAGAGCCACTGCCATGTCCCAGCTCCAGAGCCACTGCCATGGTGTCCCAGCTCCAGTGCCACTGCCATGTCCCAGCTCCAGAGCCACTGCCATGGGTGTCCCAGCTCCAGAGCCACTGCCATGGCTGTCCCAGCTCCAGAGCCACTGCCATGGTGTCCCAGCTCCAGAGCCACTGCCATGTCCCAGCTCCAGAGCCACTGCCATGTCCCAGCTCCAGAGCCACTGCCATGGGTGTCCCAGCTCCAGGGACATCCCAGGAGACAGCAGGGCCAGGGGGACATTGCACTGGAACCTGGGGCTGCCATGGGATGCTGGGCTGGGCACTTTGGGAACACCTCAGCATCTGGGGCAATCTGCACGTGGGCTCATGTCACAGCATCCCCAGAGGGGCTTCTCCACAGGCTGGAACTGCTCTGACCTTGCCTCCCTGCAGCTGCAGCTGGGACTGCTCAGCACCACCCAGACAAATGCAGGGGCTGGGACCTGAGGGCCTTTGGAGGGGGAAATGGAAAGCTCAGTTCAGGAAAGAGTTAAGCTGCTGCTGTGAGTGTGACATGGCAGAGGGACTCAGTGTCCAGCTCTCAGGGGTGGCTCAAGGCTTGGGGAACCTCTCCAGCACCCCAGAAAGGAGCCATGGAGGAAACAAAGGCAATGCCAGAGAGCAGGAAAGGATTTTTCATTGGGTGACATCTCCTGGCCACCAGCAGCAGAATGGAGCACAGGGAGTCCCCCTTCCCCTGAACAGGATGGGAACAGAGGTGCACAATTCTGTTCTCTCACAATATTCATGTCACAGAAGTGGTGAGAGCAAGGAGTCCCCAGGCTGTCTCTGGCCTGGGAATGATCCCAGCCCCTGCAGCCCTGCCTGAGTGATCCCAGCCCTGCTTGCAGTGCCTCCCCCACAGCCCAGGGGATCCTTCCCCTGTGCAGGACAAGCTGATCACACAGATAACAGCCACAAACCTGACAAGCATCCTCTCCTGTCCTCTTGTGAGTGAGAGGAAACTGAGATACAATTCCAGCAGAGCACACAGCCCATTTCCCACACAAAGGCTCACCTCCACTCCCTTCTCACTGAACAAATTCACAGAATCACAAAATCACAGAAATTCAAGGCTGGAAGAGACCTATAAGATCATCAAGTCCAACCCATCCAAATTCCCCTCAGCTTGGGCTCCTAGCTTTGATGTCACCCCAGCCCTGCCCTTTTGCCCTCTCCCTATCACCAAACCATCTGCCCAAGTGCCCTCTAGGTCTGCCCAGACAGTGCCCAAAATGCTCCTTGCAAACTCTGCTGATGATGTGTCCAGAACAGCCAGCTCCAAATTACCCAGGTGTTTAAAATCTGCCAGAGTGTCCCTGAGACTCGTCCTCGGTGCCATCAGTAAATTGCTTTTCCCAGCATTCAGATTTGCTGTTTGGGGACAGAACCTGGGCTCTCCCTGACTCCTCCCTTTGGGACAATGCCACATCCCAAAGGGCACCCAGTGAGCAGAGAACACCTTGGGAAATGAATGCTGCTGTGGAATCAGCTGGGCCATGGATGGAGAGAGGCACAGTACACAGGCTCCAGCATTCTGTGATCCATTTGTCCAAAGCATCCCCTGGGCACAGCTGAGGGTGGGAACAGGAGCAGGGATGTGCCCACACAGAGCCAGGCTGCTGAGCAGCTGTGGATCCCTTGCAGTGTCCAAGCCTGCCCAGTGAGTGCCATCCATGGCCATGGCAGGGCTGGGACAAGATGATCTTTAAAGTCCCTCCCAAGCCAAACCAGTGTGGGATTCTCTGATGGCCAAGGTGGGGGACAGTGGCATTTCACTGGCACTTGTCCAGAGGCTCTCCCATGCAGGATGGGCATGTCCAAGGCAAAGCCAGCTCAGGCACAGAGTCACAGCATCAATTTGCTCAGCTCTGGACGAGTGCTCACCACAGCAGCACAAGGAGTTGCTGCTGGAAGGATTTTCTGTTTCCCAAGACAAACTCCTGTGTCTGCAGATGAAAACTTCCAGAGGAAAAAAAAAAAAAAAAAAAAAAAGATCAAAATTGCCAGTGCTTTTCAAAGGAAAAACTTACTGAGCTGTTTGGTTTTAAGTCGATTTGGTCTGAACATGTTGGGCTGGAATCAAACACTTGTAACAATGCATTAAACCCCTGACCTGCAGTTTCCTCTCAGCAGGATATTTCCGGAGCAGGGAAGGGTGTGAATGCAGCCCTAGAGCACACTCACAGCTCCACACAGCTCCCTCTGAGGCTGCCCATTCCCAGCAGGCAGCAAACATTCCCTGCTGACAGCTTGTACACATCCCATGAGGGGTGTGTGTCCTGCAGGGAATGGGGAAAATGCAGACAAACTCCCACATCCCAAATCCTGTGGGGTGCAGAAATGTGGGTCCACACTGAATCCCAGAAACACAGACTGGTTTGGGTTGGAAAGGACCTTAAAGCTCATCCTATTCCACCCCCTGCCACGGCAGGGACACCTCCCACTGTCCCAGGTTGTTCCAAGCCCCATCCAACTTGGGCATTGCCAGGGATGCGGGGGCAGCCACAGCTGCTCTGGGCACCCCTGTGCCAGGTCTTGCAGTGCCCAAATCAGCCAGAGGCTGTCACAGGCAGGGGCTGTTCAGCTTCAGACTGTGCTCTTTGGATTTGAAATCCTGAAAAGAAAGATGGCCCAGGGCAGGCCTCAGTGCTCTGCCAGGAGTTTTTAACATTTCAGCTGGCAAATAGAAAATTAGAGGAGCTGTAATGGCCATAAACTGAAACACCAGGAGTTCCACCCAACATGAGGAAGAGCAATTCTCCATGAGGGTGGCAGAGCTCTGGAACAGCTGCCCAGGGAGGGTGTGGGGTGTCCCTCTCTGGAGACATCCCAAACCCACCTGGACACCTTCCTGTGCCACCTGCTCCAGGTGCCCCTGCCTTGGCTGTTCTGGGACTCTGTGATCCCAGGTACACACTCAGGCATTCCTGAGATGTAAAGGTGCCACCTCCACCTCCAAAATCCTGGCTCATGTCTGTGCTGAGGCCATGACAGCCACCAGAAGGAACCAAACCCCACAGGGGACAGCTCAGTGCAGAGCCTCCCTCTGCTCTCACATCCTTTCCAATCCCATTCTACATTCAGCCTTTCCAGGATGCCAAGTGCCCCTCCAGAACCGGGTCCATGTTCACTCAGGATCTCCAAACCCTGCAGTTCTCACCTTGCAGAGGCTGTAAAACAAACACCCTTCATGCTGGAACCCACAGCAGGCTCTGCAGCTCCTGCTAGCTCTGCCTGCAAACAGCCACACTGCCCAGGGTTCCAACTCTGTGCAGTGATTTATTACACACAATTAGACAGGATGAGCAGCAGAAGCTTTTTTTGTGACACTTCCTGAAGGTTGGAATTTTCTCTCTTGTTTATAATAAATTAAGGAACTCACAGGTATTAGAACATACTTTCGTTTTGTAATGTGTCAGATCCAAATGCAAATCTGTGACCTTATGGGTCAGAATATTACTCAGAAACCCTCAAGATGAGCAATAGCAGGAGGCTGCAGCTCAAGGCTTCAGCAGAGAGTTCTTCCTGCAGCAAAGGCAGTGGCAGCCCTGCCCCGTGGGCTCCTCTCAGCTCTCAGCATCACTAAACCCATTAGTGCTCATTGCAGATGATTTGTGGGCAACAAACAGCAGCTCAAGAGCTTCCTCCGACCTCCCAGCCCATCACAGCAGCACAATGGATGTGTCTGCCCAGCCCAGGGCGACAGGAGCCCAGCTGAGAGCGGCCACAAACCCCCCTGGGCCGCCAGCAGCAGGGACAGAGCCAGGAGAGGCTCAGGGCACACAGAGCCAGGGATGGAGCAGGTCACGATGGGGAGAGACCCCTGAGGGTGACACGGCGCCAAAATGCCATGAGAGCTCACACATCCTGCCCCTATCCATCCTCATCCCTTCCAGCTGCCACGGGCTGGGCAGCCAGGATGTCCTGACCCCCCCTCAGGAGCCTGAACATGTCCCCAGAGCACAGCCAGCCCCTCTGCAGGGCAATCCCTGTCCCCAGAGCACAGCCAGCCCCTCTGCAGGGCAATCCCTGTCCCCAGGGCACAGCCAGCCCCTCTGCAGGGCAATCCCTGTCCCCAGGGCACAGCCAGCCCCTCTGCAGGGCAATCCCTGTCCCCAGAGCACAGCCAGTCCCCCTCAGGGCAATCCCTGTCCCCAGAGCACAGCCAGCCCCTCTGCAGGGCAATCCCTGTCCTCAGAGCACAGCCAGCCCCTCTCAAAGGGAATCCCTGTCCCCAGAGCACAGCCAGCCCCTCTGCAGGGCAATCCCTGTCCCCAGAGCACAGCCAGTCCCCCTTAGGGCAATCCCTGTCCCCAGAGCACAGCCAGCCCCTCTCAAAGGGAATCCCTGTCCCCAGAGCACAGCCAGCCCCTCTCAAAGGGAATCCCTGTCCCCAGAGCACAGCCAGCCCCTCTGCAGGGCAATCCCTGTCCCCAGGGCACAGCCAGCCCCTCTGCAGGGCAATCCCTGTCCCCAGAGCACAGCCAGCCCCTCTGCAGGGCAATCCCTGTCCCCAGGGCACAGCCAGCCCCTCTCAGGGCAATCCCTGTCCCCAGGGCACAGCCAGCCCCTCTGCAGGGCAATCCCTGTCCTCAGAGCACAGCCAGCCCCTCTCAGGGCAATCCCTGTCCCCAGAGCACAACCAGCCCCTCTCAGGGCAATCCCTGTCCCCAGAGCACAACCAGCCCCTCTCAGGGCAATCCCTGTCCCCAGGGCACAGCCAGCCCCTCTCAGGGCAATCCCTGTCCCCAGAGCACAGCCAGCCCCTCTCAAAGGGAATCCCTGTCCCCAGGGCACAGCCAGTCCCCCTCAGGGCAATCCCTGTCCCCAGGGCACAGCCAGCCCCTCTCAAAGGCAATCCCTGTCCCCAGGGCACAGTTAGCCCACTCTCTGGGGCAATCCCTGTCCCCAGGGCACAGCCAGACCCTCAGGGGAGCCCATCCTTGCAGAGGCTGTTCCCACAGCCAGGAAGGAGGCTGAGCTTTTCAGCAGGGCAGAAGAAGGTGCCACAAGCAGAGTGTGGCACCCACTGGACACCAGAGCTGCCAGGTGCTGGGGAGAGCTGCACTGGGATGGCCCAAGGACTGCTGCAAGTGCCACTTTCCAGCCCCAGCCCCAGCCCTCATCTGAGAGCAGGCCCACTGCAAAAATCACCTTATCACACAAACCCAGCCTCCCACCAGGCCAGAGAGGGACCCACAGCCTCCCCACTGTCCCCCTGCAGTGTTTCTGTGAGAGCCAGCCTGCAGGGACGCCTCTGAGGGGACTGTCCCCTCCCAAGCCTGCCGGTGACACCCCACAGGCCTGTAAGCAAAGATCTGCTCCCAAAATGTGAATGCCAAAAAGAAAAGAGAGATAACCTGAAGGAAATGCTCTTCCTGGCTTCCCTGCAGCAATCAGATGCTGGAATGTTCCCATCCTTTCACTCTCCACCTGGGGCCAAGGGCACAGCCCCTGTGCTGCACATCTGGGGGGTTCCTGCTCTCCTGCCCCATCCCCAGCCCTGCAGCCCTGTCCGCCCTCCCTGTGGCTCCTGGGGAGGTGACCTGCAGCTCACAGGTCACTGCTTCCCAGAAGACACGTCTGAGAGCAGTGTGCTGGGAGAGCCCCATGCTGCCCAGGCTCACTGCTGACTCACAGACACATCCCCACCTTGTTCCCCTTTCAAACCCCAATTTCTCATTGCTGGAGAGCCCCAGGGCACCCACAGCTGGCAGGTTCCTGTCCCCTCCACCTTGGAGCCAGCTGCTCCCTCTGGCCAGGACACAGCAGCAGCCTTGTGTTAGGAAGGATGAAAGTTTGACAAGAAAGTCTCACAGATATGGATGCTTGGCAGAAAGATTTTTAAACGTAGAATCTGAAGAAGGAATAGAGATGGAAGCAAGTTTTGATATAGAAGAAAAGAATTGCTAAGCCAGTCTCACTGCATAACCAAGGAGGCAAAGGGTGTGTGAGTTAGAAGGGGTTTTTATGGCTTAGAGCAAAGGATAAACCCACCCCAAACAAGATGTTTTTACCAAGCAGAAAGAGAGCACAGGCAAACAAGCCTGCTGATGTAGCAAGTAGAAAAAAGGTCTCAGAATTTTCCACTGCAAGAAAACTGAAAAACAACTTCTAGCTTAAACTGTAATGTACTAACTTTTAGTGATTGGAGAACAGTAACATGAATATGGTAATTACAGTAGTTATGATGGGCTATAGATAATAGTTAAGGTATAGATTGGTTCTGCTGTATTCAGATGCTCAGCAAAGAAAAGTCTGTAATGCATTGTAACCAAAACCACAAAAAAGGGTCTCCAGGCCTGCCTGCAGCTGGAGCTGACAGCTGTGGGCACAGCTCTGTCACCCACCACCCTGGACTGCTGTAACCTCTTGGATGGAATACACTGCATTTTGTATACAATAAACTGCATTTTGGATACAATAAACTGCATTTTGGAGAGCCCCTGGAGTTCCACATCTCTCATTTCAGCTCTTACAGCCATGGGGCTGGGAGGGAAGGGTGGCACAGGGCACACGCTGCTTGGCCAGGTGCTGTCCCCAAGCCAGGGCTGCCCAGTGTCACCTCAGAGCTGGGCTGGCAGTGCAGGGGGGATCACCCAGCCCTGGGGTCCAGCACGTGGCAGAGCTGCTGGGAGTGCCCCAAAGCAGCCCAGGAGGAGCAGCCAGGGTTTGCAGAGTCCCACAGCGTGGCCACTCCAGAACTGTTGAAATCTGTGGGGGAACAGGAGGTGGGAAAGCAAAAACCTCACATTTTCTATCCAAGTGCTCCACTCCAGCCACTGCAATGCCAGGGATCTCCATCACCAGAGCTCTCACAGCCAATTAGGCCCTCAGAAGAGAGCCCAGCCCTTCATTACAGCCTGACAAAGACACTCTTCACATCTCAGGATCTCATGAAACACAGCCAGCTCTGTTTTGGTCACTTCTACTTAGGGGCACTAAGCTTCTAAACCAAACATCAGGCTCTGAGTGCATTTTTCCAAGTGCCGGAGAAATGCAGGAGAGGCTCATCCAAGCACCCAGCCCAGCCTGGCTGAGTCACAGCCCAGCTGTCCCCAGCCCAGGGTGACATTGCCTGGGACACACACTGAGCAAAGCCAGGGGAGGCTCAGCCCCTGCCACAGAGCACAGAGCAGACAAGGAAGGAAGGAACAGGAGAGGAGTGCAGGATTCTGCAGTGACTCGTGCCCTGGCCCAGCTCCAGCCTCTCAAGGTGAACAACTTCCACCCTGAGCATTTGCACCCAGCCCTCACAATGGCTCATTATTGCACTCAGCAGTGTTTGCCTTTCTCCTCTGTGCCCTGGGGAGCTTTCCCAGACCCACCTTCCCACCTCAGAGAGTGCAAGGCCTTGAAAGCAGGAACACAGCAAAGTCAAAAGCAAAAAAAAAAAAACCCCGTGGCCTTCAATGGTTAGGGAGGTGCAGTGAGAACCAACTCTGCACAGTCCTTGATTTGACAAAAGGGACTGTGCCAAAGCCTTGGTGACTCCAAAGCTGCTTAGAGCACTCAGCTACATGTGGGTTCACAGCTGTGATTTTGCTTTCACACTGGGCTTCCTTATTTTATTTGAGGGCTCCAAACCTGGATGTTTGAAGACAAGAAAAGCAAGGTGCCTAAAAATAATGACAAAACACTTGGCAAAGAAATCTGCCCCCAGAGGTAAGAATCCTAAGAGAAAACAAAAGTGAGATGTCTCAAGAAAGATCCACAGGGAGAAGGGAAAAAGAAACCTGTCCTAGTGCTGCCCAAGCTCCTTTTAGCAGCTTCTTATTCACATATTCTACAGTCATTACATTTCTTTTCCAGGTTTCTGGCAAATTCATTTAAAGAGAAGTTAAAATCAGTTTTTTCAGTGCTCCTTGCCCAAGGATCAGAGCTGTCAGTACCTGCCCAGCTCTCACTGGAAGGTTAAAGTGGAAATCAGCAGCACTCACCTCTGCCAGGTAAAGGATGCAGAACTTGCGATCTTCTGAACCTGCAGGGAAGAAAAACCAGGATCAGGGCGAAGCTGCAGCTGCATTTCTGCAAGAGGAGCCACTGGCAGAGGAACTGGCTGAGAGACAGCCCTGAATGAGTGCTTGTTGTTGTCCCCAGTACCAGGCTGTGAGCTGGGTGATGTATGTGGCATCTGCCAGGGCCGGGCACGGCGGGGCCCTGCGGGGACTCAGTGCCCTGGCAGGGATCCTCCCGGGGTTCCTCCTTTGGAAAGGGTTTGCTGCATTCAGAGGCACTGCAGGCCCTGCTGCCCAGCCTGCCTTGGCACCTGCAGCCTGTGGGAGCGTCCCAGGGGCTGCACAGGTCCTGCAGCACCCACACAGCCACCCTGGGAATCAGGCATGGGTGTCTCCATCCTATCCCTGGGGGCACTTTGCTCCCAGGAGGACTCACAGAGAAACTCCTGTTCCTGCATCTCATTCCCAGCTTCTTGCCCCAAGTCCTGGTGGTCCTGGGGGTCCTGGTGGTCCTGCTGTCTGTCCCAGCCTCTCCCAGTGCCAGCAGCTGGGGCACTGCCTCTGCAAGGGCATGGAGCCAAATCCCAGAGCAATGGGAAGCAGCAGGATGGGGCAGGGGCAGGAGCTCATCCTGCTCCTTTGGGCTGAGGACAAACTGCCCAGCATGGGGACACCAAGGAGACCCAGCCAAGGGACCCTGGAGGTCCAGTCTTCCCTGCACCCAACCAAAAGGCATTCCTGAGGATTTACCTGGCCTTGGTGTGTCCCCATCCTCGAGGGAAGCCAGCTCCAGGCACACACCAACCCACAGGAGCACATGGAACTGCCCAGGACAGGGTCACCTCAGCTCTGGGCAGGACAGCCCATCTCCAGAGCAGGACAGCCCATCTCCAGAGCAGGACATCCCATTTCTAGAGCAGGATATCCCATCTCCAGAGCAGGACAGCCCATCTCCAGAGCAGGACAGCCCATCTCCAGAGCAGGACAGCTCATCTCCAGAGCAGGATCTCTAGGGCAGGACAGCCCATCTCCAGAGCAGGACATCCCATCTCCAGAGCAGGATATCCCTCCTCCAGGACATCCCATCCCATCTCCAGAGCAGGACATCCCATCACCAGGGCAGAACATCCCATCTCCAGAGCAGAACATCCCATCTCCAGACCAGGACATCCCATCTCCAGAGCAGAACATCCCATCCCATCTCCAGAGCAGGACATCCCTTCTCCAGGAGCTGGCTGGCCCCTCCACAGCAGCTCTGCTCTTGGCAGCACCGTGGGGCTGCTGCTTCCCTGACCCTCCTAATGCCATTGTCTGTGCCAGGAGCTCAGGGCTGCAGCCTGGGCATGGCTACAGATCCCACTGCCAGTGGTGTCAGCACAAGCTCTGCTTCATTTCAGCAGCCTGAGCTGCTGGATGGGAACAGGCTCTGCACAGGGCTGGAAACACCCTGTTCCCTGGAGGAAAACAATTCTCCTGCTGCAGGCAGCAGCCCAAATGTCCAGATAAGAGCTGTGACCCGCTGAGGGACTCGTGTGCCTCTTGAGTCACTCCCCGGGCCACGTGAAACCCAGGAAGAACTGGCCTGGAGCCCTTTGCTGGGTGTCCATTCCAGCTGTCCTTTGTGGGGTCACAGCTCTGCCTCCACTGCCAGCTTCAGTTTTAATGCATTTTGCAGGATTTGGGCTGGAAAATCCCTACAGGGACACCAGGACACTGTGTGACAGTGGCTGCTGGAGGCAGCACCACTGGGAGTGCTGCTGTGGCCCTCTCAGGTGCTCCCAAAATCCTCCCTGTGCTCCCCCAGGGCTGCCCCTCCAAATCCTCATTCCCAGGAGGGGAGGGTGCTGGATCCTGGCAGCAGGAGCAGCTGGGCCTGGCTGGGAGCCCAGCCCTCACCCCTGCACACAGACAAACACCCACTGCCCCCATGGCAGTGCCTGAGTGCTCCCAGCCCCTCTCCCACCACTCCCAGCAGGACCATCAGCAGCATTTCCCTATGGAGCCCTTTGGAGCCCCTCACCCTGTGCTCTTTCCCTTGGGAAAGGCAGAGTTTGGAAGCAGGATCTGTGCCTGTTGCTGGCACACCACGAGCCCACCATCCTCTCCTGCTTCTCCTGAGCTGGGCCCTGCTCTGCCCTGCCCCAGGACCCCTCCAGGCTGACTGGCACAGCAGGTCACAGCACATCCCAGCTGTGTTTCTTCAGGAGCTTTAGCCAGGTTTTCCCTGATGATGTTGCTATAAATACATATTAAAATATTGGCTTTTTGCAAATATTAAAATGGATTTTATATCAGTAGTGTTAAAGTAACTTTGTTATAAATATACAGTTTTTATTTCTGTTGTTAATTAAGCTTAGACATACTAGTGAAATAGCTATACTTGTATTAAACTGCCTTCTTAGATGAGATAACATTCAATAAACACATGAAGAAGACACCTCCTACAGATGTGCCAACTATCAGCACTCACCATAGAGTGTCACAGTGTGGACCAAGGCCCAAAACCTAGAAATAATAAAAATAGACTAAAACCACGACCAAAAAATACACATACTCTTAAAAAACAGATTAGAGGAGCAGATATGCTAAACAATTCTTAGAATATGTAAACTAATTTAAGGAAAAGTTTACTATGCATAAGAGTCTGTGAATATGCAATAGGCTGATGTAATTAAAAGGTATTTAAGGGGTATTCCCAAAGATAACACTTAGGTGCCAAGATGCACCCAGCCTTAATAACCTTTGCTCCATGGTCCTTGTCTCCTATTGTCCTTTATTAAACTTTTTACATTTTCACAGGAGAATGAACGTGCTTTTCATAGTGTGAGGATCCTCATAAAGAAATGTCCTGTTGGAGTGTGCCAGCCCAGGGAATGACCCTGCTCCCCTTGGGCCTCGGGGGATTCTTTCTGCAGTAACAGGTGATCCTGACAAGGTGCAAACCCACCAGAATTAAGTTCCCTTTCAAATTCCTCTCCCCTGAGCTGTGAATCCTGGCACCAGCAGCCTCCAGAGCCAGCAGCTGCTGTTCCTGTCCCTCCAGGACTCACTGCCACACACGGCCCAGCAGGACACACAAAGCAGGGGGCCAGTCTGGGCTAAGGAATGGCTCAAATCCCATTTTTTCCAGCCTTTAGGGAGAACTTCAGTAATGCACTGGCTGCCCATCCCAGCAGCTGGGCTGAGGCAGGGCTGATCCCTGGCAGGGCACAGGGGGAGGCTGGAGGGCAATGGCAGAGCCAGGCAGGGCTGACCTGGGTGCAGATTTCACCACAAACCAGGTTTGCCAGGATTCCTTCCATGTCTCTGGAGGGTCAGGGTGGAGCAGCAGAGCCTGATGTGCCCAGAGCCCAGAAATACACAGGAGAAGCACAAGCTGGCACTGAAGAGGTGGCAGATACCTGGGATGATCCCCAGCTCTGCTCTCGTGACAGCAGCACAGCACATTCCCTCAGCCAAAGTCAGGGAAATGCTAAGAAGAAATAAGCAGGAGGAAAAAGCTCACTTGGAGGTATTTCCTTCTCTTCCTGATGTGCTGAGCTGGGGCTGGTTTGCCTTCCAGAGTGACGTGAACTGAGCCTGTGCCAGGCTGGGCACAAGAATCAGTGGGAGCTCTGTGGGGACACATCCCCTGTCCAGCAAAGCCCTGTCCTGCACACCCACACTGCACAGCAGCTCCTCTCTGCCTCTGCCACTTCCCTGAGCAGCCCATGGACAGCACCTGCTGCTCTCAGGATCTGGGGGTGCATGGCTGGTGTTGGGTCAGAAAGATGGGCAAAGAGGGAAGCTGGTGCTGCGGCTGTGGCAGTGCCCTGCTGAGGGCAGGCACCCCGAGCCCAAACCCTCAGCTCTGCTCAGCCAGGCTGGGACTGCAGCCAGCAGCCAGGACAAGGTGCTGCCAGGCCCTGGTGTGTGGGATATGCTGCTGAGCACATCCAAACCCAGCTGCAGGAGGGGACAAGCTCATGCACTGGGGAGTGTGGCAGGGCAAGCCCTGGGTGCTCTCCAGCATCCCAAGGAAGAACAGCAGGCCCTTAAATCCCACTTTGGCCCCTTGAGCATCTTGGGGCTGCACAACACAGAAGTTGGCATGTCAAGAAGCCCCTGTTTGCAGGATCCCAGAGTGGGGATAAAGGAAAACTCCTCTCTGTCCCAAAGCTGAGCACACCCACTGGGGGGGAACCAGGATCCCAGTGTGTCGCAGACATTTCTCCACAGAAATCCTTTCTTTCAGATTCTTTCATTTCTCCACAGAAATCCTTTCTTTCCAGAGGCCTCCGAAGAGAAGGTAAACAATTATTATCAGCTGCTGTGGAATGCAACAGGAACACCTTGATTGGCTCATTTCTTATGTTTATAATTAAGGGCCAATCACCAGTGCAAGCTAGGGGACTGAGTCCTTGAACACAACTTTGTTGTAGATTTCTTTTCTATCTATTCTTAGCTTAGCTAGCAGCTCTGCAAACCTCTCTCTATATTCTATTAGTATAGCCATAATGTATTATATATAATATCTTAATAAATCAGCCTTCTGATTCAAGAAACAAGATTCACCGTCTCTCTATCACCAGCTGCGACCCACTCAGGCGCGGTAATACTGGTGTGTGGAAATTCCCACAGTGGCTGCTGAGGAAGCCAGCCCTGTGTCACTGCAGCCAGCTCATCAGCCCGTGCTGGGCTGTGAAGCAGGAAGAGGCAGCATTGTGAGGCAGATCAGACTGATTTGCTTTCGCACAGAGCAGGAACAGGAAACAGCACAATGGCCCTGAGCGCACCGGAGATGTCTCAATTGTTGGAGGCAGCCACACGCCTGTTCCTATTCGTGGGCCTCTCAGTCATTCAGGAGAGCAGCAGCAAACCCCTGCCAAGAGGGACAGACAGCTCCCAGCTCCCTCCAGCCGCCTTTGAGGCAGCCCTGCCCCAAGCAGGAGGGTCTGAGCTGCCTGAACAGCAGCTGGGCTGGATTCCCAGTGCACGGGGGGTAGCTCAGGGCTGCAGGGACCCCATCTCCTTTGGAGAGCCTTGGGAAGCTGTTCCAGACAGGATCCAGCCGAGTTATTATGGCAACAAGGAAATAAGTGGCAGAAAACTGCCCATAAATCCCCCATGCCCGAGGTGAGGAGGCACAATCCTGGGCAGAGCCAGGAGCAGCAGCAGGGATGCTGATTTCTCCAAGCAGAGCTATTCCCCAGCCTTTGGGAGCAGCCAGAGGCAGCACACAGTCCAGGAGCTGACCAAAAGCACTTTAACAAGGAACAATTTCTTTTGGCCCTTTCTTAGAAATAAGCAGTGCTGAGAACACACTCAGCAAAGCCCAGGGAGGCTTCAATGGCTTTTCTCAGTGGCTCGTGGCTGTGGTGCCCCATCTCCCTCCCCCGTGCTTCTGCTCCCACCAAATAGGTCAGGGAATTCATCTGGAAACAGAAACGTTGCTGGAAATGGGAAATAACAAGTGACAGGCAGCCTGTGGTGTCCAGCACTGAGCTCAGAGCAACGTGATGCATGTGGAGAGACACAGCCCATCCACAGGGCTCGTGGCTCAGCTGGGGAAAGTCATGGCAAGCAGCAAAATTCACCCAGAAAAGGATCCCTTTGGAGAAGCAGCCCAGATCTGGATTCATTCCTTTTGGTCAGGCCACAGGACTGCATAAAACATTGCTCATCACTTCCAGGGTAATTTGGGTTCTAAGGGGCCTCTCTGGTGGCTCTGGAGTCCAATCCCTGACCAAGCACCCAGAGCAGGGCACTCAGGAGTCCTGAATGCCTCCAGGACTGGAGATCACAACACTTCTCTGGGCCACTCAATATCTGACCAACCTCATGACAGGAAAGTTTCTCCTTCAATCTCATCCTGATTCTCCCTGTGGGGTCCCAGGGCAGCTGCCTGGGCTGCAGGAGGAGCTGTGGCACACTCAGGTAACTGCACATAAAACAAGCCCATACCCAAAAGCAACCACAGCACACAAGGAATAAGGTGAAACTGGGCCCAGGGCCAACAAGTGGCTCCACCATAGCAAATAGGATGTGGTAGAGCAATTCCCTTATTCCTCTTTAGACCACGAGGAGCTAAAGGCAGTCTTTTGTACAGCCTGAATTAACCCATTTCCAGTCACCCCAGCCCTCTCTGAGCCCTCAGCTGACACAAAAGGTGTCAGCCAAAGTGCAGGGTGAGGGCAAGGTCCCCAGCCCTGCTCTGAGGGTTTGCTCTTTCCTCCCCTGAGGGGTGAGCAGGGGGATGGATGTGAGCAACAGGGAAACCGTGGGCAGCTCAAGAGAGAAGTAGCAAAGTCAAGGTCATCAGAGCTTGGCCAGCCACGCTTGGAGCCAATCTCTGAACTCCCTCGAGGCATCATGGGGGAAACCTCAAGGCTTCAGTTCCCTTTCCCAGCCTTGGCCAGTCCCTGCTGTGACAGTGTGACACCAATTGGGGAATGCCAGCCGAGATCCTGAGCCATGCACCCAGAAAGGCTGGAAAGGGCAGGCCCTGGGTGCTCCTGAGGTGTCCCGGGAGATGGAGCTCCCAGGTAAATGCAGGGACAGCAGGGGTGCTGCTGGCACCCCAGCAAGGATCACCTGGAAGCACCACGACAGCAGGGTGCTGCTGGCCAGAAACCTCTGCAGCCAGCAGCCAGAAAAACCCCAAAATGCCTCCAGCTGCTGCTGCAAACACTCACCCTCCTGGAGCTTGACACTGTGCAGGTACAGAGGGTTCCTCAGCACGTTGCAGCGCCCGGGCTCGTCCTCCTTGGTGAAGAGCAGCAGGTCGGAGTAGACAAAGAGAGTCACCTGGAAGCACAGGAGCAGCACAGCAGGAGCTATAGGGAGCTCATCTCTTGGCACTGAGTGTCCTGGAAATGTCCCCTGCCCCGGGGAGAGGCACCAGGGAGCCCAGAGAGCCCTTCCCAAGGGGCTGCTGCACCCAGCGAGCTTTGGATGAGGCTCCCCTCACTTGGCAGCCGCTTCCTGAGGCTGGTGAGTGCTGTGACAGGAGGGATAAACCTGCCTGGCAGTTCCACACCACACAAACACACCCTCTCTGCTCCCTCCTGTCACTTCCCACTTACACCAGTCACAAATCACAGCAGGAGGAGGGAAGAAGTTGCCGACTAATCCCAGCACTCTGCAGAAGTTGCAGCCTGAAAGCAAATCTGATCCCTCTGATCGCCCTCGCTGCTCTCAGTGAGAAAGTAAAGTTTGGTTTTTACAAGAGCAGGACCACAGAGAGCAGCTGCAGGGGACAAACCTGACGCCTCAAACCACTGTGGGGGTGGACAGGAAACACCACCCAAGAGTCTCCCAGAGCTGTGCCCCAGCAGAGCCTTGGGTGTCCCAGGGGCTGGGGGCTCCTCCAGGCCAGGGACAGTAAATGCTGTCCCTGCATTTACTTGCCTGAGGTCCCCAGTGAATCAGTTCAGATTAATGGACCTTGAAAATAAGAATGGGTTTCTCCACTGCACTGGAGATCCTGGACCCAGAAGCCCCCCAGGGATGAGAAGCTTGGTGTGAGCCTGTTCTGGCCTCCAGGAGCTGGGGCACACAGAGAGCCTCAAAGATCACAGAATCATGGAATCACAGAATGTCCTCAGCTGGAGGGACCCCAAGGATCCCCCAGCCCAGCCCCTGTCCCTGCCCAGCACCCCCAGCAGCCCCAGCCTGGGCACCCCTGGCAGCGCTGCCCAAAGGCTCCTGGAGCTCTGGCAGCCTCGGGGCCGTGCCCATTCCCTGGGCAGCCTGGGCAGTGCCAGCACCCTCTGGGGGCAGAGCCTTGCCCTGAGCTCCAGCCTGAGCTGCCCTGGCCCAGCCCCAGCCATGCCCTGGTCACCAGAGAAGCCAGGGAGCAGCTGCAAGGTGGCACTGGCACAGTGGCACAGTGGGTGCCAGACCTGCTCAGGGTGAGGCACTTGCAGTGCCCCCCAAACCTCCCACAACAAAGGGAAAGTTTTGCAACACTGAGCCACAGCAATGAAGGGTTTGTGGTCTTTTAGCAAAAGGAGACAACACCCAGAGCCCCAGAGAGGTGGGAGGGGGCACAGAGAGGTGACTCTGCTCAGCTGACAGCACAGTTTGTGTCTGTGGCTGATGGACACATCCTGAGGAGGACAAGCTGGGTAACAGTTGTCACATGCTGGGGAGTCTCACCTCAGGGAAGAGCATCTGGCTCCAAATCCAAAACCAAGCCCTTGCCACAAGAATTCTCCTTGCAGTGCAAGTTCATTTTTGTGGCATTCTCAGTAAGTACAAAGCTGCTGGTGGAGCTTTAATTGACAGTGAAACCAGGGAGGGGATGTTCTTGTCTGTGTTATTTGGAAAATCCCTTCCTCTGCTCTCAACACTCTGCTGGCCTTGTGCCCACATCCACCCTCTTCATTCCTTCTGATCTTGTTGGTAACACAAGGAATAACCTGGCAGAAACTGCACTACAACCCTCAGCCCATGCCCACCTTGTGCCAAAGCTGTGCCATGCTCTGGGACATGTCTGGTGCCATCTCAGGCCCCTCAACCCCAAAGAAGAGATGCTGAAGGGATTTTGGGAACAGCAACCCAAAGTGAAGGAGATAAAAGCATGATCAGCTAACAGTCACACAGAAATGGAGGAAAGAAACTGAAAACCTACTGCCTCTGGAAGTTTAAAGGGTAGAAAAAAAGAGTGGGAGCAGCAAGAAAATCACTTCAAAGCCAAGCAAGTTTCAATAGGGAATCTTGGAAATGGAATTACATGGCTAAGAATTTACAGGTATTGAACTTTTACAGGAAAATTGGACAGATTGTATTCAGGATGTAGAAGGTAAAAGCACAAAAGTGCAGGTTCTGTAGGAGAGTCTCTGTCAGAGGCTGCTTCCAGGAAGACAATTGATCTGAGAGCAGTTGATAGAGGTGCCTCTGCTCCTCCAGGCTGTTGGGAGGAAAAATAAAAGTGCCCCTTCCATCTGTAGAGGCAGAGACAGGGACGGGGCAGAGGCAGGAACAGGGACAGGGACAGAGGCAGGGACAGCCCAGCACTGTGGGCCTGGGGCTCTGGCAGACCCAGAGATTAGACCTGGACACCTGAGAGCTGAGGAGGGGCCTCAGGGATGAGCCCAGGGCAGCAGGGGTAAGGGCAGACTGGAGGAGTAACATGGAGCTCTGCCCTGGGCTGCCATCCCCCTCTCACAGGCTGTGACCTGTCTGTAACAGCCCTTGGCAAACACATCTACCCTCAGAAACCACAGGGCTCCTAAAAGCCAAGAGCAAACAAACAACAAACACAACGTCTGGGCTCACCCAGGCAAGTCACAGAATTCACCAGAATTGCTCCCTGCAGGGTCAAAGTAGCTTTGGGTATTTAGCAGAATTTCCTAGCCCAGAGTCAGAATTCCAGGAGCTGCCAGGACAGAAGGACTCTCTGAAGACAGGGATGGGCACCCTGGGTCATTGCTGCAGTGGCTGAGGCCAATGGCCATTGTCATGTGGACTTTTAGGGGGGTCTGAACAGATTTTACAGGGGGGAAAGGTTCACAGAGCTGACCCTGATGTCCCCACACTGTTCATCTGGGTGTGCTCTGCACCACAAACAGCAAAGCTCTTCTGCTGAGGGACCTGAGCAGCTACAGGACATGATTGGCAAAGCACTGGCACAGGAGACAGGGACACATTTAAAGAGGGAAATGAGGAGAAACCGAAAGCCAAGAGGGAAGGCAGGAGCAATGGGTCAGTGTGCTGCCCAAGGGGGATAACCTGGGACTGCCACTGAGCCCTGCCCGGGGCAGAAGGGAGCCAAAATCACACCTTGGGAAGAAAAAGGTGGCAACAAAATCACTGTGAAAAGGTGCCCAGAAATGCAGCCTTGGAGAGAGAAAGAGGAGAAAGAGGAGAAAGAGGAGAAAGAGGAGAAAGAGGAGAAAGAGGAGAAAGCCTCCTGCTCTAGAGAGGAGAATTAACCCAGCCAAGCCCACCCACGAGGCTGCAGGACTCAGAAGGAAAGGCTTCTACACAGTTTATCCATCCATCCTGACCTGCAGACCCTGCCAGAGTGGCAGAAAGGAGGGATGAGGAGGGCAGGAGCATGGCCCACACTGAGCAGACACCTCAGGGCTTTGGGAGAACTCCAGGTCCACTGGAGATGGATGGACAAGGCCAGAGGCCACCTTGGACACCCCGTGGGCCATCCCCCGCTGGCTCCTCTGGCACTCCAGGGGCTGGAGGGATTTCAGGAGGCCAGAAAATGGGAATTGCAGCAAAGTCTAGACAGGATGTGATTAAGGCCTGAATGAGGATTGCCCCAGAGGTAAGGTCAGGGAAAGGACAGACCCTGGCAAGCCTCCAGAGAGATAGGTTGACTCCTTCAGGAGATGGGAGAGAGTTTGCTCAGGGACAAGGATGCAGTGCCTGATGTGGAAACTGCCACAGGGAAAAGATTCTGGGGGTTTGGGAAAGAAAGAAAGAAAGGAGCAGGAGCTGCAGCTCTGGTCCTTGCACCCAGGCCCTCCTGTCTTGAGCCTCTCAGGCAAAACAGATTAATAACACACAGAGAACAATCCTGCAAAGCACAGGAGCCCAGCTGGAGAGAGGCTGTGTGGGAAGAGCAGTGGGCAAACAGAAAACCTCATGGAGCAAGGAAGGGAGGAATGGTTGGACACAAGGCAGCCTCTGCCCAGGCATCAGAGAGGGAAAGAACTCAAGCCCAGCAAAGAGAGGAGCCAGAGCCCTCCTGCACCTGTGGTGTCCAGGCTGTTTTAGGCCTTGCTGGCTGCAGAGGTTCAGGTTCTCTCCCCTCACAGCCCAGCAGGACCAAAGCAGAGCCTGGCACTCCAGAGAGACCTGCACAAGCTCCACAAAGCCTTCCATGGCTGTGCCACACACTGGGACAGGACAGAGCCCTTCCCAAGGGCCACAGGTGACATCCCAGCCCTGCTCTCTCCACTGTCCCTGTCAGCCTGGACTCAGCACCACGGGCTGTTCCCTTCAGCACTGCTCATTCCTCACCCACTGACTCAGCCCTGCCCCTGTGCCAGCTCACCCAGACAGCACAGCCACAGGGCAGCAGCATTCCCAAACACTGCCTCACACCCCTGGCCTGCACCCTGCCCTACCCTGGCACCAGCTCCAGCTGGAAATCCTCTCCTGTCAGAGCTCAGTGCATCCCTCCGGGTGTCCAGAGTTGCTGAGGACCCTGCCAGGGGGCTCAGAGACCCTGGCACACAGCCCAGAGCACCTGGGGATTTGATTTTGACCCTTGGAGCAAGTTGTCAGCTTTGTATGAGGACATGAAAGTCACACAGGTTTGAATAGTGTAATAATAAAATGATCACAGGGTGAAAATGTAGATTTTAGGATTTTTGGTATGGCGGTTATGGGGACAAGATGGAGGAATCTGGGCATGTCCAGCCTTTCTTCTCCTTCTTCTCCTTCTCCATTTTCTGCAGTGCTGTTGGCACTTTGGGATTGGTTTAGAGTAGAAGTGCACTGTCTAACACAGGTGATGGGTATTGGGAATTCAGTGTAAATATGTTATATGTAGTTTGTAGTATAAAAGGACAGCACAGAGTGCCTGTGGCTGCCCTGCTGAGCAGATCTCAGCTGGGCAGAAAGAAAATTTTATAGATAAGAATTAATAAACGACCTCAAGACCGAAAAGTGAAGAGCCCAGACTTGTTCTTCAGCTGTGCAGGCTGAAGCAGAGACACCCTGCACATCTGGGGCAGCAATTACCAACAGCAACCTGAGACTCTCCCAGCTCCAGCTCATCCCAAGAGCATCATAAGCAGAGTCCTTTCCCTGAGACATTTTCCTCCTCACCCTGCCCACAGTGGGGTCTCTGCTCCTCCAAACACACCTGCCCTGGGGTTCTTCATCCCCCCCATGTGCACAAATACCCCACCCAGACTGCAAACAGCATTAATTATCCATAAATATTCCAGATGTGGCTGCTGCTCCAAATATCTGTGTCTGGCCTGAAGGCAGGTCAACCAACCCAGCCAGGAGGAGCTCCCTGCCTTCAGCTGCACCCTCAAGCCACCCAGCACAGCTGTGCCACACAACCAGCAGTTTTCCTGAGTTTCAGTCCTGCAGGTGCCCACAAGACCCTGAGCAGCACAGGACAGCAGGGCAGACAGGGAAAGGGGTTTAGTTAAAAGTTAGTACCATGTTTTCCAATCAATCATGGAAATTTTGATGTGCTTTGATGTATTTTCATGTACTTTTGGGCAGAAAAAAAGGAAAAGTTGTTCAAGTCAAAGCAAAGGATGAATTACACAATGAAAACCAGAAAGAGAGAGGAGTCACTTAGCACAACCCTCTGCTGGTTTGTACTGGCCAGTGGTGGGACTTGGCTCAGGCCTTCTGCTGTTGGCCACCCAGAAACTCAAACCAGTGAAGCAGAACTTTCTCTAAGATCTGTGGAGATGACACATTGTTCACTCCTGCTGAATTCAACCCCAGATTACTCTGTGAGATCCTCTGAAATTGCCCCAGAAGAAATGTTTCTGGTTAGCAGTGCACGAGTGGGCTCTGCCTCCCTCCCACATTCCAAGGCTTTGCAGACTTTGCAGTTGGATGCAAGTGAAGCCAGCAGCAAACATGATCAACACATCCAAACCCTGCCAGTTTGGTAAGAGCTGTCTCATCCCCAGGGTGCCAAAGTCCTGTTGTGCCCCAGAGTTCCACCAGCTCTCCAACAACATGGCAGGAAAGTTGAAGTAAGAAGAACCAGAGGAATTTGGGCAGGACACGTGAGCTGTTTCAGGAACTGAAATTCTGAGAACATCTGCAGCAAGTTCTCTGTCTGTTTCTAGTTCTAGTAGATTCTCCTTCCCTAGAGATGCTGCAAAGCCATTTGGACACAACCCTGAGTGACTTCAGGGGATCCTGAACAAGGGGATGGGGCTGGATGACCTTCCCTGGTGCCTTTCAGCCTGAACCACTCTGTGCTTCTCTAACCTGGCACAAAATATCTCAAACCCCCTCCTCCTGAGCCTCAGGGCTGTCACTGATGTGCATTTGCCACCCACAGTTTCCTCTCTGAGCCCAAAGGCAACAGGAACAACAGTTGATTTCTAGCACAAAAGAGTTTTGATATTTAGTTTTTCCCACAATAAACTGTCCAGAATTCTTTCCAAATATCATATCAATATAATCACTGCACAATGAAACATTTCCCTTCTCAATGTAATGAGGAATCCCTTCCAGTCCCTCCAGTGCCTAAAGGGGCTCCAGGAGAGCTGGAGACAAGAATAAGGCTGTGGAATGCCAGGACAGAGGGAATGGCTCCCACTGCCAGAGGGCAGGGCTGGATGGGATATTGGGAGTTAGGAATTGTTCCCTGTGAGGGTGGGCAGGCCCTGGCACAGGTGCCCAGAGCAGCTGTGGCTGCCCCTGGATCCCTGGCAGTGCCCAAGGCCAGGCTGGGCAGGGCTGGGAGCACCTGGGACAGTGGGAGGTGTCCCTGCCCATGGAATGGGACAGGATGAGCATTAAGGTCCCTTCCAACCCAAAGCAGGTGATTCTACAATTCAATCCTCTATATAAGACAGCAGAGCAGCAGGTTTGGAGACCCCAGACAAAGTGAAGAGTTTTACCTGTGTGGTTCTGTTCCTGCTCTCGAGAAGGAGCAGCTCCTCCGACAGCAGCAGAGTCCGGGCTGGGTTGCAAAGATCCAGGGGCTACATTTGGATGGGAAAATAATAAAAAAAAAAAGGAAACAAAAGAAACAGTCACACCTTCCAGTGACAGTGTGGTTAGTGAGATACACTTTCCACCCACCAAACCCTCTTTGTCTCACTTTGAGCTGTAACTCACACGGGGAGACGCCACCCCTCGCTGCGCTCAGAAGGACACAGAGTCTGCAGTCCAGTGAGGGGAGAAAACAGAGCCTTGCACTCACACCTCCAGCAGCCCAGCTGTGAAAAGAGCAGCAGCTGACAGGGGCTGCTCTCAGGGGGGTGATGGGTGTTTGTCAGCAGGAAGCACAACCACAGGGCTGGCAGGCAGGTTCCCACGTCCCTCAGGCACCAGCACTGTACCTGATGGTGTGCATCACTCCTAAAGCAACTTTTAGGAATTCCTGTCCCTTCCCGTGCCACACCCAGCTCAGTGCTGGAGAATGGGACAGGTTCAGGTGTCCTGAGTGCACAACAAACCCTGCAGCAGCAGCAGAGTGGGAGCAGGAGGGATCTGCACAAGGCCCTGCAGGGTGACACTGCAGAGGGACAAAGCAGCTCCTGAAGGGGCAGAATCCCAGGCACAACCCAGGATGAGCTTTGGGAGTAAGGAGGCAGAAAGTTCCAGTTGTGTTCCTGCCAACACAAGCTGAGGGCTCAGCCAGGGGCCATAGGGAGGAGGGGGTGATCAGACACCAGCCCCAGCTCCAGCCCAGCCCACACTGCCCTCAGAGAGGAGGGACAGGGAATGGGGACCATGGCTTCAGGCTGGGCTGAGGTGGCAGTGACACTGCCACTGGCACAGGAGGACAAAGGGCTCCCCACAGGCTCAGAAAGGAAGGGATTCATCAGCAATGTGCTAAAATACATGGAGCAGATGAGATTTTTGGGGTTCTGGCCACATGAAGGACACAGAGGGAGTTAGAGCTACCACCACCAAATTCAAGGCTGTTCTTTTAAAACAGCTCATGGACCTGCAGAGGCAGAATATCCCCTGTGGAGCCATTACTGCTCTGAATCCTTGTCCTCTGCTCTGGAGCCAGGCTGGCAGAGCTGGGGGTGCTCACCTGCAGAGGAGAAGCTCCAGGGAGAGCTCAGAGCCCCTGCCAGGGCCTGAAGGGGCTCCAGGAGAGCTGGAGAGGGACTGGGGACAAGGGATGGAGGGACAGGACACAGGGAATGGCTCCCACTGCCAGAGGGCAGGGCTGGATGGGATACTGGGGAGAAACCCTTCCCTGTGAGGATGGTGAGGCCCTGGCTGCCCAAATTTTAATGTGACCACAGCTAAATTAAAACCCCTTTGCACACACTGACAGCACAAAGAACCATCAAGAAGAACCACACTGATCTGCAATTCCAAAGTTATCTCTGAAACCCAAAAGCTGGGACACCTCTCTTGACCCAAACAATTACCAAGGGCCACATTTGAAAGCTGAAAAGGAGAAACAAAAATCCAACAGAGAATTGCTTGGGCAGGACACAATTCCCTTTGAGACAGCCCCCAGCACTGTCCAGTCTGGTCAGCCCAGCACTGTGCCAAGTGCAGCCAGCTCCAGAGGAGAGCTGAGCATGGCAGGGATTCTGCTAGGAGGGAGATCCTGGCATGGATGCCCAGCTGGACACTCCCTGGAGCTGGGATTGGGCCCTGAGGCTGCACTGACCTGCACAAAGATGGGGAACACCAGCACTTTGGGGTGAGATTGGGCACTGAGCACACCCACTGACCTGCACAAAGATGGGGAACACCAGCACTTTGGGGTGAGATTGGGCACTGAGCACACCCACTGACCTGCACAAAGATGGGGAACACCAGCACTTTGGGGTGAGATTGGGCACTGAGCACACCCACTGACCTGCACAAAGATGGGGAACACCAGCACTTTGGGGGCCAGGGTCACGTAGGTGCCGTAGGAATGGGGGATGTGAGGCCTCACGATGGTGCAGTTCTGGTAGTTCCCAGAGCTCTTCATGCTCTGCACAGTCTTCATCAGCCTGGATTTCCTCCCAGAGCCCGTGTGGGATTTCCCTTTGGAGCCATTCCCTGGATGGACACAGGAGGCAGAAGGAAACACAGGATGAGGAGGGAGCTCCAGCTCTGTCACTCCAGCTCAGTCCTGCTCTCCCAGGCTGGAGCAGGGCTTGGGAACCCTGGGGAGATGCTGGGGCCAGGAGCTGCAGGGACAGGCAGCACTCAGCTACCCAGGAGTCCCAGGGATTCAAGGAATAACAGCACTGATCCATTGTTTCTAATGGCAAACTGTCGCAGACAACTTTTATAAAAAATCCTTTCCTTAAGATTTTTCCTCCTGAGAAGCTGAAAGGCCTCAGGAACAAAATGTAAACAATGATTATCTGCTGCTGTGGAATGCAACAGGTGCATCTGGGATTGGTCTCATGTGGTTGTTTCTAATTAATGGGCAATCACAGTCAGCTGGCTTGGACACAGAGCCTGAGCCACAAACCTTTGTTATCATTCTTTTCTATTCTTAGCCAGCCTTCTGATGAAATCCTTTCTTCTACTCTTTTAGTATAGTTTTAAGGTAATATATATCATAAAATAATAAATCAGCCTTCTGAAACACGGAGTCAGATCCTCATCTCTTCCTCATCCAAGAACCCCTGAGAACACTGTCACAGCAAACAAGAGGCCCCTGGGTGGGTTTGTTCCAGGGCTGTTTGCTTGGTGGCTTGAGGACTCCAGTGGGTGCCACCAGCAGCACAGACACAGCTGGGAAGGTACAAACAGACCCCAGGGAGGGCACAGCAAGCTCTGCTTCAGGCCAGCACATCCCACCAGGGCTCTGCCCTCCGAGTCTGCCCCTGCAGGGCTCTGTCCCACCCTGGGGTCCCAGCCCAGCAAGGACCTGGAGCTGCTGGATGAGTCCAGAGGAGACATCTGAGATGCTCCAAGGGCTGGAGCCTCTGCTCTGGAGCCAGGCTGGCAGAGCTGGGGGTGCTCACCTGGAGAGGAGAAGCTCCAGGGAGAGCTCAGAGCCCCTGCCAGGGCCTAAAGGGGCTCCAAGAGAGGAACTTCAACATTTTTATCCACACAAGCCCTGCCTGCTCTGCATTGTGGGCATGGAATTAGCAAAGTGCAGGAATGCCATGCCATGGGGCAGTGGGTTAATGACAGCTCTCAGGAGATGCTGGGATTGGAGGTGTCAGAGAAAGAGGCAGGAGTCACAAACACTCATGGCTGGATCAATCCCTGCTGCTGCCAGCAGTGGCTCCTCAGACATTGGGTGTATTTATAAAGGATGAGCTCACTGTTCATGAGGCTGGCATCACATCATCCTCTGTTTGTCAGCATTACATTCTGGGCTGGAAAAGGCCCAAGCAGCCTCACTGGCTTTCAGTCTGTCCCTCTTCCCTGAGGAGAGTTATCCTCACCCAAAGGAGGATTACAGGAGCCTTCCTCCTGCACCCTCCCACCCCAGACCAGTAACCTAAAACTGCCCTAAAACTCACAGGCAACAGATCCAACAGGAGCTGCATGGCTCTCTAACCAAAATTCACACCTTCAGAAGGAGCCCCACTGAAAAATCAACCAATATTTCCTTCCTCCCTCCTCCTGTAGCTGATGAACTGAGCCAGCCTGGGGCTGCAGGCAGAGCTCTCCCCTGGGATTGAACACATCCAGGTGAGGAGCTGGAGCATTCTCCTTCTCCCCCACAGGGATGTCCCAGGAACAGGAATGAGCATCCCTCCTGCAGCTCCCTGGGGACCCCAGCACCTCTCCTTCCCTCCCTGCAGCCACCCCAGAGCTCCTGCTCCCACCACAGAGCTTCTGGAGCTGCTGCTCCCACCCTGGAGCTTCTGGAGCTCCTGCTCCCAGCACAGAGCTTCTGGAGCTCCTGCTCCCACCATAGAGCCTTTGGAGCTCCTTTTACCACCACAGAGCCTTTGGAGCTCCTGCTCCCACCACAGAGCCTTTGGAGCTCCTTTTACCACCACAGAGCCTTTGGAGCTCCTGCTCCCACCCCAGAGCTTCTGGAGCTCCTTTTACCACCACAGAGCTTTTTGGAGCTCCTGCTCCCACCACAGAGCTTCTGGTCCCACCCCAGAGCTTCTGGAGCTCCTGCTCCCACCCAGAGCCTTTACCCTGGCACAGTGAGGGATGCCCAGCACCTTCCCAGGCAGAAATGAGCCAAAACACTCCTGACTGTGGCCCAGGGCAGATAAGGTCTGGTCCAAAGCAAACACACAAAGCTGCCCAGCATTACATATTCCATTAAGCATTAGGAAATAGCACATTTACTCCCAGATAAAGGCAGCAGAGCAGCCAGTCTGGGCTGGGAAGCCAGCTTGGCTGTTTACTGCTGGCTGGAGCAGCTGCCTCTGCTGGGGGCACCCTCATGACCTCAGAGCTTGTTTCCACCTCTAAGTGCATTAACCCTGACATTTTCCCTTTTCCCTTTTTCCTGGTTGCACTGGCAGATAACATCAAAGCTCAAGAGACAGCTCAGCACAGGCCAGATAAGATCTGTCTGGGCTGTTCAGGATTTGCTTTTGCTCTTATCCCTAAATCACCTCGTTCTATCAGAGGAAACAATCACCTGCACAGGTCCTGGCACAGAAACACACCCAAATGTCAGCTCTGTGCTGCCACACTTCATCCCTGCTCAGGCTAACTGATACCTCCCTCCCTCTGAACTTAACATTAAATAATTAAAAACAAATCCATAAAAATCCAAAATTTGCTACAGGAAGAAGCCCAAGCCTTTCAAATCCCACCCCACTGTAAGAACAAGTCCCCGTGGTCCAGCTCATCTTTTCACAGGACCCACAAACAGCAGGAAAGAGCTGCAATTATCCACAGAACAAAACATCCCCTGCAGCTGAGAGTGGAAAATTCTCCTGGTGCAGAGCTCCAGGGCTGGGAGCTCCCAAGGCAGGGGGGCCTGGCTCTCAGTGCTCCCTCCTGCCCCCCAGCACTGCCCCATGGCTCTGCCAGCCCCACTCTGGGCTGTCTCTGGACACAGCCCCACCTCAGAGACAGCACCAAGTTTGCCAGACAGGGAATGCTGAGGGGTTCACATCCTCCAGGAGCTCAGCTCATCCTGAGGGCACCCAGCCAGGCCAGGGCGAGCACAGCCTCCCAAAGCTCCCAAATCCATCAGCAGACAGGGGGGATTTCCACATGGACCTGGATTCCTGCAGTGCCCAGCCCTGCCACCACCTCAGGCCACTCTTCCCACAGTCCAACCATCCCCAGGGAGCTCCCACACACACCTCTCACAGCTGTGGTTTGTGTTATGAGCCTATGTTTCAAAGGTTTTTTGAGGAGAGCTGGCCCAGAGACTTTGCAGCATCCCTGGGCTTGAATATTCCCCAAATATGGCACAGCTGCTGGCACTGATGTGAGGCACAGCCACCCTTACTCCTGGGGCACTGCAGGAGCCTCAGAGCAGGGGATCAGCTCTCCCAGCAAGGCCTCATGGACGAGGAGAACACGTGGGAAGCAGGATGTTCAGAGCTCTCACCCTGCCCTGGGAGATCCCCACCATCAGAACCCTCTGAGAGCTCCCCCAACCCCTCATGTGAGGCTCACCCCGTGCCCAGCTCCCCTCTGATTCTGGGTTCAGTGATCCCAAAGCCCCTGGGCTGCTCCTGCCCTCAAGCCCAGCTCTGCAGGGCTGGCACAGGGAGCTGGTGGTGCCAGGAGGCCCAGCTGGGTGCCCTGAGCAGCTGTCCCAGCCCAGGCACACTCACCCACAGCGGTGCTGTCCTCCTGGTACACGGGCCTCAGCAGCTGTGGGGACAGAGACAGGGACACGGTCAGGCCCCAGGGACAGTGACACAACAGCTACAGAGGGTAACGTGCCAAACTCAGCCAGCCAAAGCACTTCAGAAAGGGGAAAAAATAATTTTTGCAGCAGAAAATGAGAGCAGTGAAGGACAGTATGGTCTCATGCAGTGGGAACACGGTCACCTGCAGCAGGCCTCAGGGACAGTGACACAGCCAGAACAGAGGTAAATGCCAAACCCAGCCAAGCCAAAGCAATTCAGAGAGGGGGGGAAATCATTTTTGCAGCAGAAAATGAGAGCAGTGACTGACAGTGTGGTCTTGTGAAGTGGGAACAAAACAGTGGGCTGTGACTGTGAGCCCCACAGGTAATGGATGGAAGGGGTGCTAAAGGCAGTGCCAGATGGAGCCAAGGCTCTCTGGAACACTCCCCACACCCCTGGGTGAGCCCTGAGGGGAGGCAGCAGGAAAATGCTTTAGGAAAACAGTGAAAGGGGACAGAGGTGTGGCTTGTAAAACGGGCAAGCATTTAGAGCTGATGCTGGATAAGGCTGAAGCAAGCCCAGCAGAGGCTGCAACCCCGGGCCTTGCACAGCCCCAGCCGTACCTGGCTGCCGGGGTTCAGCGGCGCCAGGATGATGTAGTTCTGGTCGGCAGCCGAGGGCACCCGGGACAGGGCGGGCAGGGTGTTCGGGCCCCGCTTGCCCAGCTCCGTGTACCTGTCCCAGGTGTGCAGCCCCAGCCCCTCGGTGCCATCGTACAGGATGTGGCAGCTGCGGCGCTGCTCGGCCTGCGCGGGGCCGCTCTTCTCCCGCTTCTGCGGCGGGGACTGCAGGTCGTAGGCGGATTTGCAGGAGGAGCGGCGGGGCATGGCCTCGTGGGCCGGCTTCACCTGCGGCACCAGCCTCCACACCAGCAGGATGATCTCCGAGGGACAGTTCCTGCCACAGATGGGTGGGGAAATCAGGGCTGGAGCCCCGTGTGCTGCACCCAGCCCTGCAGCTTCCTCCCTCCAAAGCCCCTGCCCCTCTCCCGTGCTCCCCAGCCTCTCCTTCCTTCCCCTCCAGGGAATCCTGTCCTGCGTCCTTCCTTCCTTTCCAGGGAATCCTTTCCTGCATCCTTCCTTCTCCAGGGAATCCTTTCCTGCATCCTTCCCCCTCCAGGGAATCCTTTCCTGCATCCTTCCTTCTCCTCCAACAAATCCTTTCCTGCATCCTTCCTTCTCCAGGGAATCCTTTCCTGCATCCTTCCCCCTCCAGGGAATCCTTTACTGCATCCTTCCCCCTCCAGGGAATCCTTTCCTGCATCCTTCCTTCTCCTCCAAGAAATCCTTTCCTGCATCCTTCCTTCTCCTCCAAGAAATCCTTTCCTGCATCCTTCCTTCTCCTCCAGGGAATCCTTTCCTGCATCCTTCCCCCTCCAGGGAATCCTTTCCTGCATCCTTCCCCCTCCAGGGAATCCTTTCCTGCATCCTTCTTTCTCCTCCAGGGAATCCTTTTCTGCATCCTTCCTTCTCCAGGGAATCTTTTCCTGCATCCTTCCTTCTGCAGGGAATCCTTTACTGCATCCTTCCTTTCCAATGAATCCTTTCCTGTATCCTTCCTTCTCCTCCAGGGAATCCTTTCCCAGTGTCCTGCATCCCTCAGATCTTTCCCCTTCCCTCAGTCCCTCAGTGCTCTCCCTGCCCTGGGGTTTTTGGGGAGCACTCACCGGATTTCATGTGCCAGCTCCACACATTTCCAGTGCTCCACAGGCTGCTCGTTCAGCTGCAGCACCGTGTCCAGCTGCTGCAGCCCTGCCTTCTCTGCTGGGCCACCTGAGAGGGACAAATTCCAGTCACTGCCAGGCAGGAGGGTGATGGGAGGGGAAGGAGAAGCCCTGGAGACCCCCAGAGAGCCCTACAGCTTGCAGCCCTCACTGCCCCAAACCCCATCTGACACCCACACCCGAAAATGAAATGGGGTCAGCCAACCTGGAGCTTCACCTTGGAGCACATCCACACACAGAGCACCAGGACAGAGCCAGCAGTGCTCCCTCAGAGCTACTGCATGCAATCCCCATGTTTCCTGGGGTGCAATGGGGAGCAGCAGAGCACACTGGAGACACCAGTCCATCCCACAGGTCCACAGCAAGAGGTTCTGTTCAGGGAACTGAGGATTCCCACAGTCCTGATCCCCTCTGACCTGTTTTCCTCTCAAATGATTTCTGAAGGTCACCCACCCAGACAGTTCTCAGGTTGGAGAGGGAAGGTAACAAAATCTCTGCAAATTACTGCAAAACATTGCCAAAATAGTGACACACTGCTAACCCAGGGGCCTCTGACCTCATTAGAGGCAACAGAGAATTCATCTAATGAAGTTTCTTGGAGGTACCCAGAGTCCTGCGAGGCGTGGGAGCTCCAGAATCACAACCAGCTCTGGGAAGCAAAAAAGGAGCAAGAACTCATTCAAATCAAGAGGGATGGAAAAGATCCAGTCTCTTACCAGAGTCCACAGCCTGGGAAGCAAAAAAGGAGCAAGAATTGATTCAGATCAAGAGGGATGGAAAGGATCCAGTCTCTTACCAGAGTCCACAGCCTGCACACGGACTGGGGCATCGCAGCAGATGGTGAAGCCAAAGCCGTCAGTGCCCCGAGGGATGGTGATCTGCAGGGAGACACCTGTCAGGTGGGAGAGCAGCCACTGGCTGTGATCATCCCTCCCACACTGCCCCACAGCCCTGGCAATGCTGGCACATGGCATTGGAGACGGGGAAGGGCTGTCCCTGACACCCCCAGGGTGGAATGGGGGCTAAAGGCAGTGCCAGATGGAGCCAAGGCTCTCTGGAACACCACAGGAGTGTTTGTTTAGCACACACTCTGCTCCCAGCCCTCCCAAGTGTAAGGAAAGGTCTGAGGAGCCATTGGAAAGGAAAACCTGGCAGTCTGGCCCTGACACTGACTTCTCTAAGCAAATCACTTAAACATTTCATTTCCTGTTGGAGAATACAGAAATAGCAGCACTCCCCTGCTCCGGAGGGAGCTCAGCACGCTCCTGTCCTCCAGACATCTGTGTGCATCACCCCTTCCCTGGGCTGAGAGTGTTTTCCCTCACTGAGTTTGCAGAGGATAGATGCTGAGTTGATTTAGGCTCATTTCTCCCCCTGATTCGAGGAGCATTGAGCTTATTAATAAAATTATCCTTATTTTTTGATGTTGGCTTCCAGCAGCAGCTCAGCGTGACAGATCCTCTAAATACCTGATTAGCCCCCAAGACATCAGTCAAGATGCTTGTTTTACTGACAGAGCAAAGAAAATTACAAATCCTACATCTGACCTGTATTATTTTGAGAACAAACAGGCAGAAGGAAGATGAGGACTTCAGCAGAAGTTGCCAAGGGGGTGATATTGTTCCTCACTCCTTTCATTTCCCTGCACCTTGTCCCTGTGTGATTGCTCAGCACAAAATCAGGCTTCAAAAGAGAAACTGGCTTGCCCTGGCAGGACCAAACACAGATCCAGTCCCATTGCACTATTTTTCTCTCTGGAGTTTGCTGGTTCCTCAACGAGGTGGCACTGCACCTTTGAATGAACCAGGACTCCGTGGTCCCTGTGAGTCCCTTCCAGCTCAGGATATTCCAGATCCTACAATTTCATCTCCAACACCTCAGGAGCCAGCCCAGCATCTCTCCCACCACAGAGACTCCACAGGCATTTCCCAGCCCAAGGTTTTCCCTGTGTCAGATCTCCCACTCCTCCCTGAGCTGGCTGACCTTGCCCCCCACCTGCCCTGTGCCACTTCTCCCTGCTGATGCTCCTCACCTCCCACCACCACGGCTATCACAGGCAGTCATTGCTCATTTTTTGCCCATTTTTGCCCATTTTTGCTGCCATGCACAGAAACTAAAGAACTATGAGCATCTGCCACGAGCTGGGAGGTGGCTGGGGAGGCTTGATGTACCCAAACTTTGCCAAAAAACGCAGAGGAAATTTTCCAAATAAAGACTTAAGGAGCTCTAAGAGACAAGGCAGAGTCAGTTGTTATCCAGCCAAGGCAGAGCAGCTTTCCTGCACCAGATGGTCACCACAGCCCTGGCAAGGAGGGGGCAGTTGGGTTTGGAATTCTGCAGCTTTTGTAATTCCCAGTGTTTGCTGTCCCCCACAGCAGCTTTGGAATAACCTGAACCATGAGCTCAGGAGCACAGGGAGAAGCTGACCCTGAGCTGGGAATCCCAGTCCAGACCACAGAGAGAATATTTATTTGAAATGCAGGAGAATGGGACCTGCACATGGAAAAGCAGCAGCTGGCATTGTGCACTGGGAGAACTGGAACCAGCACAGTGAGCTACTCACAGGAAACAAGTGCTGGGGGCTCCCAAAAACACTAAAATAATTTTAAAAGAGCTTCTGCTTCTTCTCTAATAAGGGGGAAATTAAGACAATACCTTGCAGCTCACCACTGTTACCGTCAGCATGCTACCTGCAAGCTGTACAATAAATTTATTTTTATATTTGCATGTATTTCTATATTTTAATAATTTATATATATTTAAAAAGCACCCCTCCCTGCCCATTTCTCCACTGCAGCAACAAGCAGAGATGAGCCACAGGCACCCATGTGAAGATGCTTTCCTTCTACCCTCACTGTAATTTACAAATTGTAACAATATCAAGTCAACGCCTCACAAACAGCACCCACAGAGTCCATTTGTCAGGTTATGCCCTTTTCTGACCCAGAGATGGGGCAATTGAGAGGCATTTTAAAAACTTTTATTCCATTTTCAGTCTCATGTGAAGGGTGAGACAATAGAGATGTTATAATACACACCATCACAAACAGAAGCTAATTATTTCTTAATTACAATACATTATAAGTGTTTCTTGGCCTATCAACTTTTTGCCACACCATGCTGTAAATGCCTCAAAGCCAATTATCTAAAATTATCCTTCATGGGCCCCACTACAATGCATCTTTCATAGTTCTATTTCTCCAAAGTATCCAGTCTTATTTACAAGGCCATGCTTTGAAACTTATTTCTAGCTCCATTCCTCTCACAACGTCTGTCCTATTCCATGACATTTCTACACCAGCATTTCTTATCTCTAAGTTTATATACTATGTGAGCTTTCTGTCAAGCTTTAAGGATCCTCTACAAATCCATTCCCCATATCCAGCCACAGAAATGCATTCCCCACATGCAGCCCTACAAATCCATTGCCCACATCCAGCCCTACAAATCCATTCACCACATGCAGCCCTACAAATCCATTTGCCACATGCAGCCCTACATAATCCATTCTCCATATCCAGCCCTACAGACCCATTCCCGACATCCAGCCATAGAAATCCATTCCCCACATCCAGCCCTACAAACCCATTGGCTACATCCAGCCCTACAGATTCACTCCTCACATCCAGCCCTACAAATCCATTCCCCACGTGCAGCCCTACAAATCCATTCCCCACATCCAGCCCTACAAATCCATTTGCCACATCCAGCACTACAAATCCACTCCCTATATCCAGCCCTACAATTTCATTCCCTATATCCAGCCCTATAAATCCATTCCTCACATCCAGCCATTAAAAATCCATTCCCCATATCCAACCGTACAAATCCATTCCCCACATCCAGCCATAGAAATCCATTCCCCACATCCAGCCCTACAAATGCATTGGCCACATCCAGCCCTACAAATCCATTCCCTATATCCAGCCCTACAAATCCACTCCCCACATCCAGCCCTACAAACCCATTGGCTACATCCAGCCCTACAGATTCACTCCTCACATCCAGCCCTACAAATCCATTGCCCACATCCAGCCCTACAAATCCATTCCCCACATCCAGCCATAGAAATCCATTTGCCACATCCAGCACTACAAATCCATTCCCTATATCCAGCCCTACAATTCCATTCCCTATATCCAGCCCTACAAATCCATTGCCTGCCCACATCCAGCCATAGAAATCCACTCCCTATATCCAACCATACAAATCCATTCCCCACATCCAGCCCTACAATTCCATTCCCCACATCCAGCCCTACAAATCCATTCCCCATATCCAGCCCTACAAATGCATTGGCCACATCCAGCCCTACAAATCTATTCCCTATATCCAGCCCTACAAATCCATTCACCACATCCAGCCCCTACAAATCCACTCCCTATATCCAACCATACAAATCCATTCCCCACATCCAGCCCTACAATTCCATTCCCCACATCCAGCCCTACAAATCCATTCCCCATATCCAGCCCTACAAATCCATTCACCACATCCAGCCCCTACAAATCCATTCCCTATATCCAACCCTACAAATCCATTGCTCACATCCAGCCATGGCAAGAGAGCTGCCAGGCTCTCAGGGATCTGCCAGGCTCTCAGGGATCTGCCAGGCTCTCAGGGATCTCCCAGGCTGGCAGGGATCTCTCAGGCTCTCAGGGATCTGCCAGGTTCTCAGGGATCTGCCAGGCTCTCAGGGACCTCCCAGGCTCTCAGGGATCTGCCAGGCTCTCAGGGATCAGCCCCAGGGTGGGTGCAGGGATACAGACCTGCCGGTACCGCGGCTCCGAGCACACCTTGCAGAGCCCATGGAAGCGGTTCATGGCTGTGCCCCCCGAGCCCATGAAAACCCCGCAGCTCCCGCGGCTCTCCCGGACTGCTGGCTCTGGAAGGAGCCCCAGTCACGCTGGCATGACCGCCCATGGGAACCCAGCTCCCGAGAAGAATGGCAGGAAGCCACCTTTCACCTCCCCGGCCCCTGCGAGCGCTGTATGCCGCTCCACGATAAGCCAGAGGCTTCCTGAAAGCCCTCACTGACGAGGAAGGGAGAGAGTTTTATATTAAAATTCCTGTCAACTCTTTAGTATTCCCCAGTCCCAGCTCTGTTGATGTGGCTTTTGTTCCCGTGGCATTCTTGGGGCGCACGGAGCGCTTTGTTATTGCGACGTTCTCACAAACACTTGGAGGATGTTTGAGCGGCGTTTCACAGGACTGGCTGTGAGAGCCTCACTCCATGAAGGACATGACTCCACACTCATAAAAAAATCAGAGGTTTGGGTTAGTAGAAGCAAAAAAAAAAAAAACCAAGAAAAAGTTTGTTTTTGAAAGCACAGACCCAGAGGATATGCACGTCCCTGTGCTTTGTGCTCACAAAGTCACCGAGGGGGAAGCACCGAGGTCAACTGAGCTGCATCCATGGTGGAATTTGGGAATTAAAGGCCAAGAGGAGCTCTGAGCACAGGCAGCAGCAGGGCTCAGCTGCCCCTCTGCCAGAGTTGGGAGATGGGGTTCCAACAGGAGAGAACACCTTCCACACTCCTACAGGGGGATGATAAAGGAGGGAAGGCTGGAGGGAACCCAAAATCCAGGTTCTCCTGCACAGTAACCAGGGTGGCAGGGCCAGGCAGGGAGCTGAGGAGCCTCAGCACTGCCAGGAGAGCCATGGTGGCAGAGCCATCAGAGCATTGTCAGGGCAGCCACAGTGCCAGGCTGGGGCTGGAGGAGGAGGAGCAGCTTTCCTTCCCAGCCAGCTCTGCTCAAGCCAGAGGCGACTGCCGGAGAGGAAGGGAGGAGAGGGGCGCTGGCTTTGTTTGTCTTGCTCAGCCCTGCGCTGTAAAACAAATAACTGCAAATGCAGCTGAGGGAAGCGCGGGGAAGGGCGGAATTCGGCACAGATAAATCACGGGGCCGCCCGAGCCCCGTTTCCGATGCAAACCATGTGTTTGTGTTCCCATTTCCCATCCTTGCCTCTCCTATAAATCACCCAGGCTCCACCGTGGGCCTTTCCCTTCCCAGAGCACACGGTCCTGGAAGGAGGAGAGGAGCAGACGTGTCCAAGGAGCCACAGAACCGGGCAGGGCCCGTGGGATGGGGCAGGAGCCTGCCAGCCCAGCCCTGCCAGCCCAGGCACTGCTGGGGCTTTGGCTGGAGTGGGAATACTCTGGAAAACAGGAGATCCCTGGGGCAATGGGGGTCAGCACCCAAATCACCAGCTGGGGCCTGGCAGGGGTAACAAATTGCCTGTGACAGCCATGGTGTGACAGGGAGGTGACAGAGCTCCCTCATCCCAGCATCAACCCCACTAAAACACTGTCCCTTGGTGTAGCCAGGATGTTTTCTGAAAAATCTTTTCCTTAGGATTTTTCCTCCTGAGAAGCTGAAAGGCCTCAGGAACAAAATGTAAACAATGGTTATCTGCTGCTGTGGAATGCAACAGGTGCATCTGGGATTGGTCTCATGTGGTTGTTTCTAATTAATGGCCAATCACAGTCAGCTGGCTTGGACACAGAGCCCGAGCCACAAGCCTTTGTTATCATTCTTTTTCTATTCTTAGCCAGCCTTCTGATGAAATCCTTTCTTCTATTCTTTTAGTATAGTTTTAATATATCATAAAATAATAAATCAAGCCTTCTGAAACATGGAGTCAACATTCTCATCTCTTCCCTCAACCTGGGACCCCAGTGCACACCACCACACCTTGGTTCCCTGAAAACCCCTCAGGCAGGCACTGACCCCACATGTTCCCCATGCTGTGGGTCACAGCCCTGTCACACCCACCTTCAGCTGCTGCAGGCTCACAGCGTCCTGGCTCTCCTGGGCTGCACCTTGACTTCCTGGCTTGACTTCTGAAATGATTTTTAAAACATTTTTTTAAAAAGGAAAAGTCCCCATGAGTGTGACAGCACATCTGACAAGCCCACACTGCACATGGACCTTTACATGGCATGGGCACATCCCCCCAGGCACACCTGGGACAGGCACTGCTGCCCACCCTGACCTGTGCCAGCCTCTGGTCCTCCATCCCTGGCAAGACCAAGGCAGCAGAAAAAGCCCCCAAACATCCAGCCCAGACCCCAGGGACAAAGAGAGAGTGGCCACAGCAATGAGCCCCAAGTCTGAGAGGCAGGAGGCAGCATGAGGACAAGCCAAGCAAGAGAGAGAGGGACATGGCTGCAGGGCTGGGGTGCCCAAAGAGCTCCAGAAGTGAGGCTGAATGGGAGAGCAGGGACTGCTGAACCAGCCAAAATCCCCACCCCACAAAGATTTTGGGATGCCAGGGCCCACTGAGCACCACAGGGCAGAGCAGTGCCCACAGGGCAGAGCAGAGCCCACAGGGTGAATGGGGCTGGGGCTGCTCCACACACGGGCTCAGACACAGCAGTGACTGCTCCTGCAAGCCTTGCCAACACCCCTGGGACATTCCTGTGCTGGGACACACCTGAGCTCTGCTTCAGCCTCCTCATGGCCACCTTCAGGTGCTTGGTCCTGCCCAGGTCCTCCCCGAGGAGATAATACCAGCCACTGATCTCCTGTGGGGAGGGAAGCAGCTGTGCATCAGGGCAGATGTGCTTCAGAGCAGATGTGCTTCAGAGCAGATGTGCATGCAGGGCAGATGTGCATGCAGGGCAGCTGCTCTGCCCCCTGCACCCATCCAGGGCAGGAGCTGCCCCAGCTACAGCCCCAGAGGTGCCCAGATTTGCTCACACACACACAGCCCACAGTCCTGCTCAGCCACTGCCAAAATTCCATCCTCCCTGAAAGGGGGAATGAGCAACACTGAAGCACCAAGACTCCAGGATCTTACTGAAGCACCAAGATTTCAGGTTTTTAGAGGGATATCCAGCAGATTCCAGGTTTTTAGAGGAATATCCAGCAGATTCCAGGTTTTTAGAGGGATATCCAGCAGATTCCAGGTTTTCAGAGGGATATCCAGCAGGATCATGCAGCAGCCAGGGCACAGGACCTCATCTCAGCCGTGCTGAGACCCTGTGAGCACCAAACTTTTTAAAAAGCTGCACCTCATTTGTCCAAATTTCAGAGGAGGTCATGCTTCACCCACCTCTCAGGAGACCACCACCAGCTCCTTTTTGTGTCCTGCTATGCAGAAAACATCCACACCTCAGCTTTGAAACTTTAAAAAATCAGGGAGCTTTTGGACAACGCCGTCAGGCACTGGGTGGGATTGTCTGTGCAGGAGCTGGACTTAATGATCCCCGTGGAGATAATCTGTGACTCTGTGAGCTCAGGGGATGTATTAATGCTTCCATGAAACCCCTGCAGCCTGCTGAGACATTCTGCTGCCCAGGGACAGAACTGGGCACTGGGATGGAGCATTCCCATGGGCTGGAGCATTTCCTTGGGATGAAGAGCTCCCATAGGATGAAGAGTTCCCTTAGGATGGAGCATTCCCCCGGGATGGAGCATTCCTCTAGGATGAAGAGCTCCCTTAGGATGGAGCATTCCCCCGGGATGGAGCATTCCTCTAGGATGAAGAGCTCCCTTAGGATGGAGCATTCCCCCGGGATGGAGCGTTCCCAGGCTGCGGCGCTCGCTGTGAGCCCTGCCCGGGCAGCAGAGCCGGCTGTACTGACCAGCAGCAGCCAGGCTGGGGCAGCAGCACTGTGACCAAACCCTCGGCAGCAGGGCCGGGGATTCTGGCACAGAACTCCTGCAGGAACAGCCATAAAAACCTCTGTGGCTGCCCTGTGCCCATCAGCACACTGCTGGGAATCGGGCAGACTCCTGAGTGTGTCCCACGGGTCACATGTGACCCGTGCCAGCCTGGCCCCATGTCCTGTGTCCCCCCCCTGCAAACTGGGGGGGAGGGACAGCTCTGTGCACCCCCAGTCGCTGCCACTCTGTGCCCCTGCCAAAGGGATTGACACCCCCTGTGCCAGGATCCCTGCTTGAACAGCCTCCCCATCACCCCGGCACCCACACCAGCCCCAGCCTCACACTGGGAATGGGAGCAGGGAACTCCCCAGGCACCTTCTCCCACCATGGGAAAAGCCTTTTCATCCACCCAGAGAGCCCCGAGAGCCCCAAGAGCCCTGGCCCAGCCCCACAGCCCTGCCCCAGCCCCACAGCCTGCACTGGGACACGGAGGTACCTTCTCCGGGGACAGGAGGGACTTCACACCAAAGCTCATGCAGCCAATGAGTTCACTCTGCCTGCAGGACAAACCAGAGTTCAGGGACTGTCAGCAAACGCCTGTTGGAGCACCAGATCCCCCCTGGCATCCCGTTTCATCCCAACCATCCCTGCCCATGCTGGTGCCAGGCAGTGCCCAGGACATGCCCCTGGTGTGAGCACACCTGCAGGGCAAGGAGGAGCTGGGCTGGAGCCCCTGGTCACCTCCAGCCCACCTGGTGCTGGCAGGAGCTTGGCCAAGGTGGCATTGCTGGGCTGGCAGCACAGCCTGCAAGGTGCCAGCCCCCTGTGCCCCCCCTGCACTGTCCCCACAGGGAGGGCAGGTCCCAGGCCACCCCAGCCCCACCTGGCTTTGGCCAACAGTGCAGGCACGAGTGGCCACAGGGGTTTAAATGCTGGAGGCCACCAGGCAGCACCAGCAGAGTGCCAAGGGCAGGGTTTGCTGCCCGTGATGCTCCCCAGCACTGGCTGCCCACGAGTGTGACCAGCTGGGACATCCCAGGCCCAAGGCCTTGAGCAGAGCAGCCCTGAGGTCAGGGCCAGCCCTCAGGCCCTGGAGGAGCTCACACGGGGTGACCAGGGCAGGGGACAGGGTCTCTGCCACAGCAGCCCCAGCTGAAAAGGATCCTGTGACAGCTGGCAGCCCCTTACCTGGAATTGCTCTCTCTGTTCCAGACTGTGACCAGGAGCCGCTTCTGCTCATCCTCCTCCTTCACGGGGCTGTAACAGGAGGGCACAGCCCATCAGCCCCCCCAGGAGCACCCAGAAAGGGCTGCTCTCACAGCCACAGCCTCCTCACAGCCAGGTGTCCTCCCCCAGTCCCTGCACAGAGCCCTGCAGCACCTCCCCAAGGAGCAATCTGCTCACCCTGACAGCTGCAAGGGGATGGGACCCCTCCTGGGCAGGTGTGGGGACACCACTCACGTGGCTTCAGCGGGAAATAATCTTGCAGGAAGACACATCCAGCACCAAAGGGTAAATAAATGCAAGGAACAAGCCCCAATTCATGCAGTGAGAGCAGCACCCTGTGCCAAACCCAGCCCTGCATGGGTCAGAGGGCTGGCACAGCCCCTGTCACCAGCAGGGACAAGCTCTACTCAAACACTAAGCCATGCACTCTTCCCCATGCAGAGACGTGCTGGAGCTGTAGGAAACCCTTTTACCTTCCTCAGTCACACCACTGCAGGTGCCAGGTTTGGAAATGCAGTGTGTTTGTCCAACTCCTGCACAGCAAGAAGGTCAGAGCATGCAGGAGCAGCAGTGCCATGCTGGGTGTGCTGAGAGCTCTGCCCAAAAGTTCAAGGCACTCCAGCCACAAAAAGCAGCAGAATAATGTCTGTCACTCCTCATCTCAGCAGCAGGGCTGCTCAGGCGTGCTCAGTGTTTATTAGAGATCACAAAGCAGAAGCAAACACAGGGCTGTGGCGTGGGGAGGGAGCCCTGGGACAGTGGCACGGGCTCTGTGTGACACGGGGATGGCCCAGAGCTGCCCCTGCCCTGCCATACTCACAACACAAAGTGCTCATGGAACACAGGGTTTTTGCTGTCTGGCACTGTCTTCGTCTTCTGCCTGCACTTGCAGCCAGCATCTGGCACAATGGACATCTTTGGGAGGAAAACAAGCAGGGTTAACATTCCCAGAGCACACCCCAGCTGCCCTGGCAGGACACTGGCACAGGCACTGGGATGGATGGCTGAGCTCAAAGATCCTGCTGAGCCCATGCTAAGGCTGGCTGGGATCACCCCACCCTTCTCCTGCCAGGTAATTGCATTTCAAACCCCTCGGGGCAGGGGAGGGAGGGAACAGAGCAGAACAATCAGGAGTGATGCACACGAGTGTGGCTGGCTGGGTCTGACCCACAGCCCTGTCAGGAGCTGCCTCCTGCACTGTGCCCATCCCAGCATCACCCACCCTGTGCCAGCAGACACCCCCAGCAAGCCTGGGGCACCCTCTGGGGGGTTCTTGCAAGGAATGGTTGGCACAGCCCTCAGCAGGGTCCTGCCCTCCCCTTTTCTGCTTCACCCAGACACTGCCAACAAAACCCACGAGCTGTCCCTGCATGCTGGGGATGCTCTTCCAGAGCAGGATGGAGAAAGGAGGGGAAGGGAAGAACAGTGCAGAGCAAGCTTGGAGGAACCAACCCCAAAATTGTCCCCCAAAAAGCACAAAGGTCCCTGAGCAAAGCCCCAGGAGCACCCACCTTCACATAGGAGTTGCACACACGGCACTCTGCTCCCATCAGAGCTTTGGCTTCCATGACTGCAAAGGAAATGAAATGTTCACATCCCAGAGCAGCAGGGGAGGCATCTCCTGCCCCACAGCCCTCTGCTGCCCAGGCTGGTCCCTCACACAGGGGCAGGGGTTGATGGTTTCCCTCTAACCCACCCGTGCTATAAATGCACCCGGGCTGAGCTGGGGCAGAGCAGTTCAGCATCCGGGTGGCACAAACTGCAATTCCCCGTGCCCGACCTCCCCTGGAGCCAAACACATCCCCCAGTTAAACACCAATGGCCCTTCCTGGCACTGCCCTGGCACTGCCCTGGCACGGCTGTGACACTGCCCTGGCGCTGACACTGCCTTGGCACTGCACTGCCACTGCCTTGGCACTGCCCCACGCTGCTTGGCCCCGCTGCCTCAGCCCCACTGCTGGGACCCTGGGGCAAGGCGTGTGCCAGGGATGTGCCAGGATGTGCCAGGGGCATGCCAGGGATGTGCATGGGATGTGCCAGGGATGGGCTAGGATGTGCCAGGATGTGCAAGGGATGTGCCAGGGGTGTGCCAGGGATGTGTTGGGATATGGCAGGGATGTGTATGGGATGTGCCAGGGGCGTGCCAAGGATGTGTATGGGATGTGTCAGGGATGTACCAGGGATGTTGCCAGGGATGTGCCAGGGGCATGCCAGGGATGTGTTAGGGCTGTGTCAGGGATGTACCAGGGTTGTGCCAGGATATGCAAGAGATGTGCAAGGGATGTACCAGGGATGTGCCAGGGGTGTGCCAGGGGTGTGTCGGGATATGGCAGGGATGTGTTGGGATGTGCCAGGGGCGTGCCAAGGATGTGTATGGGATGTGCCAGGCCTGTGCCCAGGATGTGCCAGGGGCATGCCCGGGATGTGCCAGGGATGTGTTAGGGCTGTGTCAGGGATGTACCAGGGATGTGTCGGGATGTGCCAGGGATGTACCAGGGATGTGCCAGGGGTGTGCCAAGGATGTGCCAGGGATGTGTTGGAAAGTGTTGGGATGTGCCAGGACAAGACCCCACCACTCACACCCAGCTCACATTGGGGCTCCTCCAGATGGAGGGATTTGGGGTAAAGCCTGTGCCAGACCCCCAGACAGGTTTCCCAAAAAAAAAAAAAAGAGATAATTCTGACACTCCCATTGGCCTCTCTGACAATCACCATCAAAACACCTTTATTGAAGAAACACTGCTGGTGTTAAAAATGCAGCATTTGGAGGCAACAGAAGAGTTTGGAAATCCTGGCAAATATGGCAAAAGAGTTCTGGCAGAGACAAAGCATTCCAGACTTTCCTTTCCTTTGTATTTGCCTTTTTTCTCTTCATGTGGAATAAAAGTAATTTATACACATAGGTGGAAACACACGAAAGAAATTTCAGTTTGGTCTCTTAATCAGAGATCTCCCAGTTGTGCCACTGCACCACAGGGCTGTTCCCACCAGGACCAAGAAGGAGGAGCGTGCAGTGCTGTCCCACCCCAGCCCAGGGATGCCCAGGGCACACTCACCGTGCAGCGCCAGCGCCCGGCCCCGCGCCTCGATGGACAGCTTCAGCTGGCCTGGGGACACAGGGGACACAGGGGACAGGCTGAGGCATGGACAGCTTCAGCTGGCCTGGGGACACAGGGGACACAGGGGACAGGCTGAGGCATGGACAGCTTCAGCTGGCCTGGGGACACAGGGGACACAGGGGACACAGGGGACACAGGGGACACAGGGGACACAAGGGACACAGGGGACACAGGGGACAGACTGAGGGATGGACAGCTTCAGCTGACCTGGGGACACAGGGGACACAGGGGACACAGGGGACACAGGGGACAGGCTGAGGGATGGGCAGCTTCAGCTGGCCTGGGGACACAGGGGACACAGGGGACACAGGGGACACAGGGGACAGGCTGAGGGGCACGCTGAGGGACCCAGCCACCCCTCAGCTGCAGGGCTCACACAGGGCCAGGCACATCCTGCCCTCCCCCAGCTCACAGAGGCTCAGGCTGGAGATCAGCACTGCCAGCCCTGGGCAGGAGAGCAGAGTGTGCCCTGCTGGGCGAGGGCACAGCACCCAGGGCACTGCTCTGCCAGCCTGCTCACACCCATCCCCTCGCTTTTCCATGCACTGGCAGCTCTGCATCGGCCCAGAAATCCCCCCAAAGGCCCAGACTGACAGAGGGCTCAGCCCAGGGTGACTTCAGGGTTGGGGTGTGATGGTTACAGGGTGTGATGGTTATGGGGTGTGATGGTTATGGGGTGCAGGGTGAGCTCCTCCCCTCTGGGTGTGATGGTTATGGGGTGTGATGGTTATGGGGTGTGATAGCTATGGGGTGTGATGGTTATGGGGTGTGATGGTTATGGGGTGTGATGGCTATGGGGTGTGATGGCTATGGGGTGTGATGGCTATGGGGTGTGATGGTTATGGGGTGTGATGGTTATGGGGTGTGATGGTTACAGGGTGTGATGGCTATGGGGTGTGATGGTTACGGGGTGCAGGATAAGCTGCTTCCCCTCTGGGTGTCCTCCCTGAAGGCTCCCCGGGAGCTGGGCCTGCCAGCCTCCAACAGGATGTGCAGATTTTAATGGCACTGAAAGGTCTCTAGTCATGTAACTGTTCTAGATCGACCCAAAATTAAACATTTCCCAACACCCCTGGAGAATCCAAGGACTGAAAACATCATTGCCACAATGTTTCCCTTAGTCCAAAGCAAAGATCCTATTTTTGTCTCTTCCCCAGTTTACAAAACACAGCAAACAAGTGAGTAAACATCATTTGCAGGCGAGTAAACATAACGTACAGACACATAAACACCTTGCAAGTTAAAACCCAACATTTCATTTTGTCAAAGACACACCCAAGGGCTTGGGCTTGCTTGGGAGGGGATATCTGATGGGATTGTTTAACCTGAAACAATTCAGAGAACACATTTTTCACTCAAAATAAAAAAAAAAGGTCCAAGCTCTGAGCAGTGCACGTGTGCATGGACACGTGGAAATGGTGTGTGTGTGCATTTGCACAAGGGAAAGGTGAGGGAGCAAAGGGAGGAGTGGAACCCCTCTGCCTCCTGCAGACCTCTGGGGCTGTGGGAACCCTCTGGGGACAGCTCTGTGCAGCCCCAATCGCTGCCACTCTGTGCCCCTGTGCCAGGATCCCTCCTGTGACAGCCTCCCCACCACCCCGGCACCCACACCAGCCCCAGCCTCACACTGCCCATCTGTTGTGGTGTGCTGTAATGCCCCATTTTGGCCTTCCAGGTCATTCCCCCAGGTGTGCCTGTGCCTCTCTCCCTTCCCCCTTGCCCCCATGCTGAGTGAGTCCTGTCAATCAGGCTGAACATTCCAGCAAGGCCTCGTGTGCTTGGTCAAGTTCAAAGGATGCCCCTATGCCCAGGGGTCATTGGCCTTTCTGGGTGTCATCTTCCCCTGAGACCCTGCCCCTCTCACCTGGTTGGTGGCTCACCTGTACCTCCCCTCCCCCTGTCCCTGAGCTTAAAAAGGTGATCAGACCATGCGGCCGAGGTTCTGTTGGAGCAGGTCCTCACGTTCAGACCTCTGTGACCATGGAATAAACCTCTGGACATTAAACCCTCCAGCAGAATCCTCTCCTTTTTCTCTTCACCATCACCTGAAGCCATTCCTCCTGAGGTAAACGGGGTTCCTAACAAGCCTGGACTTGTTCAGTGCCCAGCTGCAATCTCCAGCAAGCCAAGGTGTCTCTGGGGTGACACACCGCAGTTGCTGCCTTTGGCCCAGCAGCGAGGGTCAGACTGGCCCAGGCACAATCTAACTGGGAATATTGGGAGCCTTATTCCAATACCCATCCACACTGGGAATGGGAGCAGGGACCTCCCTAGGAACCCTCTCCCACCATGGGAAAAGCCTTTTCATCCACCCAGAGAGCCCCGAGAGCCCAGGGAGCCCTGCCCCAGCCCCACAGCCTGCACTGGGACACGGAGGTTCCTTGTCCAGGGACAGGAGGGACTTCACACCAAAGCCCTGCCCCAGCCCCACAGCCCTGCTGCTCTGCTGTCAGCACACCACAGATGTCACAGCACAAAGGAAACTGCCCCAGTGCAGCCCAGTGAGGAGGAGTCAGGGGAATGAAGGGAGAGGGGAAGGAGAAGGGAAGTTTTTGTGCTGGTTAATCTGGGGGGTGCCAGTTTGGGGACTGTCCTGTCCTGTCCTGTCCTGGGGTGGCTGGGGCTGCTCCTGGGGAGCTCAGGGGCCAAGGGTTGGCACAGAGAGGGATGGGGTCACCCTGCCCCCTGTGTGTGTCACTGCTGTGGGGACAGAGTCCCTGGCACAAGGACAGGAGAGCAGGGAGAAGAGGGGCAGCTCTGCCTTTTTGGGGAGAAACACAAATTGGCCATGGTAGGGTTTGGGATTTTAGGTGCTCTCCCCTCTGTGAGGAACAGAGGATGTTTCTCTCTTAATCCATTTGCTCCTGAGTGCCTCCCAAGCACATGAAGGGACAAATCAGAGCCCCCAGCACACCCCAGCCCCTGCCTGGCCCCAGGCACTCAGGATCAGAGAGGGAAGCTGCTCTGGGAGCAATGATCCAGCCAAAGCTGGTGTCAGGGATGTGCTGTGCCAGGGCCTGTGCTCAGACAGAGCTGGGCACTCTGCCAGAGGAGCAGAGCAGGGACCTGGTGCCACACCTGGGTGGGCAGGAGCACAAACCCTGCCAAGGCAGGTCCATGGGCTGCATTCCCACCTCAATCTGATGCAGAGGGTCAGGAAAACCTTTCCCCCTGGTTTATCTCCTGATACATCCCCAACAAGAACTGAGGGAAACAAGCCCCAGCAGAGAGTCCCTGACACAGCTTGCCCAGGCCCTCTCTGTGAAATAAAGGTTAATGCAAATTAAAATAAGTGCAGAAGAAGGGCAGAGGGAGAAGCCACATGCAGGTCCAGGGTGAGCATCCCATCACAGAGCTCAGCCAGGCTTGCAGAGCACAGAGAGCTCCCAGCCCCATCCACCTGCACCCACAGGGCCAGGAGAGGCAATGCCTGCCAAGGAACAAAGCTGGCACAAGGAGAACAGGGCATGAAAATGGGCATGAACAAGCACAAGATGGTAATCAAACAGGTTCCCACCCATGAGAGAAGTTTGCCAGGCTAAGGGAGGGGACAGGGCAACCTTCTATGGGAGCAGAAAAGCAGGGAAACCTGTTCCTTACTGATGGTCTCTGACAAATGGAAAATTTGGGGTTCTTCATAAATGCTTTTCTGGTTTACTGTAGGAAAAACACAGCGTTGGGCCTGGCTGGGACAGCCAAGAGCATCTATCAAATGCCAGAGGGGATCCTGCCAGAGGACACAGTGCCAGATCTGCCTGGGTGGGAGGTCCCCATGGGCACAAGGCACCCCAAAATAACCAACTGCAGTCTCTGCCCTGGCACAGCCCTTTGGGAGACTCTCTCCTGGTCACCCTCAGTGAGAGGGCAGTGCTGGCCCTGCCCTGCCAGGCTCTGCAGCCCAGAACAGAGCTCCACATCTCAGCAGTGATGCTCAGCCCATGAGGGGAACTGTGGCTGCAGAGATGATGTTTGGCCTGCATTTGGTACCAGAGCCAGGAGGCACCACAGAACACACATCATTTGCCCTTTATCCTACAGACAGAGACAGGAGGATTTCAGCTTCCAGGCACTTTGGTACTCAGAAGGACAAAAGGGGAAGGTGCAGCATCCCTGGGAAGGGACAACATCCCTAGGGAGGAGCTCAGTGCATGCTCACCTGCTCTGCTCACGAGAGCAAGAGGAGCTTTGAAAGCAGCACCCAGAAGGGGCACCCAGCTGCCTGTGTGTGACACTGCTGCCAGGACAGTCCTGACACAGTGTGACCGTGTTCACAGGGGTCTGAGCATGAGGGAAGAGATGAGGATCTGACTCCATGTTTCAGAAGGCTTGATTTATTATTTTATTATATATATTATAGTAAAATTACACTAAAAGAATAGAAGAAAGGATTTCATCAGAAGGCTAGCTAAAAACAGAAAAAGAAAGAATGATCACAAAGGTTTGTGATTCGGACAGAGAGTCTGAGCCAGCTGACTGTGATTGGCCATTAATTAGAAACAACCCCATGAGACCAATCCCAGATGCACCTGTTGCATTCCACAGCAGCAGATAATCAATGTTCACATTTTGTTCCTGAGGCCTTTCAGCTTCTCAGGAGGAAAAATCCTAAGGAAAGGTTTTTTCATAAAAGATGTCTGTGACAACACAGCGGCCAGGACATCCACAAGACATCCACAAATTCCAGGACATCCACAAGACATCCAGATTCCCCTGGGGCCCGCAGCTGAACGAGGGTCGGGCCAGCTCCGCCCGCAGAGCCAGCGCTGCCCGGGGCCACCAAACCCACCCTGCACACCTGAGGCAGCCACAGAGAGACCCCGAGGAGAGGAAAGGAAAGCGGGGCTCTGTCCGGACGGGGCACAGCTCCAGGCAGCCCTGCCCCAGCCCGTGTCCATGCAGGCAGATCGGGCTGGGTTTGGGACACCGGGAGCGCTCCAGCTCCGGCACTGCCGCCGCTCAGCGGGGCAGGAGCTGCTGCCCGGCCCCGGCTCCTGCGAGGAGCAGCTGTCGCAGACATCTTTTCAGGAAAGATCCTTTCCTGAGGATTTTTCCTCCTGAGAAGCTGAAAGGCCTCAGGAACAAAATGTAAACAATGATTATCTGCTGCTGTGGAATGCAACAGGTGCATCTGGGATTGGTCTCATGGGGTTGTTTCTAATTAATGGCCAATCACAGTCAGCTGGCTCGGACAGAGAGTCTGAGACACAAACCTTAGTTATCGTTCCTTCCTTTCTATACTTAGCCTAACCTTCTGATGAAACCTTTTTTTCTACTCTTTTAGTATAGTTTTAATGTAATATATATCATAAAATAATAAACCAAGCGTTCTGAAACATGGAACCAACATTCTCGTCTCTTCCCTCATCCAAGAACCCCTGTGAACACCGTCCCAAGCAGCTCCCGAGCCGCTCCCCGGCCGGGCTGGCACCCCCGGCTTGGGGCTCCGCGCTTACCGAACGTGCTGAGGCAGAAGGACGAGCCCGGGACGGGAGCGGCCCGGCGGGAGCAGAGCGAGACCCCGCTGGCATCCATGGCACGGCACGGCACGGCACGGCACGGCACGGCAGCGCTAATCGGAGCCGCGGTGGTTGGAGCCGGCCTTGCCACGGGACGCGGAACAACCGCCGCGGTTTGAACGGAGCGGCTCCCATCGGCCCCGGGGTGGAACGGGAGCGCACCTGGGACACGTGCCAGGGCGGGACAGTGCCAGGGACAGGGCGGGACAGTGCCAGGGTAGGATAGTGCCTGGATCGGGACAGTGCCAGGGGCAGGGCGGGACAGTGCCAGGATAGGATCTTGCCTGGATGGGGACAGTGCCAGTGCCAGGGCGGGACAGTGCCAGGGACAGGGCAGGGACAGTGCCGGGATCGGGACAGTGCCAGGACAGGATAGTGCCTGGATGGGGACAGTCCTGGATGGGGATATTGATATGGTGGGGACAGTGCCAGTGCCAAGGCGGGAACAGTGCCTGGATCGGGACAGTGCCGGGATCAGGACAGTGCCAGGGTAGGATAGTGCCTGGATGGGGACAGTGCCAGTGCCAGGGCGGGGACAGTGGCAGGGTAGGATAATGCCTGGATGGGGACAGTCCTGGATGGGGATATTGCTACGGTGGGGACAGTGCCAGTGCCAAGGCGGGGACAGTGCCTGGATTGGGACAGTGCCGGGATCAGGACAGTGCCAGGGTAGGATAGTGCCTGGATGGGGACAGTGCCAGTGCCAAGGCGGGGACAGTGCCTGGATCGGGACAGTGTCCTTCCCCACCTGTGGCAGTGCGGGGCTAGTGCCTGGATGGGGACAGTGCCAGGGCTGGGACAATGCCAGGAAGGGGACAGTGCCTGGATCGGGACAGTGCCAGGGCGGGGAAAGTGCCAGTGCCAGGTTCGGGACAGTGCCTGGATGGGGAGAGTGCTGGGGTGGAGACAGTGCCCTTCCCCACCTGTGGCAGCATGGGGACAGTGCCTGGATGGGGAGAGTACCAGGGAGGGGACAGTGCCTGGATGGGGACAGTGCCGGGGTGGGGACAGTGCCACGATGGGGGCAGTGCCAAAGTGGGGACAGTGCCCTTCCCTACCTGTGGCAGTGCGGGGACAGTGCCAGGGTGGGACAGTGCCAGGACAGGGACAGTGCCACGATGGGGACAGCGCCATAGTGGGGACAGTGCCCTGCCCACCCCCGTGGACCCCGGAGCCACCCTGCCAATGGTGCCCCAGGAATGAGCTGCAGGGCAAAGAGAAGACCCTCGCTGGTGTCAGCAGCCCCTCGGCCTGCCGGTGCTGGCACATCTCAGCTGCTCAGCACGGGGCGGGAGCCAGCACAGCGCCCTGGGGACATTGCTGCAGCAGAACTGCTCTGGGACAATGAGCTGAAGCAGGGGATGGCAGGGCATGGGTGACATGCTTGGCTCTCATGTGGCAGGGGAAGAGCCTCACAGCACCCCAGGTTTATGGGGTCACCCTGCAAGAGCCCAGAGCAGCCCATCCCATCACCCGGGAGCTGGGTGCACCCATCAGCTCTGGGTGCTGCAGCACAGCTCAGTGGGGGTACCAGGGCTCAGCTCCAGCTCCAGAGGGTGTGGAGGAATGGTGGAGATGGTTCCTGGGAGAAAAAACCCTCCCTAAGAGCTGGGGATCCCAGATCTCTCTGGGATGGAAAAGAACGAGATCTCCATGCAGCCCAGGCTGCTGAGCACACACACACCCCAATCCTGCCCACGGTGACCCCTCCACAGAGCCCTGGCCAGGGATGAGCCCAGAGCCCCCCTGCAGGAGTGAAGGGGGTAGGATGGTTGGGATGGACAGAGATGAGAGATTTCTGAAGTCTGGGTTTGGAACTGCGGCCTATTGCAAAGGGCCTGGGGGCAGGGCCCTGCTGGGAGCAGGCCTGAGAGAGGCAGGCAGAGTGATGAAGAGAAAGAAGGCAAGAGTGCAGTAAAGAGGATGAGAGAGAGCGAGGTTCTTGTTACAATACCATAAATCTTCTTCTGTGTTGAATATTCTGATTCTCACTAACCAATCTAGTACAAGATACAAATCCTACAGCATTTACATACAGTCTATAAGAATCATTACATCACCATACTGTGTTACATTTTAAACCCTAAAAACTCCTCTTTGGGCCCCTTCTGCCAAGCTGTAGGGTCTGCTCTGAGCCTTGGGCCTGTCTGCAAGCAGAGGGTGTTGTTCCATCAAAAGGGGATCACCTTCAGCTGGCCACACCATTGTTTTCCAGTTGTTCAGTAACTGAGGTATCTCAAAGCTTGCTTTCATTTCAATCCCACTTAGTTTCCATATTCTCAGAATCTCTTGCCAGACAATCATATTTATAAGGCTTTCCTGTCTCATCTCCCACAACACCCTGACACCCCTCACTCACCTTTCCCTCTCACTCGGGCACGGCTGATCCTCCTCCTGCTCCCCGGGGCTCCCGGCTGCCCGGCCCGCTGTGGCCCCCTGGATGATGGGAGAGGCTCCAGCACCGCGGGGCTCTGCCCTGGACCTGCCGGGAGAGAGGAGATGAGAGCAGGGAAGGGGGCAGGGACAGCAGGGAGCTCACAGGCTCTGCTGCAGCCTCAGCTTTCTCTGCCCCGGGGGTTTGTGCCCACCTTGGCCCAGCCTTCCCTGTGAGCACAGAGGAGAGGAGCGATGGCAATGCACTCGATGCAGTGGCACAGAGGGGACAGAGCCACCTTCAGAGGGACTCACCCCAGCAGGAGCCCCAGCTGCAGCCTTGGCCCATGGCCCTTCCCATCCCACACTCCAAGTGCATCCCAAGGCTCTGCTCAGCAGTTTCATTTTATTTAGAACAGATGACCAGCCCTGTCAGATCTTTATTAATGTGTAAGCTGCTGTCCAGGACACTGGAGATGCTGCCCTGAACTGGGTGTTCAGGACAGGCTGAGAATCACAGAATGGTCTGGGTTGGAAGAGAACTTAAAGACCATCCAGTTCCATGTCTGCTTCAGCTATCCCAGGTGCTCCCAGCCCTGCCCAGCCTGGCCTTGGGCACTGCCAGGGATCCAGGGGCAGCCACAGCTGCTCTGGGCATCCTGTGCCAGGGCCTGCCCACCCTCACAGGGAACAATTCCCAATTCCCAATATCCCATCCAGCCCTGCCCTCTGGCAGTGGGAGCCATTCCCTGGGTCCTGTCCCTCCATCCCCTGTCCCCAGTCCCTCTCCAGCTCTCCTGGAGCCCCTTCAGGCCCTGCAAGGGGCTCTGAGCTCTGCCTGGAGCTTCTCCTCTCCAGGTGAGCACCCCCAGCTCTGCCAGCCTGGCTCCAGCCCTGGAGCAGCTCCGTGGCCTCCTCTGGACTCATCCAGCAGCTCCAGGTCCTGCTGTGGGTGGCCCCAGAGCTGGACACTCCTGCAGGACTCTGGCTCAGAGCCAGCTCCAGCCCAGCCCTGCTGATGTTTTGAGGCTCAGAGGAGGCTCCACAAGGGGGAATTGGATGCTTTCCTAATGTCCAGCACCCTGACAAAGCCCCAGCAGCCCCAGCCTGGCCCTCCTCACTCACAGCCATCCCAACCTGCCACAGGATCTGATGCTGAGACAGACAAAAGTGCTCAGACCCAGAACTGGGGGCCTTGGAGGAGAGATCTCCCAGCCCAGCACAGCCCAGGAACATCTGCCCAGGACCAGGAACATCTGCCCAGGCTTGTCCACAGGGACGAGCAGGGTGGCACTGGTGAGGCTGAGCTGTTTTACACTGCCCTGAACACAGGGTAGCTGTGGAGCCCCAGACAGGGGGTCTGCAGTTCTGAACCCCAGAACTCCCTGGAGGGGCAGAGGGGCAGAGCAGTCCCTCAGCCCTGGTGGAGCCACTCTCACAGCAGCTGTAAAGGCAAAAGAGCCTCAGATGGGATTTTAGTGTCCCTCAGCCCTGTGCCAGTGTGCACCAGGATGGACAGATGGACAGCACCCACCACACCCTGCCCAGTGCCTCCAGTACCCCAAAATATCTCTAAAAAATAGATCCATCCCCACAGCCCCTGGACAGAGGCAGCAGCTTGGAGAGGCTCTTTGCTCACTGGAAAAGCTGATTTTTCTCCCAAAGGCTGCCAGGGGCACTGGTTTGATTCAGCTGAACTTCCACCAGCAAAACTGCCTCAAACTGAAGGAAAAGCAGCAGGAGGGACACAGAGCAAACAAGGGAGGGAAGGAGGGAGGAATGCTCTGCACAGCTCAATCCATCACTGCCACGGACACCTATTGTACCACTGCCATAAATCCAGGCCCCTTTGGGCACTGCTGGGGACAAAAACCACCCCAGCAGCTTCCAAAGCCTCCAGACAAAGAGCAGAGCTCTGCCTGTGCCCGCAGTGCCAGCCTGGCCCTGGCACCCTGCAGGAGCCCAGAGCAGCCAGCACTGCCCAGGCCTGGGGGTGCTCACAGCTGGGGAGGGCCTGGCAGGGATTCTGCTCCTGCTCCCACCCCAAACTCCTGCTGAGGGCCTGGCAGGGATACTGCTCCAGCTCCCACCCCAAACTCCTGCTGAGGGCCTGGCAGGGATTCTGCTCCAGCTCCCACCCCAAACTCCTGCTGAGGGCCTGGCAGGGATTCTGCTCCTGCTCCAACCCCAAACTCCTGCTGAGGGCCTGGCAGGGATTCTGCTCCAGCTCCCACACCAAACTCCTGCTGAGGGCCTGGCAGGGATTCTGCTCCAGCTCCCACACCAAGCTCCTGCTTTCCTGCTGGAGAGGGGCAGGAGCCTCCTCTTCCCTCCTCCCCACAGCACAGCAATGAGGCACCAGCCAGGATGGGAGCAGGGCAATGTGCAGCTCAGGAACCAGTGGGGTGGGAAAGGCCCAGAGCTGGGTCCCCTTGGGCTGTGAGAGTCCCTCTGCAGCCCTGGGAAGCACCCAGAACTGTTGGGGGAGATGAAACAGGAAAGCCTTATCAATATGATTGCCTGGCAAAAGATTTTGAGAATATGGAAACTATAAGCGAGATTGAAATGAAAGCAAGCTTTGAGATCCCTCAGTTACTGAACAACTGGAAAACAATGGTGTGGCCAGCTGAAGGTGATCCCCTTTTGATGGAACAACACCCTCTGCCTGCAGACAGGCCCAAGGGTCAGAGCAGACCCTACAGCTTGGCAGAAGGGGCCCAAAGAGGAGTTTTTAGGGTTTAAAATGTAACACAGTATGGTGATGTAATGATTCTTATAGGCTGTATGGAAATGCTATAGGATTTGTATCTTGTACTAGATTGGTTAGTGAGAATGAGAATATTCAACACAGAGGATGATTTATTGTATTGTAACGAGAACCTCACTCTCTTATGCTTTTACTCTCTCACCCTCTCACCCTCTCTCCCCTCTCTTCTCTCATTCCTGCTCTGAGCTGTGTTTGGCAGCTCCCAGCAGGGCCCTGCACCCAGGCCCTTTGCAATGAACCCCAAATTCCAGACCTGGCTGCAGAGATCTCTGCTCTCCATCCATCCCCACCATCCTACCCCCAACACTCCTACACAGAACCATGGCCATGGCTGCTGTGCTGCTGGAGCCCCTGCACACACAGCCCAGGGCAGAGGCACATCTGGGGGCACAGCTGGGCTGCTCAGCACTCCTCAGCTCCCCATCCCCTCCTGTGCCCCCAGCCTCGGGATCCAGGGCTCAGGGAGGGCTGAGGAACAGAAATGTGATTTATTCTGTAATTGCTGATTTATAAATGTGATTTATTCTGTAATTGCTGAGTGTCTGTGCAGCACAGCAGGGCCTTTGCTGCCCCCATCACAGGGCAGGGGGTGCACAGGCAGGGCAGGGAGCAGGAGCAGCTGTGAGACAGCACCAGGAGCTCCTCAGCAGCCCCAGCACGTCTGGCTGCTCCCACAGCACATCTGGCTGCCCTCACAGCACATCTGGCTGCCCCCACAGCACATCTGGCTGCCCCCACAGCACATCTGGCTGGAGCCCAGGAGAAGCTGGATCCCCTTTCCCAGCTGGCAGTGCCAGAGGTGTGGGAGGTGAGCAGAAGGTGCAGCCTGGTCAAACTGATCCCTGCAAGTCTGGGCCACCACCTAAATTCTCCTGTCTGCCTGGCATCCCCAAAGCTCCCAGAGGTGCCCTGCAGCCCCTGGAATCCTTCAGGGGCCAGGAACACCCAGGGCAGCCACAGCTGCTGCCTCCCCACCAGCAAGCCCAGGGTGAGCTCTGGTGGAATGTGGGGACACAGGAGGGGAGAGGCTGCTCCAGCTGCTCTGCCAGAACAAAACCTGCTCCCCACATCTGGCACAGCTGCTTTGCAGGTCCTTGAGGAAGGGATTCATGCAGTCATCTGTGGGAACTCAGTGCATCCCTCCAGATGTCCAGAGTTGCTGAGGACCCCATTGGGGGGCTCAGAGACCCTGGCATGCTGCTCAGAACACCTGGGGATTTGATTTTGATCCTTCTAAAAAATTGCCAGCTTGGCATGGGGATGTGAAAGCCACACAAGTTTGAATGGTGTTGTAATAAAGTATTCACAGGGTGAAAATGTAGATTTTAGGATTTTTGGTATAAGGGTTATGGGGACAAGATGGAGGAATCAGGGTGTGTCTAGTCCTTCTTCTTTCTTCTTCTTGTTCTCCATTTCCTGCAGTGCTGTTGGCACTTTGGGATTGGTTTAGAGTAGAAGTGCACTGTCTAACACAGGTGATAGGTATTGGGAATTCAGTGTAAATATGTTATAGGTAGTTTGTAGTATAAAAGGACAACACAGAGTGCCTGTGGCTGCCCTGCTGAGCAGATCTCGGCTGGGCAGAAAGAAAATTTTATAGATAAGAATTAATAAACGACCTCAAGACCGAAAAGTGAAGAGCCCAGACTCATTCTTAAAAGCGCAGGCTGCCACAGAACCACCATCCCACACATCTCAGGGCAGAGAACAGAGAGCCAACCCAAGAGTCATCAAAACCCAGAAGCTCAAGGAGGGGAGCACAGAGAGGGAAGGGGCCCTTTTCCAGCGGGCAGGAGCAATCCTGCATCCCAGGCAGCTCTCCAGCCAGGAGCCAACCTGGCCAGGCACACAGCCAGTGCCACAGCATCCCCCAGGGATGTCCCAGCTGCCCAGGTTGATATTTGCACCCTGGCATTCCCAAACACATCCCATGGCTGCTCCAGGCTCTCCCTGCAGATGGGGAAACAGCCAGGGGAGCAGCTCTGGCTCTCCCAGGAGCAAACCCTGAGCTCCAGCACAGCTCCAACATCAGAGCTGCTCCCAAATATCACAGGCTGGCACTGGGGGGGTTACATCCTCTGCACATCTTGCTGAAAGACAAGAGAGCCCAGGATACAGAGCTGGGGTGGGGATGGACCCTTTAATCCCACCTTCATTTTCATCCCACCCTCAACAGGCAGTGCTGGGGAGGAACTGAAGTGTGTTTATGTTACAGAATGTTCCAAGAGCTCTCCTGTCCTGCCCACGGGGAGGGTCTGGGGGCCCCTCATCATCCCAGCCCTAGGGTCTGCAGAAAAACCCCACAAAGGCTCAAACTCCCTCTCTCATGGGTGTGTTTGTAATGCAGAGGAGAGGCCCTGGGCTGCCTGGGGTCACAGTCAGTGCTGCTGTCACCTCCTGCACAGGAGGGCTGAAGGACAACCCTGCCACAGCCCCCTCTGTCCCTCTGCTGATGCCAGAGCCCCACAGACACAGACAAATGGCACCAAAGCTCTGACCTGGACAGGCAGGAGCCAGCAAACAGCTGGGGTGGCCCTGCTCAGGGATCCAGGTCATTCCTAAGGCACTTCTGAGTGTTCCTCCTTTCAGGATAATCAAAACTCTTCATTTGCTCAGCTGAATCCATTTGCTAACATTCCCAGTGATCTCCATGTGCCACCCAGCAAAATTAAAGCTTTTTCCCAGCAACTTTATTTGCACCTGGGAAATACCAAACCAATCTGGGATTGCAACTGGGAGAAACCAAACCAAACCAAACCAACCAAACCAAACCAAACCAAACCCAACCCAACCCAATCTGGGATTGCACCTGGGAAAAACCAAACCAAATCAAACCAAACCAATCTGGGATTGCACCTGGGAGAAACCAAACCAAATCAAACCAAGCCAAACCAATCTGGGATTGCACCTGGGAAAAACCAAACCAAATCAAACCAAACCAAACCAAACCCAATCTGGGATTGCACCTGGGAAAAACCAAACCAAACCAAACCAATCTGGGATTGCACCTGGGAAAAACCAAACCACACCAAACCAATCTGGGATTGCACCTGGGAAAAACCAAATCAAACCAAGCCAAACCAATCTGGGATTGCACCTGGGAAAAACCAAACCAAATCAAACCAAACCAATCCAATCTGGGATTGCACCTGGGAAAAACCAAACCAAACCAAACCAATCTGGGATTGCACCTGGGAGAAACCAAACCAAACCAAACCAATCTGGGATTGCACCTGGGAAAAACCAAACCAAACCAAACCAAACCAAACCAAACCAAACCAAACCAAACCAAACCAAACCCAATCTGGGATTGCACCTGGGAAAAACCAAACCAAACCAATCTGGGATTGCACCTGGGAGAAAACCAAACCAAACCAACCCAAACCCAATCTGGGATTGCACCTGGGAGAAAACCAAACCAAACCAATACGGATTTTTCACTGCACAGCTCAGCCCACAGGACAGGCATCACCAAGCAGCTTCCTGAGCAAGCATCAAACAATTCCCTCCACAATCCCAGGCATCCTGAACCTCTGGGATGGGGCAGGGTTTGTACCTGCCCAGCCCTGAGTGTCCTGGTCCCTGTGGCAGCCCCAGCACCGTGGTTTGTGTGGCTCCTCTCAGCAGCTCTCCCAGCACTCAGAGCTGTTTATTTACACTCCCCTGTCTCCCAGGAGCTCCCCAGGCTCACACAAAGCCTCCTCTCTCTCTTTCTCATTGCAAAAGGCTTTTAAGAGGCAAACAGAGCAGTAATAAATGCTCTGTCTGTCCAGCTAAAGCACAGCTTGGGGTGAAAGTCCCAGGGGACAGGGCTTTCAAACTAATAATAAATAAATTATAGTAAAGGGTCTCTGTGGGGCTCCCAGGCCCAGAGCTTCCCCTGCCCTGCTCCCAGAGGGTTTGAGGCTCTCTGGCTGCAGAAATCACTCCTAACACACAACCCCAGTGGATTCAAATCCCCTCTGTCCTGCAGCACAGAGAGCCCTGAGATCAAACACGATCCCACGGGAAGCTGGGCATCTCCAGCCCCCCATAACAGGAACAGGGCAGACACAGACCCTCATCTCCTCCAGGCTCCAGATCTGGCTGCCATGAGCAGCCACCCACAGAGCCACCACCCATCTGTGCCCGTGCTCACAGGGGTCAGAGGATGAGGGAAGAGATGAGGATCTGACTCCATGTTTCAGAAGGCTTGATTTATTATTTTATGATATATATTATATTAAAACTATACTAAAAGAATAGAAGAAAGAATTTCATCAGAAGGCTGGCTAAGGATAGAAAAAGAAAGAATGATAACAAAGGTTTGTGTCTCAGACTCTCTGTCCAAGCCAGTTGACTGTGTTTCTGATTAATGGCCATTAATTAGAAACAACCCCATGAGACCAATCCCAGATGCACCTGTTGCATTCCACAGCAGCAGATAATAAATGTTTACATTTTGTTCCTGAGGCCTTTCAGCTTCTCGGGAGGAAAACTCCTAAGGAAAGGATTTTTCATAAGAGATGCCTGCACACCCATCCATCCCCCTGCTCCCCAGGGAACGAGCAGTGCTCAAAGGCAGAGGAACCCCCAGCACTCACGGGGCTGCTCCATGGCTCCCTCGCAGGTCAGATCCTCTCCAGCTGAGGAGATTCAGCTCCCAGAGCCTCTGCTCGTGGTACCACTGCAAGGGGAGGGGGAAATCCCAATCCAAACCAGTATAAAAATGTCCCAAGGGAGCAGAGATCCAGCTGGGGAGGTACAAATTAAACTGTGAGCTGGGGGAGATGGTGGTCCTGCAACAGCTCTGTTCTCTCCTGGCTCCCAACAGCAAAAATCAACTCCTCCTGACTTCCCCCCTCACATTCCAGCCTGGGTCTGACCTTAACCTGCAGTTCTCTTGGAGTCCCCAGCAAACTGCCCATTCAGCTGGTTGGCCTGGGAGTTAATGACTTTCTTTTAAAATTTAACACCGTTCTCCATCACAGATTCCAGCCTGCCAGCACCAGGGTCTGCCTTTGGCTGGATATTCAAATCCAAACACGTGCTTAGACAGTTATTCCAGGCAAAAGGGCAACATATGCACACAGAAAACCCACAGGCTTGGGGCTGCCTTTGGAACTAGAGAAACTCAATCAGGCTGGGAAAAATTATCTGGCTGCCCAGATGGTAAGAGGATTGCAGGAAGGAGGGTTTGGGCTATTTCAGGGCAATCCTGAGGGCAGATTTCTGGGATTAGGAGAGCCTGGCATATAGGGCAGGCACAGAAACCATTCCAGCAGTGGGAACAGTGCAGCCCCTCTTCCCCAGGGCCCAGCTGAGGTGCTGCTGTCCCTGGCACCACCTCTGCACAGGCACAGCTCAGCTTCTCCCTGGAAAACTCCAGTTAGGAGCCCAACAAAGAGGCAGACTGGCACATTGCAAATCCTTTTCCAGTCTGAGGCACAAAAAAGGTTTCTCCTCCTTCCAGGGTATTTTAGGTACACCACCCCTTCTCTGCCCACATCCCAGGGTGTGAGCATCCTGTTGGAGCCCAGATCTGAGCCAGAGCAGCAGCAACATCCCCAGCGTGGTCTCTGCTGCTGCCTTTGCTGTCCTGCAGCTCCCTTGTCTCCTCCTTTCCAGGCTGATGCACTCAGGACTCCACACTCCTGGAAAATGGAGCTGGGAGAGGACAGAGCCCTGGGTGTCAAACCAGCACTGCCCCAGCCTCATGGGCTGCTCCTGCTCACAGAACCATCCATCCCCTTCCACGGGGTCCCCACAGCCAGCACAGGATCCCAGCACAGCACTCAGCTCAGCTGCTGCAACATATCAGAGTCCTGGCAACATCCAGAGTCTGACACAAACTGTGTCCCTGCCTCTCCACAGCACTTCATGTGTTTGGCCTTTTGCACCCATCATTTAGGGTAACAAGTTTATGCTTTGGCTGATCTCTTTTCTAAACCTCCCTCTGTGCCCCTTCCCTATGAAATGCAGACTCTGAACATGCAAAGGGAGCAGCCACAGCCCTGCCTGGGCTCTGAGGGGTGTCTGCAGGAGCTCAGGATGGGAGCACAGAGCATTTCTAGGGCAGTCTGTGACAAACCCCACGTGAGCAGGAGCTGGCACAGCCCCTGGTGCCTCCCCAGGGATGCAGAGCACAAAACAGTCTCCATGCACAACCACTTGTGCTGTGCTCATCCTCCAACAGGGCCAGGCTTGCTGGAAACAGTTCATCTTGTCCCTTTGCCATTGCCAAACTGGCTGAAACCAAGGCAGCTGTGAGCACAGCATGGTTTGTGTAAGAGCTGCTCCATAAACCAGCTCCTGTCCAGGAGGAGAGCAGCAGGGAAAAGATGGGAGAGCAAGAAACTCTTGTTTTATTTCAGTTCAGGTTTTCACCCATCTGAACACTGTAAACCTGCAGAAACTGCCTGGCTTCTTCCCCTGCTGCCCTGGGGCTGGTTAGGGAGATATCCAGCTGGAATTCAGGAGAGGGATCCCTTTGAGCACAGGGATGCTCCCTGATCCCTCCAGACACATCCTGTACAGAGCATCTCCTCTGGGCTGGAGGAGCCTCCACCGTGAGGAGCAGCAATCACAGGGAGCAGCAGCCACCAGAGCACCACAGGCTGCCTGTGTGGGGTGGGTTCCCATCCTTGGCCAGGCTGGGCAGGGCTGGGAGCCCCTGGCACAGGGGGAGGTGTCCCTGCCATGGCAGGGGTGGCACTGGATGGGCTTTAGGGTCCCTTCCACCCCAAAGCAGGCTGGGGTTCCATGATTCTCTCCCCATTAAAGGCACACAGCTCAGTCTGATTGCAGGCTGAGAGGCTGCTCTCACTAATGGGGCATCATAAACTATTCTTTTGTTCTTTTTTTTCATCCTTTTTCCCCTTTTTCATCCTTTTCCCCTTTTGCCATGCCTAGCCGGCAGAATAACAGTGGGTTGGGCCCACACCTGACAATTTTCCCAGCTCAAGGCTTTGTCCTTGCTTTTGCATTTCCCTGGGGCAGTGGGAATTCCTCAGGCCAGGTGTTTAACACACACCTGTCTTGCACCTTAACCTGATTAAAAACCCAGTGAATTACAGCAGCACATCAGCTCACATCAGCACCATTCTCCTGCACTCTGAACCCTCAGTGACACACAAGAGCAGCACCATGAGACATTCCAGGTCTCTTAGAGGATGTCTGATCTGAGCATCCAGTCCTGCTGCAGCATTTTGACAAATGCTGAGTATTAATCCATTGTTGATTTATTTTAATGCAATAAAAACAATGTAATAACCAAGCTGGGTCTTTAGTGACCCTTCTCATAAAAGAGATCAGTTTCAATATAGCAAAAGGTCTCTTGGGAATTATGCTTTTGGCCTTAGAATGGTCAAATGGATCAAAGTAATGAAGTTAAAACAGCTTAGGAAGTTATTGCCTGTCACCTGAGCTGAACTGCAGTCTGGAGCTGCAGGAAATCGCTGAGCTCTCCTCTCAGGTACCTCTGCTCCCCAGCTCTGACACTGCTCTGCCTCCCAGTGAGCCAGGTTAGCTCACTGATTTCACAGAAAATCAAATATTTCTGGCATTTGGCACCCAAACAGATTTGGCATGTGATGGGGAGAGACAGATCAAATGCCAGAACTCTTAGACTGGTTTGGGATGGGAGAGACCTTAAAGCCCATCCAGTGCCACCCCTGCCATGGCAGGGACACCTCCCACTGTCCCAGGTGCTCCCAGCCCTGCCCAGCCTGGCCTTGGGCACTGCCAGGGATCCAGGGGCAGCCACAGCTGCTCTGGGCACCCTGTGCCAGGGCCTGCCCACCCTGCCAGGGAACAATTCCTCCCCAATATCTAACTAAGTGTATCCTCCTTCAGTTTAAAGCCATTGTCCTTTGTCCTGGGGCACAACAGAAGGGAAAAGTTGCCCTTTCTCTTGACAGAGATCTCCTTTGTCATCTGGATCATCATTATCTTCCCCATTGCCAGGCTGGACAGAGTAAACCAAGGGTCTCTGACATTTTTCTGTTCAGTTAAGCTGGTGTTAGAGTGAAGCTGCTGCTCCAAGGGCAGCTGCCTCATTTCTCCCCCAGAACTCTGATCCTGACTCCCCCCTTCAGCCCAGGCATGGGAACAGGCACACAGAGTCTCTCCAGCTGCAAGGGATCATAGCCCCACTCCCTTGCAGGACTAGAATGAAACCCTGTCACTCATCACATCCTCCAGATGTCCTAGGAGCTCTGGCAGCCTTGGTGCCGCACCACTTCCCCAGGGAGCCTGTGCCAGTGACCACCACCCTCCCAGTGAGGAGTCTTTACAAGAATATTTAAGGAGAAAGGATATTCAAGAATATTAAAGAAAATAAAAGCAGGGTCTGACAAAGCTCCTGTTTCATGTCAGAAGGTGATGTCTAGGGGAGAACACAACAGAGCAGGCACAAGACATTTTCCAAAATAGCTGCCCAGCCCTAAGCCACTTTCAATTCAAGGACTTTCCACTCCTGTAGGGTCAACTTTAATGTGCATTTGGCAGACATAGGAGGAGCTGGATCCCATTTTGTAGTGGCACACTACACCATTAGCCCACCTTACTGGGGCACCTTTAAGCCACTCTGTGGATTAATTGTTATGCTGGATCAATTAGCTGAGCACAACCTGATTATTGCCCATATTGTTTGAGTGTGATCCCATTACCCAGAATCAGGAAGGCATTCCCTTCCCTGCTCTCAGGTTGCTGTTGGTAATTGCTGCCCCAGATGTGCAGGGTGTCTCTGCTTCAGCCCACACAGCTGAGGAACGAGTCTGGACTCTTCACTTTTCGGTCTTGAGGTTGTTTATTAATTCTTATCTATAAAATTTTCTTTCTGCCCCGCTGAGATCTGCTCAGCAGGGCAGCCACAGGCACTCTGTGTTGTCCTTTTATACTACAAACTACATATAACATATTTACACTGAATTCCCAATACCTATCACCTATGTTAGACAGTGCACTTCCACTCTGAACCAATCCCAAAGTGCCAACAGCACTGCAGAAAATGGAGAACAAGAAGAAGGAGGAGGAGAAGGAGGAGAAGGAGGAGAAGGAAGAGGAGGAGGAGAAGAAGGAGGAGAAGGAGAAGGAGGAGGAGGAGGAGAAGGAGAAGGAGAAGGAGAAGCAGAAGAAGCAGAAGAAGAAGCAGAAGAAGAAGCAGAAGAAGAAGCAGAAGAAGAAGCAGAAGCAGAAGAAGAAGAAGAAGAAGAAGAAGCAGAAGCAGAAGCAGAAGAAGCAGAAGCAGAAGAAGCAGAAGAAGAAGCAGAAGAAGCAGAAGCAGAAGAAGAAGAAGAAGAAGAAGAAGAAGAAGAAGAAGAAGAAGAAGAAGAAGAAGAAGAAGAAAGGCTGGACATGCCCAGATTCCTCCATCTTGTCCCCATAACCCCCACACCAAAAATCCTAAAATCTACATTTTCACCCTGTGATCATTTTGTTTTTACACCATTCAAACCTGTGTGACTTTCATGTCCTCATACAAAGCTGGTAACTTGCTCCAAGGATCAGAATCAAATCCCCAGGTGTTCTGGGCTCTGTGCCAGGGTCTCTGAGCCCCCTGACGGGGTCCTTGGCAACTCTGGACACCCAGAGGGATGCACTGAGCTCTGACACCCGGGGAGCTGGGAGCACTCACTGTCCCTGTGTTACTGCAGAGCACCAGGATGGTCTGTGCAGGTGAGAGCACAGATGTCTGACCCTGCTGCAGAGCCCTGGCTGGAGCAGGGCACAAACAGAGCAAGATTCATGGTGCCACAAACCCGAGTGAACACCACCAGAGGTGACACAGAGGTCACCCTACAGCTTCCCTTCCCAAAGCACTTTCCAAAGGGAGTAACAAAGTTACAGTTAATGCAATAGTCCATCCACGCAGCTGAAAATAGCTCCTGACCTGGAACACAGGATTTGTCCAAGTCTCTGGCTTAGGTCACATAGGAAGGTCCACTCAATCAGCAGAATTTCAGGCTGGCACTTTTTTGACAGCTGAAACTGCTGAATTAGTTTACGGCTAAAAAAAGAATGCCAGGAAGATATTTTGAAAAGTGCTGCACTCGGAGGCCTTCATCAGAGGTGAGCTAAACTTAGAGGGGCTGAGGTAGGAAGAGAAGAGTGTGAGTGACACCTCTGAGGGACAGCTCCATCCTCTGGGGACCGGGCTCCTGCCTGCAGTGCCTGGCCTGTCCTGAGGGGAAGGAAAAATGGGATCATTCCAGGCACCAGCTCTGTTAGAGCCCTGATGCACTTAAACATTTAGAGATTATAATGACCAAGCAAAACCTTGTTTCCTTTTAAAAAGGATACTGCCAAGTGTTTCACATTCATTCTTCTTCCATAGCCAAAAGGAAAATGAATTTTAAAAACGGAGCAGTCGTAGACAGTCTCCCAAGGAAATTTAAATTGGGAAGTGCAAACCATCCAACAGCAGTTTGGGATGAGTCCTTGTGTCTCTGAGTTATCCAACATCAGTTTGGGATGTGTCCCTGTGTCTCTGAGTTATCCAACACCAGTTTGGGATGTGTCCCTGTGTCTCTTCCTTCATCCACACCACTTTTGGGATGTGTCTCTGTGTCCCAGCCTTCATCCAACATCAGTCAGGGATGTGTCCCTGTGTCCCTGCATTATCCAATCCCAGTTTGGGATGAGTCCCTGTGTCCCTGCATCATCCAACACCAGTTTGGGATGTGTCCCTGCATCACCCAACACCAGTTTGGGATGTGTTCTTGTGTCCCTGAGTTATCCAACACCAGTTTGGGATGTGTCCCTGTGTCTCTTCCTTCATCCAACACCAATTTGGGATGAATCCCTATGTCCTTGCATCCTCCAACACCAGTTTGGGATGTGTCCCTGTGTCCCTGAGTCATCCAACAGCAGTTTGGGATGTGTCCCTATGTCCCTGCAGCATCCAACACCAGTTTGGGATGAGTCCCTGTGTCCCAGCCTTCATCCAACATCAGTCTGGGATGTGTCCCTGTGTCCCTGCATTATCCAATCCCAGTTTGGGACATGTTCCTGTGTCCCTGCATCATCCAACACCAGTTTGGGATGTGTCCCTGTGTCCCTGCATCACCCAACACCAGTTTGGGATGTGTCCCTGTGTCCCTGCATCACCCAACACCAGTTTGGGACATGTTCCTGTGTCCCTGCATCACCCAACACCAGTTTGGGATGTGTCCCTGTGTCTCTTCCTTCATCCAACACCAGTTTGGGACAAGTCCCTGTGTCCCTGGGTTATCCAACACCAGTCTGGGATGTGTTCCTGCATCACCCAACACCAGTTTGGGATGTGTCCCTGTGTCCCTGCCGTGTGTCCCCTGTGTCCCCTGCTGTTGGCTGTGCCTCCTAAGGGCTGTCCTGTCCCCCTGAGTCACCCGAGCCCCGGCTCCGTTCAGCACTAACGAGGGCAGAGGTGTGAAGTGACTCAGGGCACAGGAAGGCACTGAACGCTTCTCAGGCCCTCACAGTGAATCCTGCAGCCCCAAAACATTCTGAGCAGAGCAGGCAGAGCCCAGAGGGAAGGGTTTGCTCCCATGTCCTGGCACATCTCATCCCTGATTCTACAAGAGGAAGAGTTACTGCATCAGCAGCCTCTTATTTACAGGGCTTGGATGGCTCCCATCCAAACAGGGCTTCAGGAGTGCTGGAAACAATTCAGGTGTTCCACCATGACTGTTCTACATCAGAATACTCTGTATTTTTGTAGTAATATTTTTTCTTTGGCCAAGATAATACTGAAGTGTCATTTTCACAGAAGTCAAGTGAGATTCAAGCCCCTCTGTGCTAACAGTGGGTTCTGAGGAGTACAAACACTGCTGGGTCAGCTCTTTGCCTGCAGCTAAACCATAAATGTCACATTTTCGTGCAATTTTGTGAAAAACAAGGAGGTTAAAGGAGTGCCCACCCTCACTGCAGGCTTAAAACTCACAGCGTTCATCTACTGACACCAGTGCAGAGGCATTGAACAGAATCACAGAATCACAGAACGTGGAAGAGACCTTGAAGATCCTCTCATTCCACCCCTGCCATGGCAGGGACACCTCCCACTGCCCCAGGCTGCTCCCAGCCCTGCCCAGCCTGGCCTTGGGCACTGCCAGGGATCCAGGGGCAGCCACAGCTGCTCTGGGCACCCTGTGCCAGGGCCTGCCCACCCTCACAGGGTGTTTTCTTAATATCTAACTCAAAGCATTTAAATCTAAATCTGTTATAGCCTTTCCCTGGGGTACAGAAGGACAATATTGATTGTCCCATGGTTTTGCTTTCCCTCTCAGGCTGGGCTGAGCTGCTGCTCCTCTGTCACTGTATTTATACCTGTGCTATGTGCAACAACATTTTTGTTCCAGTGTAAAATGTGACTCACAGCAGTAAATTTGAGCACTGCATGCTCAACATCCTCTGTGTTTTACACATGACAGTGAAACAAGACTAGAAAGCTGATTTAATATAAAGGCTCTGGACCTACAGGATATAAGGCCAGGATGGATGGCTGCCCCCGGATCCCTGGAAATGTCCCTGGAAGTGTCCCAGGCCAGGCTGGACTGGGCTGGGAGCAGCCTGGGACAGTGGGAGGTGTCCCTGCCATGGAATGGGCTTCAATGTCCCTTCCTGGGACTCAATGTACCAACCTCCAGACATTGTCATTAAAAACAAATACAGACTCACACCAGGGGCCAGGGAGGAGAGCCTGCTGTGTCCAGAGGACTCACAGAGCTGGATGAATGGAGCAGCTTTGGGTTGAATCCCTGGATTTGAGCAGCCCCCATTCCTGGCTCTGCTCCATCCCACCCCTTCCCCAGGCATTCCCACACCACCACCTCGCTTGGTTCTCAGTTCATGGACAAAAACACCTCATGCTCTAAAAAAGCTTCTTTTTCTAAGAAACCAAAATGAGCAGCAGTGGCTCCCAAGGGCTCTGAGCCACCCTCCCTGTGTGGCATTCACATCCTCTGATGAAATCCCTTCACCCAAGATTTTTCTCCTGGGAAACTGAGAAGCCTCAGAGAAAAGGAAAACAATTCTTATCTCATTTGCTTCTCCTGTGCTGTGCTCATGTGCAATGTGTTTGGAGATTGTTTACCCACAGGTGATTGTTCCATTGCATTCTGCTGGGAGTTGTTTTCACTCTTTGGCCAATCAGGGCCAAACTGTGCTAGGACTCTGAAAAGAGTCATGAGTTTTCATTATCTTCTTAGCATTCTGTAAGTATTCTTTCTGTATTCTTTAGTATAGTATTCTTTCATAGAATATAGTATATTCTTCAATAGAATATAGTATTATATATAATTAATATATAATTATATCAACATATTATATTAAAATATATTAAATATATTCTTTAACATAATATAGTATTATAAAGTAATAAATTAGCCTTCTGAGAACATGGAGTCAGATGCATCATTCCTGCCTTCATTGGGGCATTCCCAACAAATACAAAACCCCTGTCCAGGATCTGAGTCTGCCATGGGCACTGTCACAATAGGACACAAAATGAACACTCACATGCTGAGATGTCCAAGGCAAAAAAGGTGCATTTATTTCCAGACCTCACTATTTATAGAATTCCAAAAGTGACCATGGATTAGAGGATGAGATCGCCACCTCTCCGACCACACTGGTCAAACCAACAGTCCAATTCTCTCCTCCTCCAGAAAGGACTGCAAAACAATCATTATTTACATGAAAAGTCAGTGAGAAACTCTATTTTAAAAATGTAAACATCAGAAGGCTTAGAAGAACTTCAGAACAGGGTGACAGTCGCTGTCACAGCAGCTCAGTGTGCCATGGTCACAGCCTCAGTGTGCCACTGTCACAGCAGCTCAGTCTGCTGCCTGTGAATGTCCCTCCCCAGTGCCAGCACTGCCCCACCAAACAGGTGGGGAGCAACAGAGCACATGGAAAGGAGCTAAAACCAAAATGTACACACCGTTTGTACAGCAGGGATGGAGTTTATTAATCCAGTGGAACTGGAACATTTGTGCTCAGTGTGTGCTTCCCACAGCACAGCGTTATGTCCACCACTGTTGCCTTCACCTGGGCTCACAAGCTTCTGTCAACTCTCCCTGCAACAGAAACGCTGCCCTTGATAACAGGGAATTCCCATTTCCCATGGAAAAGAGCTCTGCCGTCAATCACTGCTCACAATTTCAAGTATCACAGCATTAATCTGCTTTCTTGCACTCTGAGCTTATTTAATTACCTGGTCAGGTTATCAACAGGGATAAAGTCTCGTGGAATTACAGGGTTTAGGCCAGGCATGGGGTCAGTGGGGCAGGGATGGAGGAGCTCACAGCCCTGTGCCCTCACACAGCAACAAGGGAAGAGGCCAGACACCAGTGTGGGGTAAAACAGCTGTTATTTCCCATTGGAAATGATGCAACTTTCCGAACTAATTGTTTTAATTAATTGCAACCAGTGCCCACTTTCAGCTAGCACTATTTAAGTTTCTTCACAGGCTCTTACAATTTCTTTGATCACTAAATAACCAAAACCTCAAGTTTGCTAAAAGTAACCCTGCCAAGCTTCAATAAACAAAGCCAAAGGGAGTTGGAGATTGGACATCTGGGATCTTAAATTTATGACCCTTCAAGGGTGTTGAAGCAAGCAGAAAATGCAGATGAGATTAAGGCCTGGAAAACTGGAGATTCCCTGACTGAGAAAAAGATTATAAAAGTAATAAAGTATGGGGACCAGATTAGCGTGAAGTGTGAGAAATTAACAACCAAGAGCAGAGAAAACGGTAACTAATGAAGAGAATTATGTAACCTAGAGCCAATGAACACTAATTTGTTTGCTAAAAATATATAAATAAATTGAAAAGGTTTGTATTAGTGTTGGTGCAGAGGCTGGAGCTTTGTCAGCCACGCACAAGGATACAGTAATGCCTTAGTCACTAACAGTGTCACACAGCCTTGGAGCGAGCCTTACTGATCCCAGGGACTTTGGGGCACCTTGGGAACAATCCCAGAGGCACCAGCTCTGCCCAGGGCTGCCCCAGCTCTGCCCCAGGCTGTGCCTGTGCCTGGCCCTGCTCCGAGCCCTGACAGCCCCTCAGGGACAGCGGTGTGACCACCTGAGCCTGTCCCTGCACCTGAACCTGTCCTGTACCTGCACCTGTCCTGTCCTGTACCTGTCCCTTCACCTATAGCTGAACCTGCCCCTGCACCTGTCCTGTCCCTGCACCTGAACCTGTCCTGCACCTGAACCTGTCCCTTCACCTACAGCTGAACCTGCCCCTGCACCTGTCCTGTACCTGCACCTGAATCTGTCCTTGTTCCTTCACCTGAACTTGTCCCGCACCTGTCCCTGTCCCCTCACCATCACCTGGCCTTACACCTACACTTGTACCTACACCTATAGCTATGCCTGTCCCTATCCCTGCCTTTATCTTGTTCCTATTCCTGCTTCTCCTCCTTGTCCTTCTCCCTCTCTTTCTTTTCCCTTTCCTTTCCCTTTCTCTTTCCCTTCCCGCTGCCCGCCCCTCAGGCGCCGCCGCCATTTCCCGCCGTGTGGGCAGGGCCGCGGTGCGCGCCGGGAGCGGGCGGGGCGGCGGCGGAGCGCGGGCTGGGTACGGCCGGGCCGAGAGCGCCGAGTCCCGAGGGGATCCCCCTGTCCTGAGGGGAAAGCGCCTGTCCCACCGCGATCCCCCTGTCCTGAGGGGATCCCGCCTGTCCCACCGCGATCCCGCCCATCCCCGCGCCCCTGACGCCGCGTTTGCCTTGCAGGAGGCCCAGGATGGCGGAGAGACCGGAGGACCTGAACCTGCCCAACGCCGTCATCACCCGCATCATCAAGGAGGCGGTGGGTGCCGGGCCCCGCGGCCCAGCGGAGCCCCGGGAGATCCCGGCCCTGGAGGCCCCGGCCCCGGCCCGTGCTGTGTCCCCGCCCGCGGGCCTCTGCCCTGGGCTGTCCCCCTGGGGTACCGGGGCTGCGGCCCCCTCACTGCAGCTGTACCGGTGCAGCTCCCGCAGTGGCACTGTGAGAACCAGGCCCCCTAAAACTTCAGCACACAAGTCCGTGTCTATATAAAAATCCAGAATAATTCCCAGTGGTTAGTTTACTTGGTTTGGTCTGGAGCTGTGAGGTGTTGCTGGGTGGGCCTGGGCCTGGCAGGCATGTCAGGAGCTGGGCAGTCACAGGATGAGTTACCTGCAGACAGCGGCCAGACCCCAAATGCCAGAGTCACTGGCTTCTGCTCAGCTCTGTACCTTTGGGGGACACATTCCCACTGCCCTGGGCTTCCACTGGGAGCAGAGCTCCTGTGACAGCACCCCAGAGCAGTTCCCAGTTCTTCTGAGCCCTCTGAGTGCCTTAACACACTGGCACTTCAGTTTTGGAGTTTGTTTTATGCAGCTGCTGATAAAAGTTGTATTTGTTTTTCAGCTTCCTGATGGAGTCAATATTTCCAAAGAAGCCCGGAGCGCGATCTCCCGAGCAGCGAGCGTGTTTGTGCTCTATGCAACATCATGGTAAGGACTTGGTGCAGCAATCACTGGGGCACTTGATTGATAATTCATCTCTGCTGGCCTGAGGACTCTTTCCCAGTGTTGTTTTTCTGTATTTTCTGTTTATATAAATAAACCAGTCTGCCAGGCTGCAGCAGGTGGGTTGGACTGCTCAGAGCAGCCCGTGGGAAGGTAGCTGGGCTCTGAACACAGCCATGTCCCAAAAAGAGGGGTCCCAAACTGCCATTAGCCTTAGAATGTGGCTGCACAGCCTTCCTGGCAAAGGCAGGGGCACTTGACTCACTGTCAGGCTCTTCATCATGAAGCTGTGTTAGGGCAAGAGCTGCCACAGAGGGCACAGTCACATTTTGGGGTGGTTTGGCATAATCTCTGCAGGCAGTCACTTCTCTTGTGGCAGGTGCTTCTAGGGCTGTGTGGAACTGTCACAGTCAAGGTTCAGGCTTTCTCCTGCTCATAGAAAAGGTCTGTGCAAGCAGAAACTAACACTGTGAGAAAGCACAGACAGCCAGTGTAAACAAAAATGTCTCAAACCTTCTTTAGTAAATGATAAAAAAACCCTAAATGTTTTGTGGATGGCTTCTTTAAGTTGCTTATGACTTGATTATTAAAGTCAAGATGGAATTGCTAACAGTTCCCTATTACCTCTCTTTTTGGTTCTCCCTAGTGCAAATAACTTTGCCATGAAGGGGAAGAGGAAAACCCTGAATGCTGGGGACGTGCTCTCTGCCATGGAGGAGATGGAGTTCCAGAGATTCGTGGCCCCTCTGAAGGAATCCCTGGAAGGTACCGTGCTCCATGGGTGCCCAGGGACTCTGAGGCACTGAGTCCTGTTTCCTCCAACGCTGGACAAGCAACACTTATTGCCTGTCTTGTTTCTCTTCTCTTTGCCCAGCATCCTACACTGCAGTTTGCCTGGGGAGTAACTAATGTGCACCTTAACGGGACTGGGATAACATTATTGCACAACTGATGAGGATTGAGAAAGTCTCATCTGCTCTCACTCCCCTATTATGTTATCTAAGGAAAGCCGTAGGTGCTGCCTGTAAATGTGACCTCCTGCATCCTTTTCAGCATTTTTCTGCTGAAATTTAACCTGATTTCCTATGGAGCTGCTCAGCACAGCTCAGCTCGTAGGGTGAGTTGTGCTCTGAGTCCCCTGCTCCCCTCCAAAGCCAGGAGAGCAAGTGGATGTTGGATCTCAGCCACTGACCTGTCTGTGCTGTGCCAAGCCCTCACTGTTCTCTCTCCTCAGTTTACAGGCGGGAGCAGAAAGGAAAGAAAGAGGCCAGGAAAGATAAAGACAAGAAGGCAGACTCGGAGGAGCAAGATAAGAGCCGAGAGGAGGACAATGATGATGATGATGAAAGGATGGAGGAGGAAGAACCAAACGATGAGGAAGAGGTGGACAACTGAGCTGGCTCGTGGGCAGGGGCTGGGGTGTGTTCAGAGGGATGTAAAGGCTGTAAATCGACCTTGCTGCATCCCCTTTAGAGCTTTGCACTGCCCCTCTGTGGCCTGTCCCTTTTGGCTGGAATTTGTACATAAAGGACTGTGCTGAAGCTTTTCCCTGGCACGGTGGCTCCTCCCTGTGCCTGGTGGGCTTTGGCTCTCCCCAGGCTATGGGCAGGCACTTCCTGGGCTTTTGATGCTGGGCTGGCTCTGAAAGAGAGGAAAAAAGCAGTGGTGGGTGCTCAGTGCAGAAACTGGCCAGGAGAACATGAGAGTCTTGAAGATGAGGGGCTGACTCCATTCACAGATCACTTCTGGGGTGTAGAATGTAGGTGATGATGTCCAGAGGCTTGGGAGCTGCACATTGAAGCTTTTGATCCAGTTGAGTTGTTTGTTTCCCTTTGTTTCCTTGCATCCTGGCTGAGCCTCCTCTGCCTGCTGTGCTGTGACAGTGACACTGTGTCCTCCAGCCTCAGGGTGGCTGCACAGGGACCACGAGTTCACTCACTGACTCACCCAAACTAACCCAAATCTGAAAAACACGGGGTAAACTGTGCAGTGACAGTGCATTGAGAGACAAAGAGGAGATGATTCAAAATGTGGAGCACAAGGAGGGCTCAGATGAGGAGCAGGGCTGAAAACAGGTGGCTTTGTGCCATGCTGGGGGTGTGACAGCTCAGTGCCACACTGGGGTCTGGTGGTCTCACCTGCAGCAAGCTGAGATGTGCTGGAGCAGAGTGGGGAATTGTGGTTGTCTTTTCCCCTTTTCCCAGTTGGGATGGGCTAATTCCATCCCAGGGGTGCCTCAGGGAGGGCAGCGGGGCAGGGGCTGTGTGCCCACCCAGGGGCCCTTGTGGCTTCACAAAAGGCCCCTGCAGGAAGGAAGGGTTGAGAGAAGCTCTTGGTGTCCCTTGTGCTGGTGTAGGTTTGTGCTTTTCCACTTGAACTCTTAGTTCTGATGCCTTTTCTCCCTCAGGAAGTTTTAGATACATTTAAAACCCCCAGGTTTTGATGATGTGCAGTTTTGAAATAGCACTTGTGAGGAATCCTGGATCCTTTCCACCAAAAAATGGTGGCAGCTGCCCACAAGAACCACCCTGCCCTCCTGCTTTTCTGGCTCACTAGATTTTGACACGCACACAAGCCCAGCTTCTGAAAAGAACTGAACCAACACAGATTTTCTGCTGTCTAGTTTCTGCTGGCATCCAGTCAGGCTGTTCAAAGCCTGAGCTGATGATGTGTTCCCTGATGATTTATTCTGATAAACACCCACCTTCCAGCTCTTTTCCTCTTTTTTTATTTTTTTCTCTTCAGCACATATCTGGGGTGCATATTCTGGAAGGGAATGAGATCTAAATAAAACCAGCTTTTTTTTACAGAAATGGGTGTCTCATATTTTGGTCAGTTATAAAATGAGCAGGTTGTGGTTGCATCAGTGGGATGGGAGCAGGAAATGCTCTGGTTTCTGGAGCAACCGACATGGAGGAGGATGAAGGGACGATGAAGGCTGCTGCAGCCTGGCCTGTGTGAGAGGAGGAGGGACTGTGGAAAGGAGGAGGGGATTTCCAGGTCGCTGATGTTTGCTGGGGGAAGGAGCTGTCAGCTCCAGGGAGAGGCTCCAGGCTGGGGGGATCATCCAGGATCTGGATCCAGGGTTTCTGCACCGGAGTGAGCCAGGGAATGGTGCTTTGGTGGGGGAGCTGCAGAATTCCTGCACTAAACCTGATCCTGGCATCTCCCCTGCTCTGAGAGACCAAGGCAGGGCTCTGGGCTTCCCCCAGCACCCCAAACCCTGCTCCAGGTGCCTCTGCAGCACCCCAAACCCTGCTCCACACCACCACAGCCTCTCAGCCATGCTCCTTAAACCAAACACTGCAGCACTCCAAACCCTCACAGCAGCCCAACGCCCTGTCCCAGCCACTCCAGAATCCTAAAACCTGGCTCCAGGTCCTCCCACAGCACCCTAGAACTGGACTGCATAGCCCTCCAGCACCCCAAAACCCTGCTCCATGTCCCCCTCAGCACTCAAAACCTAGCTCTGGGTCCTGCAGCACCCCAGAACTTTGCTCCAGCCTCCATGAACCCCCAAAACCTGCCTTCTTCCCCCCATCATCATCCCAAAAGCCCTGTTCCGTGTCCTCCAGAACACCAAAACCTGGCTGTGAGTCCCCCTGCAGCACCCCCAAACCTGGCTCCAGGTGCACCCCGGGACTGGATTGCTTGGCCCCAGCACCCAGAGCTGCCCCCGCAGCACCCCGAGGCCGTGCCCCGTGCCCCCCCTCCGGGCCCATCCCTGTCCTAGACCCCAAATCCCGGCCCCAGACCCCCAAATCCCGGCCCCAGACCCAAATCCCGGCCGCAAACCCCCAAATCCCAGCCCCAGACCCCCAAATCCCGGCCCCAGACCCCCAAATTCCAGCCCCAGACCCCAAATCCCAGCCCCAGACCCCCCAAATCCCGGCCCCAGACCCCAAATCCCGGCTGCAGACCCCAAATCCCAGCCCCAGACCCCCAAATCGCGGCCCCAGACCCCAAATCGCGGCCCCAGACCCCAAATCCCGGCCCCAGACCCAAATCCCGGCCGCAAACCCCCAAATCCCGGCCGCAGACCCCAAATCCCGGCCCCAGACCCCCAAATTCCAGCCCCAGACCCCAAATCCCAGACCCAGACCCCAAATCCCGGCCGCAGACCCCAAATCCCGGCCCCAGACCCCCAAATTCCAGCCCCAGACCCCACATCCCGGCTCCGCCGCCGCCCCCGTCCCCCCGCGCCGCCTTTCCCGCGCTCCGCCGCGAGACTTCCCGCCAGCCCCTCCGCGGGGGGCGGGGCTATGCTGATTGTGGGCGTGGTTATGCAAATCACGGACACTGTCGCACGGCCGCAGAGGACGCGCTGATCGGTGAGTGCCGGGACCGGCACCGGGAACCGGACCGGGAGCGGGGCTGGGAGTGGGCACCGGAGCTGGGGCCGGGGCGTCCGCGCCTCCTCCGCTCCCCGAGCTCGGCCCCTTGCAGGGCTGCCGGAAAATGACTGCAGGGACGGGGCCCGGCCGTGCTTGGGTGCAGGCAGGAAGCGCAGCCCCGGGTAACGCAGTAAGGACAGCCCGGGTTTTGCTCCGTTTTTGCTCCGTTTTTGCTCCGTAACCGTGGCAACGGCGGGGCACGCACCGAGCAGCGTGTGATGCTGCGAGCTGGCGTCGGTCCGGAGATCCCTCTTGTCCTGGGGTGTAATTCCAGACCCCGGAGCATCCCCGCTCCCGTCCTGGAGCGAGAAACCTGCCCTAACAGCTTCACCTTCGTAGGTAGCTCTTAATTAACCCTGTAACAGCTTGGCCTTCATTAGTGGCTGTTAATTAACCCACGGCTCCGTTTTGTGCCTGGGGAGCTCCACTTTCCTAGAAACACTCCAGTCCGTCCCCAGCCCAGCTGGGATTTTGGGATCCTGCATGTCCGTGGGATTTAGCTAAATAATTGTGCTGACGTCTGAGGCCACGCGTGCTTGTGTGTCCTGAAATGCTGGGACACCTCTTGCTGCCAGGATGAGGGGAGAGGAGGGAACGAACCCTGCCAGCTCCTGGGAGCCGGAGCAGCGCCGGCTCTGTCTCCAGCCCGTCCGAGGGCCGGCGTGTGCCGGGTTCTCCCGTTGGGAAGGCGCTTCCCGTCCCTGGAGAGCAGCGAGGAACCGGGGCAGTGCCGCGGGCACGGGCCGGGCACGGGCTGGGCACCGCTGCGGGTTCGGCTGCTGCGGCTTTGGACCGGCCCCAGTGGAAGGAGCAAAGGTGAAGCCGCTCTGCTGCCGACCTGTCCCTGAACTCCTCCGGTGTGCGCGGAGCAAAGAGCTTTAGAAAGTCCGGTTTGGGCCCTGGGTGTTGGGGAAAGGTTAATTTGCTCTGCCGGGATCTCGGGAGGGGCAGCCCCAGCCCAGGGTGGCGCAATGTCCCCGTGGCCGTGCCCTCCTTCCCCGCTGTGCCCCCTGGTCCCGCCGGGTGCCCTGGGTGGGCAGCAGCTCGTCCTGGCCGTGGGGCTGGGAAGGAGGACCCGGGACCCGCCCGTGCCGCTCTTATCTCGGCCCTGCAATCCCGGCCGGCGCCGTCTCCTCCTCCTCCCGAGCGCGGTTTCGGCAGCTGTGGCCTCTATCTGTCCCATGCAGTCAGGTGCCGCTGGTCCCACCCGGCCCCCTCCCCTCCCTCGGCTGGGATTAACTGTTTAAAGCATTTTTTGGATTCTCGAGGTGGGTTTTGTTCACTGAGCCCTTTGTTTGCCATTGCCGGGAGCCCTGCCTGGAGCCAGGCGCCTGCTGGAGCTGCCAGCTCCGGTTCACCCGAGGGCTGTCCCCTTCCCTGGAGCAAGCAGCGTTCCAAGGGCTAAAAATGGCTTGCCAAGGGATGCCATGACGCTGCCAGGTTCCTGTCAGCTGCTCTGTATCCCCCATGAGCACCACCTGATGTTTTTATTGGGGTTTTTATACGTGTAAGCCTCTAACCAAGAGGGGCCTTTCCTCATCCCCAAGCAGAAGCGATTCCCTGGGGTATGAGAGGCTCGATTCCAGCCCTGGACTGAACACAATTCCCCTTTGTTCCAAGTGTCCTGTGCACTGGGCTGCTCTGACAGAGTTTGGCTCCACATTAGAACATCTTAAGGGTTTTGAGTGTGTAAAATAGGTGAAACACTTCATATTAATGGTTTTCCAGAAGAACTGAGCCATCTCCCAGCTCTGTTACTGGCTGATGTCGTGAGTGCTGGTGTAAAACTTTGTGTCCTGGATTCTGTGCTGGGAGCTGGAGCTGTGCCTCCAGGGGCACTCTGATCGCACTCTGTTCTCCAGGGACAGTTTGGACACAGGCTGGGCGTCAGAGAGGTTTAATGACCCCTCCTGGGATGGACCAAGGCTGCTCCATCTCCCTAGGGAGGCCCTGCCCTGCCCAGGACCCTCACAGGAACCCACCTGCTCTTTCAGAATCCCATCTCAGCTCCCTCAGGCTCAGCTCCCCAAACCCCACACTGTCCAGCAGGCACTTTGCTTTGTCTCCCAGGGCACCCCAGCTCCTCTGCACGGGGCATTCAGGGGATGTGGCCCTGTGTGAGCAGCCAGCAGTCCCTGGAGCTGCTCTGCACAAACAATCCCTTGCTGGGGTCGTGCAGCTGCTGCTCTGCACTGCAGCCAAACACCTCGTCCCAGGAGAGCTCCCTTCCCACGGCCCTCCCACCACATCCACCAGCAGCCTGGTGGGGGGAATTGAGCCCTCATGGAAATGTAATTCTTAATGGGCTGATCACAGAATTATTACTAGATCTGCTGGAGAGTAAAACATTGCTACAAAAGAAGCTTCAGCCATGAGATAACTAATGATCAATTTATGTGTGAATTTTGTTATCTCTGAAATCAGCTTTGCCTAACTCCATGGTTTTCTTTATCCAGCAGTAAGTGGCCATTGGAGTTGTTTAACTGTGAGAGTTGTGTGAGAGCTTTAGAGCCCTGGATGGTCCCGTGCCTCCAGTGCCCCTGCTCTTCTGGAACTGCCCCTTCACACTGCAGCCATAAATACGTGGTGCTGCACAGAATCATGGAATGGTTTGGGTTGGAAGGGACCTTAAAGATGACCCAGAGCAGCTCTGTATCCTTCCCATACAAAACCACAATTCCTCAGCACTAAGGAAAAGTGAAATGAATGAAGAATGACCCTCTTGGGGCTCAAGGAAAGGAACCTGCAGAGGGTGAACGTGGTTCTGCTAGGGGGGTTGTCAGTGGCTGGAAATGGGGGTTTCATACACAGAACTGGGGGGTTTGTAGGGAGGAGTCAGTGACACCCCTGTTAATGGGAAGGGCTGTGACTGCTGATGGCCGTCCTGCAGCACCCAGAGTGCCCGGGGTAGGTGGGGCTGCCTGGGCTGCAGCTCATGGCCTGGCACGGGACAGGGCCAGTCCTGCAGGGCTGCCTGGATCCCAGCCCCTCCTCACGTGTGCCAAGAGCAGCAGCTCACCAGGGCCCCTCTGTTTGTTTTGGCGTTTCAGAGTCTCCCTCCCTGACAGCAGAGCCCACCATGCAGGCAGACTCTGTTCTCCACAGTGGCTACTTCCACCCCGTGCTGCGCTCCTGGCAGGGCACAGCCACCACCTTTGATGCCTCCAACCTCATCTACCCCATCTTTGTCACGTGAGTGAGCCCCAGCTCTGGGGGCAGGGGTGGACCTGGCTCAGGGGGTCTGGCTGGGCCCATCCCTGCACGCCCTGAGCTCCTAAACAGGTGCAGAGCTGCTGTGGACAAGTCTGGGGGAGAGGCTTCCTTCTCACATCTCTGTCCCATCCACCTCCCCACAGTGACAGCCCTGATGCCGTGGAGCAAATTCCCAGCCTTCCTGGACAAGCCAGGTATGAATCCAGCCCCCCAGTCACTGCTGTGCTGTGTCTGGGGAGGGTACATTTATGCCCTGAGCATGAGCCAGGGGGAGGCTCCCAACCCTCTGGTTCCTGCTTTGGAGATCCCCACATCAGGCAAGGTGGGAATGTTCATCCACTGAGGGAGTGGAGGGAATCATGCAGGGAATGCTGGCAAAGTGTCAGTGCTGGGAGGGACAGCACCAGGGGCTGGCTGTGTCCCAGAGCACTCCCAGGCTGTGTGGGCTGGGCACACAGGGAGGCTGGAAGGGTTTCCAGCAGCAGCCAGAAAAGCTCTGCAAGGATGTGGGGTCTGGTCCTGCACTGGATCCCACTGGACTGGCAGCTCCCTCTGCATCTGCTGAACATGGCAGGGCTGTGGGCAGGGGAGCTGGGATGGGAAAGGGGCCTGGAGCTGCACCAGGGCCACCAAGATAAGGGATCCAAGGGCAGGGTATGCCCATCCCTCCAGAGCAGTGTCCCTGCTGGGCTGATAGCATTCCTGGAGCCCCAGATAAGGGCTCAGATTGTTCCTCCCAGTGTTCAGGCAACACCTCCCCTGTAGCTGCAGGCACTGCCTGGAGATGCTGGATTGCTCCCAGGGCAGCAGCATCCCAGTGCCAGGGCAGCTGTCCCCACGGGGCAGCTCTGGGTGCCTGGCAGCTGCTGCCCTCTGCCCTGCAGGTATGGAGTGAACAAGCTGGAGGGGATGCTGCGGCCCCTGGTCGAAGACGGCCTCAAGTGTGTGCTCATCTTTGGGGTGCCCAGCAAGGTGCACAAGGTCAGTGCATGGTGTGGGGGTGCTGGGAGAGCCACAGGGCTGTCAGAGCAATGGGGGCTGGGTGGGAGTGGTCTCCTGATCAAACAGGAGCAGTTCAGGGTCTCTGGCTGTGATATGATAGGATATTATCACACCCAGAAAGTCCCCAGAGCTCTGCAGGTGACCCCAAAACCTGCCCTAGCTGCCCATCACCCTTTTCCCTCAGTGGAGTCCCACCATCCAGCCTTACAGCGTCCCACAGTTCAGGAAATGCTTCCTGGGCAGAGCTTCTGCCATGGAGGAGCCAGTGGGAAGTGTCAGCTGTGCATGCTGAGGTGTTTGTGTCCTCACAGGATGAGAGAGGCTCTGCTGCTGATGCCGAGGGCACTCCTGCCATCCAGGCCATCAGGAAGATCCACTCCACCTTCCCAGAGCTGCTGATTGCCTGTGATGTCTGCCTGTGCCCTTACACTTCACATGGGCACTGTGGTGAGCAGGGGCCTGTGAGAGCCTCTGGGATTTGCCATTTTCTGCTGAGGGTCTGGCCAGCTCCTGCTCCAAGACTTGGCTTCCCTGTACTGCTGTAGTTGAGTCTGGGTGACCTCTCCTGGGTTTTGACCACAGCATGGGAGGCATGGGTGGTTCAGACCCTCCCTTAGGCCATGAGTCTGAGCACCTCTCCATGTGCCCCATCTCTGCCTTCCCTTCCCTGAAGCATCCACATGCTGTGTCCAGTCCCCAGCAGGCTCCTGGTCCTTATCCACCTCTCTGAACACAGCAGGTTCCCCACTGCTGCTCTGAGCATCTCCTCAGCTTGTCCCCAGAGCCCCACTCCCCTGGGGAGTGAGCTGTCCCTGCACTGTGTAACCCAGGTTTGTCTCCCAGGCATCCTGCGTGAGGATGGCACCATCCAGAACGAGCTCAGCTGCCAGCGCCTGGCCGAGGTGGCACTGGCTTATGCCAAAGCAGGTGGGGAGCCCTGGCGGTGACACCCCAGAGTGGCTCTCAGAGCTGGCCCTCTCTGCTTTGGGCAGATCCAAAAGCAGCCTGGGCCTGGCTCCAGCTGGGAGTGCTCCCCTGCAGGGTGTGAGCCTCCAACAGCCCTGTGCTGTCTGTCCCTGCAGGCTGCCACATCGTGGCCCCCTCGGACATGATGGACGGGCGCATTGCAGCCATAAAGCAGGCACTGATCTCCAACGACCTGGGCAACAAGGTGAGCCAGGGTTCTGTGTGTGCCACAGGCACCAACCACCCCCATGGAGGCTGCAGCACAGCGGGACAGGGCAGGGGGCAGGAGGGACAAACCCCCCTTGGTGCCACGGGCACTGCCCTGCCCTGGCACGCACAGAACAGGAATGTCCTTGGCTGGGGGGGAGTGCCCAGGCATGGTGAGGTGCCAGACGTGTGGCAGGGGGAGGGTGAAGCTGTGGGAGGGAATCTCTCCTGTCCCAGCACTGGGATGTGGCCCTGAGCTCCCTGCCCTCACAGCCCCTCTCTGCCCTGCAGGTCTCGGTGATGAGCTACAGTGCCAAGTTTGCTTCGTGCTTCTACGGCCCCTTCAGGTGGGTCTGTGTGTCCAGCTGGGGCCAGGCTGGCTGGGAGTGCATTCCCAGGTAGTTATTTGGGAAAGGGGCTTGCCAAGAGCCTGGGCTGTACTTGGGGCACACTGGTCACTTTGCAGCACCCTACTCCTACTTCTCCATGCAAAAGGACTTGCCCAGAAGAGGCTGGCTGGCAGCAAGGTCACTGAAGGGTGATCTTCCATCCCAACCCTTCACCTGCTTGGGTGCTGGTGGCAAGGCAGGCAGAGGGAGCTGCCTGCAGCTTCCAGGAGCAGTCAGGAGTCAGCAGTCAGTGCTGCCCCACAGGGTGACTTCAGGGACAAGCCTCAGCTGAGTCAGCTGTTAGACCTTGTCCCAAGAACAGCCTGACCCTGGCTGGGTATTTCCAAGGAATCTACCTTGGAAAAGAGCCTGACATAATTTTACCCAGATTCTGTGCATGAGGGGGGCAGTGGGTGTTGAAACAGCTCCCAGGGCCAGCCTGGGCCTGTAGGACCTCCCAGAGCAATCCCTGGGTGCTGAGCTATGTTGGGAGTGCCCCTTGCTCTGGCTCAGTGGCTCAGAGCTTGTCCCGGCCTGTCCTGGTGGTTCTGGAGCTGTGGGAGCCAGGGGTTCCTCACCCTCTGCCCCTCTGCAGGGACGCGGCACTGTCCAAACCGGCCTTTGGGGACCGGCGCTGTTACCAACTGCCCCCGGGCGCCCGCGGGCTGGCCCTGCGCGCTGTGGTGAGTGTGGGGTGAGACACCCTCAGTGGAGCGAGTGTGGGGTTATAGCTGTGGGGTGGGACACCCTCAGTGGGGTGAGTGTAGGCTGTGAGGTGGGACACCCTCAGTGGGGTGAGTGTAGGCGGTGGGGTGGGACACCCTCAGTGGGGTGAGTGTAGGCGGTGGGGTGGGACACCCTCAGTGGGGTGAGTGTAGGCGGTGGGGTGGGACACCCTCAGTGGGGTGAGTGTAGGCAGGGGGGTTATGCCTGTGGGGTGGGACACTCTCACATAGGGCCTGGGTGATCGCACCTGCAGGGCTTGGGGCGAGCAAGAGGTTGGGAGGCAAATGGTGAATGGTGTTCCCCTTCATGAGCCAAAGAAACACGAGGCCCACCAGCCTGGCAGAGCTGGTCCCACTGTGTGCCCAAGGGCTGAGTTGCTGTCCCCATGCCCTCCTTGGCTGGGGGTGTCAGGTGCAGGCACACAAAGCCACCAGCTCTCCCCAGGCACCACGTGTGTGGTGAGGGGAGCTCCAGCCACCTTGGCCATGAGGGGCTCACAGCCTCCTGTGATCCCTCCTGGGGAAAACCACCACGGCTCCAAACTCCTGGGCAAAACCAAGCTGTTCTTGTCCCCGCGCTGCCGTGGCAGGACCGGGACGTGAGGGAGGGCGCGGACACGCTGATGGTGAAGCCGGGGATGCCCTACCTGGACCTCGTGAGGGACGTCAAGGCTCGGGTGAGGCCTGCGGGGCAGGGAGGGCTCTGGCTGGGGCTGTGGGTTCTGTGCGGGGAGGGCGCTGGAGCACCGGGGTGTGCGGAGGGCAGTTCGGGCTGTCCCCGGCACTGACCCGCTCCCGCAGCACCCCACGCACCCGCTGGCCGTGTACCACGTCTCGGGGGAGTTCGCCATGCTGTGGCACGGGGCGCAGGCCGGCGCCTTCAGCCTGGAGGCGGCGGTGCAGGAGGCGATCACGGCCTTCAGGCGCGCAGGTGAGGCTGCAACACCCGTGGCTCCCTCTCTATCCCCCGTGTGCCCCCGGGCTGGCTCCAGCGTCTCGTCTCTCCGCAGGGGCCGACATCATCATCACCTATTTCACACCGCAGCTTCTGCGCTGGCTGCGGGAGGCGGCGGGCCGGCACTGAGCGCGGCCATTGCGGCCGGGGCGGGTTCTCCGGGAGGGGCGGGAATTCCGGGATGGGAGGGAATTCCGGGATGGGAGGGAATTCCGGTAGGGGCGGGTTCTCCGCTAGGGGCCGGTTCACCGCTAGGGGCCTGTTCACCGCTAGGGGCGGCCCTTCCGGGCAGCGGCGCAGGTGGGTCCCGGCAGTGCGCGCCCCCCCAGCCCGCAGCCCCCGTGCACCGGGAGCTCGGCCCGGTGAGCGCCGGCACCGCCCCGCACCTCCGGGACCCGCGGGGACACCGTGAGCCCGCACCTGCGCCCCAGCGGTGCTCCCGCCCCCGACACCCCGGCTGTGCCCCGCACACCCTCCCCAGACAGCCCGGCCGTGCCCCTGACCCCCAGCCCCTGTCCAGCCCCGGTGCCCCAGTTCGCCCCGTCTGCGGCACCCACGTGGCGAGTGTCGCTGTCCCGGCCTGGGAGAATTTGCCCCTGGCACTCGGAGCAGGGTTTGCCCTCCCTGCCGTGTCTCCGTGCTGACCCCAGAGTGCCCCTGAGCCCCGCCGGAGGGACACCGACGCTCGTCCTGGGGCGGACAGAAGGCCGGTGTGCCCGCAGCCCTCGGATGCGAGTGGCACCGCGGGCTCGGCGGTGTCTCCGGGCGCTGCCGAGGCCATGCTCAGGCTGCGCCTGCTGACCTGGGACGTGAAGGACACGCTGCTGCGGCTGCGGCAGCCCGTGGGCCAGAGCTACGCGGCCGAGGCCCGGGCCCAGGGGCTGCAGGTGCAGCCCGAGGCTCTGGGGCGCTCCTTCCGCGAGGTGTACGGAGCCCAGAGCCGGCGCTTCCCCAACTACGGCCACGGCCAGGGGCTCAGCTCCCGGCAGTGGTGGCTGGACGTTGTCAAACAGAGCTTCAAGCTCTCGGGCGTGCAGGACGAGGCAGCCCTGACGAAGCTGGCAGAGAAGCTCTACCGCGACTACTGCAGCTCCAACAACTGGGAGCTGCTGCCGGGAGCGGCCGAGACCCTGAGCCGGTGCCGCCAGCTCGGCTTCCGCATGGGAGTGGTGTCCAACTTCGACGGGCGGCTGGAAGCCATCCTCTCGAACTGCAACCTGCGGCACCACTTCGAGTTCGTGCTCACCTCCGAGGCCGCGGGCTTCGCCAAGCCGGACGGGAGGATCTTCGAGCAGGCGCTGCGGCTCGGCGGGGCGCGGCCCGAGCAGGCGGCTCACATCGGCGATGACTACAGCCGCGATTACCGGGCGGCCCGGGCCGCGGGCATGCACAGCTTCCTGCTGCGGGCGGCCGGGCACGCCGAGGGGCCCGAGGTGCCCCCCGAGCACGTCCTGCCCACGCTCAGCCACCTCCTGGCTCGCATCGAGAAGGAGTAGCTGCGGTTCAGAGGGGTCCAGTGCTGCTGCCAGTGCTGAACTGTCCTGACAGGAGATTTCTTTCTGCCAGGTGGGCAGGGAAGAGCAGCAAGTCTGAGCTGCCTATGGAGCAGGAGGAGTGTCCATGCAATAAAACATTTCTGATGCCCAGCAGCAGAGCAAATGTGTTTCATGGCTCTAACACCACCACAGAAGGTCAGCTGTGGTGTCTCCCCCTAACAGGGCTGCGACTGGGTCACTGCAGAGGATCATTCGGCAGATACTGAGGTTTATCCCTTCTCACTCACCCCGGGGACAGGCCTAAACATCCCCCAGTGCAAGTGGTGGCCCTGTCCCAGGGAAGCTTTGCCCACACAGAACACCCAGGGCAGCCATGCCCAGGCTCTGCACCCTCAGTGTACCCCAGCTCTGCCATCTCACCAACATCCCCCCCTTCCCAACAGCGGTAGGCAGCCAGGAGGTGCCTGCAGGTCTCCTGCTGTGGGCAAAACAGCCTGGAGCTGGGCAATTTCACTTATTGAATTGCTAATTAACAAACTTTACTGATTCAGGTAATGAAATAAAGATGACCCTTTAAAGATGATTTTAAACCCCTTTCTCTGGCTCAACTCCAGGCCTACACCTCTCCTTCCTCCCTGCCTGCTGCCATCAGCTCCCCATGTTTACACCACGTTACACTCAAACCCCACTGCCTTGGGACACTCAGTTTTGGCTTCTTTCTGCTGGTCTTTGCTCATTCCTCTGCCTGGACATGGCCACAGCCCCTCAGCAGTGCCCCTGTGCCAGCATGGTTCCCCCACAGGGGACAGCCCCCTGTGCTGTCCCTGCTCTGCAGTGGGGTAGCTCCTCCCAAAAGTGTCTCCAGCTGTGTCCCAGTCAGGGAATCATAGATTAATTTAGGTTGGAAAATACCTCGAGGATGGAGTCCAGCTGTTCTCCCAACACTGCCTAGGCCACCATTAAACCATGTCATCAAGTGCCACATCCATAATGCCTCTTAAACCCCTCCAGGGTTAGTGACTCCATCACTGCCTTGGGCAGCCTGTGCCAGGGCCTGACCACCGTTCCAGAGAAGGAATTTTCTCCACAATCCAACCTGAACCTCTCGTGGCACACCTTGAAGCCATTTCCTCTTGTGTTGCTTGGGAGCAGAGCCTGACCCTCCCTGGCTCCTCCCTCTGCCAAGGAGTTGTAGAGCACACTGTGTCCCTTTCCATGGGCCTCCTCCCTGCCACTTCTCCACAAATATCTCTCACTATTTCTCCTCTTTTTTCCAGCCCACCAGCAGACTGGAAAGCTGCCTTTGGTGGGGCAGAAAGCACACAATTCACCTAGGAGCAGCTGGCCAGGCAGGCATTGCCAGACCCCTCACCCCAGCACAGGGTGTAGGCTGTGGGACGAGAGGAAAGCTGCAGAGAACACAGGAGGACAGGTGTAGTGTGAAGGCAGGTGTTGTCTGAAGGGCCCTGGACACAGCCCCCAGCCCTGCCCCAGCTCCCTTCCCCCGGGCACTGCACACACAGTCACGCACGGGGGCCCAGCGAGATGCTCTGGTGTGCCACGGCAAAGACGGGGAACACGGGCTCCAGGAAGGGCTGCCGGTGGGAGAAGAGGATGGCGCAGGAGTCGGGGTCGTAGAAGAGCAGCTCCCCCCCTGCAAAGTCCAGCAGGACCCCGATCTCTGCGGGGGCCTTGATCAGCTCCACGGGCTGGGGCTGCCCCGCGTGCAGGAACCGGAATTCTTTGTCGTAGCGTGAGAACACCCAGGAGGCGGCGTTGAAGCCCAGGCGGCCCTCGTTGGCAGAGCCCTTCCTGGGCACGGAGCTGTAGCACACTCCCAGCTTGTAGGCACAGCTCTGCTCCACGCTGACCTTCCAGGCACACACCCCCGAGTGGAAAGGGGCAGTGGCCAAAGCGTTGGGCCAGTGGTCAAAGCGCTCGGGGCAGCCCGAGTCCACCTTTGCTTTCTTGGGGCTGAAGGTCAGGGTTCTCTTGTCTTCTGACAGGCTGAGGTGGGGGCTCAGGGTTTTCTCATCGATGTGAATCTCCTGTGAGCCTGCAAGAGAAGCCACGTGATGAGCACTGATGCAGTGGCCACCACCTGAAGCACCTGAGGTGGTCATGGCTGTGAGAAACACAAGCACAAGCAGCCTCTCCTCACACACTGCTCCTGGGGGTGACAGTGCTGGGCTCAGGCTGGGTGCCACAGCTTCTCCTCTCAGCCAGGGCCAGAACAAGGCAGAGACTTGCCAAAGCCCAGACTCACCAGACACCTCTCCAGCTTGCTCATCTTCCTCTGACCCTGGCCTGACTCCCACAGAACAGAACTCAGCAGCTTTGGCTCACCCCACTTTTGGGAGAGATCCAAACCTAGCTCCTGTCCTTTCCCACCCCCACGGTGGGTGAGCAGGACCTGGCTGCTCCTCCCCCAGCCAGGAAAGCCGAGAGCCTGGCAAGCCTGGGAGGGCTGTGTGCAGAAAACCTGCAAAGCTGGAAAAACAGGACTGGAGAGGGCCTGGCAGGGAAATCTCTTTCCTGCTACAAAGCCCCAGGTGTTGATCAACCCGCCCTGAGGTGCTGGGAGCTGGCACCAGGCTTAGAGCTGAGCATGGCTGTGACTGGGTCTGGCTTAGCTGTGAAAGAAGAGGTGCCCAGCTGCACAAACCCAGCCAGAAGCAGCCCAGGCTGGCCAGAGGACACAGCACCCACTGTGGGTCTGCACCACTTCCAAGTCAAGGAAGCACAGGACTGTAGAGATTGGAAAAGATCTCTGAGATCATGGTGCCCTGCCATGGCTGCATGCTCCCCCTGAGACCCCTCTGTGGGTGTGCAGCTGTGGAACTGCAGAAGTGTGTCCCTCAGTCTCTAAATTGGTGAAACAGGGGTGAGGCTGATGCTCAGCAGACTCACCTGCTCTTGAGGAGACCCAGGTCCTTCCAGCAGGTGCCCTTCCTTGCCCTGCCTTCCCCCACCCTCACTTTATTCATTTTAGGTCTTAAACCACCATGGAAAGAGGGCTGGAGGGGTGACTCAGTGGCTCTGCCATCCCTGCCAGCAGCTCTACCCCATCATGGCAGTGCCAGCCATTGCCCAACACCTTCTACTCAGCATCCAGAGCACAGCATGATGAGAACCTTAAAGAACCAAAGGATGAAGGAAGGACCAAAGGATGAAGAACCAAAGGATGACCTCAACAGGGTCATCCCAGAGCCCAGCCTGCTCCAGGACCCAGGTCAGAATCCCTCCAGTAGCAAACACCACCAGCAATGCTCCAGGGTTCCCTCAGGCTGCACCTGCCCAGGTGCTCCCTGGCAGATGAACAGAGGCTGAATTATCCCTTTGCAAATCAGTGCCATGCACCTGTGCACGTTAGGCAGGAATTATTGCAAGAGTGAGCCCAAAGAGGAGCTGAAGCCAGCACTTCCTTCAGCAGGAGCTGCCAGCCTCATTCATCTGATGATTTATTTCCCCACACAGCAGCCAAGGCTGAGCTCTCCACAGGGCTCTGGGCTGCCCACGCTGCTGCTGCTGTGCAGGGTGGCTTTCCAGGAAGCCAGAGCTGCTCTGAATTCATAAAAAACACAGCAGCACCAGACTTTAGCTTCCTCTGGCAGAAGGAGGGCACTAAAACCTCCTGTTGTGTCACACACAGCTGACACAGGCTGCATCCTGGTGGTCCATGTGGGGAAACACCACCCCAGTGACAGTGACACCCACCCTGCTCTGATGTGGAGCTGCAGTTCCAGGGGAGCATCTGAGGGAGGGGAAGTGCTGGCAAAGTAACAGCACAGGAATTCAGATCAGCAAATTCTGCCCCTCACACAAGTGTTTTGTCATGATTAAATCTGGATTTTCACGTATAATTCTGATGAATGACTCCACTGGGAATTCATCTTGCCCCCAAGTCTATTTTCTCTGTGTCCTGTATCCATCAGGGTGGCCTTGGGACATGAGGGACACTGGGACAATAAATTCCCATGGTTAACAGCTCTGGGCAGCACATTTGTGTGAGCTGCAGCACATCTGGCTGCTGATAAAAATCCAAGTTCCCATGAACTGAGATCCCTCCCAAAACGGTGCCAGGAGATTTACATCACCCTGTGGTGCAAGGAAGAAGCTGCCAACCCCAAACAGAAGTGATGCAGAAGGCTGGATGCCAGGTGAAGGCATCAAAGGAATGATGTTTATTTTTGAGAGTGACATAGAGGCCCTTTTGCAGCTGCTTTCCAAGTACTTTAGAGGTTATGGAGTGAGCCATCAAGGCTTGGAATTTTCTGTTTTCAAGCAAATAAACAAGACAGCCACCTGCTCACTTGCTTTTGGGAGAAAGGACCACAGAGTGACACTTCACATTACTGAGTCTTAAGACAAGCTCAGACCACTGCTGTTTAATATTAAATCTCTAAGGCTTAGTCCAGAGTGGCCTGGTGACTGATGAGATCCACAAGGATACACCAGGCATCCTCAGCATGCAGTAATGACATGTGAAATGTAACCACACACTCAAAAAAACCCCAAAGAGAATGAAATTCCTGTGTAATAAGTGCATCAGCACACCCACCACAAGAATCAAATGCCCTAAAGTCATTACATTTCACAAGGATACTGTTGGGAGAGGAATCCTTACAAAAATTCTGTCCCAGCAAAGGAAATTAGGGAAAGGCTTCCTGCTTGACTCCACAGCTCTGAACATTGAGAAGCTGCTTGACTGATTCTTTCAGGAAGAATTTCTTCACTGAATGGGCTGTTAAATACTGGAAGGGACTGCCCAGGGAGGTGGTGGAATGACCATCCCTGGAGGTGGCCAAGGCACAGCTGGACCTGGCAGTCAGTGCTCTGGGCTGGGTGACAAGATGGTGATCACAGGTTGGACTGGATGGTCTTAGAGGTCTTTTCCAACCTGAACAATTCTGGGATTCTGTGACACTGTCAAGGCACCACTGCAGGGGCTGGCACAGGATTCTGTGACACTGTCAATGCACAACTGCAGGGACTGGCACAGAATCACAGAGTGATTTGGGCTGGAAGGGACCCTAAAGATCACCTAGTGCCAACCCCTGCAGGGACACTTTCCTCAACTGCCAGCACTCACAGATTCCAAAGAGGGAAATTAATCACAAAGGGAAAGCAACACCAGAGTTTGCAGCAGGTAAACACATGATGGTACTGCTTGATAGGCACAGACTCTCAAGCTAATACTTCAAACCATGACAGCAATAAAAGCCTGAAGTGCAGAGTTTGGAGATGGGCCTGGAAACAGGGAAAAACTGAAAACAGCTCATCAAAATCACAGCAAGATGAGCAGAAATCAGAAGTTTGTACAGCAGCTTTGGAAAAACACGCTAGGGATTGTTCACAAGGCAAATTATGAAGGATACTGCCATCTCTGAGAAACAAAAAGTGCATTTGAAATACTCTAACAACAGACTGAAACCAGAGTAAAAGCAAACATTTCACAACCAGCCATTCAAGCACATCACAGCCAGAGGAAAAAAGTCTTTCCCTGCTTAACACAGCCAGGACCAACCAGGTAAACCAGTCCCAGAGCCTGTCAGTGGCCTGGCCAATGCCTCCAGTGCAGCCTCAGCTGCACACAGGGGCTGAGCCAGAGCACAAACACCTCCAGAACCAGCAGCTCATGCACAGCCACCACCTCAGCCTGTGATCAGAACACTGCTCATCTACTCACTGCCCCTGCACTGGGCAGCATCACAGACACCCCCCAGATGAAATCACCCTCTCAAAGTCCCCAGCAGCCCAGTGCTAAACGTTGTGAACAGAGATTTCTGTGCCAGAGATTCCCACAGCAGCATCAGCTTCACTGCTGTCACCCAGAGACTCAGGAAACAGCAAAAGAAACCACACAATGTTAAAGCCACAGAGCTGGTAGTACACACAATCTTTTCAAACTCCAGTTCTTCCTGGAGCCACAAGTGCTTGGAGCCACCCCCTACATCTGCCACAGCTGCTGCTGCCTCCCTGAATGGGCTCCAAGAAACAAGGGCTAGGAGAGCAGAGGGGCAGGACACAGGGTGAGGAAGTTTGGACACAGGGTGAGAAGTTTGGACACAGGGTGAGAAGTCTGGACACAGCACCAGGGAGTTTCTGTGGGCACAACACAAGAGAGGATGCAGGAATCCCTGGAGCATGAGAGATCTGAGCAAGGCACTGACCTGTGAGGCAGCAGAGCACAGCACAGGCCCACAGTCGATGCAGCAGTGGACTCTGAACACAGCTCTGATTAAAGTTTAACTTCAGGGACTCCTGGGGCTCCAAGATTCCCTCTGCCAGCTCTGTCCTAGCAAAGGAAAAGAGGAGCTGTTTCAAAATACAATGATTTATTGTGCTGGAAGGTGTTTAAAAGATTACAAGGAGGTATGGCAGAGGTTAAAGAGGAGCTCTGGCTGCAGAGACCACAGCAGGGGTGTCTGGGCCAACTCTCACCCCCAGTGATACTTTGGGTTGGCTCTGCCCACAGTTCCTGGTGAAAGGGCTGCAGTGTTGTAAAACACATCCCAGCAGCCTGAGCCAACAGCTCCTCACTCAGCAGACACAGGGTAAATAAATGTGTCTGTGAGCAGCCATCAGGGTACAGGGGAGCACAATGAACAGGCAGAGAATCAGATTTCCCTCCATTGCCACAGCCCCACAGTCTGGGCACAGAGCAAGCCAGGACAGCAGGTTCCACCCAGCACAGAGCCAGGGCTTTGCTGGCTCCTGTGGCCTGCAGAACTCCTGGTTGTGAGGACAGGCTGTGGCACAGCTGCTGGGGATGTGCTGGGGCACATTCCATACTCTCCACAGGCACAAATACCCCCAACAGGTGCTCTGGGCAGCATCCTCACAGCAGCCACAGAAATAAATGACTCAAATAAAATGAAATAGATTAATAAAAACCACCACCACCAAGGTGCTTCCTCAGGAAGGGCAGCCCAGTGTCACTGATAGGGCTGTTGGGGACACTGGGACCTGCAGCTGGCTCTCCCTGCCCATGCAGAGCTGGGCAGATGCTGTGCCAGCCACCCCCTACATGGAGCAGAGACCATCCCAGCTGCTGCCAACAGCCTGGCACAGGCCTGCTCCATCCCCCAGCAAGCCCTGGGCTTTCCTGAGGAGCTGCAGAAGTTCTCCCATAAGCAAGGACTGCTGATCTGGGAGAGCACATGGAGCATGTCCAGGTGCAGCACAGCACAAGGAGCAGAGATAAGAGGCCACGCTGACATCTCTGTGCTTTTATCCACAACAAAAGCAGCACGAGGGATAAAAGAGATGTCATGGGGTGCCTGAGTCATGGCACACAGCACAGGAGCTGTGGGGATGCAGGTGTGGAGCAGGAGCAGGGAAAGCTTGGAGCAGGAGCAGGGAAAGGAGCAGAGCAGCCAGGTACTGACCTCTCGAAGATCTCTTGCTCTGCACGCTGGGGACAAGGAGAGAAAGAGTCATCAGAGCTTAAACCCCCACAGAAGACACCCCAAACACAGCAAGCCCAGGACCTGGGGAGCAGTGTTCCCCTTCCTGACCCAGAGAAGCCACCCCTCACCCCAACCCCAGCCCTGGGCAGCAGCAGGAGCATCCAACATCCATTTTCTTCACTTGCAGCATTCCCAGCTCTGAAAATGAGTGGGAATGGCTGAAGGCAACACACTGCACGTGTGGCTGGGACACTGCCTGCTGTTCCCTCTCTGTCCTCACCCCACTAGAGCAGGCTGCAGGAACAGCCTGTGCTCCCAGCAAACAACCCCAGGGCTTCCAGCAAAGGAGGGACACTGCAGAGGGACAAAGCCAAGAGTCAGGTGACCTCATGGTCAGTCCCCTTGTTTCTGTACCTGCTGGCCATGAGGCACTCTCAAGGTACAGCAGAGTGATAAGGAAATACTTGATCCCTGCTCAAATCCAAGCAGTGCATTCTGCATGCCTTCAGCTTTCCTGTGGCATGCCATGAGCTGATTCCAGATAGGCACAAGTACCAACACTGACAGCCCAGGGTGGAGAACACATGAACCCCTAATTCCCTTCCAAAGGAGAAACTGAGGGTGTGGCTGCTCTCTGCCACAGGCAGTGATGGATCCAGGTCTCCAACCTCTCCTCTTTATGGTGCAGCTACAGGATAGGAACTGCCTTTCCCACCAAAGGAGCATCTGCCCTCTTTCCATGGGATGGGGTCTGTTTTCCAAGCCAAACTGCTGCTCCTCTCCTGACAAATTTACACGTGGTAAGCAGAGGCTGAGCATGGTGGTGGCAAGGCAGAGGTCCTGCTCACATCTAAAATGAGAGGAATCACTTGGGTGAACCCAGATGATTCAATAACCAGGGAAGGAACTGAGCAAGGGGAAGCACAGGCTGCTCTGCATGACAAATCTCCCTAACAGGGCTAAGCCAGGCAACACAGGGGACTTCCCAGAAGAGCTGCAGGTGTTCCCAAGGGTCAGTTTTGATTAAACCAGACACTAGAAAACTGATGGCACAACTGTTGTAAGAGTAGCTCACAACCCAGAGCTGTCCTGGCTGTCCAGCCTAAGGGCAACTACAAGCCCAGAGCTTGGAGACCTGAACGTGGGTGGTTCTGGACCTCACTGCAAGCAAGAGCAGGATCAGGCAGAGCAGATGCTCTAGGAACCACCAGAAACCACAGGGGCTTATCAGGATCAGGTCAAGGAGGTTCCATGAGCCAGACCTGAAAAATGTCTGCAAATGGCCAGCCTGGGGACGTGGTGGAGTCCCCATCCCTGGGTGTGTTTAACAAAGCCTGGATGTGGCACTGGGTGCCAGGGTTTAGTTGAGGTGTTAGGGCATGGGTTGGACTCGATGATCTTTAAAGTCTCTTCAACCCAGTGATTCTTTGTGATTTCTGTGTGTGATCCCTCACCTGTGAATTCTGTGAATTCTTGATGTCCTGCCCACCTCTGCCTCCCTGCTGGCAGCACAGCAGCTGCTGAACTCTGCATTCAAGTCCCAGAACACGACGTGCAGGTCAGCTCTGGGCTGCCTGACTCACAGCACTCACCAGCAGGCCCTGGTCATCCAGGCTGGTGATCATGTCCACCAGGTAGGTGCGGAGGGCACCCAGCTTGTGCAGAGCCTCTGTCCAGTGCACCTGCTGGGTGAGGATGCTCTGGTGTGCCCTCTCCTCCTCGGCGTGCACCCTCTCCAGCAGCCGCTGCTCCTCGTTCTCGCAGGCCTTGCCCACCAGGAGCAGCCTCTGCACCACCAGCTCCCGCGCCGCGCTGGCCGCGCTCTGCCGGGCAAGGACACAGCGGGGCATCAGCCCTGCCCCAGCCCCGGGGGCATCAGCCCTGCCCCAGCCCCGGGGGCATCAGCCCTGCCCCAGCCCCGAGGGCATCAGCCCTGCCCCAGCAGCTCTGCCTGTGCCCCTGGGGCTCAGCCATTGGTGCTACTCTGTAAACTGAGCCCACATCAGCCCAAACCTGCCCACTGCCTCCTCAGCCAGCCCCGGTACCCAAGTGACAACAGGCACAGAGTTCTGTCCTCAGCAAATCTCCAGAGATTCACTCTGGGTGAGAAACAGAACAGGCTGAGACAGCTGGGGTGCTCAGCCTGAAGGAAGGATGCCAGGGAGAACTTACAGCCCCTTCCAGTGCCTAAAAGGGGCTCCAGGACAGCTGGAGAGGGACTTGGGACAAGAGCCTGGAGAGACAGGACTAAGAGGGATTGGCTTCCCACAGCCAGAGGATATTGGGAAGCAATTTTCCTTGCAAGGGTGGTGAGGTGCACAGGGTGCCCAGAGAAGCTGTGGCTGCCCCTGCAAGTGTCCAAGGCCAGGCTGGATGGAACTTGGTGCAGCCTGGCTTACTGGGATGTGTCCCTGCCTATAGTTGAGGGTTGAAACAGTAGTTTTTAAGGTTCCTTCCAACTCAAACCAGTCTGGGATTCTATGATTCTATCACTGTCCTTTGTCCTCATCCTCAATGGCAACAAGGAACAAATAAAATAAACCTAGGAATTCTAAGGCACTGATCCTAGTAGGATGTTTGATTGTTGTACCCTCACACCACTGTCTGTGCACATTTTCTAGGCAAATGAAGCAGGAATTCCAGGCACACCCGAGCAGGGAGCAGGCAGGGCCAGCCCCGGGACTCACCTGGACGTCCTGGTCTTTGGCTGGCAGCACCTCGTCCACGTGCCGGGCGATGGCCGCGCTCTGCAGCTGGATCCGCTCGCAGCGCTCCACGAGCTTGTTCTGGGGCGCGGAGCAGCGCGGGGATGGCTGCGGGGCTGGAGGGGCCCCGAGCCCACACCCACACCCGCCCGGTGCCCCGCACCACCCCACAGAGAGCGCCCATCCCCACGGGGGACCCCGAACCGCCCCACACCCGCCAGGGCCCCACAGCTCCCACACTGCCGGGAGCCCCTCGCAGAGCGCCCGTCCCCATCCCTGGGTGATTCCACACCCGCCAGGGGCTCCTTCAAAGCACCCAGCTCCGCGTGGCAACCACCGGCATGGCCCCACGCCCTGCCAGGGACCCTACACAGCCCCAGGGACCCCAGACCCAGTCTGGGACTCCACACCCTGCCAGGGACCGCCGCGGCCCCACACAGCCCAGGGACCCCACACCCGGTTTGGGACACCCGCGGCCCCACACAGCCCAGGAACCCCACATCCCGTCCGGCACCTCCCACCCCGTCAGGGATCCCTGTGGCCCCATACCCCCACTGGGACCCCCATACACACCCAGCGAGCCCCATAATACCCCCAGGGAGCCCCATATTCCGCCAGGGACGCTCGTACCCCCCCAGGAGCCCTTACACTCCCCGCACGCCCGCCCGGACCCCCCGTCCCGCCGGAACTCCCCAGCTCCGCACGGCCCCTCTGCCCCGCCCAGCCCAGCCCAGCCCAGCCCAGCCCAGCCCCGCGCTCCCCTCAGCCGGCCCGGCCCGGCCCGGGGTCCCGGCGCTCACCCGCAGCCGCTCGGCCCGGGCCATGCTGTGCCCGCACCTGCCGCGGGGGCGGCGGCCCCGCCCGGCCGCGCTCGGCGCTCCCGGCTCGGCTCCGCCCCGGCCCGGCCCCGCCGGGAGCCGGCAGCGGGCGGCGGCACGGGCGGGACGGCGCCGGGGCTGCTGAGGGTGAGTGAGGGTGAGTGCGCGCCGGGGCCGGGCCGGGCCGGGCCGCGGGGCTGCCCCAGCGCAGGGACGCGGCTCTTCACAAACCTTTCCTCACAAACCTTTCCTCACAAACCTTTCCTCACAACCCTTTCCCGAGGGCTGCCCCGCCTCGCCCCTGCCAGCGGCACATGGCACTTGAGGGGCTCCCTCGGAATGCTCCCATTGAACCCCTCAGGGTCACCCCCATCACAGGGACACCCCCATCCATAGAAACCCAGAATGCTCCTATTTAATCCCACAGGGACACCCCCACCACAGGGACCCAGAATGCTTCCATCGAACCCCACAGGGACACCTCCATCACAGGGATACCCCCACCACAGGGACCCGGAATGCTCCCATTTAACCCCACAGAAACACCCCCATCACAGGGGACCCAGGATGCTCCCATTTAACCCCACAGAAACACCCCCATCACAGGGGACCCAGGATGCTCCCATTTAACCCCACAGAAACACCCCCATCACAGGGGACCCAGGATGCTCCCATTTAACCCCACAGAAACACCCCCATCACAGGGGACCCAGGATGCTCCCATTTAACCCCACAGAAACACCCCCATCACAGGGGACCCGGAATGCTCCCATTTAACCCCACAGAAACACCCCCATCACAGGGGACCCAGGATGCTCCCACTGACCCTGACAAGGCCACCCCCATCCATAGAGACCCAGGATGTTCCCATTTAACCCCACAGGGTCACCCCCATGCACAGAGACCTGCCAGCACCACTGTGGGGTCACACCCAGCTCCAGGAACCCAGGAACATCCTGGGTTCAGTCAGACCGACACCCCCGTTCTCCCCAAAGCCAAACACTCTCCTCGAAGGAATGCTTATTCCCCGATGAGGATGGGGCAGCTCCTCTGGGGTCCCTGTGCTGCTGCTGTGCTTGTTGACATTCCTTATCCCAGGGCACAGGGTTCACTGCAGAGCCTGGACAGGTGGAGGCAGCAGCATGGCTTATTTTTCTAAAGCAATTCAGCAAAAAATGCATTTGATTTGTGTCAAGTGATGGATCTGGGGGGAAGGGAGGATAACGGCATCCTCCAGCATGAAACTCAGGCTGCTGGAGGTGAAGCTTGGTGTGGATCAGTTGTTGTAGGATCTCTGAGTTTTTAGAGCTTTGTGGTGGAGCAGCTGATGGATAAACGTGTGTTGGGATACAGACAGCAAAACCTTGGATTAACATCCTGCCTGAGCTCTGTTCTCATCCAGGATGCAGAGAAATCTGCTCTTTCTTGCAGTGAGGAAGAGGCAGGAGAACAGTGAGACACAGGACAAGGCTCCCACCTTCCCTGCAGCCTCCCCTGGCCTTGGGCAGCTCCCTGTGAGTAGATGTGCAGGTAGGGATGAACATGAACTAGCTGCTGGTTGGAAACAGTAATCATCATTAAAAAACTCAGAATTCCCCCCTCAGATTTTCCTAGAGTCTTGTTTTCCAACTTCCAGACTTCTCCCACTGTCACAGAAAAATCACATTCCTGATGGACTGAAATGATTGGGGCACTCAGTCTGATTGAAAGAATAAATTGCCAAATTAACACAGCCCCTCAGCTGTGAGATTGATCATTCCTCACATCTTTGGAACATGCAAACTCATGGACAGAACAGCAGGAGATTAACTGGGTATTACTAATTGCTAATCACAAAGGATGTCAGGGTAAAATTAGAAAGGGAATTTTGTAGAAACCTTTTGCTCAGTGCTTCCAGGATTTGGTTTTCACTTTTTTTTTTTTTTGTTGTGGGCAGAACCTTCAAGCAGTTTTTTGCTGAAAAAAGCAGATTGGGTTTTGTGTCCCTGATTTTGATTAGCAAAATGCTGCAGCCGTGGAAGATGGGCATACCAGCAGACTAAATCCAATTAGTGTGCCTTGAGCTAAGCTGCAGGGCAGTTATTGTCTGTGACAATTCACTGTCACTGAGACTGCTTTCTGCTGGCTCTGTGGGGACCTGGGGCAGGTGCTGCTCCTCACCTGGCTGGGTCTGCAGCTCTGCCTGTGCTGTCCCCTCTGGGCAGGGACCAGCCTGGCCCCAGCCTGGCCAGCAGCTGTTTGCTGAGTGCATCTGGATTATCCACATGCTCTTGCCATGCCTGCAACTGGTGTATGGACGTGGAAACTCTTCCCAAAGTGTTCCTCAGCTCATGGAAAGATCACTTCAAGCATTGCCAGGCTGCCTCACTTGAGCTGGGGCTGCCTGTGCCTGCACTTGGTCCTGCCAGTTGCTGCACAGCTTCAGTCTGAAGGTGTTTGCCTTCACCAAGCCAAACACTGGGATCTCCAGGATGTGTGGAAGTCCAGACCAGATCCAGGAGCAACAGGAGGTGTAAAGAGTGCCAGGCAGCAGCTCCATGTCAGTTGTGGCCTCACCGAGCTTGGGCATTTCTAAGCTCAGTGCGAGGTCCCAGTGAGCTCACCGTGCTGCTGGCTCTGCTCAAAGCTAAAGGTTCCACTCAGGACCTCCAGATGTCCCTTCTTTGAGGTTTTCTCCTTAATCAGAATGGAGTTAGGATGTAGATAATACATTACCAGCACCTTATCCTGTATGTGTGACAAACAGAAACCCCTCTGGATCCCTGGTGGTGCCGTGTCCCCTCACCCACAGGTCCTGTCCCCACAGCAGGTGCCCGAGGTGCTGATGTGACACCCACCACTGGTTGCCAGAACAATGGGGAAACTGCAGAGTAAAATCAGCTTCAACACCACCAAATACAGGTAAAGCAACGCTGGGAGATCAGGTCTTGTCAATAAACCAGGTGTGAGAGGGAAGAGAGCACAAAGTTTCATTATTGGATGTTTGAACCAGATTTTCATTTCTAATCCTCACTTTTAAAAGTCTGCTCAGCTTCTTTGGGGGGCTGAAATCCCAAGTGTCACTCACAGGAATGGCAAAGCACAAAACCATGGCAGTGGTTGTGCTCTGTGATGGCTGAGGCAGAGCTCTGAAGGGCAACAGCTCCAAATACCCAAACAGTTTTGTTGTGTCCTCAGAGCCTGTCACCAGCCTTCATGGCCAAGATGAAATAATTCAGTCCCCGACAGCAGGGAGAGGGTTCTGTGCCTGGAGAGCAGCACAGGGTGGCAGGGGGGGACTCATGGCCTGGGAGGTGTCACAGCAAAGAGCAGCAGAGCCTGACCCATGTGAGGACTGTGGAGGCTGGTGAGGTCAAAATCTCTTTTCTTTGCACCAGCACAGAGTGAGGGACAATTAAATATTCAGCAGCTCTGGAGCTGGGATAGGTCTGCTCCATCTCACTCACAGCCTCTGTCTGGCTTTCCAAGACAGATGTTGTCGTGTCAGGAGATGCCAGAGGTGCCAGGGGATGGCACCTGGCCTCTCCTCCAGCCCCTGCACTCCCACTGCTGTCCCTGTCCCTCTGCAGGGCCGAGGGCTCCGTGGGACAGACGGGACCTGCTGGTGCCTCCTGGCAGCACAGCCCTGCTCACACTGATGCTGTCACCTCTGTGGCTGCCCTCAAACCAGACCTGTGCGTGTCAGGAGGAAGGGATAAGGTGAGGTATCCCCTGGGACAGGATAATACATCAACAGCTTCACAAGTAAGGTTGGAATGTGAGCTTTGAACATTTCTGTGGATGGTGGCTGTGCCGGTGCCTGGATTTAGAAAGGAAAAATGAGCTTAGGGTGAGGGCACACCCTGAAGCACATGGAATCAAATTTTGTAACCTCTCCAGAGCTCATATCACATCAAATCCTCCCACCCAGGCTTGGGATCGCCAACTGACTCTGACATCACCTGCCTTTAAGGACAGCTGTACATGCTGTAGTATTGGAAAAAACTGGTTCCAATATTCCCAGTTAGATTGTGCCTGGGCCAGTCTGACCCTCGCTGCTGGGCCAAAGGCAGCAACTGCGGTGTGTCACCCCAGAGATACCTTGGCTTGCTGGAGATTGCAGCTGGGCACTGAACAAGTCCAGGCTTGTTAGGAACCCCGTTTACCTCAGGAGGAATGGCTTCAGGCGATGGTGAAGAGAAAAAGGAGAGGATTCTGCTGGAGGGTTTAATGTCCAGAGGTTTATTCCATGGTTACAGAGGTCTGAACGTGAGCAACTGCTCCAACAGAACCTCGGCCGCATGGTCTGATCACCTTTTAAGCTGAGGGACAGGGGGAGGGGAGGTACAGGTGAGCCACCCACCAGGTGAGAGGGGCAGGGTCTCAGGGGAAGATGACACCCAGACAGGCCAATGACCTCTGGGCATAGGGGCATCCTTTGAACTTGACCAACCACACGAAGACGCCTTGCTGGAATGTTCAGCCTGATTGACAGGACTCACTCAGCATGGGGGCAAGGGGGAAGGGAGAGAGGTATAGGCACACCTGGGGGAATGACCTGGAAGGCCAAAATGGGACATTACAGCACACCACAACACTGTAGGAGCTGAAAACCAGAGGAGCCTGTTCCCTGTGCTGTGGACTGTGCACAAGCCTTGGTGTGACATCCTCCCTGCCCTGCTCTGTGCTGACCCCTGTCCCTGTCCCTGCAGAGTGTGGCTGTGTCCAGCTGGAGGTCTGGGGCTGCCCTGCGCCGCTTCACCGGCCACGAGCGCGAGGTCACCAAGGTGAGAGCTGGGGAGCCAGGGGTGATGGAGCACTGGTTTGTGCTCCAATAGAGGTGGGATCAGGGTATTCCTGGTGTCCAGCTGGGGATGGTTGAGCTGGATGACCTTAAAGGTCTTTTCCAAACTTAATGATTCGTGATTCTGTGATCAGAACACGTTAGGTTTTTCCCAAGGTCCCAACAGGTACTTTTGGAAGCAGCATGGAGTGTTGCATTCAGAATAAACAGGGCTGCAGGAGGTCTGGATGTGAGCTTGTCTTCCCCTCCAAGAGATTGTATAGCAGAAGCTCAGGATAAATTATGAGGTCAAGCTTTTGATGCAGAGATGCCATTCACTTTTCTTCAGGCCTCATTCTGCTAGACCTGACATTATTCCACAAATCAGCCATGCCTGGCTGAGACATTCTGGGAATACCCATGCCATGTGCCATAGCTGGAATATTCTGGGAATAGCAGGGCTTTAATTTCCTTTCTGGAATTGGGATGATAAAGCCAAGCAGGTTTCTGGAGAGCAGAGGGGCTGTAGCTGTGTGTGGTGTGGCCAGTGCACATCCACAGGGGACAGCCCCAGTGGGTACTGCAAAGACAAAGGGGGCTTTTTGTTCACCTCAGTGCTCAAAACAGCTGTGCACTGGGCTCATGTGGGTTTGCAAGGACATTTTTCCTATGAAAGGAATGGTTCCTAAGAACAAGACCTGAGAGCACCCATGCACCATCCCTGGCTCTCAGGGGATACGGGACAGAGTTGGGAGGCCAGACTTTGGGAGTCATGTTCCTGCCTGTGTTGAGCTGTGGCAGGACAGCAGCAGAGTTTTCCTCTCCCTGTGAGCTGGGTGTGAGGATGAGCAGCTTCTCCTTCTGTCCTTGGCAGGTCACCTCAGCCCTCGACTCCAGCAGAGTCTTCAGCGCGTCCCGGGACAAGACAGTGCTGATGTGGGAGCTGCACGGGACTGAGGGGCCAAGGCAGCACTTCCCAGGACATGACCTGGTTGTTACTGGGCTGGCTGTGAGCCCAGGTGAGGGACATTACACTCCCAGTCCCCAGGGACTGACTGACAGTGTTTCCTGCCCTGGTTTGGATGTTAATTGTGGTTGCAGACGCCTCCCAGCTGTGCACGGGCTCCCGGGACAACACCGTGTGCAAGTGGGACACTGAGACCGGGGAGTGTCTGGGCAGAGCTGCAATCTCCAGGAACCTGGTAGGATCTGCTGGTTCCTCCAATCCCATCCCATCATCCATCCCCCCTCCCTGCCTACATTGTTATTTCACATGTGGGGCTGTGCAGAGAGGATTTTCTGGGAGCTTGGTGCCAAAGGGAGCCCTTGGGACACTGTGCACCTGGGCAGGCTCAGCTTGAGGCTGGTTATTCTTCTCCAGGTAACAACAAACCCAGGAGCACAGAGGTACCAAGGGACTTGTGGCAATTTATCAATGCTCTAACTCAGAGCTGTTTGGAAGCACACAGAGTCATGGAATCACTGAGGTTGGAAAAGACCTCTGAGACAGAGTTCAGCCATTCCCCCAGCACTGCCACGGCCACCACTAACTCATGTCCCCAAGTGCCACATCAGCATGGCTTTTAAATCCCTCCAGGGATGGTCACTCCACCACTGCCCTGGGCAGCCTGTGCCAATGCCTAACCACCCTTTCAGCAAAGAAATTTTCCCCAGTATCCAATCTAAATCTCCTCTGGCACAACCTGAGGCAATTTCTTCTTATTGCTTGTTCCCTGGGAGCAAAACCTGACCCCTACCTGTCTGCACCCCCTGTCAGGGAGTTGTGGAGGGCCAGAAGATCCCCCTGGGTCTCCTTTTCTCCTGGCTGAACAAGGCCTGTGCAGTGGGGCTGCATTCCCTCCTGTACCAGCCCAGAGCTGGGGTGGGTGCCAGCCCTGGTGCCTGTGCTGTCCCTGCTCCCATGGCTCTCTGTCCTGCTGCTGCCACCTCCCAGCCTCCATCACCACTGGGACTAGACCTGGCAGAGGAGCAGAAAATGTCCTCATCCAACACTTCCAGCTTCCAATCCAGGAGGAGGAGGGACAGGATGGGAGCTCAGTGGTTCCATCCTCAGGCAGGCACAGCCTGGGCTGCACACAGAGGTGGCTCCTGCTCATCCTTCCCTTTCCACAGGTCACACACCTGTGCTGGGTTCCTGGGGAGCCTTATGTCATCCAGACCTCAGAGGATAAAACCACCAGGTAAATTTAAAACTACCAGGTAAATTCTCCCCGTGGCCAGAGAGCAGGGAGGTACAGCCCGAGGCTGTTGTGGGGGTTGGTTGTTGTGACCCCTGCTGGTGTGGCTAAAAGTCACCTGCCAGCTCACCTGGGCCTTGGAGTATGACCTGCAGCCAGGACAGGCTGGGAGCAGCACTGGGTGGTGACTGCAGGTGAAAAGGAGAATTTGTGAGAGAGAGCTGGAGAGCAATGCAGCACGGATAAATGCAGGGAGAGCTTGGGAGCAGCTGTGGGCACAGCCGGGGTGTGCAGGAGGGCTCAGAGGGAAGCCACGGTGGTGATGATGCCTCAGGGTCCCCCTGCTGTTCCCTGCAGGGTGTGGGACAGCCGGGAGCTGCAGGTGGCCCACACGTTCCCAGCCAAGCAGCACATCCAGACGTGCTGTGACGTGAGCCAGGACGGGCGGTACTGCCTCAGCAGCAGCAGCGGCTCCGGCGGCCACGGCGCCGAGGCCACCGTGAGTGCCCCGGGCAGCCCCGGGCTCCTCCTCCATCCCCTCCCACCCCGTGGCACACAGAGAGAGCAGCACAGCACTGCTTTAGGGAGCCAGCCCTGGGCTCTGCTCCCTGCCCTCCCACATCCACTGCAAACAGGGAGAGCAGCACAGCACTGCTCAAGGCAGCCAGCCCTGGGCTCTGCTCCCTCCCAGACAGGGAGAGCAGCACAGCACTGCTCAAGGCAGCCAGCCCTGGGCTCTGCTCCCTTCCCTCCCACATCCATGGCACACACGGAGAGCTGCACAAGGGTCTGAGTGCTCCCACTGCCTTGGCCTTGGTGTCCTCCTGCCTGTCCCGTTTTGCTTGGGGAATAGCAGCAGTTGATCCTCCTGATTAAACCTCTGGGATTTGCCCCATCCCTGGAAGTGTCCAAGGCCAGGTTGGATGGGGCTTGGAGCATCCTGATCTAGTGAGTGGCATCTGTGAGTTGAAACTCTTGAAGCTTAAGGTTCCTTCCACCCCAAACCAGTCTGGAATTTCATTTCATTTCAGTAAAACTCACAGGGAAAAAACAATGGATGCCATTGAGGAACACAAGGTTCTTGCAGAAATCTTGTAAGGGATCCTTTGCTTCAGGTGTTTCCAAACCAGGGATTCAGTCCTGCAGATTTTCAGCCCTTTGTGTGAGGATCAAGAGGATGAAACTATCCCATCCCAGGGTGGGCAGGGCTGAGGATGGGAGCAGGCTGGACACTTCTTATCTGCCTGCACAGTCTTAGCTTGTTGGCTGTAATGGGTGTGGCCATGTCCTCAGTCACCTGTTGAAAATCCTTTGGGCTTTGATGTTCTCCAGACTGTGAGCATGAAGGGCAGTAGCCTTTTATCCCAACCCACCTTCCTGTCTCGGTAATACAACTCCCTGGGGCTCTACCACTGCCTGTTTCTGCAGCTCTGGGACCTGAGGCAGACCAGGGGCCGGGTGTGTGAGTACAAAGGGCATTTCCAGACCACCACCTCGTGTGTCTTCCTGCCCCGGGGCCCCACGCTCGCCCCCAGCATTGCCACATCCTCCAGCGACAGCACAGTGAAGCTCTGGGACCAAGGCACTGCAGGTAGGGGAGGCTCCTGCCCACTCTGCTCCTTTCTCCTGGATAACAAACCCACCTTCCCCAGGTCTGTCTCCTCGTGGTGCTGGGCAGGGTGACTCTGCAATCTCTGGAGTTCACTCCGAGCCTGCAGGGCAGGGTGGAGAAATGCCCGGAGCAAACCCAGGGCTCACAAACATGAAGGAGCTGCATGTCTCAGATTACAGGGATCTTCTCTCAGCTGAAAGAATTACCAGGGAACTTTTAAAGGTACATCAGAGTTAAGCCCTGAAAGGACAAATTATAAAAAGAAAAAAAAGAGCAGGGGAACTCCAGAGATTTCTGCAGGTACAAGTAGAAAGGTGTAAGGAATAGAATTTGTACTGGGGGACAGAGGGCTGGTCAGCCAACACTCTCATTTTGGTTGTCCTCCTTAAGAGGAATCGTGGGCATTTTGGGGTTAAACCTGGTGGTGAGGGTGAGTCCCTCCCGAGTTGGACACAAAGGGGTTTGTTTGCCTGCCAAGCCCTGCCATGGCAGCAGGTTCTCAGTAACCCTTGTGCTGCAGGCAGACCTCTTGGGAGCTGTTCAGCTTCACAGCATTAGACACTCCCCAGGGCTAAGCCCCTCTCCAAGGGAACTCATTTAAGATGGGATGAAAATAGAAACCTGAGGCTCTCCTGCAGAGAAGGACCTTCTGTTCCCTTACCTGTTCCTTTCCTGTGCACCCAGGTTGGCTGTGGGCTGGCAGCAGCTTTGATCCTCTTGCCTTCCCAGCTGGGTGAGCCATGATCCAGCTGCTCTGGAAGGGTGCAGGTCCCAGGAGAGGCTCCAGGCCAAGGGCAGCTCTGTTTGCAGCTCAGCCTGGCCCTGGGGTCTCTGCACAAACTGTCTCAGGGAGTTTAATAACAAACAGAAAGGCTCCTGTGTAAATCTTATTTCTCTTTCCCTCTTGGAGATTCATCAAAACTGTGTGGTGAGTGTAGCACAGTCCTTAGGAGAACTGTGAGAAATTTGGGAGAAAAAGGGATGTTGGAAATGGCTCCAGGCACATCCTGCAGCTCTGCCCAGTGGGGGCTGTAGGTCCATCCAGCCCTGCTTCCCCCCCAGGAAGGGGCAGAGCCTGAGCCCAGTGTGGATCCCTGTCAGCCTGGGCAGAGCACAGGGGTGGTTCTCTGTACCAGGGGCACACCCCAGGGTGTTCAATGTGGGTCCAGGCAGCACTCACCCACCTGAGGCGAGCAGAGCCTGGAGGTCGGTGTGGCCGTGCCCCATCCCAGCCAACCCAGCCTCCCTCCCTTGTCCTTCCCTTGCAGCCTGCCTGGCCACGCTGTGCCTCGAGGGCTCGGGCCCGCTGGCCTCGCTGGCCGCCTGCGACAGCCGCACCCTGCTCTGCGCCAGCTCCAACTCCGGCATCCACGTGCTGCGAGTGAGGGGCGGAGCGGAGCCGAGCCTGGAGGAGGTGGCGGCGTTCTGAGCACCGGGACCCCGTCAGACACTGTCCCTGGAGGAGGTGGCAGCGTTCTGAGCACTGAAACCCTGTCAGACACTGTCCCTGGAGGAGATGGCCGCGTTCTGAGCACTGAAACCCTGTCAGACACTGTCCCTGGAGGAGGTGGCAGCGTTCTGAGCACTGGAACCCCCAGATTGTCCCAGGAGGGGATGTGACCCCCAAGAGCTGCCCTGACGGTGGGCAGCAGGGACTCTGTGCCTGTGGGGCACGGCAGCAGGGCTGGGGAGTTGCTGGTTGGTTTGTGGGTGACAGGGAAGCATTCAGAGCTGTCCAGGAGAAAAGCCAAACCCTGGGAGCCTTCAGGCCAAGCCCTTGCTCCTGAGTGAGCCTCCCTGCAGCCAGAGAGAGGCACAGGACGGGCAGAGGGAGGAGATGAGACAGCAGGACCAAGGCACAGATACTTGAGCACCAGGCTGAGCACACACAGCTGGACCTGGGCTTGGACCAGAGGAGACTGCAATGAAATAATTCTCTGTTAGTTGCTGGCCTCTCATTCCATTGTATTTTCCCTGGAAGGAACTGTGCTCACATTCCCAAGGAACAGAGAGAGCTGCTCTCCAGCTGACAGCAGGGAGGTGAATCTGTCTTCTCTTTACTCCTGAAAGTTTCCATCTGAGCTGGAAGGGACCCACCAGGATCCCCCAGCCCAGCCCCTGTCCCTGCCCAGCCCCCCCAGCAGCCCCAGCCTGGGCACCCCTGGCAGCGCTGCCCAAAGGCTCCTGGAGCTCTGGCAGCCTCGGGGCCGTGCCCATTCCCTGGGCAGCCTGGGCAGTGCCAGCACCCTCTGGGGGCAGAGCCTTGCCCTGAGCTCCAGCCTGAGCTGCCCTGGCCCAGCCCCAGCCGTGCCCTGGCTCCTGTCCCTGTCACAGGGATCAGAGATCAGAGCTGCCCCTCAGAGGAAGCTGCAGACCCTGAGCCTCCCCTCAGCCTCCCCTGCTCCAGACTGAACAAACCCAATACCCTCACCCCTCCTTCTTACACCATCAGAAATCAAACTGTGCATTGTGAAATTCCTGTAATTTCTCCATTCCTTGTGAGACCCAGAGCCCAGGATACACATTCAAAACCTCTTTAGATCTTCCAGGGCACATTATTTGCAAAACCTCAATTTAAACAACAAATAAGTACAAAAGCTCTCCCCAGGGCAGGGCAGAACAAGACAATCCTACACTGAGTGACCTCACACAGCAAACCCCAAACAGGAGATGCTGAAATGGATTTGCAACACTCAGTCCATGGGACAACTCATGGAGGAGGACACAAGGTGGTACCTGGAAAAGAAGAGATTCCCTGGCCTTGGACATCTACTGTAAGTGAATCCAGGGGGATGCAGATCTCCATCCAATGTGGAGGCAGGGAAAGGACAGCACCACATGCCTCTCCCTCTGGGCTCTCTCCCTAAATGCAAATCCAGTCTGAAGTCACACTCCTACCAAAAAGGAAGGTGAGAAGGGCAGTAACAGAAGCTGAACCACACCCCAAACCTGAGATGCTCTGTGGTTACTGCAAATGCTTGGAGGACACCTGGGAGATGAACTTGGAAGGGAGGGTAGAAGTACATGGATCAAAAATACAGCAGAAAGTGGTACCTGCAGTATAAAACCAGTCCAAAATGTGGGAAAACTCCCAAAACTTGACAACAACCAAGCCCAGGCCAACAGTGGTGCTTCAAACACACCCAAACTCCAGAGCAGCCATGACTGCAGCTGCTATAACACACTGGATCCCTGTTTTGTTTTTTTAATATAAAAAAGCAGCCAAAAGTCCTGAATGTCCCTGTCCCAGTCCATAACCTGTCCCTCTGAGCTACTCAGCTGTCCAGAGCTTGAAGGTTCTGTCGTAGGAGCAGGTGGCAATGAGCTGCCCATCCAGGGAGATGTCCAGGCCCATCACCTTCCCCTCGTGCCCCGCCAGTGTCTTCAGGGGGGACCAGCCAGGGTGGGTCCAGATCTTGGCCGTGTTGTCGTAGGCGCCCGTGAGCAGGAAATTCCCGTGGTTGGCTGCACAGGAGGAGAAAGGGGAGAAGTGAGGCTTGCAATGAACACATGACACCCCTGCTCACAAACAGGCCTTGCTGAGCTGCAGGTGTGCGTGGGAGCTGCCAGAGGGGAGGGACGGGGAGCAGCAGGGACTCACGTTCAAACCTGACGCCGGTGACCAGGTTCTGGTGGGCGGGGATGGTGTAGATGCATTTCCTCTGCCGCAGGTCCCACACCTTGCAGGTGTTGTCCCCACTGCCCGTGGCCACGTGGTACCTGCCAAGGAGGGGAGGCAGAGCAGTGCTCAGGGAGTGCAGTTTACACTCAGAGCCCCCACATCAGTGCCAGCTCCCTCCTTACCCGTTTGGGGAGAAGTTGATTCCGTAGATCTCCTTCAGGTGCCCTTCCAGGAACATGATACAGCGGCCTGTGCGCAGGTCCCACACCCGGCCAAAGGCATCCAGGCCTCTGCAAGCACAGCATTGTTGGATTCTTGTTGTATTCATATTTCTCAAGTCCCACACTGTACCAAGGTGTTCTTCTCTGCAGCACAGTTCTTCATATGTCTTCTCAGGGGCTCCTCCTGGGCTCTCTACCCACCCCTATTCATTCCAGTTACCTTCACAAGCTACAGCTGCTGCCCAACTGAGGACTTCACAGCTGTGGCTCGTTTGGAGTAACCGGGACCCACTTATTTAATACATAGAGTAACAGGGACTCTCTCCATAAGGACCCACTTATTTAATACACAGATCTTAACAGGGACTCTCTCCATAACAATACATATATTCAGGCCCCCACACAGCATCACACACTGGGCTGGGCTGGGTGGGACCCTACAGATCACCCCTGCCATGGCAGGGACACCTCCCACTGTCCCAGGTGCTCCCAGCCCTGCCCAGCTGCTGCCAGGAGCTGCCCAGGCCCCTCGGGCTGTTTGCTCAGGGACACAAAGGGAGGATCTGGCTCACACAGGGGAGGGGGGGTCTGGATGTGCCTGGTGAGGACAGGGCAAGGTGACAGATCACCTGGATGATGGAAACCCCACAAAGAGAAATCAATGCAGAACATGCACAGAGAGTGGGAAGATGCCATAAAATGAAATCAGGGGGTGCTGGGGTAATGGAGGATCTGAGCAGGCCCAGGGTGTTCAGAGAATGCCAGACTGGTTTGGGTTGGGAGGGACCTTAAATCCCACCCAGTGCCACCCCTGCCATGGCAGGGACACCTCCCACTGTCCCAGGTGCTCCCAGCCCTGCCCAGCCTGGCCTTGGGCACTGCCAGGGATCCAGGGGCAGCCACAGCTGCTCTGGGCCTCCCCTCCTCCCAGGGAACAATTCCTAATTGCCACTATCCCCTCCATGCCTGCCCTGTGGCAGTGGGAGCCACTCCCCAGCACTGTCCCTGGTGCCAGGAAAGGCCCTGGTGCAGGGGGCACTCACTCACCCGGTGCCAGCCAGGGAGCCGTCGGTGTGGAAGGCGATGTCGTAGACGCCCTTGCTGTGCCCCTCCTGGTGCAGGATCTCCTCCTGCGCCTCCAGGTCCCACAGGCGCCACGAGTGGTCGTAGCTGAGGAACAAAGCTCTCCTTGGTCACAGTCACTGAGGCTGCAAAAGCCCTCCAGGACCCTGGAGTCCAGCTGTTAACCCAGCACCACCACATTCACCACGAACCAACATCCCCAGGTGCCACCTCTGGGTGTTTTGTGACCACTCCCAGGATGGTGACTCCACCCCTGGGCAGCCCGTGCCAGTGCCTGGCCATCCTTTGTGTGAGGATGTTTTTTCCCCAATATCCAACCTAAACCTTCCCTGGTGTAACTTGAGGCTATTTCCCCTGGTCTCCATGTAACTCCAGGGAGAACAACAGGATATTTCACCAACCCTGGGAGCATTTTATTCCCAGTGTCTCACACAGGGACAGGGAAAGGAATCCCAACGACCTGCTGTCCCTGACACTGCAGCAGCCCAGCTGTGCTCACAATAGCCAAGCCCTGCCCAGCTGCTGTGGACAAGCCCTGACACCAGGGCCACCAGCTGGGCAGCCCATGGTCACTTCTGGAAGCCATGGTCACTGGAAGCCATGGTCACCAGCCCATGGTCACCTTTGGAAGCCATGGTCACCAGCCCATGGTCACCTCTGGAAGCCATGGTCACTTCTGGAAGCCATGGTCACGTCTGGAAGCCATGGTCACCAGCCCATGGTCACTTCTGGAAGCCATGGTCACCTCTGGAAGCCATGGTCACGTCTGGAAGCCATGGTCACCAGCCCATGGTCACTTCTGGAAGCCATGGTCACCTCTGGAAGCCATGGTCACCAGCCCATGGTCACCTCTGGAAGCCATGGTCACTGGAAGCCATGGTCACCAGCCCATGGTCACCTTTGGAAGCCATGGTCACTTCTGGAAGCCATGGTCACCAGACCATGGTCACCTTTGGAAGCCATGGTCACTGGAAGCCATGGTCACCAGCCCATGGTCACTTCTGGAAGGCATGGTCATCAGCCCATGGTCACCTTTGGAAGCCATGGTCACTTCTGGAAGCCATGGTCACCAGCCCATGGTCACTTCTGGAAGCCATGGTCACCAGCCCATGGTCACCTCTGGAAGCCATGGTCACCAGCCCATGGTCACCTCTGGATGCCAGTGCCCAGGTGTCCGTACCAGGTGGTGCCCAGGAACCTCCCTGAGGGGTGCCACATCACTCGGGCCACTCTCATGCTGTGTCCCTCGATGTCTGCCACGGGCTCATCACTGAAACACAGAACAAACCATTGGCCTGGGCTCTGGCTCGAGCCAGGCCTTGCTCACACACTGTGATGGCAGCAGCAGCTCTGCTGAGGAAATCAAACCAGGCAGGGACAGCAGAGCTGTTGCCAATGACTCTGAACTCTGCCACGCTCCAAGCTCTGAGTGAAACCCTTTCTCCACACCTCCTGTTGGCTGTAAAGCATCATCCTGGGATGATGATGATGATTAATGAAAATTAACAAGGCCCTTGTCATTAGCACTTCTGGAAGTACAGAAACAAACCTGAACTGCAGGAAGTTCTGAGAACACAACATCCTGAACTGCAGCAGCTCCTGCTGTTCTGCAGGATGCAGGGAACATTTATTCTCCCAGAATGACAGGCAGCAGGTCAGGAGCACTCACACACCCTCTGAACAGCACTGCAGCTTCTTTCCAACAGGTTAATTAAGAGGTGTGGTCACATGAGCCTAACAACCCCCTGTCCCTTTGCCCAGGGGCACTTTTGCTGTTTCAAACTGTGATTTCAGCTGAGGATAAACAGCTGTGCCTCTGGAGCTGCCTGCCCTCCCCAGGAGCCCTGAGGCTCCAGTTCTCAAGCAGGTGAGGCTGAGGCTCAGTACCTGAACCCTTCTCCTCTCCCAGGCCTGAGGGAGGTGCTGCCCATCTGCCAGAGCTCCTCTGTGCACTGGCAGTCATTTCTTTGCAGCACAGGCAGAACTTTTTGTGTCTGTTTGTGCATTTATTTGGTCAATCCCTCTCCAAATCCCGGTGCTTTCCAACCACTCAAAAATTCATTTCTTAATATCCAAGAGGGGCAATTTTCTCCCTAGTGAGCTGTTAGAATGAAACAGTCCCCAGACTTTCCATCCATCACCCCCAGCAGCTGAGCAATGCCCAACAGCAATTCTGCCTCAGCCCCTCTCAGACCATCTCCCTCACCTGGGCTCCCTAATCAGGCTGATCTCTCTTCCTGCTGAACAGGGTGGCACATACTGAGGCCAGGGAGGGCACTGGGGCAGCTACAAGGAAAGGTCACATTGGCAGGAATGTCTGCAGGAACATGGAATATGAACCCCAGCACAGCAAGGCTGCAGCTGTGCACATCTGGAACAGTTCTGACCTTTCCAGGTTCCAGAGTTTGACAGAGCCATCAGCTGCACACGAGGCCAGGCTCACGTCCTTCTTGTCCAGGGACACCGTGGCCTTGGGGTGGAACACGATGGCCCCCACGTTGGTGCTGTGTCCTGAAGGGAAAAAAAAGCAAAATTCAGAATCTGCCACAGGATCCTGGCCAGTTCTTCAGAAAAGCAGCATTTCCTTGGCACTGGGGAGGGAGGTGGCATTGCCCTGTCACCCCCAGCCAAACTGCACTTCCAGGAGCACCCAAGGCAGAGCATCCAAAATGAAGGTTTGGAACCCTCAAAAATTCAACATGTGAATCAAAGGATTTGTCCTCACATCTGTATTTAGTCTAAGTTGTGACCACTACTCAAAGAACCTCACTGTGGTCAAGTGAGCTGCCCAAAACTGCAGCTGTTTGTTACTCAAGTAACTCAAACCAGGTTTGGAAACCAAACCAAATTGTTCAGAAACAGCAAACTTGGAGCTGAGGTTTGAGCTGAAGGCCAGGTCTGAGGTTTGAGCTGAAGGCCAGGTCTCCCTTCTCATTATATGACACATTCCCATGCTCCCAAGCCAAGGGATGCTCTCAATAAGACAGAAACCTGCCTGAACACAACATTTTAAACCACAAAGCAATTCAGATGTGGGAGCTCAGCACAGAGAGAAACAAAAGAAGCAGAAGCCTCAGTGAGAGCCCCTGAGTACCTCGTAAGGTGTGAACCAGGTTGCAGTCAGGCACAGACCAGAGCTTGCACAGCCCACTCCTGTGAACACAAGGAATGGATGTCAGTGGAGAAGGACAGCAAGGAACACATCAATGTTCTTGATCAATCAATCTCTGCTCAGCTCTAAATGAGCTGATGAGAGCTCAGAGCAGCCTCTCACAATTCCCAAGGCTCCAAAACCATTCCTGGCTCCCCCAGCCCCCAGGGCAGGTGCTGCCAAGGCAGGCTCACCAGCAGGCTGTGGCCAGCAGTTTGGAGTTGGGGCTGAAGTGGCAGTAGGACAGCGGGCGATCGTCCCCGATCTGGCTGCAGAAGTTATTCAAGGACTGTAAGAAACACAAAGAAAATCATCAATAAATGACTGAAGCACAGCCAGCCCAGAGCTATCCCCAGCCAAAGCTTGAGGTGAGGGAGGCAAACGTGCACAGGAGGAGGCAGAGGCCCTCGGGAAGTCACTTTCAAAGGGAGATGCTGCCTCAGAGCCACCCCAGCTCCAGGCAGGAGGGCCAGGACAAGCCTGGGGGCACAGCTCAGCCCCCCAGGAACACCCATGGTGTGTGCCCCCAGCCCCAGAGCTCTGCAGCTGCAGCTCTGACACAGAGCTGGCTGGAGTTTGGCATCTGCCCACAGATCATCCAAAGAATCCAACCAGACAGACAGGGCAGAGGGGAGAACAAATCCTCTGGAGTAAACAGGATTAGGGGGGCAGCACACTCTGCCTGAGCCTCTCTGTTTGGTTAAGCTGGGAATCTGGCTTAGCACGCTCACAAAGGGCATCTCAGAGTCATCCCAACCATGCTCAGCAGCCAGAGTTGGTATTTCCCTGGCATTCCTGGGCTCCCCAGCCAGAGGGAGGAATACATTCCTTCAGCCTCACAGGTGAGTGGCAAGGCAGGACAGGGATGTCTCTGCACCCTCTGCCATGCCAGGGACAAATTACATCTCCCTGGAGAGAAATTACATCTCCTCCTTCCTTCTCTGAAGGAGTCAGAAAAGGCTTCAGAGACACAGGGAAAGAGGAAAAGCAGAACTTCCCAAGACTGCACAGACTGATGTGCATGTGGACAGCACCTCAGGCAGCTCAATTCCTGCTGGGCTCTCAGAGGATCAGCCAAACCTCGTGAGCACAGCAGTGGAGCAGCTGCCAAAGCCAAACCTACCCTCAGGGATTTGTGCAGCTCCTGCCTCTGGGATGTCCTGGTGGCCTCAGGGATCTCCTTGAGCAGCCGAGCCTCCTCCAGCCTCTTTGCTGCCCTGGGGAGAGCAAAGGTGGGGTGGGAGCCCCCAGAACTGCCCCTTCCCTGCCCCTGGAAATGCCTTTGCTCTGCTCTTCCCCCAGACATCCCCTCCTGCCCCTTCCCTGCCCCTGGAAATGCCTTTGCTCTGCTCTTCCCCTTAAACTTCCCCCCCTGCCCCTGGAAATGCCTTTGCTCTGCTCTTCCCTGGATCAGTCCCTGAGAGCTCCAGCTCTGGGCTCACTGGACCTGCCCCCCACTCCCTGCTTTTCCCATGCTCCCCCCAGCAGGATTTGCCCAATGTTTTGTGTTTTCTCTCACCTGGGGAGGGAGTAGTTGGCCAGCCACAGCCTGGCTGTTTTCAGACTGCGTGGGCCCTCGTGGTACCAGGTTTGCTGATACTGTAAAAAAGGAATAAAAGTGATGGAAAAGCCCTGGTGCTGCTGCCCCTGTGTTCATTCCCCTCAGCTCCTCCCAGCAGCACCTGCCCCAAACCCTGCTGTGCTCTGGCCTCTTTTGAAGGGCTTTCTGCACAATTAAGCCCCAGGAAAAGGATTTGGGGAGATAAATCAAATTCTCTGCCCTACAGATCCAATCCTGACATGCTGCCACTTCACACAACATTTCAGTTGAACCCTGACTCATCTGCACTTACTGACATGTAACTCCCTCCTTGTTTACACATTACTCAGTAAAGAGAGAGAGCTGCAGAAATTATTTCTTACAGTACAGCTCAAAAATAGTAAGGCAAAAGAGACTCAGAAGAGATACAGAAACAGAAGGAGTAATCAAAGGCAGAGACAGATGCAGCAGCAGGAACATATTTTTTTCTTCCCAAGTGTGAAGGAAAGTAAGGGGCTTGCTGCAGTGGGTAAGAGCCCACACACCTGCTCTCCTGGTCTGCACAGTGAGAGCAGCACAGAGCAGGGTCTGTGAGTAAAAACCACACTTGGTGCTCCTCACTGTGACCAAACATTGCCACAGATTTGCTGAAATGGGCAACACAGAAAAAGTCTGAAGGGATGGCATGAGAATCCAGAGGCTGGCCAAAGGCAGAGTCCTGGATATATCAGAGCTGGATACACCATCCCTCCCTCAGCACTGAGGGACAGGAGACACCCTCACCTCTTCTTTGGACTTTTTGGACCTGTCATCGTCTTTCCTGGTCTTCTTTAATGCATCTGTGCCAACCACTGAGAGGATGTTCCTTAACCTGGGAGGGAAATCATGAAGCTCCATTTAGTCAAGAAATTCTCAGCTGTCCTAACAAATGTCACTGTGAGATTCCCTCTGCCTTGGGGTCCTTAGAACAGAAATCCCAGACTGGTTTGGAGTGGGAGGGACTTTAAAGCCCATCCAGTGCCACCCCTGCCATGGCAGGGACACTTCCCACTGTCCCAGGCTGCTCCCAGCCCTGCCCAGTGCCCTGCGGCACTGCCAGGGATGGAGCAGCCCCTGGACATTGAGGATTTTGCCTGAAGGCCAAAGCTCAAAAGTAAAATGCCACATGAAATTGCTGAAATCAGGCAATGTTGGGTCCCTATTATTTATATATAAATAAAAGGGAGGGGTATATTTTAAAAAAGATTTAGAACCCAGAGCTTTTCCTGGGCACTGCCAGGGATCCAGGGGCAGCCACAGCTGCTCTGGGCACCCTGTGCCAGGGCCTACCCACCCTGCCAGGGAACAATTCCCAATTCCCAATATCCCACCCAGCCCTGCCCTCTGGCAGTGGGAGCCATTCCCTGTGTCTGTCCCTCCATCCCTTCAGGCCCTGGCAGGGACTCTCAACTCTCCCAGGTGAGCCCGCCCAGCTCTCGCAGCTGCCCTGTGGCACAGGGCTCTGTGCAGCCCAGCCGCCAGGAGGAGCTCTGTGCTGTGCCAGCTGTCCCCTCCCCGTGCAGGCCCAGCACCTCTCCCTGCGCTCCGCAGGGCCCTCTCCGAAGAGCGTGATGGGCTCCCCCAGGGCCCTCAGGCACGCCTTGACCTCGCAGTCGTCCGTGGACACGTTGATCTGCCGCGCGCGCTTGCGCCGCTCGAACTCCGCCAGCACCTCGGCCTGCCGCTCGCTCATGTGGTCCTCGAGGTCAAACACCTCCCCTGGGCACACGCACAGCCTCAGCACGGGCAGCCAGCACGGCCCGGGGCACGGCTGGGGCTGCCAGGGCTCTCTGCAGGGCACCCAGAGTGCGCCCGGCCCCGGCAGGGCCACCCCCAGCAGGAACACGGGAGGGTTTGGGATGTGAGCAGGGAGGGACACGGCACAGCTGCCTCAGCTCTCCCTGAGCTCCTCAGCCCCTGGATCCCTCCCTCAGCTCTCCCAGAGCCCCTGGATCCCTCCCTCAGCCCCTGGATCCCTCCCTCAGTGGTTCCAGAGCCCCTGGATCCCTCCCTCAGTGGTTCCAGAGCCCCTGGACTCTCCCTCAGCCCCTGGACTCTCCCTCAGCCCCTGGATCCCTCCCTCAGCCCCTGGATCCCTCCCTCAGCCCCTGGACTCTCCCTCAGCCCCTGGATCCCTCCCTCAGCCCCTGGATCCCTCCCTCAGCCCCTGGATCCCTCCCTCAGTGGTTCCAGAGCCCCTGGACTCTCCCTCAGCCCCTGGACTCTCCCTCAGCCCCTGGACTCTCCCTCAGCCCCTGGACTCTCCCTCAGCCCCTGGATCCCTCCCTCAGTGGTTCCAGAGCCCCTGGATCCCTACCTCAGCTGTCCCAGAGCCTCTCAGCCCCTGGATCCCTCCCTCAGCTCCTGGATCCCTCCCTCAGCTCTCCCAGAGGGCCTGGATCCCTCCCTCAGCCCCTGGATCCCTCCCTCAGTGGTCCCAGAGTCCCTCAGCCCCTGGATCCCTTCCTCAACTCTTCCAGAGGCCCTGGACCCCTCCCTCAGCTGTCCCAGAGCCCCTGGATCCCTCCCTCAGCCCCTGGATCCCTCCCTCAGTGGTCCCAGAGCCCCTGGATTCCTACCTCAGCTGTCCCAGAGCCTCTCAAGCCCCTAGATCCCTCCCTCAGCTCTCCCAGAGCTCCTCAACCCCAGGATCCCTCCCTCAGTGGTCCCAGAGCCCCTCTGCCCTTGGATCCCTCACTCAACTGTCCCAGAGCCCCTGGACCCCTCCCTCAGCTCTCTCAGAGTTCTGGATCCCTCCCTCAGCTCTCCCAGAGCCTCTCAGCACCTGGATCCCTCCCCCAGAGCCCCTGGATCCCTCTCCCTCAGTTCCTGGATCCCTCCCTCAGCTCTCTCAAAGCCCCTCTGCCCATGGATCCCTCCCAGAGCCCCTGGGTGCTGGGAGCTGTCCCAGATCCCCCCTGCCCTGGATGCCTCTGGAATTGGAAGATCCAAGCAGGGAGCCGCCCACCCCTGAGTGCTTTGAGGTGATGCCCACAGAGACATTTGGAAGTTGTCACATCCGCAGGGAGGGGACAACAAAGGGTGTTTGCACGCGCTCACCAGTGCTGATGTTGATGTTGCCAGCCTCCATGGCTGCCTTCATGCCCTCCTTGCCCAGCAGCCCGGCCTCGCCCTTGGCCAGGCGCTCGCGCTCCTTCTCCTCCAGGCTCCCGTAGAAGATGGGCGCCCGCTTGGCCGGGGGAGCCTCGGCCTCCTCGGCTGCCTTGGCCTTGGGGGGCTGGGGAGAGACACAGGGGGCACAGAGTGAGGGACAGGGTGCACAGAGCGTGGGGGGACAGACACACAGAGCGTGGGGACAGACACACAGCAAACAGCCTGCCTGGGCCAGGACAACAGGGCTGGGCAAAGACCTCAGAACCCCAGCTTGGTTTGAGTGGAAGGGCACTGAAGCCCATTGCTGGAATCAGGCAATATTGGGCCCCTTTTAATTATTATCTACAGAGGTATTTTTGGAGCAAGCTTTAGAACACGGAGCTTTTCCTCCTCCTGCACCAGCACGGCCAGGAGCGATGCCATGCCCCAGCCCCAGCTCCCTGCCCGGAATGCTGAGGAGTGAGCGGTGCCCGGCTCCGTCCCCCCGGAGAGGCCTCACACGAACCGCCCGAGCGAGCAACCAGGACTGGGCACAAGTGCGGGAAACACGGGAGCCTGCGGGCTCCTTTAGAGCTCCGCTGTCACCGGGGCACCGTAAACCCCGCACAGCATCAGCAGCCGCGATTCCCGCGGCCTCTCCCGCTCCTGCGGGCCCGGAGCCGCCCCCATCTCCCGGACACTCACCTCGGGGGGCCGGGCCCCGCCGCGAGCCGCCGGTGCCCGCGCGGTGGCCATGGCGGGAGCGGGACCGGGAACAAGCCCAGGAACGGATAAGAAGCCGGGAACGGGAACGGGAACCAGAGAGCGGGAACGGGGCGAGACTCGCGGCGCTCGGGCTCCGGCGCCTCACGGCCACTTCCGGGTCATGCAGGGCATGCCGGGAACTGCATCGCCCTTTAAGGGAGGAACACGCGAGGCACGCCGGGAGATGTAGTGCCCGCTAATGGTAGTACGCGCAGGGCACGCCGGGAGATGCAGTGCCCGCTAAGGGCGGTACGCGCGGGGCACGGCGGGAGATGCAGTGCCCGCTAATGGCAGTACGCGCAGGGCACACCGGGAGATGCAGTGCCCGCTAAGGGCGGTACGCGCGGGGCACGGCGGGAGATGCAGTGCCCGTTAATGGCAGTACGCGCCGGGCACGCCGGGAGATGCAGTGCCCGCTGAGGGCGGTACGCGCAGGGCACGCCGGGAGTTGTGGCGGGCCGGGCGGGGCCCGCTGAGGGCGGGAGCGCTCGGTCGTGCCGCCGGTCGCGGTGCCGCCGGTCGCGATGCTCCGTCGGAAGCCGACGCGGCTGGAGCTGAAGCTGGACGACATCGAGGAGTTCGAGAGCGTCCGGAAGGAGCTGGAGGTGCGCGCGGGGCCGGGCGCGGGGGGCTCGGCCCGCCCCCGGCCCTGACCGGCCCGTTCGCCCGCAGAGCCGCAGGAAGCAGCGCGACGAGGCCGAGGCGGCGGCGGGCGGAGAGGAGGCGGCGGCGATCGGAGCGCTGGGCACGGAGCACAAGAGCCGCGAGCAGCTCATCCATGAACGCATCGGGTACAAACCGCAGCCCAAGGCCGGCGGCCGCACCGCGCACTTCGGCACCTTCGAGTTCTGAGCGGGGCAGCCCCGGTACCCCCGGCAGCCCCGGCCCTCTCAGCCGGACGGGCCGCTCCGGGCGGGCCTCGCTGTCTCCTCTCCGAGCTGTTCCATTTTTGTTTTTTAAGTTTGGTTAACACGGCCGTGAAGGCCCCTTTGCCGAGTGTTTTGTTTTAAATAAACACTTATTTTTTATAATAAAGTGATGATAATCCCACGAGCTGCTGTAAACGGCTGCAGTGACCGGTGGGGGTGGAAACACCCGGACCCCCCGTTCCGTGCGGTGAGCAGGGGGATGAAACACCCCGGGAGGATCCTCTGGGAAAGTGATCTGGTGATCTTAAAGCAGACTGGAGTGGCCACCTGAACCTCCTGAGAGAATCAATCTTATTATTTAATGTTAGATCTAGCAAACCCACAGGTTTCTCTTGCTTTTCTTTCTCCCCCTCCATTTTTCTAGTAATTTGTATTTCACAGAGCTCACCTATGAGCTGGGTCACAGAATTGTTTGCAACAGCATTTGGAAGTGTCTGAAAGGAGATCTCGATTTTAGAACTCATTTCTTCTCCTTTTCCTTTCCTTCTGTTCTTTCCTCTCTATTCTGCTAAATGCATCAGAAAAATGTAAAGAACTCTTGAAAATGCAATCTTTAAATGATAACAAACACCAGCTTTTCAAGTTGCTTTCAGTTTCATCCACATGTCTGCTCACATTAGGCTCATGTGGATAGCACACACATACACAAAATTCCCATCAATAATTTTTAATCTTTTGAATCCTCTCTCAATCCTCTGTCATTTTGGGAAGTTTGTCAAATCTGTTTTAGCTCAAAGTTGTTTGTATTTACATGGCAATCTGGCTGTTGCTATTTGTATTTTTTTTACTACCTTTGGGAAAAATCCTTTTGCTGTAACATCAAAAGTACTGGGGTGTGTGATGGTGTTCACAGGGGTCCCAGGATGAGGGAAGAGATGAGGATCTGACTCCATATTTCAGAAGGCTGATTTATTATTTTATGATATATATTATATTAAAACTATACTAAAAGAATAGAAGAAAGGATTTCATCAGAAGGCTGGCTAAGAATAGAAAAAGAAAGAATGATAACAAAGGTTTGTGGCTCAGACAGAGAGTCTGAGCCAGCTGACTGTGATTGGCCATTAATTAGAAACAACCACACGAGACCAATCCCAGATGCACCTGTTGCATTCCACAGCAGCAGATAATCATTGTTTACATTTTGTTCCTGAGGCCTTTCAGCTTCTCAGGAGGAAAAATCCTAAGGAAAGGATTTTTCAGAAAATACCATGGCTACACTGGGGTTGAAATAGTTATTTGCCCATAACCAGCAAGCTTTATTTCAGTCAAATCACAAGGGAAATAGACACCACAGACACCCTACCGTGGTGGACCCACTGAGGAGAAGGTTCTGGAAGTGTCTGGTGAGTGTTTTGGGATAAAGGTGCCACAGCTCTGGGTGCCAGATCCCAAATACATCCCAGAGCTGCTTCATTCAGTCAGTGTCACCTGGGCCCTGGGCCTGGATCATGGGCTGGCCTCATGGATGGGGTCTGAGAGCCCAGATCTTCTGACTGAGCAGCTTTTCCTTTACCCTTCCCTGCTCCACCTCCATCCAGCTCTGCCCTGGTTTGGCACCCCTGGAGTGGAGCTCAGGGCTCTTTGCTGCTTGGAGCAAAGGCCACCAAACAGTTCCTTGTAGCTGGTGGCACCTGGAAACACCAAGGGCACGTGGATTTCTTCAGCAGGTCCTTGGATTTACCCTCCTGAGGTGCTGAGCAGGGTGAGGTCAGATTTGATTTAGGTTTTGATTTGATTTAGGTGAGTTTTGGGGCAGAGCCCACTCAGGAGCGGTCTGGCACACACTGGGGTGAGTTGAAGGAAGCAACTTAAAATCCTGAGCAGTTTCTTGGTGCTCAGGAATCTGCTCCCTGCAGCCTGGGCCAGGAGCAGGGCAGGCTGCCACAGCCCTGGGCCTCAATTCAGGAGCTGGAGGCTCCCCTGCCCCTGGCCAGGGCTGTTTCCAACCATCTCCAGCACAATGACCAGGGCTGGTTTTTCAGCATTCCTCCAAAGCAGACTTCAGTTAAATTCAGGCTTCCTGTGTTGTAGGTGCATCAAATTCCAGGTCAGGCTGGGGAAATGTACAGAACTCCAAACTTTTCCAACTGGAAGGAGCCCCAGGCTGGCCTAGCAAAAAGCTGCATTCTGTCTAACACCAATACACTGATCAGGGGCTGCTCTGCTGGGCTGCCATTCCAGCTCTCAGAGGACACCTCAGAGGTTGTTACAGCTCCATAAAACTCCTCTCCAGGGCAGGCAGATCTGGGAGGCACCAATTCCTCTTCCCATCCCTCCCTACAAAGTGTGACTGAGCTGGAACAAAGATTTCTCAGTGAATCCCCATTGCAGCAGCTCCAGGGAGCTGGGGAGGTTCAGGGGGTGCTGCTGCTCACCCACCCCCAGCACCTGAACAGGAACCCTGGGCCCTGCTGCTCCCTCCCAGGGTTGCACCAAGGACTGTTCCCAAAACACAGCCCCACCAGGGTAAAATGCAATCTATTTTATTGGTTAATTATGTACATGAGATTTTTGATATTCACAGTAACATCAGACAAGTTACCACCACAAAGAGCAAGAATAAAAACAAACCTGACAGTCCACTGTAAACAAAACTAGAAATCCTGCTGGATTGGGTGGGACTGGCTCCAGACAAACTCAAAAGGCACTCAAAGAAAAGCAACAAAAGCCCTCTGAGGGACCGGGCCAGCTGCTCTGAGCTCCCTCCTCGGTCACACTGCGTGTGCAGGGCACAGAGACGGGCACAGGGTGTCAGCCCCGAGCAGGACACGGGGGGCATCCTTGGAGCCCTCCCCGTGGTGCCAGGACAAACCTGAACTCAGCCGAGGGGCTGGGGCTGTCCCAGAGCTGCCGATCCCGCCAGAGGGAGCTCAGGCTTTGCTCAGGCGTTGCTCAGGCTGTGCTCAGGCTGTGCTCAGGCGTTGCTCAGGCTGTGCCACAGCACGCAGCAGCCCGGCTGAGGACACACCGTGCTGCCATGGTGGCAGGGCAGGCTGGGACAGGGAGGCCGATGGCTGCTCTGGATTGTCACACTGAACTGGGAAAGCACAGCCACGGCAGGAGGAGCAGCCCTTCTCCAGCTGAGCCCCAGGAGCTGAGAGCAGAGGGGACACAGCACAGGGGACACAGCACAGGGGACACAGCCTCAGCACAGGGGACACAGCATCAGCACAGGGGACACAGCCTCAGCACAAGGGACACAGCACAGGAGACACAGCCTCAGCACAGGGGACACAGCCTCACCTGCCCTCCTCAGCCACCTCCCCTCTCACCTTCCCAAACCTCCCCTCGTGCCCTGCCAGGGCAGTGTCCCCTCCCTGGGCATGCTGCAGAAAGCTCTGTGCCCTCTCTGGGGACAGCACGGGCAGAGAGAAGCTCATTCTGGGGGAAACAATTCCAGGGCACAGGTGGTACAAACAGAAAAGCTGAACAAGAACCAGACTGACACTGAAGAGCCACAGCCTGATCTCCAAATCATCCCTCAGAGAATTCAAGTCTGGCCACTTGGATACACAGAAAAGTGGCTAAAAGGTGACAGCAAGATCAGGCCAAGAAGCTTCTGTTCCAAAGAAAGACACAGCAAGAGGTATATGAGGTGACCAGTGCCACCACACAGCCACTCCTCACTCCAGCCTGTCATTGTGATGGCAACAGTTCCAGCCCCTTCCAGAAAAACCAACGGCAGCAGTGGCAGTGTCACCCTGAGCTCCTCCAGGGTGCAAACCTCCCCCATCAACCATCACCTCCAGCTTTTAACAGCTCCAGTTCTCTCTGACCAACACTCAGATTTCCTCTCAGTTCCAGCAGCAGTGGGAAGGGATTGTCCATTTTCCCTGTCCAACACTAACATTCCTCCCAGCTCTCCAGGGATGGGGAGGGTGAGGTTTCCCCTCCATGGCAGCCTGGAGGGCACAGCAAAGTTTTACCTTAATGACAGGTGCAGAGAGGGCACAGGAGGCTCTGTCACAGACAGAATCCCTTCAAAGACCAGACTGGGGAAGGAAGCACTTTAGCACTTTTCCTGTCCCTCAGCAGGAGGTGGCTAGAACTTTTCCATGAAAAGAACTTCGCCTCTCTCACCCAGATGTGAATTTGCTACAGAAAGCAGCTACATAGGAACCTAAGCCTGCTTTTAACTCAGTTCCTTTTATTCTCTAGTTGCACTGTCCAGAGCAAACAAGATGTCCAAACAAACACTTGGCATCAGCCCAGGAGGGCTCTCAGGAGGTGCAGCTCAAGCCCTGGTAGCAGCAGTTGTGATTTCCTTACAGAGTGTGGGCTCTGGGCAGGGACAGCAGCACCACGGAGCACCAGGTACACAGGGATGATGGCCTCACCCTCTAAGGCTCAGGGGCTAAAAAATCATTCCAAGATCAGTTTGCCTCACACAGCTGCTGCCACAAGTCACCAGCAGCATCTTCAGGGGAAAAAACCCTTCCTGTGTGTGCCCAGAGGCTTTACCCAGCAGGGTTCCCTGTTCTCATGGCCTTTCCCAGACACCAGTCCCAGCCTGACAGCGCTGCCTGTTCTCAGTGCCCTTCCCAAATTCCCACTGTCTTCCCTTCCAGCCAGTTCCAGGCACAAACTGGGCAATCTGGGCAGAGGGAAGACTCCAGCTTTCACCACCACCTCCAGCTCTGCACAAGCTTTTTAACATCCAGGTGCTAAAGCAGGGCTGCTCCCCAAGCCTGGCCTGGCAGGAGGGTGGTTCTGCCCCCTCACAGCCTGGGCACAGCCCACAGCACTGACTGAGTTCCCTCACTGCACTGAGATCCTGCACATCCAGCATGGGCACACTGTGATTATTCACACAAAGAGGAGCCATCTGGGTCAGGAATAGTTTTTGATTGGCCCACACTGCTCCAAATTTCACCTGAGAAGATGCTGAAAGCTGTTGTAGTCCTGTATTTTCCTTCTCCTCTTCCCCAGATCTCTCCTTTACAGGAATGTGGTTGTTTTCCCTCTTCACCTCCAGCCAGGAATACCCTCCAGCCATTTTCACTTTAGTGTCATGAAATCATTACTTAGCTCTTGCCTCATTCACAGAACCAGTTGTAGTAACCCAAAGCTTGGCCCTAGTTCCATCCAGGTGCAGCTCCACATGAAGCACCTGTGGCTTCAATGCTTTATTGGGAATCTTTCTGCCCTGTAAATACAGAACCATTCAAGGGAAAGCAGCCCAACTCAAGTGTTCTCCCTGGGGGCTGAGTAAAGCTGCTGGATACACCAGATTAACAACACTCATCATCTCTGGTGGGCTTGGAGGGCAATTTCATCCAATCCCTGAAGCACACAGCTCACATCCTTGGGTCAAAGTCCTCCCTTGCCAGGACACACCTGAATGTGTCTGATGTGCAGCACCAAATCTTCCTCTGAGGCTGAGTCCTACAGCAAAAGGTGTCATTGGCCCCAAAAGCCACAATGCCAGGGCAATCTCCTCCCCTGGCATTATGTACACATTGAAAAAAAAAAAAAATCAAAATTAAAACAGCCATTCACACATTATTGGCAACTGATCTTTTCCTACTGTTCATTAAACCCTCACTGATGAGCATTTACAATTTAAAAATAAAATGGTTTTGTTTTCCTTTTAAAATAATTTCTACAGTTCTGTCAGCCAACTAATTTCAATCACAGCATAATCTAAGAATAAAACAAATCCTGGCCAGGAATGGCTGCCATGGACTCTCAGGAGTCAAGGGGAGCAGCGTGTCCCAGCTCCTCACATCCCTGCACCCCTCCAGGAACCTGTAGTGAACTCCAGTTGATTTTCTTTATCATGATTCTCTTGGCAGCTTAGGAATGCTCCAGTCCTCGTGTGGCTGCACTGGCAGGGAGCAGAGGGGTGGAGAGGCACCCCCAGTGCTAGTGGCAGTGCTCTGTGATGTCCACCACCACTGCCTTCTTCCAGCTGAAGAAGAAGTACCCGGTGCCCGCTCCGGCGGCCACGGCGATGCACAGGTACCCGTTGTAGGTCATGAAGATGAGCATGAGGAAGTAGCTGACCACCACCTGGATGATGTGCAGCACAGTCTGCAGCAGGTGGGGCAAGCTCAGCATCTGCTGCCTGGGAACACAAACCCAAACAAGTCAGCAAAAGGAACAGGTGGGAAATGCTCATCCCCAAAGAGAAAGCGGCCAGGGCAGCAAGGAGGGTGTGGGGTGGCACAGAAGGTGACACCAGCCTGGGCAGGGACTCCTGGCACCTGGAGCTGTGGTTTTGCATGCAGCTTGCTGGGAGGACACACTTTTAGCTGAGAAACAGAGTTTGCCAAGCTTCTTGTACTCCCCCACCCCATTCAAAAGCTGACTGGCTCCTGTGCTGCACACAACTACCTGTCAACAAAAGGACTCTCAGTGTTTTCTGTCAGAGTCACTGGATGTAACATCCAAACTTCCTCAGAACTCCCCCAGATGTGTTCATTACAAAAACCCCAAGCCCATCTGGCTCCTTGCTGCTTTCCTCCTTTTTCCCCCATCCTTGAGGGTGCCCAGGTGTCCCCCATCCTCCAGAGCCACGCAGCACCCCAGTCTGGAGCCAGGACGCTCTCCAGAGATCAAAACTGGCTGCACAAAGTTCCTTCTGTGCCAGTTCCAGCTGCAGAGCCCTGCTTTAGGATGAAGTGCAGCCCTTACCCCACAGTTTTGTGTGTCTCCATCAGGATGGTGCCATTGGGGCCGGGCACTGGCATGGAGTTGTAGCGGATGCTGACTTGGGATTTCCGGAGCAGACACTCCCGGGCGATCTTCAGCCCTTCATAAAACATGGCCAGGAAGAAGACAGCCACAAAAGCACCAGCCATTTCTGACAAGAGAGGAAACACCATTGTCTCTGGGCAGGAGAATGGCAGCAGAGCCACTGTGTGATTGAACTGTGCTGCACAGGCCACGGCCAGGCTCCCTGTGCATGCACAGATAGGAGGGAAATGGGAATTTCATCCACACTCTCACTGCAAAAGCAGCAATCACTTTTGCTAATAAAACCAAATTCTTGAACTCTAAAAATTTTTCTTTCACCCCACAGATGTCATTTAGACCAGATTCAACACAGCATGTCCACAGACTTTTAGCAGGAGTAACAAATTCCTGAAACATGGATCCTGCAAACCTTCTGTTTGGACTGCACAAGACAGTGTTACTAACCTCCAGGAGAATTGATTGTAAGTCCAGAGAACAGCAATGGCACATTCTCACAGCTGAAGTGGAAAGTCATGGCCTGCCCAAAACACAAAGAACACCAAGATGAGCGTGAAGAGCTCATCCCAAGGAGCTCAAGCAAAGTGTGGCAATGGGGTTTGTATCAGAACAAGAACTCATATTTGTTTGTTTGGTCAGCACCTAAACTCCAAGGAACTCTGCAGCAGATCTGGTGTAACACACACAAGTGAGGCAGGGATGAGATGCTCCAGGCGCCAGTTCCAGCTCCTCAGGCAGCCCTGGGCAGGAGGCCCTGTCCTTCACAGGACTCCAGGGAAGTGCCTTCTCCTTGCCTTTGGAGCCCCTTGTCCCACAGCATCAGCAGTGCTCAGGGACTGGGGATGTCTCCATGGAGCTCCTCCTTGGCTCCCCATCCCCTCAGGAACTGGGTACAGGGCACTTTTCCCTCCCCACTTGGACCTTGTCTGGATGATACAGGTGAGGTTGCACAGATGAGTCCTCTGGTCCCCTCCTGCACTGTGCCAGTTGTTGTCTCCCCATGGAATTCCCAATATCCTGAGGCAAACAGAGGCCTAAGCACAGCTACACAGGGAGCTAAAGCCACTTCACAGCTACCCTGGGTGAAAACAAGGGCTCCTGAGCCTGCACAGTGAATGCTGTGGGAAGGGGAAACAGCAAAGATCCCCAGAGCAGCTGGAGGTGATACAAACTAGGTAAAAACAGCTTGGCATGTCTTGGGCACAGCTGCACACAGGGTTTTCACATGGGAAGTCCTGACCAAGCAAGAGGAACTTCTCTTTGAACTTCCCTCGTTGCTTAATTAAGGTTATTTGCTGAAGCTCAGAATTATGATTCATTTCAGCATCTATAAGAATCAGCTCATTTTCCCCAGAGCAGAATTTACTGTAAAACACCTTTTAGAGAGTACTTTCATCTCTTCAATGAATTGAACATATTTACATTTAAAACAAAACCCACATAAAGCAAAGAACTTCAGGTGAACCTGAGCCTGGTACCAGTGAGGATTGGGAAAACACACATTAAATGTGCTCAGTCTGTTATCTAAGATGCTCCACCTATGTACTGCCTTGCCTGACAGATTTATTTGCAATATGAATTCAAAATCTGGTGCAATTACTCACAGTTTTCAGCTGCAGGGCAGGGCAGGGTCCTGTAACTATCCAGTGAACACTTGACATTTGTAAAATAATGACATTTACATGGAAAGTAATGGCCCAGGGATGCCAAAACTGAGCTGAGATGATGGGAAGAGCTCACAAGCTGAGATGATGGGAAGAGCTCACAAGTGCTGGACTGAGAGCCCCACGTGGGCCATGCCCACCAAGGCTGTTCTGGTGCTATCCTCTCCTGCTCTGACACTGGTTGCAATAGAAATAGAAGCAGAGATTCTTGGTTCTCTCCTCAGGCACAGAGCTGGCAAACAAACCCCAACTGATGGTTTGCAAAATCCACTCCTGAGAACACTCACATGAAATAGAAATGTGCCCTCTCTCCCCTCCTTTTGAAATTTCATCATAAACAGGCATGTTTTAATAATCTGAAACTCACTCCAGAAGTATTTAGGAAAAGGAGAAAAAGCTGAAAAAGTTCCTAGAACTGGCTACACACAAACACTGACCCTCCAGCCACCTCCATGGAAACTCTGCCAGGATCTCTGAAAGCCTCAGTGATGCCAGAATGCACAAGTCTGAACCTGCTGCAATCAAAGCCAGCTGGAGCAGCAGGAGTCAGGACCAATGCAGCCTTAATGCCAACATGGCAAATGCCCTGGCACTGCTGTGCTCCCAGCAGTGTGCTCTGAGGGTTCAGGAGGGAAGAGCACAGCTCAGCACAGCACAGCCCCTCACACTGCTGGGCAACCCCCTCAGGGCTGCCTGGGGCTCCCCCTGCCAGCCTGGAGAACTCCATCCATCTGTTTTCTGCAGGAAAAAATCTTGCTTTGCATTTCTGCCCTTAGCTGGCTGCAGAGCAGACACCAGGCTGGCTGCTGGAAAGGTTTTTTCCAAGAAAAGATAATTTTGCCAAAGGATCTCCAGCTGTGAAATCCATTCCTGCTCTGTATCCTTCATCCAGAAGACCCACAATGGGATCTGGGGTTAACCTGGATGAATTCCTGCCTTCCAAAGCTCAGCTTCATTTGCAGCTCTCCAGAGCACAGTGTTTAAGAGGACAGGTTACTCTGCACACAGACAAGGAGAAGCTCTCTGGTGAATTCCACACTCACCATCATCATCATGTCGTGGCCCCCATGGCCTGAGGCTGTGCTGGTGGGGTGCTGGTGCTCAGGAGGATGTGAGGTTGGCAGTGTGGAGCTGTTCATGTGGTGAGACATCTTGAGCACAGAGAGATTCACAAAGGCACATAGAAAAGTGGGACCCTGAAAAACAAACAAACAATGAAGCCCTTTTCTGAACAGAATGAGGTTTCTCTACTGCTGCTGCATGAGAAGATATTCCAAGGCACTGGGAGCTGCTGCCTCTGGACAACTCCTGGAGCTCCCTCATGGTCCTGCTCTGGCTACAGAGAGCACACAGCAGGACACTTCAGAGGAGGTTTGTCCCTCTGCAGCCTCATTTGATTGAGATCAGCATAAAGGAACATTTCTTATCTACATGAGGAAAAAACCAGAGCCCCTTCCCAAAAGCAGTGTTGCAAGAGGCAAAAACATCACAAGCACCACTTTAAATTGCATATACTAAAGGAGCAGATTACAGGATTTCTCTTAATTGACAGATAAGCATTTTATTGGGAACATGTTTAACACAGAAATTGTGTTAGTTGGAACAAGACCTACTGTCAGGCAAAGGTCTGCAACAGCTACAGGCAATCCAATTTCATTTCCATGAGCTTCACATTGCCACATCTCCCCTGCAATCACATTACCCACAGTGAGAGAAACACTCAAGAGGCTGCCAGTCCCAATCCTTAATCTGGTTACCACAAATCAGGGATGTCTGGACACACTAAAAATAAATAAATAAAAATACCCTCTCTGGTCACCTGTGGGCATGGCTGCTGCAGCCTGGCCCAGCACTGCCTGGGCTGGCAATTGCTGGTGGGAAATGAAAATCATCAGGTTCATACAGCAACAGGAGAGAAAATAACCTGGGAATACCAGTCAGTCCTGAAAGCACAGCATCTGTCCTACTGGAGTAAAACCAAGGGAAATAAAAAACAAAGCTTGGACACTTCATCAAATTAAAGTTTAAAAAGAAATGAGATACAGACTTCTTTCCACATAAACCATCAGGAGAATATACAAGTGTGGTTTTTCAGTTTTTTAAGCTAAAATGAGCATGGTGTTTGAACAGGTAGGCATGGCTATATTTAGACTGAAGAGAGGAAATGAGACTCTAGAAGAGCTTTCTGAACTGGAAGTAGCAAATAAAGCCCTGAAAGGCACCTGGTGGTGGAGCTGGCTCAGTGTGTGACAGTGACACTGTGCAGGGGCCACTGGTGGCCCAGAGCAGCAGGGCCAGGGCAGCCCCATGACAGGGACATCCAAGGACTCTGGGGTTAAACTGGAGTGAGCAATGAGAGAAATTAAAGATTTGGGAAGGTAAGGAAACAAAGTCAGCAGTGACAGGGAGGAAGTGGAGAAAGACAGAAGTAATACCCTGCAAATACAGAAATTAAATAATGCAGGGAAGCACCAAGAAGGGACACCAGGTACCCACAGCTCAGGTGTGTTCTCCATCTCTGTGCAGAAGTTTGTAGCCCATCTCTTATTTCATCAGACAACCTCACAATACTCCCCTGGACAGTAACTTGGAATCATGGAATCCAATGGCACTGGCTAAAGCAGAATGAATTCCCTGCCCATATTTCTGCTAATATTTTTTAGCTCACTTTGTCCCTGATTTGTGCTTAAATATTGAGACCAGAAAAAAGTTCACTAGGAGATAAATAGGAGAGAGAATAATGCAAGCAGGAGCTCAGCTGACACAGAAAAACTTCACCAAGGGAATGGAATGCCCATGGAACACCAATGCAGAATGCCCAGTGTGCTTTCCACATGGCACAGCTTGGAAGATTATCCTGTTCAAGAGCTGAAATGTTCAGGCTCTAGAACTGCAGTCCCAAAACACTTGGGAAAAGAATCCTCTGCCAAAACACACAAACTTCAAATTGTCTTTTGCATCAGGGAAGGAAGAAGAATGGCCCAAGTGCTTTACCCTGAGGATCAAAGGTAAATGTGCTGGGAGAGGAAAGACGTAACAAGAACTTCCCCTCTCCTGCAGCCAAAATCTCCTGGAATCACAGAGCCCACAGAATATCCTGAGAATATCCTGAGCTGGAGGGACCCCCCAGGATCCCCCAGCCCAGCCCCTGTCCCTGCCCAGCCCCCCCAGCAGCCCCAGCCTGGGCACCCCTGGCAGCGCTGCCCAAAGGCTCCTGGAGCTCTGGCAGCCTCGGGGCCGTGCCCATTCCCTGGGCAGCCTGGGCAGTGCCAGCACCCTCTGGGGGCAGAGCCTTGCCCTGAGCTCCAGCCTGAGCTGCCCTGGCCCAGCCCCAGCCGTGCCCTGGCTCCTGTCCCTGGCCCAGAGCAGAGATGGGAGCTGTCCCTGTCTCCTCCCTCTTCTCTCAATTGACTGATACATTGCTTTTCCTTTGAATACAACATCCTCACCAGCTTCTGTCCAATGATTATTTATTCCTTTTAGGATTTCACATTCCTGCCAAGCTCAGCAGGTTCCAAAATGCTCCACAGAAGCCCTGGCTGGTTACCAGGTAAAACTGCCCTCGTGGCTGGGCTGTGTCCAGCTTTCCACTCCTTTCCTTCTCACTAATCATCATTTGTCTGCAGAAAGGGAGAAACAGTGGATGTGTTTCAGGATATTTACTCTGGAGGAACAAAGAACATGCTCAGGTGCTCAGGAGTGGCTGCCTGTGCCTTGGTACAGGTTACAAAGGGCAAACCTGACCCTCACCCAGGTATCTCCTTCCCACTCTGCCATCCCAGTGCTCCAACACCAAATCCAAGCCCTTGCTGCAGTCACCCAATGCTGAAGGACATTTTATGAGAACCTGAAAGGATGGGGTATTAAGTAGCTTAAGAGTAAATAACCTCATCTGAGCCACTTCAGCTGTGTTTTGTGTCACTGAAGGTAAATGGATAAATTTCTGTTTAAAAATAAATCCTTTCCAGTGGACAATCAGACTCTGATTTACAACCTGGGAGAGCCCTACCTAAGTCTCAAGGTAAAAAACAATATATAGGGCAGCAGCAGCAGCAGGTTAATGGGTGTGTGATATTCCAAGCTGCAAATCCCTGGTTGGTTTGCACAGCTCCTAAGAAATAAGCTGACAGATGTGGAGCTCTGTGTGTCACAAGAAAGTGGTGCTTTAACAAGGCTGACTCCATACCTGAACGAAAAAAATCCACCCCCCACAAGCTTCTATTATTGTAAATTCTTTAAATAGGCTTAGCCTTGGACAAAGGCAGCCTTTCAGCAGGTATTTCTGTCTGAATGGGTGACTGATCTGGGGCTGCTGCCTGCTCCATATGTTTGCCCTGGGAGGGAGAGGCACTGGAGCAGATTCCTGAGCATGGAGCCCTGGAGAGGGAGCTGCCACAGCCCCTGGCTGCCTCAGGCTCAGGTACCCTAACACCTGAAGGGGACAGACCCCAGGGTGTGCCTACCACAAGGGACACACACACACAGTGATTTCTGTGCTCTGCAGTAACCCACTGCCTAAGAAAACAAACAGGGTGGAACAGGAGAGAGGAATGAGGAAATTCTCCTGCAGGGCTTCTTTCTTTGCCTCTCAGTGCTGTCACCCCAGGTGAGAGAAGCCACAGCCTCCATTTCACAACTCCTCAGATTTTGAGGGAAAACTGCAAGACTCAGAGCTGCACACAGGACACTTCTCTTTCTTTAAGCAGGAGCTCAGGCAGGCCCTGCTCCCTCTGAGGTTTCTGTGCCAGCCCTGCCACCATGGCAGCTCTGCACACCAGGCTGGCTCAGCACAGGTGCAGCAGGATCTGGCAGCAGCAAAATGTCAGCACCAGGACTCACCCTCACCCTCACCCCAGCCAGCAGCAAAGCAGTGCTGCCTCACCTCAGACACACCAGGAGCCACAGAGAAGGGGAGGACAGGCAGGAGGTGCCAGGGTACACACGGGTGCAGGTAAAGGTGCTGGATCAGATGAGATGTCAAAGCCAGAGCAGAGTCCTCTCAGGCAGGTCTCAGCCAAAGATCCCTGCCATTCACATAACCCCCTCCACAGCTTCCCAATCTATTCCTTCTGCTGTGTTCAGCCAGAGTCCCACAAAATTCACAGCAAATCACAGTTTTTCCTGTGCAAATCCCAAGGAAAATACACCTTCCAATGCAGAAACACAGGACATGCAGAAACAGGACACACTATGGGAAGGATCCAGTAAGCTCCCAGGAAGTACTTTACAATCAGCTCAGTGTCAAACAGATCTTCCTTGAAGTCCCAAAGGGAATGAAGCCCCTTTCCAAATCAGAAATCCAACAGGATTTACACTGGAGCCCTAAATCAATGCCCATTACAGCATCAACTCTGCCCTTCTGAATACTGCCTCAGCTTTCCTAAACCAGATCAGAAAACCCAAGAAATAAAATTCCACTGGCTCTGCCCAAAAGGACCAGAGCCTAAAAACCCCTGTGTGCAGTGTCCTTTGGAGCAGTTGTTGTCCCACAGAGAGGGTGCTGCTGCAGTGGCCAGCACAGGACTGGCTCCTGCTCAGAACCCTCCTGACTCCTCTCAGAACAGCTGGAATAATTCATACCCAAAGTCTCTCCACCAACACTTCTGATAGCAAGAACAGGTCAGGAGCTCCCTCTCTTCTGAACAAGTGAGAAACACTTGGCAATATTTACTAAGAATTAAAATCAAAGTTCCTGAGAGAAAGCCAAGGGGAAATTATTAAAAACAGCAAGCTGGAAAAGCAAAGACCTGTTGCTTACATTATCCCATATGGCTCAGTGCTGCATGACACAAAGGAATGCTGCAGAAAAAGCACAGAAGGAATGGAAAAGGCACCCAGGAGTTGCTCTACTTACAGCAGTGCTGCTGGCAGCCCCAGCTCCTCTGGCTCCCAGCTCGTGGTCCCCAGCCCAGTCCCTTTTCTGTTCAGCAGTGCTGTCAATGGAGTGGGAGGGCAGCAGCAGCCTGCAGACACTGCAGCTCTGTTCACTGCTCTGGGCTCCACTGAGCTCCTCATCAGGAGACCTCAGCACTGCTTTTAGTTTATTCAATTTCCTGGCAAACTTTTCCACTTTAACTGCTTCCTTTCCAAATGGGTGGACTTGTGATTCTTGCAGGATGCCAGGCAGAGCTGCAGGGCTGCTTAAAGGCACAGCTGAGGGACACAGCAATGCCACCAGGCTGTAAAGACACACTTTAAAGAGCCAGGCAACAAACACCACATTCCTCAGTAATGCAGCACAACACGTGTTACAGATACACTCTGCTGTTTCCCAGTGTGAAAATTCTCCCTGGAACCCTCCCAGGCAGCTCCAGCAACCCCAGGCTGGCACTGAGACACAGGGAGGGACTGTGCTGTGCCCAGCACATTTAATTGCACACCTCTGGTTTTCCCTTGCACAATTCCTGAAGAAGGAGCTCTTAGAGCTATTTTAAGAACTCAAGGAATGTTTGTGAGCTCACAGCAGAACTGTGGCTTGCCCTGGTACTGCCTCACCACCTTGGAGTCTCATCCTAAAGCTTCTTCCAGAAGTTTAAGGCTTCACAAAAGCTCAACACACCAGAAGGGGTTTATATAATAAATAGAACAAATCAATATAATAATATATTATTATATATATAATAAATATAATATAATAAATATAATATAATAAATATAATATAATAAAATATAATAAATATAATATAATATAATATAATATAATATAATATATAATGTACAATATCATGTACAATATCATGTACAATATCATGTACAATATCATGTACAATATAATGTGTAATATGTGCAATATCATGTACAATATAATGTACAATATAATGTGCAATATCATGTACAATATAATGTACAATATGTGCAATATCATGTGCAATATAATGTGCAATATAATGTGCAATATCATGTATAGAATAGATAATTTTTATTCCCTTTATAGAATAAAGAGAAAGAGAGGGCACAGCTCCAGAGCTCCAATACACACTAAGGGTGAGGCTGGACAAATTTGGATTTCCTGGGGCTTGTCCCTGATCATGGAAGGTTGCTGGATTCAAACTGGATCAGCAGAGCCCACAGTGTGACACAGTGTGATTCTCCCTGTCTACCTGAGAGCAGGCTGAGCTATCCCCACCCACAGGTTTCAGGAGTTCTGAAGGATGACAGGCACTCTGGAGAATGTCCAGCCAGAGATGCCAGAGGCTGCAGTGCAGGGAGTGGAGAATAATGGGCAAAGAAAGAGCTGAGCAGGGCTGCAGACAGCATCTTGTGTTCAGGTTCAAAAGGAGACAATGGCTGGGCAGCCTCTGAGGAAGGAATGCCAGGATGGAAGCAGAGAGCAGGGACAGGCAGCCAAGCTGGGAGCAGCCAGAGCCCAGCTCTCCCAGCACAGGCAAAGAATGGGCTTTGAAATGATGTGCAGGGCTTCCATGTTCTGGGAGGGAAGAAACCCACACAGATCCTTCACCTCCACTGAGGATCCCAGCTGGAACCATGACAGCACTGCTGTGGATGCTGGAGACAATGACAAAGTTTTGGCACCTCAAAACCACTCTGCAGTCCATGAGCCATGCCCACAGCTGATGGGATTTGCCCAGGATGAGACACACCCTTATTAAGGAGATCCTGACAAACCCCACAGGCAGGATGTGGGAGGAGAATGAAGCAAACCCACAGCAGCCACCCAGGGAGCTTTGGGGGTGATGCTTTAAGGCAGAGTTGAGCTCAGCTTCTCTGCAGCACAGGCAGAATCACTCCCTGCAGTTCCTGCTCCTCCAAACACCCATCCCCAGGCCTCCTGCTGCCATCATTTGCTTATTTTATTATTACCAAATCCTTGTGTTTCTTGTACCAATGTGTTTGTCCCTCTCTTTACCATGTTGCTGTGTCCCCAAGGCTCAGCCTGCCCCTTCCATATGGAGCCATCACTGTCACAGACAGCTTTTTATGAAAAATCCTTTCCTTAGGATTTTTCCTCCTGAGAAGCTGAAAGGCCTCAGGAACAAAATGTAAACAATGATTATCTGCTGCTGTGGAATGCAACAGGGGCATCTGGGATTGGTCTCATGTGGTTGTTTCTAATTAATGGCCAATCACACTCTGCTGGCTTGGACAGAGAGTGTGAGACAGAGCCTTTGTTATCATTCTTTCCTTTTCCATTCTTAGCCAGCCTTCTGATAAAACCTTTTCTTCTATTCTGTTAGTATAGTTTTAATGTAATATATATCATAAAATAATAAATCAGCCTTCTGAAACATGGAGTCAGATCCTCATCTGAGACCCCTGTGAGCACGGTCACACCACACAGCACCCACAGACATGGCAAACACCCCAAACAGTGCCCCAGTTCCACACCATGGATTCCAGCTGGGATGCTGGCTCACACAAGCTTCCTGACTCTGCACCACATCATTTGGCAGCTTGATGCAGTTCTATGTATTAATTAATGTTTAATTAAAATGAAGATTAAAACAAGATGATGAAGTATCAGCATATGTTCAATCCTTAAAGTCCTGTCCTCTGCTTTGAATCAAAGCATTCCTCAGCTGTACAACTCCAGCAAAGCTGGTCACAGGCACTCAGCACAGCCCCCATTACTTGAGGAGGGGCCAGAGCTTTTCCTCTCAGCATGGCTACAATAATGGCCCTTTGATGGAGTTTGTTTTTACAGCAAACCTGTCTGATCACCCTCTGTTAGAGGCTTTGCTAGAAGGGGATGGTCATTCCTAATTTCCCAACTTCTGCAGACGCCTCAGGAAATCTGTAATCTTTGAACAAGAAGTAAAAATAACCCAGGACAGATTGTTCTTTACAGGACAATATACTGAACTTCTTTAAGTGAAGCACACACCATGTTGTTAACCACAGGCCCAGTGGAGTGAAAGGAGCTGAAAACAACCCTGCAGAGCACAAGACCTCAGATTCTAAGCATGGTAACATCACAGGAAAGGCTGAGAAATGCTGGCAAGAGCTGTGTAAAGGTGACAAAATAATGGGGAGTCAGGCTGAGCCTCCCCTGTGGTCAAGCATTCTCCTCAGCCATACAGAAACTGCAGGAGACAGCAGAGCACTCAAAGGATCCTTGTGAGAAGCAAAACTGAGGAGTCCTTGCCAACCCCTCCTGGCTGTGGACTCATTTCTGCAGAGAAGTCTGACCCAGCCCAGGAGCAAACACCTGGAATGCACCCAGAGCTCTGCATGGAGATCCAACAGTGATCCTCTGCTGCCTCCATCGAGCTGAGACCAGGCAGTTCCACCAGATGATTACTGAAGGTACCTTCCAACTCAACATTCCTACTCCTCTTCTATCCTACTCTACCCTCCAACACCCCTCTGCTTGTGCTGGCCACCTCTCAACCCCTGCCTTGGCAGCACAGATAAGATCCCTTCCACAAGGGATCTTTAGCAACAGGTGACAGAACCAGCACTGTCACACCTCAGTCTGGCCCTCACAAATCCAGCAATTCAGGGGGTAGAAGCTCCCCTCATCTTCACGGGAATCCCACACACCCCAGTGAATGTTTTCCTTTGAAAGAAGCACTGCAATCTCAAACTGATCTGTGCCCCCAACTGTTGGGCCAAATCTTGGGGTCCCCATGTGCAGGTGCTCCCCAGGGCACCCCACTCTTGGCAGGACATGGGACAGCAGCAGCAGCACAGCTCCCTGCCCTCTGCTGTGGTGACAATGGTCTGGAGCTCAGGCTTTGGGGCTCAGAGTCCAGCACTGGGTACATGTGACTGGATCATTGCCATGCCTCTGCAAATGCAGCACACTCCTTGCCCTGCCCAGTGCACAGCAGAAGGAAGGACATGACACCAGGAATTCCACTGGGATTGGGTCTGGCAGCTGCTGTGAATGCCACGGGCTGCAGGATTACAAAACAGTCTGTTTGGCAGATGTTGCTCAGGGCACATCTGTCACAGAAGCCTGGCTCAAGGGAGGGAGCTCTGGGTGCCAGACAGATGCTGGGGGCTGTCACAGGGCTGAGGACACTTATCCACACAAGGGACACTTCTCCACACAAGGGACACTTCTCCACACAAGGGACACTTCTCCACACAAGGGACAACCAGGCAGAGCACAGCGAAATCATTCTGGAGAAGTTGACATCAAGAATGCCCTGACCTGAAGTTTTCAGCAACAACCTGCTCCCATTCTGGTAAAACACAAATACTTTCAACCTGCATGAGCCCAAATTAACCTCAAGTCCCCAGTGGGACACTTCCCAAGGGTCAGAGCACATTCCAGCCTTGGCTGTGTTGAAGAACCCCAGCCAGGGACTGTAACAAACCAAGCAAACCCAAAGTGGAGCTCAGGGAAGAAAGCAGAGCTCACTTGGCCTGGAGTCACCTGTGCACTGGCCAGGAACAGACATGTCAACCACAGGTTGCTTTTATTGCCAATAAATGGCAACCAGGATTGTATTCATAAAGGGAACTGCTGTATCAGCAGGCACTGAAGAGGAATAGTGACAAGGTGCCAATTAAAAGGTGATTGGATCTCTCACACACTTCAGTTTCCCTGTTCATCTGCCACAAAACTTCCCCCTTTTCCATGTCACTTCTCCAAGAGAACAGCCCCAGCCAGCTCTGCCCTCTGGGCAAAACCAGCAAGGACAGCAACGTCAGTGGGATGTCAAAGCCAGAGCACATCCACTCTGCACTCAGGAGTGCCTTGTCCTGCTCAAGCCCACCAAGAGCACAATTTCCTCCATTCTGTACATGGACAGTGGTTTTCCATCCCATTTTCATTTCCTCCACCATCAGCCTTTTGGATCCCTTATTTGCCCCATGCTGTCCTTTGTTCCCCTTTCTGTCTGGGTGGATGAGGCACCTGTCCCCTTTCTGGCACACAAGAGCTCAGACATTTCTGGACAGTGGCAGAATTGAGGCACCTCAGGACATGCAAGAGCTGAGGTGCCATTCCCACAGCTGCCAAAGCAGAGATGCTGTACCACAGTGATTCTGTGCACAGCACAGCACCAGAGACACCAAAACTGGCACAGGATGCCACACTGTGGTGTTACATTTTAGCCCAGACCAACTGCTACACCACATTACAATTTCTTTATGAAACACCCAGGATAGAAGGCATGGCAAACACCAAAATTCCTCACAGCCAAGGCCAGCATGAATTCAGAGCTAGGACTGACAAGTTTCCATCAAAGGCAATCCTCAGGAGCATCTCCAGGAGCACTTCAGAGCCTTCTGAAGCTGCCAGCCCAGGTCTGCAGAGCAGCAGGCCACACCAGCAGAGCTTCACCTCCCTTCCTCACATCATCAGGGGCACAGCAACACAAATCCAGGTCACAAATCCCCAGGATTCAGCACCCAGGGAGCAGAAATCTGGCAGGAAGGGAGGGAGTTTAGGCAGAGATAAGGCAGAATGGCTCAAAGGCCAGGGGAGTGAGAGCTGTGCTGAGATGGAGGAGCAGGAGGGTGGGTGAGGCTCAGTCAGGAGCCACCTGGGAAGCTCCTGCTGAAAACTCTCAGCACTCACTCCTCAGCTGAGGACAACCAAGGATCCTGAGCAGGGAGGAGACACAGGACAGCAGCAGGAAGTGGAGAGAGAAAAGCAGGGCCATGTGACCAATTTTTTCCAAGATTACATAATTCCTGAATAAACAGATACTCCCTTATCCTCAGTGGTGGTTTTTGCTCAGATGTTACACAACCAAACACAGGAATGGTGACCAGGGAGATGTGATCCATATGCCCAGAGAGCAGGAACCATCCTGCTGAGAACAAATGGGACAGTCCTGAGCCTTGTGATACTCTTCAAAAACTCTTAAATATAAAAATATATTAATATTTGGAACCCCTTGCAAGATGTGTGTTCTGTAAGATTAGACAACTTCTGCTTCCTTAGAAAAACCAGGCCTAGCAGAGAATTTCACTTCCTATTTCATGTGCCCTAATCAAGAACAGCTTCTAGCTTGTATTCCTCTACCTACAACAGGCACTTGTTAAATGAAGGGAGAAGTTTTCTCTCCAAATGAAACAAAAACAAAACCCCTCACCATTTGCATACAAGGTTCTTTATCATGCCCACTAATTCAGCATCCAGATTCCTGCACATTCAACACCTCCTGCACCATTTGTACCCATGGAAAGGAACCTGTCTCCCACAAAAACGTGTCTGTCCACAGGATGAAGACACAAATTGTTGTTTGTGGCTCTTCAGGCTCTTCACTCCACCTCCAAGGAATGATAGATATGTCAGGATGCAAGACAGAGAACTACTTGTAAGTTGATCCTAACAAACCATTGCTCCATGCTTGGCTGGAGTGAGAACACACCAGGTTACAGAGCATAAACAGCTCTGGCCAGATTGATTTCATGGTGTCTTTGAGCCTTAAACCCTGTGAAACTGTAAAATAATCTCAGGAGACACAAAATGAAATCAGAGTCAAAAAGTGCATTCCCAAGAAGGGAAGCACAAGTTTCATCAGAGCTAAAATAATTCAATGTGTCCTAGAAGTGCATTAGTGGGCCTTTAATACAGGGGAAGGATCACACACAGAAATCACACACAGAATCACTGGGTTAGAAGAGACCTTAAAGATCATTGAGTCCAACCCAGCCCCAGCCCCTCAACTCAGCCCTGGCACCCAGTGCCACATCCAGGCTTTGTTAAACACACCCAGGGATGGGGACTGCACCACCTCCCTGGGCAGCCATTCCACAACTTTATCACCCTTTCTGTAAAAAATTCTCCCTGATATCCAGCCTGAATTTCCCTTGGCACAGCTTGAGGCTGTGTGCTCTGGGTGTGTCAGTGCTGCTGCAGACAGAGCCCAGCCCCAGCTGAGCACAGGCACCTTTCAGGAGCTGTGCAGTGATGGGGGCAGCCCTGAGTCTCCTTTTCTCCAGGCTGAGCACCCCCAGCTCCCTCAGGGCTTCCTCACAGGGTTTGTGTTCCCAGCCCCTCTCCAGCCTCGTTGTCCCCTCTGGATGCTCTCATCTCAATGTCCTTCCCAAGCTGAGGGGCCAGAGCTGGGCACAGCACTCAGGGTGTGCACAGGGCTTCCAAGGGTTTTTCAGGGTGAAGAGAGAGGCGAGAATGTTGACTTCATGTTTAGAAGGCTTGATTTATTATTTTATGCTAAATGTTACATTATTACTATGCTAATAGGAATAGAGAGAAAAGTTCTTAGAAGCTTCCTAAGCTAAGAATAGAAAAGGAATGAATTACAAAGTTCTGTGTCCAGGCAGAAAGCAAGAACAGCTCTGCTGGGAGTGGTCAGTAAATTTAAACATTCACTTAAGACCAATCACAGATCTACCTGTTGCATTCCACAGCAGCAGATAACCATTGTTCACATTTTGTTGCTGAAGCTACAGCTTCTCAGACAGGAAAAATCCTAAAGAAAGGATTTTTATGAAAAGATGTCCGTGACAAGGGTGTGCCCAGCACAGGGGCACAATGACCTCCCTGCTCCTGCTGGCCACCCCATCCCTGACCCAGGACCCCCAGGGCACTCTGCTGGCTCATGGTCAGTCACTGCTGGCCAGCACCCCCAGGTCAGGTAATTACAGATGTTATCTGTTATTGCCTCTTTACAGATGTTATCTTGCAACAGCATAAATACCTTTGTCCCATGCAGGTAAAATAAACCTGAGGGTCATAAATGGACGGCACTGGTTTATTAGAGGCCTCATAAAAGGGAGTCCAGCACAGGTGATTCACTGGAGATTCCCAGATCTTACCTTACTTGCCATGTTCACACAGTTCATTTGCCCTCTCTGGCTGCTTTTCAACATTATAATCTGACTTAGCCCAGAAAAGACAACACTTGTACAAGTTCTGAAGCGACTTTTAGGTGTTTTGAGAATCTGAATAACAAGCAAACCACACTCCAAAACTCCTGGTTATTTTTTACAAGCCCATTCCACACATATGACATGACACATACTGGTTTAAGCAATCCACACACGTTTCTCCATGTCCAGTACAGCCACACACATGGGAAAGTGTCCTTGCAGAGCAATTCCCTTTCACTCCTTTCTTTTCATATTGAGGCAGGTGTTGGTCTGTAATTACCCTCAGAAACATGTCCATGTGCACACACAGCATTTTAAGGTGGCCACTCAACCATTCCCTTCCCTGCAGCTGCCACCTTCCAGCCTGTGTCAAACCTTTCCTCAACAGCCACTGTTGAGGTCAGCTCCTGCTGGGACACCCTGGGATTTCCAGCTCCTGTCAGGGTCACCTCTGAAATGCAGGCTTTGACTAAAGACCTAAGAGCTCTCAAGACTGACTTTTAGAAAAAAACCTTTTCTTGCAGAGGAAAAATGGATGTGTGTTCATTGCAGCACCATCCACGAGTGTCCCTGACACAAGAACCTGTTCTACCACAGCCAAGAATCAAATTCTCTGTGCCTCCACCAGTTGTTTTGAGAAGCCTCAAGCTGTTCCTGGGCAAAATGCAAGGTAGAACTCAGGTCACAAGCAGCAAAATCCATTCCAGTGGGTTTTTAATTAAGGCCAGGAAGTCAACCTCTGTTTTGGCAGATGGTTAAGGGCAAATATCCATCACCAGAGGCACCTTCCTACTCTTGATCCATGATCTTGGTAAACAGCAAGTGGATGGCACAGTGATATATAAACAGCTTCCAGGCAATAATGCAAATACTTGTAAGGGTTCAGAGAAAAGATTCATAGCCCCAGTCCATAGAACAGAGCATTCTCCCTTTGAAAATGCAACTGAACTATTGGAGGTTTTATTAAAATTACTGAGTCACTGAAAATACAATCTCAGCAAGGTAGATCTCCAGTATCAAGAAGAGGAAAAGAGCAATCAACTCAATTCTCTGGAAAGGAACTTATCTCTGAAAGAGCCTTGGCCTCGTGACACTCTTCTGACAGGAAGAGCCATGACTGTAGGCATGGCAAGCCAGAACAAAAGCCATCAACAATTTTTCTATGAGTGACAAAACACTCTGGGAAAGAGCTTTGAATGCTGGCTTTTTCAGCATTTTCAAACCCCTGGACAGCCACAAAGCTGCTAATCCAAAGCAGAAATGATTCAGAGCTAAAAAATGCTGAGTACTTACTCTTCCAGAGACAGGTTTTCCATCTACCAACTCCAGCAGAGCTTTTTTCTCCAGAGAGGCAACAAGTCTGACAGTGATCAAAGTTTCTCAACCCTCACATAATGCTGACAAGCACATCATTATCTCTATCAAAGGCTAATCATTAACTACTGCTCACATTAGCTTAGGACCAGACCAAGCACTTGGATGCTCACACAGAGATCCACAGAGCAGCAGAAGCAGCTCCTGAGTCTCCCTCAAGAGATCTTTGCACAAATGCAAAGAGATTTTAGAACTCTCTGATTAAGTGCATTGCAGAGATTACTTTCCAACACATTAATCAAAACACATTTCAAACATTCAAGTCTCTATCAGATAAATTAGTGGTTTGCTTCCTTCTGGATATTGCAACAAACCAAGCTTAGTTTATTTTAGTATTTAAGTATTGTGGTAGTCAAACTGAGAGAGAGCAGGTTTACATAAGATATTAGGAAGAAATTATTCCCTGTGAGGGTGGGCAGGCCCTGGCACAGGGTGCCCAGAGCAGCTGTGGCTGCCCCTGCATCCCTGGCAGTGCCCAAGGCCAGGCTGGGCAGGGCTGGGAGCACCTGGGACAGTGGGAGGTGTCCCATGGCAGGGGAGGGAACAAGATGAGCTTTAGGGTCCCTTCCACCCCAAATCACCCTGTGACTCCATTTGCCCCATCATGAAGAAATGTTTTCAAAGCTATCAGACAGATTTTAGGAGCATTGGGAAGTGAGAAAAAAAAATCCAAGGCAAATAAATAACCAATTGTGCAGAAATTCTTCAACACTTTTTATACGGGACAAACCTTGGCAGTGTCCTGGCTCTGGGACCCCTCTGCTTGGAAAGCTGGAGCCAACAACAGCTATGGAAAATAAAAAGGGCAAAGCAGAAAAAGTGCAAGAAGAGCAGCTGTGCTGTGGGCTGCAACACAAGGGGCCTCGTGGTGGGGGCTGTGGTTTCAAGCAAGAGTTACACAAAATGGGATCAACTGACAAGCAGGGCACATGATCCTGCTGTGATGTCCTGGAGGGTTTTACTTGAGGAATTCAGAAAATTAAGGAAAGTCAGGCTGCTGCCAAAAGGTTTTTAAACTAGAAGCAAAATAATCAGAATTAAGTGTATTAGGCTTTACCACCCCTACAGAAGGATATCCCACATACTGCTCTGTGCCTTTTATGAAAAGAGCACAAAAATGGCTGTACAAGTATAACCAAGCCTATAACAGGAAGATGAGGGCAGCTGTGAAACTCCCAGCTAACTTTGTTTGCAGCTGTTCAGGTTTCAGCCTTACAGGATCTGTAACATGCTCCTCCAGCACAGGTCAGCCTCACGTGACACCACCTGAAACACTAAAGTTCAGAATCCTCTTGAGATAATGTCTTATCCCAAGTTAATGAAGGGCACCAAAGCCAGTGGTAATTTGATTTGTATAAAACTCACCTGGCAGTGAACCCAGAAATCATGACTCAGTCTCTTGTCAAATCCATTAGTCCAGGAGCTCAGACAAACACGGGATCCAAGAAAACCAGACTGCAACACTGACTGCATTTCACCTGCACTGCACCCCGAGGCTGGGCGTGTTCCTCTGGAGCTTGTGCTCCCCCTTCCCTTATCACTGATGTCCAAGGGTTGATTTACCCACTGGAGATGCCCTCCCATGGAGCCACACTGATGGCAGCACTGCAGTGACCTCCCCAGGCTGCAGGAGAGTGAGCTGGGATGGCTCCAATGGGAGCTTTGACTCTGCTCCACGTTTGTGTTTCTCCTTCCCAAGTAAAAGCTAAAAATGCAGTGCAGCTGTGCCAGTGAGCTGTCTGAGCCTCTTTAGTGGGAGGCTTTTGGAGCAGGGAAGGTTAATGGGGAAGCCAGTGAGTGGTGGGGTCTCTGCTCCCAGCCCAGCCAGGGTGACAAGAGCTGCTGTCACTGTCCCAGCACGGTGCAGCCACCCATCAGAGGCAGCAGACAAGGAGCAGCTGGGTCCCAGGGCTGAGCCTCTCCCTGAGGAGGCTGGAGCTGTTTCCCTCTCCAGGAGCTCCTTTCCCAGCTCTCTGGAGCAGGCCAGCCAGTCTGCTCACACCATTAGCTCAGGATGAGCACTGCACTTCACAGGTGGCCTCAAAGCACTTCTTAATCCTACAGAGCCAGGGCCAATTATATTCTGTCTAATGTGAAACAAGTCTGAAAGTGCATCTGCCAGGCACTCCTTCCCCCAAGAGATGCAGAGCTTAGGCACAAAAACCAGCCAAGACTGCCAGGGTTCTCCTTATCCTGGTTAGCCAGAAGATCAGCTAAATATATCACAAAGCTCATATTCCAAGCTCTCATCAGAGAAAGAGATCTGAACCCATGATAACTAATGAGTAAGTGTGGGAAAAGAAGCTTTATGGGAGTGAAGTGGCTCTTCCAGAGTCTCAGGAGAGCTTGGGGCACTCACTGTGAGCTCCATGCCTGAACACCTCCACTCTGCTCCCAGTCTTCTCCCAGTTTTCTGAGAGAGATTTTTGTGAATCTCTCTCAGGATTCACAGCAAGCATTGAGAACAGAAGAGCCTCAACCACTCAGAGCATTTGGCCTGTGCTCCAGAGCCACCATGGACTGCTCTAGTCACTTAGGTAAAAGGAAAAGATCACAACTTTTGTAATCTTGTACAACTTTTTTAGCAGTTGATAAATGCTGTTTACATCTGTGATACAGCAAATGTGAGATTTTTCTAAGGTTATACCCACAGAGAGGAAAAGAGCAGGAAGCAAAGCCATTGTTCTGGCTGAAGTCACATTGTTGAAGTGCCACTGGAAATCAGCTGGAGACCCTTGTAGATATGAACTGATAGCACAGGGAAGAAAAGAGAATGGGAAATGACATTAAAAACTTGGAAATAAAAAAGGAAAACTGAAAAGGAGCTATTTCATCACAACCTCCCACTTCTAGATTGGTTTCTAAACCAGGAAAATCTAATTCCAGGACCAACAAATGAAAGGCTTTAGAAAGTACACAAAATAGGAGTTTAATTTGTTTACAATAACTAGTCCCATTATTCTCTGCATTAACAGATTCCAGCTTTCAGATGAAAAAAAGGTTAATGAAAAATCCACTGGCATCATGTTCTCCAGGACCTGATTGGGAACATTTCCAGAAAATTAGATTGAAACAAAAGGCAATGGAGTGGATTAACTAAGATTGGATTTCCAGAGAAAAACAAGATAAACTAGACTGAGTCTTTTTCATCCTTCCCTAAGGCAAAATTGCCAAGACTCCCAGTGATTTCCTGGCAGAGCTGTGGAGAAAGAAGCTCATGCTGGCAATGTCCTTCAGCCCAAAACTTCCCAAAATTCTGCTGCAGGCTTCTGCTAACTTTGAGGTGACCTTCAGGCCAGAGCAGGGAAGGCAGCTCTGCAGAGCCATGGAGCTTTCTCTTGGGTAGAGGGGTCTGCACAGCAAACAGAGAAACCAAGGAGGAAAGCAGAAAATAGTTCATTTAGTTCAAAGAACAAAAAGTTCTGTCTTCTCTTGGGCCTAATGGCTGACTGGAAAACAAGCCAGCTGAAAGGAAACTCCTCATGGCCCTGCTCAAAACTCACCCTGTGAACATGGCAGATTTTGTCATTTATTTGTAATGTAAAACTGGCAAAGATTATTCTCAATGCCCTCCCTTCTCAGGCATTAAGCTTTGGTTCAGGGATACAGGGTCTCACTAATCCAAATCTTGAAGTTACATTGGGAAGGGAAAAGTGAAGTGAAAAATCCTCCCAAACCTCTTTCCAAAACAAAAAAAAAAAAAAAACCCACAAACTTTGTCCTTGTACCATTGCAAGTCAGAGTCAGTGTCAGGGATGATAGCTTTAAAATAAAAAAGCAAACATGCAAAAGTGCCTGGAGAGGTGATTTAACTCCTCCTCTCTACTGGCAGAAATTATCCTAATTCTCAGCTTGGTTACCAACCTGGCCTAGATGAGAAATCTGATATGAAAAGCAGCCAAATCTGAGTAGGAAGTGGTTGTAAAAAATTCCTCCATTCTCAACCCAAAGTTGTGTGGGAGCCTGCAACTCCTGCCAGTTCTTATATTTTCAGTACCTTGTTTTTTTTGGGGGGGGGGAGAACAAAAGGAGCAAAATCCTGCTTATTGCAACAATTTTTGTGTTTGCAGCAAAAAGCATCACTTTAATTTTGTAATGTACAGCAGAGCAGTCACCAATAAATCCTGAGATACAAAACCAATCTTCATTTAAACAGCAACATTCACACATTATTCCCAGGGCCCCCTTTTTAATGAAGGATGTGAAAAATTAATGCAGAGTCCAAAGGCTGGTGAAAGCCTCAGGAAACATTACATCATAAATGACAGGATTTGGGATTATTCATTTGAATGTTAACTTACCCTGTAAGATCCCATATTGTTACTCATGAAAAATCCTGCAAAAGCTTTGCTGACCTCAGGCTCAAGCAGAGGCAAGTTAAGATCAAACAGACTGAAAAATCAACTTAATAAACACTTGTGAGGAGCGTTTCATCCACCTGGGCACAAAAAGCAGGACTAGTAAGCATTATGGAGCTTGGAGTTTGAGCACCAACAGGAAGAATTGGCCTCTGCCTGGGAACTGAGTGGAACCACAAGCCCACTGCACACTTAAATACAAATGAGGACTATAAACAAAGCATACATTAAAAAAGGGCAAGTGGCTGAGATGTGATGCTTGCTGAGTGTTGCAGGTTTTGCTGCTACAGCCTCTTTCCCACAATGGCATTAAAACTGGCCAGTGCTGAATCCTAGTAGAAAAAAAAAAAAAGGAAATATACACAGGTATAACACTGGGCTAGGAAGGTGGTGAAGAGTCTGAAAGGGCCACACCAGGAGCAGCTGAGGGCACTGGGATTGTTCATCCTGAAGGGGAAACTGAGGGCAGAAATCAGCAGGGGCTGCAGCTCCCACTCAGGGGCAGCTCCAGGCTCTGCTCTGTCCTGAGGGAGTGGCCTCAGTTAACCCAGGGCAGCTCAGGCTGAGCTCAGGGCAAGGCTCTGCCCCCAGAGGGTGCTGGCACTGCCCAGGCTGCCCAGGGAATGGGCACGGCCCCGAGGCTGCCAGAGCTCCAGGAGCCTTTGGGCAGCGCTGCCAGGGGTGCCCAGGGTGGGGCTGCTGGCGGGGCTGGGCAGGGACAGGGATGATCCTGGTGGGTCCCTCCAGCTCAGGATATTCTGTGATTCCTGTACCTAAAAAATGTAAATTGAAGTACCACACCAGGACTGAGCCACATGGGTCTTCAGCACTTAAAAAACAAAACTACATTAACAACCATCCAGATAGAAATACAGGAGCCAAAGCAACAAACTGCCTTCATCCAAGGGAGCACATTTCCCATTGGAAGGAAATTCATGCCCACCTGCCTGAAAACAATCTACTCCCACTGGGAATTTACACCAAATTATTGTGGGTTTGGCTTTTGGTTTTCTTTAACAGAAATAAGATGCTGACCCTTTTAAGGTTTCATTCTAAATTCATCACGCATTCTGCAATATAAAAGGAGATAACAATACCCTGCTTAACAATATCATTTATCGTCTTCATTTAGAAGTGGAATCATTGATATCTCAATCATTGCAATAAACTCCTGAATTACTGCAAACTCTGCTCCACAACAGACCTGGCAACTTCCTGCTAAGACTCAAACATCCAGTCAGTAACTGACAGCACAAACTTCCAACCAGTGCCAGCAAACACCCAAAGCCAGGAAATATCAGCCCTTATTGCCATTCTGACCTCCTGCACATTGTTCTTCTGCATTTCAACATCATTTGTGTCTAAGGTGAAATTAAAGCCAGCCGGTCTCACAAAGCACATAGAGATATCAGCTCTCCAAGAGGGGGAAAACCACAACAGACTACAAAAAATTCATTAAGCAAACCAACAATAAGGTGTATTTATCAAGGTGCGAGAGAAACGTGGGAAACTGCTTCAGAGGGGCGGCTCAGAGGCAAGGAACTATTGGGATGTAAAGAACGCAGCGCATGGCTGGTGCCCTTGGGTACCCAGAGACAGAACCAGAGCACAGCAGCGCCCGGGCGTCCCCAGCCCTCCGGCCGAGCCCCGCGGACCCACCGGGCCCTGAGCGGAGCCGTGCGGGCCCTGCGGCTCAGCCCGGAGCCCGGCGGGTCACGGCTCCCTCACGGCTCCCTCACGGCAAGGGCAGCCCGGGCCCGCTGTCACCTTGGGAACCGCAGGGCCGGCCTGAGCGCCTCCCCCGGAGCGCGGGGAGCGCTGCCGGCACCCACACCGAGCTCACCCCGCACCTCCACCCTCACGTCCCAGGGCTGCCCATCCCCTCGGACCCCCGGCGGCCCCGGCCCGAGCTCCCCGGTCCCGGCCTGAGGAGAGGGAGGGGGGGGCGGCCATGGAGCCCCTCAGCCGGGATGGGGTGGGGGACGGGGGGGGCACGAGACCTCCCCGAGCCCGCCCGTCACTCACCGCGCGAGCGCCACGAGCCGCGGCCTTGCTCCGCCCCCGCCGCCAAACCCCGCCCCCTCCGCGGACCCATAACCCCCCCAAGTTCCCGCCCTCGGCCGTGCCCACGGAGCCCCGCCCCTTTCCGAGTGTCCATCAAAACTCCGCCGATGACGTATAACACAAGCCACGCCCCTCGGTGCTGTTGAGCCACGCCTCCGCCCCGCGCTGTTGATGAGGCCCCGCCCCCTGTGACGTTCCCGCCCAAGCCCCGCCCCGCCCGTGCCGGTGCCGCCGGCCGTAAAGCGCCGCCGCCGCCCGCCCGTCCCCGCCCCGGCGCTCGCTGGCCATGTTCGCGGCGGCCGAGGAGGACGACGCCGATTTCCTGTCCCCGGCCAGCGGGTGAGCGCCGGGGGCGCGGCGGGACTCCCTCCCCGCCGCCAGGTGGGCGCGGCGGCTCGGACAGGCCGCGGGGCCGTGGCCCCGGTGAAGGCCCGCGGCCGTGAGGGCGGGCAGGCCGTCCTCTGTGCAGCCGGGCCGGGGCTGCCCTCCTGTGACCGAGGCTGCGCCCTACGGGCAGCCCGGGACGGGTCCGGCTGTGCCCGGGGCGGGCTCTGGGGGTTGAGACCCCGCTGGGCTCGGGGACCCTCCCGCAGGGGGAGGCGGAGCCGCTCCGGGGTCCCGGGGCACAGCGCTCGGTGTTCGCAGTTCAGCGAGCAGCGGCGGGCAGTGCTGGCGGAGCCGCTCCGGGGCCGTGCCCGGGGCTGGCTCCTCCCAGGCCGCTCCCGGGACCCCCCCCGGGTCGGGGCTGTGTGCGGCTCATCCCGGGTTTGGATCGCTGACTTGTTCCTGCTCCAAGAGCTGCAGTTCCACTCCACACCCCCTTCCAGGAGCTTCTCTTATAAACTAATCCTCTCTATAGGAAGTTTAGTTATTTTTTTAAAGGACATTCACTGGCAGTGGTGTCATCTTTTGGTTTTTTATTCCCTTGCCCCGTGATATCAGCAATAGATTGAGTAGAACTGGCCTTGAAGCAGTGAAATTGCAAACAACGTGTCCTGACGGAACCTCCAGCATTAAACCCTCTGCCCGTAGCTGGGAGAGCTTCTGCCATTTTAAAACTTAATGGAAGAATCTGTTTCCTGGACATTTAAAGACAAAAAACTCCAGGAGGTGAATGGTGGTTTCTCTGTCACTTATTATTTTGGCTATTGTAAGAATCAGCTATTTTATGTCAAGCTAGTTCTAGTCATTGCTTCAAAGTAACTTCTATTTTTTTGTGCAGTTTCAGTTCTTACACCTTCAGTTGATTTTTGAGGAAATGAAACATAACTTAGCTACTTTCCCAGCATCTTCATATACAAGTTCTGCCTATTCAAAATTAAATGGTTAATTAGCATAAAGCAACTTAACCTGCAGCCCCAAAGTGATGGCAAACACTTTGTATTTGATCAAACTTCTAGTTAAGGGTGTGCATTATGTATAATGCCCTGTTAAATAAGGTTTAATGGTTTTATTTCCCTTTCTAGAGCCAGATTAGCCTCTCTCTTTGGCCTGGATCAAACAGTCTCAAGCCAGGGAAATGATTTCTTCCAGTTCACTGCACCAAAGCAGCCCAAGAAGGGTCAGACAGCAGCTGGTGAGTAGCTGGGCTTGAGCATGGGGAGCACACGCAGCAGCACGTGTGTGTGTGGGGAGAACCCTTGTGAGGAGCAGCAGAGCAAACAATTCCCTGAGCTTCCTTCAGGGGTGTTTTCCTCCTGCACCTGGGTGATTTGGAACTCAAGTTTTTATTTCTCTGTACTTCCCACTGGGGTTGTTTCTCCTGGTGGGCAGGAGCATGCTGTGCTGGTGTCCCCAGCCCGTGCTGTGCCTCTGAGAGCTGTCCCTGGTCTCTGTCCCCACAGGGCAGCCCCAGAAGGCGCCGGCAGCCTCGGGAGCCCCCTCGGTGCTGGCGGCCACGGCCGTGCTCGCCTATCGATAGTAAGTGACTGCTGCTGCAGCCTGTCCCTGGTCCCAGAGGGGAGTGTTCCTGCATTAATGGGAAGAGACACTGGTTTTCAGCCCGTTCTGCATGGTGGGAATGCTGCAAGGCACTGAAGTTGCTGCTCAAGAGCAGTTTCAGTTGCTGTGCTGCAGCTCTGGTGGGGCAGTTCTGAGGTAAAGAGCGAGCTCTGGGTCTGGCTGGGCCTGGGAGCTCTGTCCTGGCTGCTGGGCTGGGATCCTGCTCTGTCAGATGCCTGTGGTTCATGCACTTGAGAACTGAGGCATGAGCAGAGTGAGAACACTAAAACTGTTTGATGGAGAAACATTTCTGCCCAGGATCTGTGAGAGGAGTTTTCAGCTCACTCTTGCCTGAGGGCAAGCAGGAATGTCCCTAAGCTAAGCAAGACTGCCTGACATTTTATACCTGGGAAAAGGGATCTGAACTCTAAAGAATTCTGATTTAGGGGCAGTTGTGCCACTGAATGTCTCCCTTATCTTCCAGTACAAATGGGCAGTACTTGAAGCAAGGCAAGTATGGAGCAGCTGTAGTGGGGAACCACACCACCAAAGAGGTGAGAGACACTTCCTTCCCTGGCTCTGCCCTGCTGAGGGCTCACTGCTGTGAGATGGTGTTTTGGTGAGCTCTCAGGTGTTTTGCTTTTGGTGTTGTTCTCCTGCTGCCTTTCTGCCCCCTGGGTTTTCCTGGGGCTCAGCCACCCACCATGGTGACATCTTTCTTTCCTGCAGTCTGAGAGTTTGTAAGATCTCTTACACCTCGTGCCTGAAATAGTTTGCAGTGTTTCTGGCAGTCATTTTGGTATTTATTCAGAATGTCTTTTACAGCTGGATCATGCATTTGTACACATGGAAATGGATATAAAGGAAAGTTCTGTCCAGCAGTACAGAGATGCTTTGCTTAAGTTTTGTTCATTTAGTATCAAAAGCATCTTTCTTTCCCAAGTGTCCCTTGAAGAACAGAGAACTGAGGTGCCCAGTAACTTGGTGTGTTTGAAACCTACTTTGAAAACTCTCACCCCTCCCTGGTGTTGGTATTTGGGATGTTTCATACCCCCCAAGTCCTCATTCATGTCTCACTAAGTTTCTTCTTGGGCAAGAACAAAATAAATCTTAGTTTGGTAACTGAATTCCTGAGTCAGTGATGTGGGAAGTGTTGAGCTGTTGTTCTGGGGGGGACAGGCAGTGCAGGAGGAAGCTGAACCAGCTTTCCTCAGGCTGCCTGTGGGGTCTCACATCCAGCTGGGAGCAGTCACTGGGTCACTCCCAGCTCACCACTGAGCTGTGTGCCGTGCAGGTGCACAAAGGTAAACACATTTCCATAATAATTATGTTTAGTAGAGCCAAATATGTCAATAAATCTCATATCTGTGTTGTTTAGTACTTGGAAAATTCCTTCCAACTCAGTGTGTTGTGTCAATAGGTTGATGCAAAGATAAAAGATTTCACACACAAACCTCTTGAGGGAAAATGCCTTTCCCAAAAGGGTGGTCAGGGTCTGGCACAGCTGCCCAGGGCAGTGGTGGGGTCCCCATCCCTGGAGGGGTTTAAAAGCCCTGTGGATGTGGCACTGGGGGACATGGGTCAGTGGTGACCTTGGCAGGGCTGGGGGGGTGATCTTGGATCATTCAGTCTCTTCCAACTTAAATGACTCTGGTGGTTTGATGCCATGTGTGGTGAGTTCTGTGTCTGGAAGGGTTAGTGCACCCTCTTTTTCCACTGTAACTGTGAAAAATATGGAATTAGTTAAAGCACGTTGTTTATTATAAAACAATGAGTTTTGCTTGCTTGCTTGCTTGCTGCAGCTGAATAAAACCCTTGAGAATAAATCAGTTTTAATAAGTGTCACAGAACTGTATGAAGTATTTTTGCTGTGATATACTTGACAAATAAATACTGAGCCTTAGGCTCTGTGTGTGTGACAAAGCATCTTAGAATTGGAGAGGTTTTGAGCTCCTGTTTTTCTTCTTTTTCCTTGTGTCATTCCTTGTGGAATCCAGTACAGGATCCTCCTTTACATCAGCCAGCAGCAGCAGATCACCTCTGCAAGGATCCACCCAGGCTTTGTGCTCACGGTGAGACTCTGGCTTGGAAAAGCCTTTTTTGATCACACCAAACACAAGTTTGGCTCTAAAATTCTTCCTTAAGCTTTGGCTTGTAACCTTTGAGATCAAACATGTGAGTGACAGAGCAGGAGGTGTCCCAGTGTGACTGTTCCCCTCATGTATTGCACAAGAGGCTGTGACAGTTCCATTTGGCTGACACCTCCTCAGGAGATTTCCAAACCAAGGCTCCTGTAAGAGGTAAATTATTACCTGTGCTCACAGAGATGTTTGGGGGTTGCAGCCCTGGATAAAACCAGCACAATTCCTTTTGCTGAGAATTTGGAGTTAAGTGTCTGAGAGAAGTGAGTAAGCAGAAGGAAATGACAGCAAGGAAATGTTTTCTCTTAGAAAATTTGCACTCAGCATTTTCCTGCTGTTGAGAACAATCTGGAGATTGTGAGCTCTAAAATGGAATCTCTCAGGAAGTTGGTTTCTGCCAGTTTTACAGAAAATTGATGTGATGGTTTACTGTTCTTAGCTTGTCATCAGATGGCATCAAATTTCTTTGTATGAGAGATAGAAATTTCACTCTAAAACAATGCAATTTCTGTCCCAGCTTAGACCTTGCTCTCTAGTTTTTTATAAGCACATTCTTGAAAAATTAATGGGTTTTATAGTCACTTCTGATACATGGGCTTAGAAGTGAGGAGGAAGTGATTTCTCCAGCTGATTCAGGAAGCCTAAATACAATAAACTATGACATGTAAATTACTCTCACTTAAAAATTCTCAGTACATATCAAAGAACCAGGCTTCAAGGGAGGTTCTGAAATCTTTCACCTTCATGTGTGAACTGCAGCATGTAGGCAGCACTTAATATTTGCTCACATATTTGAGTTATAATAATTCTTCCATGATAAAGAGCACATAAATAAAGGCTAATTTTTTGAACTTGGGCAGTAAACAGCAGTGTTCTTCCTGCCTTATTTCAGTAGCTCTTATTTTTAAGCTTCTTTTGGATGTGGGTTTTGAGTTCATTTAATGTCTAAGATGGAACTGATTTGCTCTCCCACAGGTTCAGCCCAACAATTACAGCACGTTCTATGATGATCAGAGGCAGAACTGGTCCATCATGTTTGAGTCAGAAAAGGCAGCAGTGGATTTCAGTAAGCAGGTAACTGCTCCCCTCTGGGCCAGCCAGTTCTGATGGTGCTTTACAGCAGGGGTAAATCAAGCTTTGTTTTCACTGGAGTTCAGCCTTGAGTGCATAACTGAGATGGAGACAGATCCGAGAGCAGCCTGCCCTGAGTTTTGTTCATTAAAACAAATCTCTGTGAGGCTGGGAGCCTGTTGCTTCTCAGGATTCCCAAGTGCTGCATATCAATGGTTCTGTAGAGCAGAGGGTGTTCATTCAGCACAAGGAGATTTGTGTGTTTCTGGGAGTGCATTTCTAATGTGGGCTGGATCAGCACAGCAAGGAATGCATCAGATTGATGAGTGGGACTTGTCATGAAAGGCCAGAGACACTGCCAGGCTTTCCTTCTGCAGGTGTGCATTGCCAAGTGCAACAGCTCTCCAGCCCTGGACTCAGTCCTCTGCCAGGATCTCCTCCTGGGAGAAGGGCAGGGGGTGGAAGGAGGAGACTCCCTGGAGGTTGCCTATACAGGATGGCTGTTCCAGAACAACGGCCTTGGACAGGTAAGGACACCTCTGCCACCTCCCACTGCTGAGTGGGACAGTCCTGGCAGGAGCCTGCTCATCCACCATAGTACTGGGGTTGATGTTAAAGTGTGCTCTGGGCATTTGGGGCACTGTAAGTGGGGTCATCTGTACTGCCTATAGAATATCAAGGGATTCTGGTATATTACAAAAAATATTCCTCACTGAAAGGGTTGTTGAGCATTGGCACAGGCTGCCCAGGGCAGCAGTGGAGTCACATCCCTGGAAGTGCTCAAAAAATATCTGGATGTGGTGCTTGAGACATGGTGTGGTGGTGAACAGGGCAGCACTGACGGAATGGTTGGCCTTGGTAATCTTAGAGGGCTTTTCCAACCTTAACGTTTCTATTATTCTGTTATGTTCAGGGGAAAGTGTTTGAAATGCTTTAAAACTTCTGTGGGCACTCTCACACATGAATATTTAATGCTGTGCTTTGCTTGACCCAGCCCTGTCCTAAAGCAAATCTGAGTCTCCAGTTATCATTCACTTCATGAAATTGTACTTCAGGAAATGGACTAAAGCTCACTCTTATGGCTGGGAATTAATTTTGGTAGCAGTGGGATGGGAAATAGCATTTAGCCAGAGGTTCTAGGAGTTTATGGAATGTGTAAAGCAGCATTCAGAATCTTGAAGCAGTTGGGAAATCCATGTGTTTTGTGTTCTTGTTCAACTCTCAGGTGTTTGACTCTAATGTTAACAAAGACAAGCTGCTGCGGCTGAAGCTGGGCTCTGGAAAGGTCATCAAGGTACAACTTCTGGCACTTTCATCACAATAATTCAAGCCTCAGAGCTTTGTATTACTGCAGATCTTGTTCAGGATTCATACTTGCTGTTTCTGTTTCACTTATTGGCAAACACTGTGACAGTGACTCACTCAAGCTTTGCACAATAGAGCCCAGTCTCCTTTTCAACAGTGTTAGACAGGAGTTGCTCTCTTTAGTTAAAAGGAAACTTCTGTTTTCAGGAGCTGGGGTTTTATTGTCTTTGTTTTTCCTAGAAGTCATTTCATCCATTCCCTTGTTCTTGGGGAACCCTGTTTCTAAAGGAAACAATTTTTCATCCAGGTGTTGTGATACTCCCTTATGTTATCCCATAAAATCAGGGTTTGAGTCAGAGATGCTTTTGTTCAGGTCACTTCCATGACCTGAGTAATTCATGTATGACCTGTATAATTCAAGTATGACCTATTACAAGTTGTCTTTTATTGAAGGTGTGCTATTTGTCTACTTTGTTTTATCGTGTTCTTACTAATTTTGCCTGGCTGTTTGAGCCATCCTGTTCAGTGCTGGCATCCCTTGGGCAGTTTGCATTGCTCTGACTTCATGTCCCTCATTACAACTATATTCTTTGGTTGCCTTGTAAGTCTAACCAGAGCAATTCAGATCTCTTTGGAGTCCAGTTCTTCCCCAGAATACTGAGTGAGTTTGCCACTTTGTGCTGCAGCTGCATCTTTACTCTCAAGTTAACACTGGGATTTACAACTGGCTGCCAGGATTTGTGGCAAGACAAAGGTTTAGTGCTGCACATTGAAAATAAACAGGATTTTGCAAGAATCTCTATGTATTTTGGAACCTGTGGGGTAAATAATGTCACTGATTGAAATGTTGCTCTCTCTTCTGTTTCCTGTGCACACCAAAGGGCTGGGAAGAAGGAATGCTGGGCATGAAGAAAGGAGGGCGAAGGTTCCTCATCATTCCTCCAGCCTGGGCCTATGGGGCTCAGGGTGTGGCTGCTCGAGTGCCCCCAGACTCCACTCTGGTGTTTGAGGTGGAGCTCAGGAGGGTGAGTGTTTCCTGCCACATGTTTGGTTTCCATCTGCTTTGTGTCTGCAAGGGGGCAGCCTGCTGGTGGTGTGAGAACTCCAGCTCAGAAGCTGTTAGAAACCTCAGCAAGATGTGTATCTTTAATTCAAACAAACAAACCCAAAAAAGAGCCCTAAACCCAGAAAATCCCTCAAGGCTGTTTGTCTGTTTTAACTGTCTTGGGATCTTTTAGCTGTCTGATTTGTGAGTCACTTGGGAAAACAGAATATTGTGGGAGGAGTGAGAGGATGTAAAGACTCAGCTTCCCCAGCTCTGAATCAATTGGCTGCTTTTCCTTGAAGTGCAGGAGCTCCACAGGCAGTGGCATCACAAATAAATTGATGGCAATTTTTACAGGAACCCAGAAAACAAAAATCTTTTTTTACTTCATGCTTTTTAAGGTGAAGCTGGCAAAGGAGAGCTCTGGTTCAGATGGGCTGAGTGTCAGTTCAAGGGATTCTCCTGCACCTTCTCCAGTTCCCAGCTCAGATGGCTTCTCCTCAGACTCTGCTTTAGTGCCTCCCTCCACCATCCCTCCAAAGCCTGGGTAAGAGGCAGCATGGCCTGAACAGCTTTCTGTGTTAATGCTGGTGGTGCCCACCAGCACTGATACATCATTTGGCAAATGTGGGGTCCCTGTGCCAGCTCAGTGCCCTCCATGTGGCAGAGCAGAGCTTGCTAACAGGACTTGCTGGAATTTTCTGCCTGAGTGCTGACTTCCAAATTAAAGCAGTTGGGATGGGCTCCAGTGAAGGAAATCATTCCAGCATTCCTGAGATCCAGTGGGATTGAGGTGTGTGGGTGCTGCTCTAGCAGTGTCTCAGCTGATATCATTGGCATCAGTTTGGACCTTCTCAGTCTCCACAACTCCCTGAAAAGAAGGTGTAGCCAGGTGGGGTTGGGTTCTTTTCTCAGGTAATTTACTGGGGAAAGGAAATCACCTCTTAAGTTACTCCAGGAGAGGTTTATGGTGGATATTAGGAAAACCTCCACTGATAGAATGGTCAGGCATTGGCACAGGTTGCCCAGGGTGGAGCTAACATCCCTGGAGGTGTTCAAAGAATGCAAATGTGGCACTTGGGGATGGGGTTTAGTGCTGAACATGCTGGGGCTGGGTTAGTGGTTGGTGACTCAAGCTTAGATGTATTTTCCAACCTTAATAATTCTATGTTCTGTTCCTGAAATTAAAGGGGTCAGTCACCCTTTTTAGGGAGTCCAAGTGCTCTTGTTGCCATAAGTAGTTCATTGGACTTGGTTAAAATTATTTATACCAGAACATGGTTGTTAAAGCAATCAACAAAATTATCTTGCTATAATCAGCTGTTCCAAGGGGCCACAGTGGTGTCCTGAGCTTATCTACAGATAACACTGCAAAGGCTGTTCCAGAAGTGTGGGCTAAAGGAAATGCTCATGGTGTGAGAAAGCAGCTTCCCTAGGGAGAGGTGTATTTAACAGTGTTTATAAATCCAGAGTGTTGGCTCCTGAATTGCTCCTGGCTGATCTCCCCTCCTGTTGGCTTTGCAGGGAGCCAGCTGTCCGGGCCAAGTCCAACTCCATCAGTGAGCAGCTTGCAGTAAGTGCTGCCTTCTCCTGACTTGAAGCCTGAGTAGAGAAGTTTATTTGCACTTTAAGCATTGGGTACTGCTGAAGATAAAGTGAGCATCATGCAAGACACTGGAATGTTCACCTTACAGCAGCTTAGGCCCTTGATTTTGTAGGAATTAATGGTTGGACTCCATGACCTTAAAGGTTTTTTCCAGCCTTTCTGATTCTGTGATTACCAGGACCTGAGGACCCCCAGCCCCAGTTCCTACTCTTAAATGAAAGTGACTTTGACCATGTGGATGCTCACAAGGCTGGTTGTCTTTCAAGATAAATGGATAAATTTAAAATAGATAACAAAGGCATTGGGATATTCATTAGGATATTCATCCCAAAGGCATTGGGATACTCGACCCTGTGTCGAGTACAAGTCTAACAAACAACTTTTTTCACTTTGCTCCCTGTGCTGATGCTTTTCCTTTAGTTTCTGGTCATTCTGCAACAGCAGTCATGGACAATCATCTTTCCCAGAGCTGCATACAGTCATCTGAGTTGCTTTAAGTGATCATTTGAGACCATCTCCCACCTCAGACCATTGCCTGTCCTCCTTTCACGCTCCCAGCCCCTAACCAGCCAGTCCCTCCCTCTGTCCAGACAGTTTATAGAGCTGCATGAGAAGACTTTGTGCCTCCAGACAGAAAAAGCTGCTGAGCAGCTTCCTGAGCTCACACATTTTCTTGGTGTTTTGTGCAGGGATAGATTTTCCTCTGTAGTGACAGCACTGTCATCCCAGAAAGAGGATGTATAAAACAAGCCAGATTAACAATCCTGGTCCTTGAAGACCAGATTTTCACACAGCCATTGAAAAATTGAGTCAAAATTCAGTCTGAGATTTAGAAGTGTTTGTAATACCCCAAAAGCCTGGGCTGAGACAAAGGGAGAGTAACTAAATGTTTCTTGTAGAACCCAGATGTGGCAAAGGCAAAGCTGATTTCTCGGATGGCCAGAATGGGACAGCCCATGCTGCCTTTCCTTGCTGGGACAGCAGGGAGCCAGCTGGACTCCAGTGACTCAGAAATAGAGGTACCAGCCACAGCAGGGTGACTCCTTCACTCCTTTTCCTGCACTGGGGGTTGCTTGAAGTGGGATCTGGAGCAGTGGCTCTGCCCTTGTCCAGGGAAATGTGCTCTGGTTCTGTGACAGAAAGGTCCCACTTGGGTTCCTGGGGTAGCACCTTGTCTCAAGTGACCTTGGGCCTTGTTCTTTGGTGTTTCTTGTAACATGCAGAAATGTTTTTAGGATCCCAATACTCTGAGAGGGACATCACAACCAGTGGCTTCAACCAGACCCTCCCAGCCAGCCCAGGCAGTGCTGCCCACAGTTTCCACACAAGGTAACGTGCTGGGGAGCTGCTGCACTCCCTTTCCACTCCTGGGGGGCTGGGGGAACAGAGGATTCCTTCCAGGAGCTGAAATACCAGCTGGAAGCTTCTGATAAGGCTTGCTGAGCCACTGGAGCACAAGAGAATCCTTGGAGTGTTTCTTCCTTGTGGTCCTGTGCTTGAAGAAGAGCCTGAGCTGTCCTGTCACTGGCCACTGAGATTGGCTATGGGATTGCAAATGGAATGTTATGAATCCTCTCCCAGTGAACAGTACTTGTAGGAATGATGGAAATCCAAGTGGAGGAAGGGCAGCATGGGGCTGGATGTGCCTTCCCATGATGGAATGGTCACATCAGCTGCTGGTCAGCTGAGCAGCCCTCAGAGTCAGTCTGAGTCACACCTTGTGTCAGTGAACTTCAGAGCTCTCTCTGTTGGAATGAAAAGAGGTTGTTTAAGTGGAGCCAGAAGTGGGATTTCTGTGAAAGTTACTCTTTTCTTGACCCATTATCATTTGCTTGACTGGATTTAATTTTCACAAGGTTGCAGACGGGCTTTTGTTAAACTTTTATCTATTCAGTGGTTTGGTTGTTGATGGTTTTTTTTTTTTTTTTTTTTGCCATTTCACACTGTGTGAATTAAATTCTTTTGAGCTGTTTTATTGAGCATTGATGAATTTATTTCTTCCCTTTCAGTACCTCAAGCATCTGGTGCTGCACCTTCAGTATCTTCTGCTGCTTTAATTCCTGCAACGATCCAGCCCCATTCAGCTCTGCCTGGAGGAGCACAAGGCTTTCAGGTACTAAAAATGAAATCAAGGAGAATATTGGCACTTCTGTCCTTTCTCCTGAGTCTTCTCCGTTGCTGGGAGCAAGGACTTCAAAATAAGGGTGAGAATTCCAGGCTGTTTCCTGTGACTCTTGGGCATTCTCAGGTTTTCACCATATGCCTCTTAAAATTTATTCCAAAAGGGCTTATTTTCTGTTTGTGATGGGTTCTTAAACTAAGGATGAACCAGGCTTTGTTAATACCTGGTTTTGTAGTGGATACAAATGAAACTTTCAAGTTCCTCAGCAATGAGCAGTAAAGTTGCACTCAAATTGTGCTGTGCTTTTTGAGCCCTTTTAAGGAAATAACCTTGTGTTCAAATTAACATCAGAGGGAGCTGTTCACATGCTGATCTGACTCTCACAAATGTAGGATGACAGTTTTGCTGAAATTTGAGTGAAGGTGGGAACTAACCCTCAAAAGAAGTGTTATTTTCCTTTCACAATGACTCCTGTGTATTTTGACTTTCACACTCCTTAATTCTTGGATTTTTTTCTTTCCAAACATCATCCTTGCTCTTGGGCTTCAAAAAATATGAAACTGTGAGGACATGGGGAAACAGCAAAACATTCTAACCTCTTGAACTTGTCCTGCCAGGCATATCCAGGAGTGGCATTTGCTTACCCCCAAACTGCTGCATCTGCCTCTCAACTGCAGCCTGTGGGTCAGATGTATCCTGCTCCTTACCAAGGTATGTTTTAAAGGGTATCTGCTTCTCAGAGGGCTGCAGCTCCTGCATAAACAGCTGGTGATGATGATTTATGGTTGTGGTACCACTCTGCTGTTTCACAAATACTTATTTTTTAATACCAAATAGGGGCAAGCACTTCCCAATAAACACTCATCTCTTTCTTACCTTGAAGAGCTTTGTGCAGTGTGAAAGGGGCTGGAATTTGTGTCTTCCTAAGGCTGGGTATTACTAAAGGAATTTGGTAGATGGTGCTTCCAGTTATAATTAAAACTACCAGCCAGGGAGAGAATTGAACTGGAAAAGGCAAAACCTAGGAAGGACCAAAGGTATTTAAAGAACCATTAAGTCATCCCAGTTGGTGAAGTCTTGAGTGAACTGAGCCTTCTTGGAGCCTGTTTTTGCAGAAGCTGACCTTCACTGCTGTGGTTTGATTGTCCCTCTGCTGCTCTGGTGTGTCTGGGGGCTTTGCTGTTGAGCTGAGCTGTCACATGGCTCAAGAATTTCCTGTACTCAAACCTGCCTGAGTTTATTTGGGAAATACCTACATTATTCATTTTCCAGATACCATGTCCTTTTAATTTCTGGGCTTTGCTGGTGGCAGGCTTCATGCTAGCCAGCTTTTGCTGTGTCCCTGCAGGTATTTCCCCTTGTCACTATAAATTCTCTCCTTTCCCTTCAAGCCCCTGGAGATGTCACTTCCTTTTTGATGACAGAAGCTCGGCAGCACAACACTGAAATCCGACTGGCTGTGAGCAAAGTCGTGGATAAAATGGATCACCTGGCTGCCCAGGTATGGATCAGATGGGTAAAATGGATCACCTGGCTGCCCAGGTATGGATCAGATGGGTAAAATGGATCACCTGGCTGCCCAGGTATGGATTAAATGGATCAGCTGGGCAAAATGGATCACCTGGCTGACCAGGGATGGATCAAATGGATCACCTGGCTGCCCAGGTATGGGTAAAATGGATCAGATGGGTAAAATGGATCACCTGGCTGCCCAGGTATGGATAAAATGGATCACCTGGGTAAAATGGATCACCTGGCTGCCCAGGTATGGGTAAAATGGGTCAGATGGATAAAATTGATCACCTGGCTGCCCAGGTATGGATAAAATTGATCAGATGGGTAAAATGGATCACCTGGCTGCCCAGGGATGGGTAAAATGAATCAGATGGATAAAATGGATCACCTGGCTGCCCAGGTATGGATCAAATGGATCAGCTGGGCAAAATGGATCACCTGGCTGCCCAGGAATGGATAAAATGGATCACCTGGCTGCCCAGGTATGGATCAGATGGGTTAAATGGGTCACCTGGCTGCCCAGGTATGGATAAAATGGATCAGATGGGCAAAATGGATCACCTGGCTGCCCAGGGATGGATCAGATGGATAAAATGGATCACCTGGCTGCCCAGGTATGGATAAAATTGATCAGATGGGTAAAATGGATCACCTGGCTGCCCAGGACATTTCTACTCTCCAGGTGTGCTGAGAGCAGTTGGCTCTATTTAAATGCCTGCATACAGTAAATGAGTAAAATTCCAATATTATCACACCTTCAAGTGGCAGCAGTTCAGCTGCTGTGTAAAAACAAAGCTTAGGCTTGGGGAAAAGTGCTGCCTTAATGTCTTGAATATCATGTGGTGCATAGCTTGGGGGATTCCCTGTCCTCTGGGAGGTGTCACACTTGGTTCAGTGCCTGTTCCCTACAGCTGAGCAGAAGGAAGAGTGAAATGCCTCTTTGCACATGTCTGACTCTCACCTGCACCCATAAATTGATTCCAAATGGCTTAAGAATGGTTTCTCCCTGCAGGTGGAGGAGCTGAAGAAGCAAAGCAGTGCTAGCAGCTCCCTGCTGCCTGGCATCTCCTCTGTCACCATGGAGGCCTCCATGATCATGAGCAACATCCAGCGCATCATCCAGGTGAGCATGGGCAGCTGCTGCCACTGCCATCAGCACCTGGGGCTCTCATTATCCCTAAGGAGAGCAAATTCCAGCCTCCCATGGCTTCTGGTTTTGTGTGGTCAGAATGAGGATGAGACTTAGAATGATTTCCATCCCTCTTTCCCCCTCCAAAAAGCTCCTCTCAGCATTTTGGGGTTTGGGTGTTTTCTGAGTCAGAGTTGTGGGTATTTAATGGGCTTTGACAAAAGGTTTGTGTAGGAGAAGTTCAGCTTCTCAAGCCACTATGGATTTAGCCCCCAGCCTTCAGCTGAAGTTCACATTGTAGAAACCACCTGCTTCTGCTATTCACCATTTAATTTTATGCTTTGAAGCCTTCCTAAGCAGCAGCCTTAAAAACTTGAGGTTTGTGGGTAAAGAAGTCAACCAGACACAATATTTTCCAGAATGTGATTTGGCAGCCACTGTCCTGTGCCAGGATTCTGCTGAATGTGGCAGGTGCCTCCCTGGGCTGCTCCCACAGAAGGGATGAGCCTCACCACTGTCCTGCCTCTGTGCAAATAAAGGTCTAGGAGCTGCTGCAAGGAAATCTGAGTGAGCTGAATATTGATGCTGAGCTGTGCTTTAGGAGAATGAGAGACTGAAGCAGGAGATCTTTGAGAAGAGCAGTCGGATTGAGGAGCAGAATGAGAAGATCAGTGAGTTGATTGAACGTAACCAGAGGTAAGGGCTGGGAGCCTCATTGCATTCCAGACTCTGCAGCTGACACTTGGGCATAACTGAGGGGGATTTGTTAGGAGACAGCCATATTCTGATATTTTGATTTTTTTTTCTAATGTATTTAAAGTGTGGTATTCCTCCCACCTTCTCTGCAGGGCTTATCCCCAAAATTCTGGTGTATAGTAAATATGAATGTGTAAAAGGGGAACAAAATCCCTTTTTCTTTTCCCTCATGTGTCTGTGAGCACACTTGCCCTGCTTCTGGGAGTTACTTTATTTTTGCTGGCTTTTTAGTGAGGTGAAGAAATTGTAGGGGTTGTGGTGCCCTTTGTGAAGTTCAGGTGCTACCAAGTTACCAAAACTCTTGGAACATGAAACATTTTCAGAGAGGTGAAGCACTTACCCCAGCTGATAAAAGCTCTGCTGTGCCAGGCACAGCCCTCCCACCCCTCTGGGATCAGCACTTCAGATTGTCTGGGACTTGTCATGAATTCAGCACAGACCTCCTGTGCTTTGGGATGTCTCCTTTGCTGTGTGAGCCCTTGGCTCCTGGCCCTGTGCTTGCAGCAATCCCACAGAGTCTCCCTGTTCACAGGTATGTGGAGCAGAGTAACCTGCTGATGGAGCAGAGGAACCACTCCCTGCAGACCACAAACGAGAGCACACAGGCAAGAGTGTTGCATGCAGAGCAGGAGAAGGTAACAGTGCCATGAACAAAGCCAGGGTTCTGCATTAAAACAAGCTGAGGCCTTGTTAGTCAAGGCAGTTTTCTTAGAAGGCAGCTGCAGTTCTGAATTTTGTTTTGAGGAAAAAAAAAAAGGATGTTTTGATGGCTTTCATGACCAAAGCATCACAGAGATGTAACCATTTTGTGCTGTCATAACTTTAATGTTGTTACTTTGTAGGAGAGTGTCTGATTTATTGTTAACTGTGTAGACATGTGGCCAGTGTGTTGTGGAATTTTGTATCACAGGGCTTTTCAGGGCTTTTGAGTTGGAAATACTTCAGTTATATAGTTGCAGAAGAATTTTATTCCTTTTATATAACACAGAGTGAATATGGATACAAGAAAAAATGTATTTCCTACTGGAGTTTCTTCATTGCACTTTTGTGATTTTTTTTTTTTTTTTTATGCTAATCAGAAGCTGTTTGTTTCTCCCAGTAACACTCTGTGCTTTTATGACAAGAGCTGTTGGGAAATAGCTTTTAAAGCAGTGAAATGCATTTCTGCATGGCTGCATACCCTGAACCATCCCTGCAGGCCAGCCTAGCCCAGGAGTGCTGCTCTGGCTCTGCCATTGCATGGTGCCTGCTCTGCTTCCTCAAGCATTGGTTTCTTAAATTGCACCAAGTCCAGTCTTGCTCTGTGCTCTGCTGCTGAGCTGGCTCTCTGCAGCTGAAATGTGAGGTGACAAATGCTGAAATGTGAGGTGACAAATGCTTCCTCTGTGTGAGAACCACAGCTTGGTGCACCTAAAGCTGAGCAGAACTGCAGCTTTCCAAAGGGTGGTCAAGAGTAGAGCAGGGAAGGGCTGACAGTGCTGAGAGCAGGCAGGGAAGGAGCTGCTTTTCCACCCCAGACCCACAATATGTAGGAGTGTCAGAGATTCTAACCAGGAATAAGTCAGACTGAAATAATAAATTGAATTCCCTCCTCAGTGAGGACATCATCCTGCTGGTACAATGAAACTTGGGGAGGAGTCATCTTTTGGAAGTACAAGATCCTCAGGAGTCTTTTGGGCCTCACCTTGAGCAGGACCCCCCTGGCTGAGCAGCCAGTGCCCAGGGATGATGTTCCATGGACAGGCTTCAGGCCAGGAAAGCCCTGCCCTGCACTGGGAGATTCCCCCTGCTTCTGTGGGAGTACTGACTGGAAATATGAAGGCTGGTGTTCCTTCCTCTTCCCTTTGTCTAACCCAGCTTGCCCTGGGCCTGCAGTCCCTGATTCCCATGGGAAGAGGATTGATTGGAAGCTGTTTGCCCATTGTTTACACACTGATTTACTCACCATTTATTTGGTTGTACCTGGGGTCACTGAGGTGTTGGTTACTCACTGCTTTAGGTTGTGGATCTTTGGCCCTGGCAGAGCAAGTCACAGCTTTAGGTGAGGGTTTGTGACCCATAAGTAATTCCCCAGCTCTCCAGTGCAGGTCACAGCCAGGACTGCTCCCAGCTCTGCAGTGTGACATACCCTAAGGATACCTTTAGTGTCTCTCTTTTTACATCAGGCTTCACTCCTTTTCCTGTCTAAGCTTTTACAGTCCTTGGAGTAATTTAAAGGCTTCTCTGGCATGCCTTAGGCTCCTGTTATGAAGCATTTTGCTTTTTTGCTGATGAATGCCTCTGCCTTTCCAGCTGTGTTGTTAACCCTTCCTGTTTCCTGTTGCTGCTTTCTCTTCCCAGCACATGCTGCCAGTGGATCGGGGCTGGGACCAGGTGAGGCAGTGTCTGTGACTGTGTAGCTGCTACATGGGTGTGCCCTGGGCAGTGCCAGCCCAGCTTCCTCTTGAGCTAGAAACTGATTGGCACGGAAAGAATTGTCTCAGAGCTCGAGTGAGCACAGATCCCTCACTGGAAAAGGGCTTTAGAACTGGCAGTGTCTCCCCACTGGCCCCCTCTTTCTCAGGGAGCCTTTTCCAAGAGTTCTCTCCCATTGCTGCTTGTTCCCTCCCCATGGAGAGCAGGATCACTGGCAGAGCAGGTACAGGCCACCCAGGACTCCTGAAAGCTGGAGCTGAGCTGTGGACTTGAAGCATCCTCTGTAGAAACTTCTGTCTAGTAACACTTCCTGCCACAGGATCTCCTCATTTTGTTTTCTTTATTTGCCATTAAAGACAGAGGCCAGGGTTAAAATAACCTTCAGGTGTCCTTAGCTGGGCCATGGGGTTTGGTTTTAGCCAGGATTCAGTGTAGCAGGGGAACATTTATGGAAGCACAGGAGGAAAGCAGATCTGGTTTTGGCCACTCTCTGAAATGCTGCCTCCTCTGTAGAATGAGTGCTGGGGTATCCCAGCCCTCCAGGTCAGCACATCCTCATCATCACCATTGCTGGAACAATTTGCTCACAGTTCTTCTGTGCCAGAAGGTGTTGGTCCTCATGTGGAGGGAATTCTCTGAGGGGAATAAAGCAGAGAGAAAATCCAGTTCTCCTGACCTTACCTGTTTCAAGAATATGAAAAATCTGTTGGGAATCTCAAAATAGGCAGAGGTGTGGAAGGTGTTTAGGGATTCCCTGTGCAAATTCTCTTTGCAGAGCATCCTCTGAAGTTTGTGTGTCACTCAGCAGGATTGGGAATGGGACTTTGTGTCTGTCTTGATGCCTTGAGCCCCTGCTAACATTGTTTACAAGTTGTCTGACAAGCTGTGCTAGTGCCTGGTTTTGGGTGAATCACTGACTCTCAGCAATCCTAAACCTAAACAGGTCCCCAAATGACTGAGAGCTGTGCTGGGAAATGCCAGCCTTGCCCATGGGCAGCCAAGGTGACCTCGTGCTGTGTGCTCTGGGGACAGGCTGCTCTCCTGGCTGGGACCAGCCTGTGTTTAAGTGGCTCTTCAGTGATTTGTAAGCTTATGGAAGACAATTATATGTGGGAGCCCAGACTTTTTACTCAAATAGATGTTTTCATAGCCTGAAAACTGAGCAGAGCCACCAGGCACTGGTACCAGGCTTAAACCTATTTAACCTTTTCAGAAAAACTCACTGGGTTTAGCTGATGTGGTGGTGAGGTTGTTGGTGGCCTTGTGCAGCTTTCTAGTCAGCCTGGACAAAACTGCCATGGCAGAAGAGTCACTGTTGCCTCCTCACTCTGGAGATGTCCTTGATATCCAGCTCTTCCTGAGAGAACAATTCTGCTGCTTCCTCACACATCCCTTTTCTTCCCTCCTCCCTTTTCCTGCTCCATTTTGTGCTCCAGGCCAAAGTTGCAGAGGAGCTGGCAGCTGCCACAGCCCAAGTTTCCCAGCTGCAGCTGGAGCTCACTGCCCACCAGAAGAAGGAGATGGACCTGAGGAAGCAGCTGTCCTGTGCTGTGCAGGATGCAGAGAGACAGGAGGCACAGCTCAACAAGCTGCAGGCACAGGTGGCAGGTGGGAGCTCCTTCATGGCTCTTTTCTTTGATAAGTTGTAGTTTTTTCCTGTCTTCTGGGGTATATTCCTGCTTTCCCTAGGATCAGGCACAGGGGATGGAAGGATATGGGTGCATTGAAATATCTGAGGGATGTGCAACCTTGTCACCACTGAAGGCAAAGTGGGATGACTCAACAAACAAAATCATCCTGTTCCAGGGATGCCTTTTGTAGAACAATCTCTTGGCTTTTCTGTCCAACATCCTGTAGAGCAGCCAGAGATGCTGAGATAAACATGAGGTGTTCATTCCTCTGTGCTGGGCACTGCTGTGGCCCCACCCTGAACCTTGGGGTCACTTCTGGACCCCACATGATGAGAAGGACATTGAGGAGCTGGAGCCCCAGGAGAGGGGGCAGGGGCTCAGTCTGGAGCAAAGGAGGCTCAGGGGGGCTCTTGTGGCTCTGCACAGCTCCTGCCAGGAGGGCACAGCTGGGAGGGTCAGGTTCTGCTCCCAGGGAACAGAGGAGGAGGAGAGGGAACAGCTCAGGCTGTGCCAGTGGGAATTTAGGTTGCATATTGGGAAAAATGTCTTCACAGAAATGGTTGCAAAGCTCTGGAACAGGCTGCTCTTGATAAACCCCAGTCCCCACTGCAGGCACAAGTGGAGTTGCTGACTGCACTGTGCAGGAGACCCTGTTCCTCCCCATCAGCCCCCAGAATGTGCTCCCCTGCAGTGGGGTTTGCACCAAGCTCACAGGGAAATGGGGGTTTGTTTGCAGAGCTGCAGGAAGCCTCTCAGGACACTCAGAGCAGGTTCAAGGCTGAGAAGCAGAGCCGCAAACAGCTGGATATGAAAATTGCAGCACTGGAGGAAGAGCTGGCAGACCTGAGGGTGGAAAAGGAGACTCTGGAAAGGGTATGTCCAGTGCCAGCAGCACAGTTTCAGTTGTTTACTGAAGGTTAACCCAAAACCCAAAGGTTCTTGCTATTAAATATGTATGTTAAGTAAATCTTAACTCATCTGCTGGTTGGTGGAGCCTTTGTGGTTATGTTAATTCATTTTTTAAAAACTATTGATTATTATTTTTATTAGTAATTATTATTTATTTAAATTGAATAATTATTTACCTATTGATTATTATTTTGCTCTTTTTATTATTACTTTTTGATTTATTATTTACTTATTGCTTATTGTTTATTTTATTAGTCATTATTTAATTTTTTATTTACTTTTTAAAAAATTATTTATTTATGTATTTAATGTCTTACCCAGTAATGTGTCAACCTTCCTTACCTCTGAGATAGCCTCAGCTTGATTTCAAATGATGAAGTTCCCTGTCCAAAGGGAATTGGACAGAATTCTCCCTTTTCTCCCTCAGGCAGAATTCTCCTTCTGCCTGAGGGAGAAAAGCTGCTTTGGTGCAGTCTGGCCTGTTGTGTGTCATGTTCTGTGCTGCAGAATCTTGCAGAGAGGAAGAAGAAATCGCTGTCAGAGAGAGCCCAGGCAGAGGAGGAGATGGAGGAGATTCGCAGGTCGTACCAGCAGGAGCTGGACAAGCTCAGGCAGCTCCTGAAAAAGGCCAGGACCTCGACTGACCAGGCAGCAGCAGAGCAGGTGGGGAGCCAGGGAGCTGCTGCTCCAGGTCTGGAGGGCTTGTGGGAGCCTTCAGGTAGGAAATAATGTGAAAGTGCTCAGCTAGGGGAAGAATTAAAGGATTGCCTGCTTGAATTCTTGGGTTAGTGTCAAACTGGGGAAAGCAGAGGCACCAAATTGAGATTGTAGTAGAGAGAAGAATGTGGGACTTGTGAGGAGTGAAAGGTTGTTTAGAATTGTGCCAAGAGGTCTGAGATCTGAGCCAGACCATCTGGCCTGCCTGGGGGGTTGTGGCTGGAGCTGAAGTGGGAGGTGTGGGTGTGAGCTGGTGGCTGCACTCTGTCTGTGGGTGTCCAGCCCTGGCTCTCACCTCCTGTGCAAACACAGATCTGTGTGTGTGTGTGTTCCTGATGGTCTCTTGTACCTTGGGCAGCTGTCAGTGATCCAGGCAGAGCTGGAGTCCCAGTGTGAGGCCAAGTGGGAGCGTGCCCTGGCCTCAGCCAAGGAGCAGCACGCCCGGCAGTGCCAGGAGCTGTGTGAGCAGAGGGACTCCCTGCAGCACCAGCTGGCCCAGCTGGAAGAGAAGGTAAAGATCTGTTCTTCGTTGCTGTAATGGGCACTAAACACCAGCAGCTGGAACCAGCAGTCTTCTCCCACCGAACTGGGGCTTGACTTTAACTCCCTGCCTGTTGTGGAGCTTGATCTTGGCCATGTGCAGGGGTTGGGTTGGGTTTATGATGGTGGAGGGAGAGCCAAGGTGCTGATAGTGCTGAACTGCAGCAACAGCTACAACTTCCACTTCCTTGCACTGTCCTGAGTGGCTGCTTGGAGTGGGTGACACTGCCAGGGGCTGGACCTGCTCTGCTTCTTGTGTTTCAGCTCACAGCTCTCAAACACTCAAAAAAAGCAGAGGAGCAAAAATTGTCTGAGGCTCAGCAACGTTTGGAGGAGCTGGAGCCTATCCAAGAGAAGGTAAAGGAATAACACAGCAGCTGGATGGGAACTGGAGTGCAGGGAACAGCAACCTCAGGCTAGTCCAGAATAATGAGGATGGGAGTTCCAGAATATGGTGGGGAAGGAATAATTTTGTGGGGAAGGAATAATTTTGAATAAGAACAGGCCCAGCCTTTATCTCACTGGGATCTCAGTGATGCTGCACCCACCTATTCTTGGTGGCATTTGAGGAGCTGATGACACAACTGTGACTCTCCAGGGCTGGCTTGGCTGTCCTTATTTTGGTGCTGTTGCTTTCAGCCAAATCTTTTGTGCCATGCTTAAAGCCCCTCTCAGAGTTAGTGCCTCACTGCAGCCCTTGCCAGGTGAGCCTGGGTGGGGCTGTGCTGTGGGGGCAGCTCTGAGGGTGCCTCTCTCCCTCTCCCCTGGCAGTTCTCAGCCCTGCAGGCAGACATGGGGGCACTGAGGGCTCGCTACGAGGAACGGCTCCGAGAGCTGCACCAGGATCAGGATGGATCCTCCCCTGCAGACTACACTGAGCAAGTGAGCTGGGCCCTCCAGGACTTCTCCTTCCTCAGCAAATGCATTTACCTTGAATTATTTCTCTTTGAACTGACATAAGAAGGAAAAACTTCATTTTCTCCACAGAGCACTGTGCTTGTAGTAACAGTCCACAGAGGAAGAAGGGGTGGGATCTTATCCTAGAGTCATGGGCACACAGAATGGTTTGGGTTGGAGACCTTAATGCTCATCAATTCCATCCCCTCCCATGGCAGGGACACCTCCCACTGTCCCAGATTCCTCCCAGCCCTGCCCAGCCTGGCCTTGGGCACTGCCAGGGATCCAGGGGCAGCCACAGCTGCTCTGGGCACCCTGTGCCAGGGCCTGCCCACCCTCACAGGGAACAATTCCCAATTCCCAATATCCCATCCATCCCTGCCCTCTGGCAGTGGGAGCCATTCCCTGAGTCCTGTCTCTCCATCCCTTGTAAAGCCTTAGTCCATCTTCCTGCAGCCCACTTTGTTGCCTAGATTATATTTCTTATTAAAACTCTACATTTGAGGCTTAGATTTAAAAATTTAAATAAGAAAGAAGTGCAAGTCTGCCTTGGCTTTGTGCAGCCTGCCTCAGTTTGGGGGGATAAGTTTGGGTCACATAGAGTGGTCTGGGTTAAGGTGGCCTGATGTGGTGAGGGATTTCTGGTTTGGAAAGTCAATTATTTGAAAAACTAATTGTGTGTGTTTGGATTTATTGTTCCTTCCCTTGGAGAAGTGCCTGGTGTTGAGTGCTTCATGTGCTAATGAGTTGTATCTGTGTTTCCTGTCATGCTGTTTTGCAGGTAAAGAAGATCATGAATGGTGTATTTCAGTCTCTTCGGGGTGAATTTGAGCTGGATGAGATGTACAGTGGCAGGACAGTCCTGGGGGTGGTCATGAACACTATCAAGGTATGGCAGTGGTGAGAGGAGAGAGAGCCTTGGGCTGAAACCTCCCATCTGTGCTGTGAGACTGAAATAACTGAAGGAGGATTTGTTGTGGGTGGCAGAGCAGCCTGGTAGGAGGAGGTGATTCAGGGATCTGGGATGGTTTGTATTTAGGGTGTAATTGTGTTCTCTCTACTCCCTTTTCCAGACTGTGACACTGCAGCTGCTCAACAGGCAGCAGGAGAAACCAGAGCATGGCAGTGAAAATGAGGAATGTGGCACAGGAGCAGGGAGACAGGAGGGATCACCTGGAGCAAGGACTGAGCACAGAGAGGCCCTGCAGCACAGCCCAGCCCAGAGCCCTGCAGCCCCAGCTGACCCTGGGGGGGTGACCAGAGGCTCCCTGCAGCCAGGCCAGGCTGCTCCTCACCCTGCTGGGCCCAGAGCTCCTGAGGAGACACTCAGCAGTGGGGGGGCAGAGGAGGAGAAGGCTCAGGAGGAGCATCTGCCTCCCACAGCTGGTTCCAGCCTGGATGCTGAGAAGGAGCCTGTGCTTGCAGGACAGCCTGTTCCTGGGCTGGAGCAGGGGCTGGACAGTGTTCCCATCAGGAGGGCTGGCCCAGAACAGGATCCCTCTGCTGTGCCTTCTGTTCCAGGAGCCAAGCCAGGAGAGGGGGATGAGGCAGCACCTCCAGCTGTGGAGCAGAAGGCAGAGGAGGCTGGGGGAGGTTTAGAACCTCCTCCCTTTAATGGGGAGGAGGAGAATGGCACAGACCCATGGGATGGAGCTGACTCTGAGCAGGAACCTGCCTCAGTGTCCAGCAGAGCAGAGCCAGGCTCAGCTGTCCAGGGAAAAGCTGCAGGATCTCAGGAACTGGGCTCCAATCCCAGGCACACAAATTCCAGGTGAGGAGGGGTGCTGGGTGCCAGGGTCAGCTGGGGCTGGGACAGCACAGGCTGGGGCTGCAGCCCCCTCATGGGGCTGGCACTGGGTGGCACAGACCAGGCTGCCCAGGGCACACCCCCAGAGCAGCCTGCAGTCTGCTGGAGGCAGTGGAGAACATTCCCAGGGGTTGTGCAGTTCCTCTGCAGTGATCCTGGTGCCTGCCAGGGCCCAGAGTTGCCCTGCACTGCTGAGCAGTACCTGCCACAAAGGCTTCCCTCAGTGCCAAAGCTTTGTCATCTTTCAGCAACAGAACTTGTAAAAGCAAATGCCATCCTCTGAGAGCCAGCTGCTCATTCTTTATCTCATTGCAGCCTCTTTGAGGATGACAACTTTGAAACAGCATCTCCTGAACCACTGGAGCGTCTGGTTGCTGAGGAGGAGGAAGAGGAGGATATTGATATGGTGGTGGTATGTATTTGGGTGTTTGCTCTGACCTGTAACATCCTCCCTGTGGCAGTGGGGGCCTGGCTGAGCCCAGGGCTCCCCATGCATTCCCTGTGTAAATCAGGAGTATCTGGGGTGGGTGACTGAGCTGGGAGGGGCTGGCTTGGCTGAGGCAGTGCTGGCATGAAATCTGTGGGATCTTGCCAGGTTAATTGAAGGCTTTTAGTGTTTGGCCCCTCTCCAGTCCTTTTTAGCCTGGAATCATAAAACCACAGAATCCTCAAGGTTGCAAAAGACCTTTAAGATCATCAAGTCCAGCCATCCTTGTAGCACCATTCACCATTGAACCATGTCCTCAAGTACCACATCAACCCACTTTTTGAACACTGCCAGGGCTGGTGACTCCATACTGCCCTGAGCAGCCTGTGCCAATGCTTTACATTCCTTCCCATCAAGAATTTTTTCCTGCTATCTAATCTAAACCTAATCTGAACAGCAAACCATCACATGAGAAATAAAAACTTGGGTAATGAGGCTTCTTGTTCCCAGCTCTCCTCAGAGCTGGCCGAGATTGCAGAGCAGTTTGTGTGGTGATAAGGAAATGCCAGGACGCTGCTGGGGCTGAGCAGTTTCCCTCTGCTGTGCCTTGCAGAGCATGAAGGGGCGTCCCCCTCCCCTGCCGCTCTTCGGTGATGATGATGAAGATGACCTGGCAGCAGGGGGCTCTTCGGCCACTCGTGGGTGTGCAGGTGACCTGGCAGCAGGGGGCTCCTCTGCCACTCGTGGTTGTGCAGGGGACCTGGCAGCAGAGGGCTCTTCCTCCACCAGTGCGTGCTCAGACGTGTCACGCTGAGCTGCCGAACACTCTGGGCTTGGGCTGAGTGCAGGAGCCACCCCCTGTCCCCCTCCCCTGAGCCCTGGATTCATTAATCTCAAACCTTTTGCAAATAGGAACTTGGTGAAGAGCTTCAGCAGAGCAAGTCTGGCAGGAGCCTGCAGTGGCAACACCCTGTTCAAAAATCAGACTAAAATCTCCTTCCCCAGTGATGAAGTCTTTGGATGTTTCTCAGTCCCCAGGTGGCTCCCAGGACTCTGCACCCTCTCCCCACTGTCTGAGCCATGTGCCACTGGAGGTTCCCCCAGGAATCCCAGTCAGGTGTTCCTGTGAGCCCCTGGGGGCTGAGGTGGTTCAGGGGGGCTCTGCCTCAGCTGTGGCACAGGAGCTGTGATGGTACAAGGAGCTCAGTCCCTGCTGTGTGTCAGACACAGCTCAGCTCCTCCTGAGCCCAGAGCTGAGGAGGCTTTTGCTGGCTGTGTTTCCCTGTGGGAGCAGCCCCCCAGCTCTGGGCTGGGCTGTGCTGTGTGGTTGGGAAGTCCTTCCCCACAGCCCAGCCCCTCTCCTGTGCCTTTGGCTGTGCTGCTGTTCAAGTGTGACCATCCCAGCAGCAGTCAGGCTGTACAGAGGGGCTGGGCTGGCCAGGCTGGGGTCTCCCTGCACTCTGAGGGGACCAGGAGGGGAAAGGAGTGAGGACAGAGGTGGGCAAACAGCCTGGGGCTCTCACAGCACTTTGATTCTCCATTCATGGGCACTAACACAACTTCATCCCAGAAGTCTTTACAATAAACCCCTGCATAAAATCAAAGGACTTAAACTAACTCTACTAATTCTATGGTTTCATTTCTACACCTGCCTTTAAAGTCTCTGACTGGAATCAGATCTCTGTCCCCCTAAAGATTATTTCTTGGGAGGAAAACACCCAAAAGAACACTGGCTGTTGCTGTTGGGGTGTGGCAGGTCCCTGTGCCCCATCCTCAGTACCACAAATTGCCAAATGCAGCTGAAATTGGGGCAGAGACCAAAGCCTGTGACAGCCACCCTGCTGCTGTGCAGGGTGACCTGAGCTGGGCCTTCCTGGGCATCACTCAGTGCTCAATGTGAGGGTGTTTGGAACTGGATTTTGGGGGTGCTTGTGCTGCTCTGAGTGTCAGTGCCCCTCATGTGGCCTCTGGACCCATCCATGCAGGGTCCCAGGGGTGATCATTGCTCATAATAACAACTTCCACTTCTCATTCCCCATTACAGATAGACACCCTGAGGGATTTGCATTTCACTTCTTGGACAATAAAGTGCAATTAAACCTGATTTTTTTGCTTGTGGTGGCTTTACTTTAGTCTGGCTTCATCTACCACCTGAAAACTGACTTTGCTCTGACTTAAATTGGGCATAATTTTATTTAGAAGCTGATCTCTGCTCTTGTTGTTGAAACCCTCTCCTGGGAAAGGAGAAAAGGTCCCTTTCTGTTGTGGCTCCTTGGGCTCTCACATTGGATTGGGTTGGGGTGAGAAGCTGGAGCACAAAGAACTTTGATGGTCACAGAGGGCACTTGCCTGGTTCCCCTCACATTTTAGGGGAGGGGATCTTGGGCATCTCCGGGGCTTTGCAGAGCCCAGTCCCTGCTGAGCTGCTCTGGGGCTGCAGAAGGGTTCAGCTCCTCTGTGCCTGGGAGCTCTGAGCAGGGATCGGGGTGCGAGAGTTGGGATTGAAACTCGTTTCCCCCACACCCCATTGGGGCCCAGCAGGTACCACACCCCCTTCCCCACCCCGGCCTGGACTCGGGATCGAAATTAACCCTGTCTGTGCCTGCGGGCGCACCTGCCTGGGGTGCAGGGGGCAGCTCTGGGTTTCCAGAGGCAGAGCAGCCCCGGGGAAGGAGGGATGTGCCAGGGCCCAGGAGGACGATGCTGCCTGAGGGGCTGTGCTGGGGCTGACCCTGGTCCCAGCGGAGTTCCGGCCTGAGGTGGCTGAACCGCAGAGAACTTTTTGAGGACGTGCCCAGAACTTTGCTGAGGACCGGGAAGGAGAGGAGCCCCCCGCTCCATCCTGGTGCTCAGCCCCTGCCCTGCCTGCCGAGGCTCAAGGACTCACAGAGAAGCTGCGGACGCGGCGCTGGACCCATGGCTGGCTTTAATGTCTGGTGTGTCTGAGGGGCCGAGCCCGTTCCCGGCTGTCTCATCCTGGAGCTCGTCCCCGGCTGCCTCCTCGCTCTGCGGGCACGCTCCGGGCTCTCTCCTCCCTGCAAAGGCCTTGGAGTGGCCTTGGAACAGCTTCGGCCCCGGGCAGCGCTGCCCGCGGGACCCTCCCGCCCCTCACGGCGCCTCCCGCCGAGCGGGCCCGGGGCCTTCGGGACGGAGCGAGAGCACGGCCGGGCCCCGGGGCAGGAAAGCGCTGTGTTAAGTTAATTTTTAAAGAGTCTGATGGCCGGGGGCTCTCGTGCGGGGCAGCCGAGCGTCCTGCGGGCCCCAGGGCTGGATCCAGGCGGGTGCTGAGCCGTGGCCGCGGCCCGAGCAGTCCCTGACCCATCACCGGCTCCATCCACTGGGCTGGGAGCCCCGCTGCGCCATGCGGACCTACTTGAGGAAGACGAGCAGGAAGAAGGTGGAGACGATGAGCACGAGGATGCCGGCGGCGAAGCCGAGGCGCAGGTTCTCCATGGAGGCCAGCGGGGGCTGCGTGTCCAGCAGCAGCCCCCGGCCCAGCAGCCCCAGCACGAAGGCGTGAGGGGCCTCGGAGCCGCGGCGGAGGCCGCAGGGGGACACCGAGCTGCTCACGGCGAACACGGGGGCGTGGGACGAGCACAGCGCGGCCACCGAGCGCGACGAGCCCTGGCCGGGCTCCGGGGGGGCACCGCCGCTCTCCGGTTGCCGCTCTCCCGGCTCCGCCGCGGCGGCCGGGGCCGGCTCGGGCAGCAGCGTCACCATCCTGCAGAAGGGGCAGCTGACGAAGGCCACGCTGGCGGCGCGGCACACGAGCCTGCGGAGGCAGCGCTGGCACAGCGAGTGGCGGCACGGCAGCTGCTGCGGGCCCCCCCCGGGCCCCCAGTACGCCTCGTAGCAGATGCCGCACTCCCGGCCGGGCTCGGCCTCGGGCCCCGCTGCCATCGCGCTCCGCGGGCACGGCCCGACCCCGCCGCTTTTGAAGGCGGGGGGCGGCGATGGCCGAGCCCGGGGAGGGCTGAGGGGGCCGGGGCCACTGCCCCCCCCGAACTTCAGCCTGGCCCCAGGGTGCTCGGCGGGCGCTGGAGCGGCACCGGGAACAGGGAACGCTCCTCCTCCACCGCAGAGCTGCTGCTGCCCCTAAACACCTGCTGCTCTTTCCCTTCTCCCGTTCCAAATCCATTATGTTATTACCACTTCCCAAGCACGGATTCTGTCGCTGTTAATGAACTTCAGGACCAACTGAGCCCTGGGTGCAGCAGCTTTAGCACCCATTTCCCACCAACCCTGGCGTCTGTTTGTCACCCGGTGTAGGAGGCGGCCCCGGCCACCGGCACCGCCACCTCAGGGCTCCAGGGATAGACGGGGCTGCAGCCCCCGACTGCCCGGCACTGCAACCCCCGACTGCCCGGCACTGCTGGGGCTGGCTGGGGCCGAAGGGAGCTTTTAAAATTATTATTTTACTTTCCCCCGCAGTCTCAGAAAGTGCCCCGTGATGCTCCAGATGTTTGTGAGCCCCGTGGCTGAGCGGGGCTGTCCCTGCAGTGGGGCCGTGCTGGCCCTGCCCATGAAGCACAGCCCGGCTCGGGAAGCGCTGGCTCCTCTTCACTGTCCCCTTGAGCTCCTGTCAGCCCCCGCCACCCCCGGCACGGCCCGGCGGCCCCCGGGAGGGATGGAGGGGGTGCTGCAGCCTCGCTGCTGCCGGCCGGGTGTCGGGGCAGCCCTCGGGACTCTCCCTGCTCTCCGGCCGGACCTGTGGGACCCCCGTGTGGTCTCTGGCTGCCCCTGGGGAGGGAGCGCAGCGGGGGCTGGATCCTCTCTCCCTGCCTCTCCCTCAGGCCAGGGCTGGTGACCCTCTCCTCCTCCCCGACCCCAGGGAATGCCGAGGGAGGGGGAGCCTGGAGGGGTGAGGGTGCTCCATGAGCCTCCCTGCCCTCATTCGGGCACCGCCCAGGGCTCCCCTCCTCCATCCCAGCCCCAGCCGCTCCTGGTGCAGCCCTTGTCCCTCCCCAAGGACCTGCCTGCTCTGATGGGCAGCAGCGGCAGAAAAACGTGAAAACAGAGGCTGGAAAAACATCCCCAGGGTGTTCCCAAGGCGCCGGCCCTGGTGCTGTGGCACGTCCCCAGGACACCTCCACGAGGCCACACACGTGTCCCACAGGGATGTTCTGCATGGGGCAGCTCATGTGAGGCAAGCCAAGCGCAGGGTCCAAGGTCTCCCCTGCCTGGACATCCCTGGGGCAGCTCCACGATGAGCAACACCCTGGGAGGAGGCCCAGAGGCTCAAATTCTTCTCTGACAAGGAGACGAGAAGGAGGAGGTGACACTGGGACAGCGGGGCATGGGGTGGTGGCCCTGTCCCTGCTCCAGCCACCCCCCCTGCAGAAGGAAAGAGTGAGCAAACACCCCCAGCAGAAACCAGCTGCATTTAATGGCTGCTCCTGGGGAAGGCTGTGGTGGGGCAAGGCTCGTGGCAGCATTTTTATATTTCAGGGTCAAGAGCTGAGGGCAGACAGGAATTGTTACTGATCAATGACAATGGCGCAGCCCCCACTCCCCAGTGCAGCCCTGCCCCAGTGGCAGCAGCACTTTCTGCCCACCTGGTTTGTGGATGAGGGACCCCCACGGGCTCCCCTGGCCAGGGCAGGTCCCTCCAGTCCCGGGGGTGTTGCAGGAACCGGGGCCTGGGGAGTTCCTAAGGCTCGGACCCAGACAGCTTCCGTGGGGCTCCAGAGCCGAAGCCCCAGACCTTTGGCATGACAGAGGTGCACGGCACTGTGAGCACACTAAGAACGGCATGTCCTGACCGAATGATCCCACGGGAAATTCCCCTCCCTCCGTGCAGCACTGCTGGAAGCGCTCCCCGTGTCCCTGCGAGCCCCCGGGGCCTTTCTGACAGCAAACACCTCCGCCAGAGAGGAGGAGCCGCAGCTGCGCCCGGTTTGTCACCCAGGCACGGGGACCAAGGGCGAAGGGATTCACTGCAGGAGCCCCGGGGAGCTGCGAGGGGGATGCAGGGGCTCCCAGCGTGGGGAGGGCAGTGCCAGCCGCGGGCTGTTCCGGGGACAGGAGCGGCAGCGGGAACAGCCCGAGCGGGGCCGGGGCCTCCGGGCCGCCCTAGGCGCTGTGGAAGATGCGGACGCGCTGCGCGATGTCCTGGCGGCACAGCGGGCACGAGAGCAGCCGCTCGCAGCAGCCCTGGCAGCAGCAGACGTGGCCACAGGGCAGGAAAATCATCTGGGGCTGGGGGAGAGACACAGAGGGGACACGGAGAGTGCTGCTGGCCCTGAACACCGCTCCCGGCACGGGGAGCACCCGCGGGGGCTCAGCGTGGGGAGAGAGCCCCACACCCCGATCTCTGTCCCCCCTGGGTGTGCGGGGCAGGGCTGCGCCCAGCAGGACACGATGGGATAGGGGGAAGGACACGATGGGACACGAGGAAGGACAGACACCATGGGACACGGGGCAGGACGCGATGAGACATGGGGAAGGACACCGTAGGACATAGGGTAGGACGCGATGGGACACGGGGTGGACACCATGGGACACGGGGCAGGACACAATGGGATACGAGGAAGGACAGACACCATGTGACACAGGGTAGGATGCAATGGGACACGGGGCGGGACACGGCGGGGCTGAGCTGAGCTGAGCAGCCCCGTGAGCTCAGCGAGCTCCTGCCCAAGCCCGCACGGAGCCCGGTCCGTCCCTGCCCGGCCCTGTCCATCCCTGCCCCGCCCTTCTCTCCCCCGTCCCCGCTGCCGTGCCCAGCCCGGCCGTGCCCGGATCTGGCGGGATCAGCACCCGGGCACTGCCAGGGCCGGGCAGAGCTGGGGCAGCGCTGGATCCCGCCCTCCCTCCCGGGCGGTGGCGGCTCTCACCTCCCGCTCCATGCACACAACGCACTCCGACTGCCGCTCGTCCCCCGGCAGCGCCGGGGCCGTGGGGGCCGCGGGGCCCGGGGGCTCCTCCAGGGGAGCGCTGGGCTCGGGGCCCGCAGGGGCCTCGCTCTCCTCTGCCCTCCGCAGCTCTGCAAGCACAGCCAGCTGAGTGCCCTGAGCGCTGCCATCGCCCCCGCAGCCCTCCTGCCCTCCTCACACACCCACGGCAGGTGTAAAACGTGGCAGAAAACAACTGGAGGTACCTGGGATGGTCGTGGCCACAGCCAGGATCTCCCGAGCCCGCCTGAGGATGGCATGCTGCAGCCCAGCCTCTGTCACACCGAGCTGTGGGGAAAGAGGAGCGTGTTGGCTCCAGAGGGACAGACAGCAGGCTGATGTCCCCAAGGGAACACTGAAAACTCCTGGGCATCACTGGCAAAATGTGGCCATGCCAAGGACAGCCCCCTCTGCCAGGCACCAGGAATTCCTTGGTGCTATTTCTACTACAGAGAGAGCACCTGGAGGATGGTGGAAGAGGGAGCCAGGCTGCAGCTCACCATGCAGGTCTCTGGGAGAGCCACTGCCCACAGGGACAGACAGAGCAGCACAGGCACCTGTCCCTGTGGGGAGGTGACACAGCAGAGCATGCAGTCAGGCACAGCTGGATTCTGAGCAGGGACAGGGACAATCCCAGCTGGTGCTGCCCCACACTGTGGCTCTCTGTCTCGTACCTTCTCCAGGTCACTGGCACTCATGGTGCCCAGCGTGTCCAGGGATATTCGGTGGTGAGCGAAGATGGGCACGTACTGCTCAGCAGAGAGCTCCAGCAGCAGGGCCACCAGCTGCTGCTCCAAACCCTTCTCCTGCAAAACATGGAATGAGCTCCCAGATGTGCCCCTGGGGCCAGGCAGCAGCAGGGCTGGGGCTGTGCCCATCCCTGGCCTGCCCTGCTCCAGCTCTGCTGCATCCAAACACAGCAAAGCCTGGAAATCCAACAGCTGGAGCAGCTCTGGCCCCAGGGGTTTTATGGGCACAGTTCAAACTGTTGAGGTCTGGGAATCACAGAATATCCTGAGCTGAAGGGACCCCCCAGGATCCCCCAGCCCAGCCCCCCCCAGCAGCCCCAGCCTGGGCACCCCTGGCAGCGCTGCCCAAAGGCTCCTGGAGCTCTGGCAGCCTCGGGGCCGTGCCCATTCCCTGGGCAGCCTGGGCAGTGCCAGCACCCTCTGGGGGCAGAGCCTTGCCCTGAGCTCAGCCTGAGCTGCCCTGTCCCAGCCCCAGCCGTGCCCTGGCTCCTGTCCCTGGCCCAGAGCAGAGGTGGGAGCTGCCCCTCGGGAGGAGCTGCAGCCCCGGGGAGCTCTGCCCTCACACATGAAACACCACCCTTGGCAATGCATGTCTGCAGCAGCCCCTGCTTTGCCAGCTCAGGCCAATCTACAGCACAGGCAGAGCTCAGATCAGCTCCTTGTGCCCACCCTGAGGGGACTTGACCAGCATAAAGTCCTGGCTCAGGCCATGAGGTGCAGGAATGGGCAGGAGTTGCTGCACTCAGTCGTGTTTGAAGGGAATTTGGGGAGCCAAGCAGAGCCCTTTGGGTGCTCAGCCGGAACAAGAAGCCGTGCCTGGATGGTACTCAAGAGTTTGCTGTTCCTGACCAGCAGTCTGGGGCTGGGACAGCAGCTCCTGCTGGAACAGCTGAGGTGTTGGCACCACAGGGACCTGGGCAGCTCCACCCCTCCCCAGGCAGGAATGAGGGAGCTCAGAGCACCATGGGCAGCACTGGATCTGTGTGAGGGCTCTGTGACCTGCTCCCAGCCTCAGCTCAGGAGGCTCCTTGCTCCCCCCAGAGCAAAGCAGAGCCACAGTGGCAGCAGGAACAGCAGCAGCACCTGGAGCTTCAGGGACAGGGGCTTCTGGTTCAGCAGGCGCTGGTACTGGATCAGCCAATAGTTCTCCTGCTTGGTTTCGCTCTTTGCCTCCATTTCCAGCTGAAAAAAAACTCCATTCATTCAGCACCCGAGGGAACACGGCCTGAGGGGTTCAGGGATGGGTGTGAGGAGGGAACCCCCAGCCTGGGCACTGCAGGGCCCAGCCAGAGCCCTGTGATGGGGTCAGACAGAATTTCTGCCTCCTGCAGGCTGGCCCCACTTTGACCCCACATGGGGCTGTGCATTTCACTGCTCCCTTTGCCCCAGCCCTGTGGCCTGATCTCCTGAGGCTCAGAGCACAACTCCCATCCCTTGTGCTCATCCTGCTGCCCCCTCCCTTCCCAGCAGGGTCACTGGGGGTGATGATGGTGCCCACGCTGCCCCAGGCAGTGCTGGCTGTGCCCCCCAGGTTCGTGTTACAACTCCCTGGGACTAAACTGGCTTCTGGACCTGGACACAGCCCTGCCCTGCTCCCCCCCTTCACTCCCACACCGAGCCATGGGCTCTCCCTGCAGCCAACCCAGATCCTTCCTCACCCACAGCTCTGCATGAGGGGCTTCATTACCAGGATTTGCTGCAGTTCCTCCTCCCTTTGCTTCTTCTCCTTGAGCAGCTGCTGCAGGAGGGAGCCGAGTGCCCGGCGCTGCTCCGTGATTGCCTCCTGCAAGGGGAGAGCTCTGGCAGCCCCAGCCCCACACTGCAGCCCCACAATGCAGCCCCAGCCCCACTCTGCAGCCCCAGCCCCAGCCCCACACTGCAGCCCCAGCCCCACACTGCAGCCCCAGCCCCAGCCCCAGTCCCACTCTGCAGCCCCAGCCCCACTCTGTAGCCCCAGCCCCACTCTGCTGTCCCAGCCCCAGCCCCATTCTGCTGTCCCAGCCCCAGCCCCATTCTGCTGTCCCAGCCCCACTCTGCAGCCCCAGCCCCACACTGCTGCCTCCACTGCTCCCAGCAAAGCCCCTGCCAGCCCCACAGCAGCCCCTGTGGCTGTGCAATCCCTGTGCCCCACAGCTCAGATCCTCTCCAGCTGAAGCTGCTCCCTCAGCCCTGCACTGCTCTGTCAGCCCCAGCCCACCCTGGCTGCAGCTGCTCCTTCTCGCTCCATCAGGAGCTCAGCCAAAGGTATCCCTGGTACCCCTCCTCAGAATCATGGAATCCCAGCCTGGTTTGGGTTGGAAGGGACCTTAAAGCCCATCCAGTGCCACCCCTGCCATGGGCAGGGACACCTCCCACTGTCCCAGGTTGCTCCAAGCCCTGTCCAGCTGAGAAAAGACCACCTGAAAGCAGGTCTGGAGTCCTGCAGGTTACCAGGACAGTGAGGTCCCCTTGCCCTTGGGATGCTTCCTTGCCCTGGGGTCTCACCCCAAGCACACCAGGGCAAGGCCAGGCATCCCTGCAGCCACTCCCTGGCATTGCAGAGTTAATTGGCTCAGGAATGTCCCATCATGGCCCCTCTGCAGCTTCAGTCCCACCTCACCTATCTCTGAGCAGAGGCCATCAGGGACAAGGATTCTGTTACACCCTGGAGTTTGGGGACACCTTCATTGATCACAGAACTCCAGACTAGTTTGGTTGGAAGAGACCTTAAAACCCATCTTGTCCCACCCCCTACCACAGGCAGGGACATTGTCCTCTGTCCCAGGGGGCTGCCAGCCTGTCCAGCCTGGGATCAGCACCTGGAGCCTGCACAGGGACAAGCAGAGGAGCAGCTGCCCCTCCCAGGCCAGCCCCACCTCCAGGGGACCACAGAGGCAGCAGCACCAGCACCTCCAGGGAGGGACAGGGACAACAGATGACAGGAGGAGCTGCCCAGCCCAGCAGGGACCCTGTGGGGGGCACAGCACCAAGGGCAGGGGGATCAGGCAGACCCAGGTGCTCAGGGCTCGTTCCTCAGCCCCTGGTGCAGAGCTCTGCTCCCTGCACTGCCCTGCAGCTCCTGTGCTCACACCTGGGCTGCCCTGCAGGAACTCTGGGTGGTCCCTCCAAGAGCACAGAGTGACACAGAGGAGCTGAGTGAGTCCAGGCAGCACAACCCAAACCTGGCACCTGAAGGATCCAGGACAGGCACTGCTGCCTGGAGCCACTTCCCACTCTCTGTCACTGCCCTGGCTGTTTGTCACTAATTGTGGGCTGAATAAACAGGTGACCTGACCTGGCACATGGCACACAGAAGAAAAGTACTGATGCAAATCATCACAAAACAAAATTTAAAGCCAAGCTGCTGAGGCTAAACCTGGCATTCCTCAATGTGTGACTGCTGATGATGCCAAAACCAAAACAGAACACAATGCAAGAGGACATGCAATGCACAGCAGGCAGGTGGTTTTCACAGAATCACAGAAATTCAAGGCTGGAAGAGACCTGTAAGATCATCAAGTCCAACCCATGTTCTAACAATTCAACTAGATCATGGCAGCAAGTGCCACATCCAGTCTTTTTTTGGGACAGCCAACAACTGGATTGCAAAATCCTTCCCCACCCAGCACACCTGGAACTGCCCATTCCTATCAGGGCTCCTCTGTCTCTCTGCTGAGAATGCCTGAGGGTGTTTGGGAGCAGCAGTGATGTCCCACGTTGCCAGGACACACAGGGGTTGGTGTCCCACATTGCCAGGACACACAGGGGTTGGTGTCCCACATTGCCAGGACACACAGGGGTTGGTGTCCCACATCCTCAGGACACACAGGGGTTGGTGCCCCACATCCTCAGGACACACAGGGGTTGGTGTCCCACATTGCCAGGACACACAGGGGTTGGTGTCCTGTGCAGAAGAACCTCCTGACTGAGCATAAACCCATCTGGAAAGTGCCAGGAGCAAGGGAAGCAGGTGGAGCAACCCCAGAGCAGGGAGGGTGGGGGGCAGCCCCAGAGCCCCACGTACCTGCAGTGTCTCTGTGTCCAGTTCTTGCCTCTTTACCTCCAGCTGTGTCAGCTGCAATAACTCTGTTTCTATTAATTTAATCTAAACAGAAGATGAAACATTTTTTACTGACATTTAAAATGACTTTGATTTATGCTCTTTTTAAATGAGGTCTCACTGGCAAGGGCAGCACTGCAGAGCACCCAGAGGTGCTGCTTGTGCCCTTTGGTGATGTGTGTGCTGAGGGTCCCTCTTCTTTTACCTGAGGAGCTGTGTCCCCCCACTCCAGCTGTCTCTCTACTCTGAACACTTCTGCTCAGGTCTGGAGCTGACACTGCCATCAGTTTGTGCACCCAAACCTTTGGCAGCCACCCTGGAATGCAGAGCAAAGGCCCTCCCAGCTCAGACTCCTGGGACAGTTCTCTGCTTTCCAGGTGCTCCAGCAAGCCCAGAACAACAGCTGCTCTTTCAGGTGGGACAACTGAGACACAGAGAGGTGAAGGTCCAGGGTCCCACAGTAAAGCCCAAGATGAAGGTCCAAGGTCCCACAGCAAAGCCAAGATGAGAGCCCAGCTCACCCCTCTGCCAGGCCACCAACTGTCCCCAGGCCACGCTGCTCCTGCTGACCCCAGGGCTCTGCCCCTGCAGCACAGGGTGGGAGGGGTCCCAAGGGTGAAAGGTCCAGCCTTGGCATCAAGGAACAAACCCCCTTTGTTCACAGAGGAAGAGGGAGCAAAATGCAGGGCCCTTATGGTGAAGCCAGGCAATGATGGGAGCTGTCAGACAGGGCTCAGGCTTCCAGCAGAGATTGGTCACTGGGGCACTCAAAATATCCAAGTCCTCAAGTCTATCCACCAAATCCTGAACTGAGACTTTTACTCTGTGTCCAGTCAGGAGAGGGAAGATTCTGGAGCAGTGTCAGAAACCAGCAACCCTCCTTCCTGCATCCACCACTGCTGCCTTCCCACCTTCCTGCATCATCCTCTGCCACTTTTCCACCTTCCTGCATCATGCCCTGCCTCTTTTCCATCATCCTGCATCATCCTCTGCCACTCTTCCATCATCCTGCATCATCCCCTGCCAATTTTCCATCATCCTGCATCATCCTCTGCCACTTTTCCATCATCCTGCATCATCCCCTGCCACATTTCCATCATCCTGCATCATCCCCTGCCACTTTTCCACCTTCCTGCATCATCCCCTGCCACTTTTCCATCGTCCTGCATCATGCCCTGCCACTTTTCCACCTTCCTGCATCATCCACCCCTAATTTCTCCACCAGCACTTGCTCTTCCCCCCACCTACATCACTGCACCTCCTGTGGAATGGAGCTCAGAAAGGCATGGAGCTGAGAATGGGAAAGAAAAGGTGAACTGATGGCTCAAGGTGCAGCTCTGATGTGCTGGATGGAGATGCAGTGGGCTCACGTGGAAGCAGCAGCCCTGCCAAGTACACAGCCTGAAGGAAATCTGAGGTGCAACTGCAGGTCACCCCCAGAGCAGTGCAGGTCACTGAAGGAGTGGCAATGCCACCACCTCCTGAAGCCAAAACCTGCTTTGACACTGCCTCCCTCAGAGCTGGAGTGCAACCATCACTGTCCAAGAGCTCTCCATGTCCTCAGACCCTGCTCTGTGCTCACAGCACTTTGTTCTTCCTCCCAGGGTCTCAGCAAACAGCAGCATGAGCTGAGGGGCTGGTTGCTCTTTCCTCTGTTGCTGACTCACCTGGTTCCTGATCTGCCTGTGCATAAGATCCTTCTTCACCTGGAGAGCTTCAAAGGCAGTTTTCTGCATCTCAACCTGAGGGACAGGCAAAACCCTGCTTAGTGAGGTGCTTGGTGCAGCTGCTGCTGATGGGCTCAGAAGCTGCTGCCTGGCAGGGATTCAGGAACAAGTCCCTGACTGGTGCTTGATCTGAGCAACAACATCCTGAAACACAGCTGAGAGCCCAACAGGTAAAGCCCAGCCTGGAGACACACAGAGAAATATTAATGTCATTCAAACATTCATCTGGAATGCTCTGTGTGAGCCCAGCTCTCCTTTTCAGCAGCACTGAGCAGCCAGGCTGTGCTGCAGGGCACAGCTGCCCAGCATTTCTGAGAACAAACTTTGAAAATGCTTGTCCCAAGTCCCACAGGAAACCTGCCGAAAGACAGCACTTCTGTCTCAAAATCCCCTCTTAATCATTGTGTCAGTTGTGCTTCTGTCCTTTCTGCAAATTTGCTGGCTAGATAAAAAATAATTTTTATTTCAACCACCCAAGTTAGTTTGGCAGAATAGGAAATATTTTCAAAGTTTAGCATGTAGTGTTAAATAAAATCACTTCTGCATGCAGCCCAGCCCCTGCTGCTCCTGTGACCCACTCTGGATCCTGCTCTCCTCCATCCCCCATGAGCAGTTTGCTCCCTTGCCTACCTGCTGCAAGATCTCACTGACAGCTTTGCTCTGGTCCAGCTGCTGCCAAGCCAGGATCTGCTGGAACTTCTGATCCATCTCAGCCAGGCTGCAAGGAGATGGATGTGCCATGGGGTTAATGCTGGGGCTGGGACTCAGAGGAAAGCAGGAGGAGGAATTTCTTAATGAACAGGGGAAGTGGCACTGCACAGCTGAAGGCCACAAATTTAACATCTCCTTCCCTACACCCAAACCAAACCTGCACAGGCTCCTGTGGCCCTGCTGAGCAGGTCACAGGCTCACAAGGCTGGTTTTGGTCAGTGCCAGATGTTGCCAGATTAAAATTTCTCATCTTGTTGTAAACAGTGAGGCAGGATGCTCAGCAACACTCATGTACTCCTTATGCTCACACAGCACCCCTGAGGCAGCCTGGGAGCTGAGGGGAGCAGCTCTGGGCCACAGTTTGGCACTGAAGTGCCTCAGAAAACAGGAATACAACTGGTCTAACTCCACCCTCCATATTTAGCAGAATGTATAAGGCAAAATAAACAGTGCAAAAAAATGACAGTTCCCCCAAAGTGTGATTAACAAGATGCAAACTGTGGTGGTTAGAAGGTGGTTCATTTAAGGCAGTCTGACAGTTTAATTTGCACTGTCCTGGGCTGTTACAGCTGTCCTGCTGCATTCCAGCAGCTCCAGGAGTTCCTGGTGTACTTATGGGAATTACTATTGGAAAAAGGCTCCCAATATTCCCAGTTAGATTGTGCCTGGGCCAGTCTGACCCTCGCTGCTGGGCCAAAGGCAGCAACTGCGGTGTGTCACCCCAGAGATACCTTGGCTTGCTGGAGATTGCAGCTGGGCACTGAACAAGTCCAGGCTTGTTAGGAACCCCGTTTACCTCAGGAGGAATGGCTTCAGGCGATGGTGAAGAGAAAAAGGAGAGGATTCTGCTGGAGGGTTTAATGTCCAGAGGTTTATTCCATGGTTACAGAGGTCTGAACGTGAGCAACTGCTCCAACAGAACCTCGGCCGCATGGTCTGATCACCTTTTTAAGCTCAGGGACAGGGGGAGGGGAGGGACAGGTGAGCCACCAACCAGGTGAGAGGGGCAGGGTCTCAGGGGAAGGTGACACCCAGACAGGCCAATGACCTCTGGGCCTGAGGGGCATCCTTTGAACTTGACCAAGCACACGACGCCTTGCTGGAGTGTTCAGCCTGATTGACAGGACTCACTCAGCATGGGGGCAAGGGGGAAGGGAGAGAGGCATAGGCACACCTGGGGGAATGACCTGGAAGGCCAAAATGGGACATTACAGCACACCACAACAAATTACATTCCTGAAAGAAAGGGATTTCACAGCACCACCAGCCCCAGAGAGCCCCTGCACCTGGAGCAGGCCTGGCTGACGAGGTCCTGCCGGCGAGACTCCGAGGTCATTTGGAGGAGTTTGTTCTTGTAGGTCTCAGCCAGCATCTGCTGCATGGCAGCTGGGGACAGAGGGGACAGAGGGGCTGTCAGTGCCTGCCTGGCCTGGGTGTGCAGAGCAGGACTCACCCACCACTGCTGCTGCAGTCACTGCAACCAACAGTGGCTCCTTTCTCATTGCTCTTCCCACCTCTCTGATTCCAGAGCACACCCACCCACCTGTGGCTCTTCATTGGGAAAAGAGCTCAGCAAACTCCACCCTGCCTCTGCCTGCACCTCTGCAGTGCTAAGAGAAGCCCAGTCCCTGCCTACCAACCTTGAGATCCCAGAATCTGCTGGGAAGTAGGAAGGGACCCCAAGGATCCCCCAGCCCCTGTCCCTGCCCACCCCACCCTGGGCACCCCTGGCAGCGCTGCCCAAAGGCTCCTGGAGCTCTGGCAGCCTCGGGGCCGTGCCCATTCCCTGGGCAGCCTGGGCAGTGCCAGCACCCTCTGGGGGCAGAGCCTTGCCCTGAGCTCCAGCCTGAGCTGCCCTGGCCCAGCCCCAGCCGTGCCCTGGCTCCTGTCCCTGGCCCAGAGCAGGGGTTGGGCTCTGCCAGTCCTGGGGGCACTTGAGGCTGTTTCCTCTTCTCTTGCCCCTTGTTCCCCGGGAGCAGAGCTTGACCCCCATTTGGATTCACCCTTGTTTCATTCAGGGAGTTGTAGAGAGTGAGAAAGTCTCCCCAGAGCCTCTTCCTCTTGAGGCTGAGCCCCCTCAGCTGCTCCTGGTGCCCCAGCCCCTTCACCCCTCTCCCAAAGCCCTGGCTGGACTCACAGGCCACTTCCCTCCTGCGCAGCTGCTCCGTCTCCTCCTGGGTTATTGCCATCAGCTGCTCCATCCTGATTCTGCCAACAAACAACACTTCAGCCACTCCTGCAAAAGATCCCTTTTCCTTTACCCACCCAGCTCAGAGCCTCAAGGCTGGGCAGGTTCACCCTGCTCAGGAAAGTTGGGCTTATCAGAGACACCAAAGCTCAGTGATTTTTTGGTGAAGACCCTCTAAGTTTTATGGGAGACAACATTTGCTCAAAAGCACAGAGACAGTAGCTTTAGACAGGGAAATTGATTTTTCTGGAGACAGAACATCAACACAACGTGCACATGCTCTCCCCAAACAGTGCCAGGCCCTTCCCTGGCTCTCCTTTCTGCTGAGCTGGATGAGCCCTGCAGAGCTGGCCCAAGTGAGCAGTGCCACTGCAGGCAGCAGCCTGGCCTCCCTCCCCACCACCCCTGCCCTTGTTCCAGCACATTCCCCCCACCATTGACCAGGTCAGGAGCTGGTGTGGCTGGGGAACAGCCTGACAAACAACTGGATGATGTTCACCCAGTTTACTGGGCCACAGCCCAGCTGGCTGAAGGGAGGGGGCGGCTCACAGGCAGGGCAGAGCTGGGGACAGTCACTTTTGGTGCAGAGTTAGCTCACAGTGTTGGCTCAATGGCAGATTTGCTTCCCACCTGCTCCTCCCAGCCTGAACACATTGCTGGAACACACTCATACCTGCCTTGCTTGCCAGCAGATGGAGGATCTCTGCTGGTCTCTGATATTGGAATAGAGTTTTGTTCCCAAACTCATTATTTAGGACCATCCAGAGATGAAAAAGAGGTAAAATCACTCTGTGACTGGGTGTGCCAGACTGGGTAGGACCAGCCACTCTGAGTCCAGTGTTCTTGCCTCCAACAGTAACCAGAGCCAGCTGTAGGTGTGAGAGGAACCTCACCTGGCTTAGGGTGGATTCAGACTGTGACTCTGACAGGAAGCTCCCAGCTCTCTTCCCAGCTTCTAACCCCTTTTCCAGACAAGTTTGTTTCAGAGACTCACCTCTCATTCTCCAGGGACTTCAAAATGTCTGAACTTCGTTTTTGCCTTAAAAAAGATAAAACAAAAGGTTTTCATCAAGCTGAGTAGAACATCCTGAGTAGAACATTCTGCCCAGAGGGCAGAATCAGAGTCACAGAATCCTGACTCAGAAGGGACCCACAAGGATCATCCAACTCCAGGCCCTGCACAGGACAACCCCAACAATCCCCCCATGTGCCTGAGAGAAAACAACTTTGCTGTCATGCACAGCACAGCAGCTTTCAGCAGGCTGGGAACCTCCCATCAGCACCAGCTCACATGGACACCCAGCAGACACAGGCAGGGGCAACTTAACACTTCAAATTTGCACTTTCCATGAGGAATTCAAATTTCTTCCATAGCACTGAAAAATCCCAACATCACACATCTGTTAAACAGTTTTTATAAGCTGCAGATTCCATGTGCTTGAAATGGGTCTTTGGCAGTGCAGGAGCTAAGGCAGCTCCTCCAGACATCGATCCTGACCAGGTCCAAAACACTCAGAGATGAAATCAACTGCCCAAAACAACATGACAAAACAAAATCAGAGTAAGACCCACCTCTGGTTGTCCTCCAGCAGCTTCTGGATCCGGCTGGCAATGCCCTGCTCTGTGTCCTTCAGCTGCTGCAGCAGCTTCAGCCTCTCCTCCTCCAAACAGCGCTGGTGCCTCGACAGCCCCTGCTCCAGCCTCTGCTGCTCCTGCCCAGAGCAGGGAAACCAGGAGGAGGTGCTGGGCTTGGGGAAGGCACTGGGTGCCCTGGAAGGGCCTGCCCAGCACACCCACCTCTCTCACTGTCTGCAGGATCTCATCCTTGTGGCTGTTGAGCTGCTGCACCAGCAGGGCCTGCTCTCGCTGCCCCACGTTCAGGCGCCGCTCAAACTCCAGCTTCTCCTGAGTTTTTCTTTCCTGAGAGGAATCAGAAGAAAGATGAAGGACAGGAATCTCCTTCCCCAGCAAGAACATAACCAGGCAAAAAGGTAAAGCAAGGGATAGAAGCCCTTTGAAGAGGAGAAGGGAAGCTAAATGGCAAACAGGAGGCTTGTCTAGGGGAGGGGAATGTTCTCTCCTTAGGAACCCAAAAACTGGAAAGCAGAAGCTGCTGCTCCCTTCACAATGATCTCTAAACTGTTTCATGTCATGGAGCTGAATTCCCTGGGCATTGACTGATACCAAACCAGCCAATATAAACACGTGCAGGGAAGCCCAAAATGCAGGTTGGGCTCAGCTCCCCATGGCACAGGACCCCCCAGTCTGAAGGGAGCAGCCAGCTCTGAGCAACTCGAGCAAAAATCACTGGGGACTGTAAGGCAGGAGCTTCTGGCTATTTCAAAGTGAGCCATGCACAGGGGAAGAGACAGAGACCAGGGAAACAAAAAGAACAAACTAAAAGTGCAGCCAGGTGAGGGGAATGAGAAACAAAATAAAAGGATGGAAAACAAAAAGCAGAAGCAGACCCATGCTGCAGACAAAGCAGTTGCAGGAGTTGATCCTTACCTTCCTCTTCTCATAATCCAAGAATTTGTTCTGAAAAATAAGCAATACCAGCAGACATTTATTCCCAGAAGTACTTTTGTGTAGATATTATTATTCCACAGTACAGTCTCCCCATACTGAGTGAAGACATCAACCAAAGGCACAGCAACACAAACCCCAAGTCCAGTCCCTCAGGCTTCTCCAGGGGCAAAGGCAATGACTCTGCACTTGCCAAAGAGCACAGGAATTACCACAATTATTGGCCCAGCCTCCCCTTTCCCAGGTAGGGCTGAACATGTCTAGCACTTGGCTGGGAAGCACAAGGTTCTGCAGTTTGCTGTCCCCCCAAAAACACACTGCATACTCTATGTCCCCCTGTCACCCCTGTCCCTTGGCTCCATCACTGCTTTCAAGGATGGGGACAGTTCCTTGGGAGGCGTCTTCAGGAGTAAGTGTGGTGACACCAGCCCAGCTGAGGAAGGATGAGCCACCCTTGCTACTCCCTCAATCCCAAAAGACACAACCCATGGAGGAGAAGGTGATGAGGGATGATGAGCCAAGTGCTGTGAGAAGCTTTGGCAGAGCACAGAGACAAATCCCAAACCCTCTGGTACAGGAGAGCCTCACCTGCCACTCACTCTCCTCCTCCAGGTACTTCTCCACTGTGCTGTCCACCCCATCCACTGAAGTTCCTCCTCCATCGCTCTCCAGCGTGGGGGGCAGGTGCTGTGAGGGAGGGGAGTATGCAATTCCACACTCTGCAAGGCACCAGACACAAAATAACATTTGAGGCTTGTTGTGGTGTGCTGTAATGTCCCATTTTGGCCTTCCAGGTCATTCCCCCAGGTGTGCCTATGCCTCTCTCCCTTCCCCCTTGCCCCCATGCTGAGTGAGTCCTGTCAATCAGGCTGAACATTCCAGCAAGGCGTCTTCGTGTGCTTGGTCAAGTTCAAAGGATGCCCCTATGCCCAGGGGTCATTGGCCTGTCTGGGTGTCATCTTCCCCTGAGACCCTGCCCCTCTCACCTGGTTGGTGCTCACCTGTCCCTCCCCTCCCCCTGTCCCTGAGCTTAAAAAGGTGATCAGACCATGCGGCCGAGGTTCTGTTGGAGCAGTTGCTCACGTTCAGACCTCTGTAACCATGGAATAAACCTCTGGACATTAAACCCTCCAGCAGAATCCTCTCCTTTTTCTCTTCACCATCGCCTGAAGCCATTCCTCCTGAGGTAAACGGGGTTCCTAACAAGCCTGGACTTGTTCAGTGCCCAGCTGCAATCTCCAGCAAGCCAAGGTATCTCTGGGGTGACACACCGCAGTTGCTGCCTTTGGCCCGGCAGCGAGGGTCAGACTGGCCCAGGCACAATCTAACTGGGAATATTGGGAGCCTTTTTCCAATAGAGGCTCAAAGACCACCTTGGCACCATGGCTGTGAGCTGGCTGCTGTGTGGGGCTGCTTCCAGCTGTGCCCACACATCAGGGAGTGCCTGGCAGAGCTCCTCCAGCTTGGGCTCATTTTGCCTTTAATGATGGCAAAAAAATGATGGAGCTGTGGGGCCACTTCATTCCCACCAGGATTCAGCTCAGGCAGGATGGACAGGGAGCTCTGGGGGGAGCTGGGGCCACTCCATCCCCACCAGGACAAGCATCTGCTCAGACAGAAACACACTCTGCACACAGGTGCAGCTTGGTGACTTCTGCAGGGCTGAAGACCAAAATAAGTTCTGACTGTCCTGTTTTTTCAGGGAATATCCCAATGGCTGGCAAGGCTTTTCCCCTGCATAAAACCTTCACCAAAACTCCCTGTCTGTATTAAACACAGTGACTGCAAACTCCCAGTATATTATCTATGAGTTTGAGTTCTCCATCTGTTTTCACCTCTCTCCAAACAACCTGCAGGGCCCAGGTCCTTCCTCAGACAAAATGAGAGCAGCGGGGACTTTGAGTGACTCCTGAGTGTCTCTCCTTGTCCCGAGGCAGTGACAGCTGACAATGGCCAATCCTCCCACAGCAGAAAACCCAAATAACCACGGGAGGTGCACTGACCTCTTATGGCCACTGGGACAGCCTGAGCCAGCCACTGTGATTGTTAACAAACCACTCTGCAGGCCAGTGTGGCAGGGCTCAGGGAAGGACTCAGGGCTCAGGGAAGGATTCTGTTGTGCTGTTTGCCATCACAGACAGGTAACCAGATGTGCAGGGCATCACCAACCACCCCAAGCAGGCTCACACCATGTCTGTCCCCCAGAAATGCCATCTCTGGGCACAGCCCAGCTGCTCCTGGCTTACCTGTGCAGAGGAACTGCTGGATGGCCTCTGTGCCTGCACTGCAGATCTCAGGGGGTGGGTAGGTCATGGCAGAGGCATCCAGGGTCAGAGTCTCCAAAACAGAACACACAGAGCTCCAGGTTATTCTGAGTCCAGACAGAGGCCAGCTGCAGTTCTCCTTGCAGGTCCCCAAAATCTTACTTCATGTTACCCTAAATCCTAACATAAATGTGAGGCTGTATTGAATCCTGTGGCAGTACCAGTCTCTGGTTTTTCTGGCTCTGGATTGAAGGCACTTGAGACAGGAATTCATGTTGGGACTCAAGTGTTTATTATTTCTGATCAGTTAAACTGTCTCACTGCTGTGAGTTGGGCAGCTTTTCATTAGAAGGCACAAAATGGCCAACAATCTCTGGTTACAAGGTATTTTAAGACTAAACTACTCAATTAAGAGCTGACACCTGGATTATTTCCCCTTTTAACCCAATAACTGATCCCAAAGAGCCCCCAATGCAGACTTTCCTGCCCAATTACAAAATGCCACCCAAACCCATGGAGAAGGAGGAAGAAGAAGTAAGAAGGAGAAACCAAGGATGACACCCTGTGCCCTCCATCTTGCTCCCATCCACAACATACCAAAAATAAAAAAATCCAAATTTCTCACCAAGTGATACACCTACACTGCTCTATATAATCTATTTCACACTTTTGTGGGTTCCAGTCTATCTTGAAGTCTAGGAAACTTTCTCCATGAATGAGGGTCAAGGTCAGTGCTCCCCTGGGGGTCAGGGCACCCCAGAACAGACAGAGAAATATTCCCTGTGCTCTGGGTTCCCACAGAATCCCTGCTGGGTGTCTGGCACCTTTCAGAGGTGACTCCACTGCCCCTTATTTGGAAGTTTCTGAGCTGGCCATCCACTGAACATTCCCCTCATGCAGGCACTGGCATTTCATTTAGGTACCAGAGGTCAGAGCACTTCTCAGCTCAGACATTCCCTATCCATGTCAGGAGTTCAGCATGGAAATGGGGTGATACCAGGGCATGGAGAGGAGTCCCATAAAGAAAGAGGGGAAGAGCCACTTCTTTTGTCCTGCTTTGGCCACCAAAGGACCCAATGGTGCCTTGTGCAGGGAAGGGCACAGCAGGAAAGGAACCACTTTATCAAGCACAGGGGGCAAATCTGCACAGATGCCTCAACTCAGGCTGTGCTCATGAGAAGTGAAGCAAAATGTTGTGTGAGACAGGAGAGCATTTATTCACACCTTCCTGCTGGTGTCTGAGGCAGCCCTGCTGCCTCACACTTGCAGCATTTAGCACTGACAGGTTTGGCAGCCAGAAGGAACAGATCCATGAAAATCCTGCTGCTTTTCCCATTCTGAATGTGCACTTCAGAGAGCCATAAACATATCAAAGCTGATAACAAGTTGGAGATCTGCCAGGGTGACAGAAGCACGATTTGTGCTCTTAAAGACAGCCCTGGCAGGTAAAATCTAGGGGTTCACTCTCTGGGGATCGCTTTGGTCATGATTAAATGACAAAATGATCAGATAAAATGGTAAAAATGATCAGAAAAGACCAGAGCAGATACATAAAAGCAATTTTGGACGGTGTGAACAGCCCTGTTACAATCCTGCCCAGACCCTAAACATTCCCCTCGTGGGCTGGATTAATTCCCAGCTGAGGGAAGCAGGGTGGGAAGGGAAGCAGGGTGGGAAGGGAAGCAGGGTGGGAAGGGCTGGCCCCAGGGTACCTGCAGGCTGCGGGCGTGGGCCAGCCCCCGGGGCAGCTCCTGCAGCTCGTTCCCGCTGACATCCAGAGCCCGCAGGCTCCGCAGGCCGCTCACGCTCCCGGGCAGCGCCCTCAGCTGGTTCCCTGCAGGGACAGAAAGGCAGCTGGAACCATGGAACCACAGGATTCACAGAATCGCAGAATCCACACCATTCACAGAATTCACAGAATCACTGGGTTGGAAGAGACCTTCAAGACCATCGAGTCCAACCCAGCCCCAACCCCTCAACTCAACCCTGGCACCCAGTGCCACATCCAGGCTTTGTTAAACACACCCAGGGATGGGGACACCACCTCCCTGGGCAGCCATTCCACAACTTTATCACTCTTTCTGTGAAAAATTCTTCCTGATATCCAACCTGAATTTCCCTTGGCACAGCTTGAGGCTGTGTGCTCTGGCTGTGTCAGTGCTGCTGCAGACAGAGCCCAGCCCCAGCTGAGCACAGGCACCTTTCAGGAGCTGTGCAGTGATGGGGGCAGCCCTGAGTCTCCTTTTCCAGCCTTCCCAAACCAGGGGCCAAGCTCATCTGTTGCAGCACCAATCCATAACCACACACATGAGGCTGTGCCAGGTCACACAGGGACTCAAAGGATGGCACTGCCCACCAAGGGCAATTTGGGATCCAGATCTCCTCCTCAGCTGAGGTCACTGCTGCAGGCTGGATCTGTGCTCTTTATCAGGTGAATATTTGTAACATGGGATGTTCTTCCCTTGGCTTAAGCCCCAGGGATGGGAGGAAGGGGACTGAGTGTGAGATTGCACACCTCAGGCTCAGAGCCCAGGTGCTGCAGACAGACAGACAGACAGGCAATGATCTGAGCTGCCCTTCCAAGCTCCTCACCCTCCACTGCCTTCCCTGTTTCAGCAACAGCTCCACATAACTAAATCTCCTTTTTCTCCCTGATTTATGGCACTGCATAGCTGGAGAATGTCCAGGAGTCTGGAAAAGAGGTGTGACTTTTGTGCCTGGGCTGTGCAAACCTATGGAGACACACAGGAGCCAGCTCTGGGGCTTGGGGGACCCAACTGTAATCCAGTTTACCTGGCTGAGTGCTATGCTTGCTTTACTGGAGGGCCTGAGGCTGACACATTTTCTGCTTAGATCATTTCTCCTGCCTTGCCAACTATTTGAATTCAAACCTTCCTTGTGCTCCTTCTCAGCACTCTGAGTGTAAACCATGTGCTGTTTGCCTTGATTGAAAGGAATAATTGCTAATGCAGCTCACCATGACCAGATAACAAATGTGCTTTGTCCAGAGCAATCCCATTCCATACCTTTCACATTGAGGACCTGGAGCTGTGCAAGGTCTCCTATAGATTGTGGAAGGCTTTTTAAAAGATTCCTTTCAAGGTTTAGGACCTAAGGTATTAACAGAAGAGATATTCAAAATATTCATCCAAGTCTCATGTCTTCTACACATCTGTGCTGCTGGGACTTTCAGACAACTTGAAATTGGTTGTAGATAGCACTTTCAGGGTTAAAAAAAATGTATTTTCCATATAAATAAATATGGATATCCCATGGATAAGTATGGATATCCCATGGATAAAGGGCATGCCAAGTTACCAGGGGCAGTGAGAAACTCTGCTCACCACCAACATCTGGTGCAGGATCCAGATGCAGGAACTGGGAATTGGAGTGTCCAGGGCAGCCCTCCCCAATTCCAGCTCTCACCTAAAGCTCTCCCTGAGCAGAGAGACCCTGAGTGTGCCCTCAGACACTGCTCTGGGTTCTCAACATAACCACCCCAAGGAGAACAGCAAAACCTGAATGTCTGGGGAGATCAGCAGGACTCTTCTTGCTCAGAGCATCTGCCTGGCCATGGGAGCCACCTGGGCTGCACCAAGCTGGAGAACACAACCAAGCCTGGCTTCTCCTGCTCTTCTCCTGCTCCTTTCTCCCTTTTTCCATGCCCTGTACAGACACCTGGGATGCAGCCTCAAATCTTTTACCTGAAGAGCTGTCAGCTGACCAATATCAGCAGGAAGTGATGCCAGCTGGTTGTCATGCAGATCCAGAACCTGGAAAAGCAGATGATGTCACCAAACAGGGTTGGGAACCAAAGTCATGAATTATCTCACAATGAAAATTACTTTGCTTCCAATGGGGACTTTGAAAAGCAGCTCAAGTTTTGCAGGGGACATGGATACTTCATTCTTGGAGGTCTTTTGGAAATTCAGGCATCAGTAACAAACAAGGGACAAGGGAGAGCAGTGACACTGAGGGAGCTGTCCCACAGAACTGGAGGAGCCACCTGGATAAATCATCCCCTTGGGACCAGGCTGGCAGCAGGAATTTTTGCAGGATCAATGAGCTGAACTGCTGCAACAGCAGTGCAGGGAGAGGGTGGGACAAGACCTGGAGCCCTCCCTCCCTCCTGAGGGGGAAACTGTGGGATTCTGAAGGGGATAAATGAGTTGTGGGACTGATGGTGATGTGCCACAAACCCCTCAGTGAGTGCTGTCTGCCAGCCTGGAGCTGAACCCAGAAAAGGTAGGAGTCAGCCTGGTACTGATCCCTGAGCCAGCCAGAAGGGATTTACTTGGGCTGGTGTGCTTTAGTGCAGCTCAAATCAAGGAAAATAGGAAAAGAATCACAATTACCTTCACAGTTATAAGACTCAGGAGGCTGCAGGACTTTGGAACTAAGGATGTCAGATTATTGGTATGAATAATCAGCACCTGGGAAGGAAAAACCTCATTGTCACATAAACATGAGACACCAGAACAAGCAATTTTGTTGGGATTGAACTGGGGAGGCTGTACAAGAACTCAGTTTCATATAAAACATTGCAGTAGGAAATGGATTGTCAGAGAAGGTCAAACATTTCACATGAGATCTAAACCAGAGCCCAGTTCCTCACATGAGAAATCTCCTTAGATGGGCTAAGACAGGAATAACCACTTGCTCTTTCCTGGCAGAAATTAACTGTAAAAAACACAAACAGGATTGATCTGACTCAAACTGCTCTCTATTGTAATTTCACACAGGTGGACAAATTCCTGACAAGAAAATTCCTTCTGGGCCACCATAAAACAACCCCACACAGTCATATCAAACATGACAACAATAGTTAGGCATATTAATAGAATTATTTAATAATTATTTAATTATTTCTGATTAAAACATTACCTTTTTTTGCAAGACCTTGCAAGTTGCAAAAGCCCCATAAGGAACCTAAAAACAATAAAAAATAGTCATGTCAGACTTCTCTTTTAAGCAGTTCTACATTGTCCACCTGTAAGGTGTGAACAGCTTGACTGGAAATTAAAAGTGATGCCTAAAATCACTGCCCTGTGATTTGGGCCCAGTATTTCCCAGGGAGTTTCCATTTAAACAGCTCCCAGTGGCTCTCCAAGACACAGCAGTGGCACAGAACAGGCTGAGGCTCAGGCAGGAGTTCAGGCTTTGTGTGATTTAATATTCATTGTGCAGATGAGTCAGGCAAAGGTTCAGCTTTCTCATCACAGAAATGCATTCTGTGCTTTGGCAACCTCACAACCACTCTGCAGTGTGCTGAGAGAGAGAGGGGAGCACCAGGCAGGACAGGGTGACCCTGGTGTGCCAGGACAGGGACAGCAGACCAAGGAGGTGCCAGTTCAGCCCCTGGCAGGCACAGCTGGGCACTGTGACCTTCCCTGCAGCACAGAACCAGCAGCAGGCAGAACCCTGTCCATGGTTAATTGTAAAACCAAAGTGATGTCTCATTCCATTTATTGAAACAACAATGAAAATGAACAGCAAGACAGTTTAACCAGATTAGCTGTGGCCCTGAGTGGGGCTGGATGGGTGGATCCTCTGTCTGCCACCCCCAGGCTGTCCCACACACCTGCAAACCCACACAGAGCTGCTGGTGGCTCCTGAGCTTGGAACAAAACATCCCAAAGGCTCAGCAAAGCCATCTCACACTGCACAGCAGGCAGCTCTCCTCTCCAGGATGGTGTCACATCCCCACACTTTGCTTGGCAAGGGCATCCTGTGTTCAGGATCAACATTTTGGAAGCATGAGACAAGGAATAAAAATGAAAAGCGAGATAGAAATGAGTTTCTGCCTGAGGAAAAGCTGTGCCTGGCACTCTGTCACTGCCTGCCCACACACCAGAAAATTGTTTCTCATTTAGTTGATTACAATAAAAGAAGCCAAGCTGGGGTGAGACTTCCATCCTTAAATCCTTACCCAGCAACTTGGAAGCAGGATTGGGATTTTCACTTACACAGGAAAACAACCATGGGTGGCAGAATGTGTAGCTCTAAGATCAGAAATACTCAACCTCTGGCAAACCAATTCCCTCAGGAGCAGCAAAATTAAGCCATGAGGTCCCAAACTAGGGTCAAACAAGGTGGAGGGTATGAGACCACTCTGCCCTTCTAAAGGATTCCCAGGAAATGGTGTTGAAGCATGAGACAGAACAGGCAAATTCCCACCAAAACAAAACAAAACCACCAAACCAACCCAGAACAAACAAAAAAACCAAAACCAAACCAAAACAAAACAAAACAAAACAAATAAAAAAAACAAACAAACAAAAAAAAAAAAAAAAAAAAACAGGAAAGAAGTCCTCCAGAACTCAGGAGATAAAGGAAAAGGTGGACCAGCAACAATTTCTGTCTCAAGGCTCAGAGGCATGAGAGTAAGTCTGACAGTTGTGAGTGAAGGCTGGAAGGTGTAGAGGCCATACCTCTGAGAGCTCACATCTGGATATGTCAAGGGTGTCATCAGCACCAGCTTCTTTTGCCTGGAGAGGGAACAAACACATCCAGAGAGTCAGACCATGCACAAATCCAGCACCTCTTGCCCAGAGAGTTTGTGGGTTCCCATCCCTGGCAGTGCCCAAGGCCAGGCTGGACAGGGCTGGGAGCAGCCTGGGACAGTGGGAGGTGTCCCTGCCATGGCAGGGGTGGCACTGGATGGGCTTTAAGGTCTCTTCCATCCAAACCAGTCTCTGTTTCTGTGGTTCTGTTCCAAAGTATTTTCCATGTTCAAATCAAGTCCATGCAATGCAGCTGCTAACAGCAATGGACCTGGGCAGACACCACTCACCCATGTCCCCAAAGCCACATCTACACATCTCTGGGTCACTGCCAGGCATGGTGACCCCACCACTGTCCTGGGCAGTCTGTTGCAATGTCTGAAAATGCTTTATTCAGGAAAAAAATGTCCCAATATCCACCCAGAGCCTCCCCTGGCCCAGCCTGAGCCATTTCCTCTGCTCCTGTCCCTGTTCCCTGGAGCACAGCCCAACCCCCCCGGCTGTCCCCTCCTGTCAGGAGCTGTGCAGAGCCACAAGGGCCCCCCTGAGCCTCCTTTGCTCCAGGCTGAGCCCCTGCCCAGCTCCCTCAGCCTCTCCTCATCCCTTCCCCAGGAGATTCCCTGGGCCAGAGCACCCTGGTGAAATCCTACTGCAAGAAAACAAACAGCAACATCCAATGAGTTAATCCTCAGAGTGACAGAAGATCAGAATAATGGGAAGCAAAAGAGAGGCACAAGGCAAGGCAGATGTGATGGGAAGTCAGAGGTTCCCTTTAATGAAAAGCAAACTGGGAGATCTGTGAGGGCAAAGGGGCATGGAGGAGAAAGGGGAGCTGGGGTCCCACCTGCAGGCTGGCAGGAGATGGGGTGGGGTGGGGGATACTCCACAGAGAGGGGTGGAAGGGGCACCAAGGGGATGTGAGGGCAGGAGGGCAAAGGCAGAAATTCCCTGAGGTGCATTAGGAAGAAAACCTGCTACCTTAGTGGGATCAGGAACACAATTACTGCTCATGGAACATGGTCACTGGTCATGCAGGGATGCACCAAATCACACAGAGCCAGGATCAGGCATGGAGAACAGAAATGACCCTGGCAGGCACATCTGGTAGCCAAGGACCAGGCACAGAGGACAGAAATGACCCTTGTCACAGACATCTTTTATGAAATATCCTTTCCTTTGGATTTTTCCTCCTGAGAAGCTGAAAGGCCTCAGGAACAAAATGTAAACATTCATTATCTGCTGCTGTGGAATGCAACAGGTGCATCTGGGATTGGTCTCATGTGGTTGTTTTTAATTAATGGCCAATCACAGTCAGCTGGCTTGGGCAGAGAGTCTGACACAGCTGCCTTTGTTATCATTCCTTCCTATTCTATCCTTAGCCAGCCTTCTGATGAAATCCTTTCTTCTATTCTTTTAGTATAGTTTTAATATAATATATATCATAAAATAATAAATCAAGCCTTCTGAAACATGGAGTCAGATCCTCATCTCTTCCCTCATCCAAGAACCCCTGTGAACACCATCACAGACCCTGGCAGTGCTGAGCAGGCACAGAGGACAGAAATGACCCTGGCAGTGCCTACCAGGCACATTTGGCACCCAAGGACGAGGCACAGAGGACAGAAATGACCCTGGCAGTGCCTACCAGACACATTTGGCACCCAAGGACCAGACTTTCAGGACAGAAATGACCCTGGCGGTGCTTACCAGGCACAGAGGACACAAATGACCCTGGCAGTGCTGAGCAGGCACAGGGGACAGAAATGACCCTGGCAGTGCTTACCAGGCACATTTGGCACCCAAGGACGAGGCACAGGGGACAGAAATGACCCTGGCAATGCTGAGCAAGCACAGAGGACACAAATGACCCCAGCAGTGCTTACCAGGCACATTTGGCACCCAAGGACCAGGCACAGGGGACAGAAATGACCCTGGCAGTGCTTACCAGGCACATTTGGTACTCGAGGCGTTTCCGAGCATCTTCGCTGGGTTTCTTCTTCCTGGAGAACAGAGGCATCTTCAGCCCTGCCCAGGGGCACATGTGGTCACTGCAGAGAAAGGCTGAGGGATCCTGGGCTCTGTGCTTGCTGGGGAGCCTGGGCTGCACAACTGGGACCTAATGAGTTGGGGGGAAAATTAAAAAGAAAACAATTGTGTCAGTGAAGGTCTTTGTTTAGCTGGACAGGCAGTTCCAGCACAGGGAAGTACAAACATGAGGCACTCAAGCCCTGCTGAGGTCTGAGAGGGGTTGGTTGTCTGGGTCAGCCCTGGGATAGGCACAGAAAGGTTGCTGAGGGATCAGAGAAATGTAGGGTCCACTCCAGGAATTAAAAATTAAAAAGCTGTATCAAGAAATCAAGTACCAGGGATGAAACCCAAATTATTTCAACTCAAAGTCAATTCTGGCACAAAGGACTGAGAGCAAGGATTCCAGGGAAGAGAAGTTGAACCTGAGAGAGGAAAGGTGCAGGAAGATGCCAAAAGGTGGAATCAGGGGTGCAGGTGGCTGAGGGGCACAGACACCAGGCAGCTCTGGGACAGGCTCTGACCCAGCAGTGGGGAAAAGGAGCTGCTGGCAGAGTTTGAGGGAAAGGCAGAAAGCTGTGGCTGCACAGGGAATGGGGAGAGCAGCTGGGAAGGAGGTGGCACCAGTGGAGATGAAGGAAAGAGATGGGGCAATGAAATCAAGGAGAAAAGGAGTTTTATTTTCTATTTATTGTGGCTGCACAGGACCAGGGGGCACAAATGGGCAAAGCACAAAGAGCCTGAGCTGGGGCTGCAGCTGAAAGGGGCTCCCAGAGGGACCTGGCAGGGGGCTAAGGCTGGGAGCGAGCCCTGAACACCTTAAACACTTTCAGTGACTTTTTAAACACTAAAAATTCCTAAACAATTAAAACCCAGCACAGAAGAGGCACTGCTTCACCAGTGGGGCACAGCTGCTCAGCTCAGGGCTCAGTGGAGTCAGTGCTGCACACCAAGTGCTGATCTCTGCCAGCTCTGGGTCTGCCAGCTGCCCCCAAGGGCTCCTGGGGAGCAGCTCCTCACAGCACCCAGCCAGGGAGGTGCCCTGAGCAGGGAGAGCTCTGCCAAAACCTCTGTCAAATCTTTACAGAGATAAATCCTCGCTGTAAAAGTAAAATAATTCTGTGTAATTTATCCCTCTTCCTTTCAGTGCAGGAGCAAGGAGGCAGAGACACCCCGAGTCACTGTCCTGCTGCCACAGCAAACTCATTTCCAGCAGTTCTGTGGCTCCTTCCCTGCCACCCCAATTTCTGCCTCTCTAACCAGCTCAGATGACTGAAATGCTGCTCAGAGCCAGCTCCCAGGAGAACTCAGAGCACTGAGCAGGAAGGGAAGCTGGCTGGCAGGGAAATGCAGGGCAGAGCCAAGGGCAAGACATAAGAGGCACAAACAAAATGATTTCAAGATGAGAAAGCAGAAGGCAAAGGTGCCTGCAACAGGATATCCTTGAATTGGTGACCATGTTCAATCCTGCTGAGCATTTCTGCATGTCCCTGTCCCACCTCACCCTTCCCCATTCCAGCCAGACCTCACTGGTCATGGGGACAGTGGGAAATCTTCAGTTTTCACCCAAGAAAATGGATCAAGGCATGAAGGGCAGACAGGGAACAGGAAAAGAATCATAGCAGGGCTCACAAGATGAAGGATCAGAGATTTGTTACATAGATTGAACAGCTCTCAAAAGTGGAAATTTGCTTTAGTGAAGACACAGGAGTGAAAAAAGCCCTGGGCATGTGACCATTTAATGATGTGATTTTTATTTATTAAATTACTGAAAGAACTGCCTGTAAGTGCCCAGGCCAGCACCCACCCTGCAAGCACTGAGCACCCAGAGACACCAAACCCTGATCCCTGCAAGCACTGAGCACCCAGGGACACCAAACCCTGATCCCTGCAGGCACTGAGCACCCACAGACACCAAACCCTGATCCCTGCAAGCACTGAGCACCCAGACACACCAAACCCTGATCCCTGCAGGCAGTGAGCACCCAGGGACACCAAACCCTGATCCCTGCAGGCACTGAGCACCCACAGACACCAAACCCTGATCCCTGCAGGCACTGAGCACCCACAGACACCAAACCCTGATCCCTGCAGGCACTGAGCACCCAGGGACACCAAACCCTGATCCCTGCAGGCACTGAGCACCCAGGGACACCAAACCCTGATCCCTGCAGGCACTGAGCACCCAGGGACACCAAACCCTGATCCCTGCAGGCACTGAGCACCCAGGGACACCAAACCCTGATCCCTGCAGGCACTGAGCACCCACAGACACCAAACCCTGATCCCTGCAGGCACTGAGCACCCACAGACACCAAACCCTGATCCCTGCAGGCACTGAGCACCCACAGACACCAAACCCTGATCCCTGCAGGCACTGAGCACCCAGGGACACCAAACCCTGATCCCTGCAGGCAGTGAGCACCCACAGACACCAAACCCTGATCCCTGCAGGCACTGAGCACCCACAGACACCAAACCCTGATCCCTGCAGGCAGTGAGCACCTACAGACACCAAACCCTGATCCCACTGATCCCTGCTCTGCCTGAGGAGCAGCCACACACTCAGGAAGGGCACAGAATGTTTTCTGGCTGTTTCCCAGTCTGTAGCTGTTTGGATGATGACAGCAAAATAAAACCAAATATTTCATTTTACTAACAACTGTAAATCAAACACAGCAGCACAGCTCTGGGAGAAGCCCCAGTTTTCAAAAACTTCTGGACACAATAAACCCATCTGGGGACTGCAGTGAGACAAGGTGAGGGTGTGGAAAGAAAAGATGTTTTATTTACTCTGGGAAAACACACTCAGGAGTGAGGCAGCAGTGAGCCAGGGTCTGGGTGGGCTCCTGGAGATGCTGCTGGCCCTGGGGGACAGAGATGTCACCAGCAGGCACAGGCTGCTCTGGCTGTCACAGAGGTGTCACCAGCAGGCACAGGCTGCCCTGGCTGTCTCAGGGTGTCACCAGCAGGCACAGGCTGCTCTGGCTGTCTCAGGGTATCACCAGCAGGCACAGGCTGCCCTGGCTGTCTGACAGGTGTCACCAGCAGGCACAGGCTGCTCTGGCTGTCTCAGGGTGTCACCAGCAGGCACAGGCTGCCCTGGCTGTCTGACAGGTGTCACCAGCAGGCACAGGCTGCTCTGGCTGTCACAGAGGTGTCACCAGCAGGCACAGGCTGCTCTGGCTGTCTCAGAGTGTCACCAGCAGGCACAGGCTGCTCTGGCTGTCTGACAGGGTATCACCAGCAGGCACAGGCTGCCCTGGCTGTCTCAGGGTGTCACCAGCAGGCACAGGCTGCCCTGGCTGTCTGACAGGGTATCACCAGCAGGCACAGGCTGCTCTGGCTGTCACAGAGGTGTCACCAGGCAGGCACAGGCTGCTCTGGCTGTCACAGAGGTGTCACCAGCAGGCACAGGCTGCTCTGGCTGTCACAGAGGTGTCACCAGCAGGCACAGGCTGCTCTGGCTGTCACAGAGGTGTCACCAGCAGGCACAGGCTGCCCTGGCTGTCTGACAGGGTATCACCAGCAGGCACAGGCTGCCCTGGCTGTCTGACAGGTGTCACCAGCAGGCACAGGCTGCCCTGGCTGTCTGACAGGTATCACCAGCCAGCCCTGCAGGCCCTGGAACAGGCCCAGAGGAGGCAGCAGCCGAAGTGCAGCTCAGGCGCTCGCTGTCCTGCATCGTTTGCTCTCTGTGCTGGAGCTGCCACAGCCTGAGCCTGCCCTGGAACAAATCTCCCCTCGTCTTCTCCGCTCTCTCAGCCCTTCCTTTCCCTCACCATCACTATTCTTCTCTCTGCGGCTCCCCCTTCCAGGCTCACACAGCTTCCAAGCTCCTCGCCTTCTTTACCCTTCCCTCATCCAGAACAGCGCCGTTCTGTGCCCGAGGGCCCAGAGCCTCGGAACGATGAAGGACCGAGCCGGGATTGCGGCTCGCAGCCCTCGGGCACCGACACCTGAGGGGAGCAGGACAGTGAGCGAGGCGGACACCGCGCAGCTCCGGGCACCGCCTGCTCCGGACCCTTCCGAGGGGCACCCCCGAGGCGCGGTGCCCGGTGCCGGCCGGCGCAACCCCAGTGTCCCACAGCGGGTCCCTCAGCCGGGTCCCACCCACCCAACCCCGCTCACCGCTCGGCGCCGCCATCGCCGCCTCAGCGCCGGCTCAGGCGATCAGCGGCACCGCCCATAGCGCCCCGCCCCGCCCGGAGCGCCCCGCCCTGCCCAGAGCGCCCTGCCCGCAGCGCCCTGCGCCCCCTGGCGGCCGGAGGACCGCCCCGCCCGGCCGCGGGATCCCGCAGTTGTCCGGGACGGGAACGATCCCCCGGGATCACCGAGTGCAGCCCGGGACTGATCCCCGCCTCGTCCCCTGCGCAGAGCGCTGAGCGCCATGGCCAGGCCTTCCTTGGACACCTCCAGGGCGGGGACTCCACCGGTGCCCTGGGCAGCCCCTGCCAGTGCCTCACCACCCTTCCACACAATCCACGTTTTGCAACACAGCGATCTATCTATCTATCTATCTATCTATCTATCTATCTATCTATCTATCTATCTATCTATCTATCTATCTATCTATCTATCTATCTATCTATCTATCTATCTATCTATCTATCTCTATACCTCTATATATATATATATATTATATCGAAATACAAATACACATCTATAGAGATTCCGCCACGGTCCTATCTTCGCCTCTCGCGAGATCTCGACTAAGTCCCCTGTCATCTCGCGAGATCTCTGCGGGTATATCACAGGCCCGCGCCGCCCACGCTGTCTTTTCGCAGCCCCCGGAAGGCCTCGGTCGGCCCTCCGGTTCCATCCGCCTCCATCCGCCTCCATCCCGGCCATCCGCCGCCGCAATGCCGCCCAAGTTCGATCCCAACGAGATCAAAGTCGGTAGGTGGCGGGCAGCGGGGCAGGAGGAGGCGGGCGGGGACCGCGGGGCCCGGCGGGCACGGTTAACGCGGCGCTGTCCCCGCAGTTTACCTGCGCTGCACCGGCGGCGAGGTCGGAGCCACGTCCGCGCTGGCCCCCAAGATCGGACCCCTGGGGCTGGTACGTACCGGGGACCGGGGGCGCGGGGATGGAGGCCGGGGCAGCGGGGCTGGGAGGGGAGGGAGGGGTGAGACATGTGCCGGGCGCTGTGGGAAGCGTGCCTTGCTGGGGAACAAGAGAGTCCCGGGGGGAATTTAAGGGTAAATTTAAATTAAATTCCATTTAAATTTAAGCGGGTGGGATCCAGCGCGTTCCGCAGGCGCTGGGGAGCCGCTGGCGGTGCTGCTCCGTCCCGGAGCGCTGCGCGCAGCAGGGCCGCACTCGGAGCAGCAGCCCGGGCCCTCAGGGGCTCTCGGCTCTGACCCCAGCCCGTGTGACCTCCACGTTCGTCCCTCAGTCCCCCAAGAAGGTGGGCGATGACATCGCCAAGGCCACGGGCGACTGGAAGGGGCTGCGGATCACGGTGAAGCTGACGATCCAGAACAGGCAAGCGCAGGTACCGCACGCCGCAGGGACCGGCCCGTGCTGCAGGCGTGGAGCCCAAGCGGGCTCCGCCTGCTCCAGGCACCGGCCCGGATCCCGGCAGGGTCCACTCAGCCCTTCATCCTTCCGAGGTGGATAAAATGAGTGCCACACAAGGGGTGTGTGGGGGTCTTCTGGGAAGACCTTAAAGCGTGGGTGGGGGGGATGCATGTGGAGCCTGGGACCTGCCAGGCTGGAGGATCCCGAGGAGAGATCCTCATCTGCCAAGATGCAACTCTCATCCTGTTGCAGATAAATTGTTCTTTCTACAGAACTTGGAACCGGCAAAAAGGCCTTACTTAAAGCAGCATAGAAATAAATAATTTAAAATGTTGCCAACTCCTGTAGCCACCCGCCACTGTACCTGTTCTGCTGTCCGTGGCTGGTACATTCCAGTGGTGAGCTGAGAGGAAGCCCCAGGCAGGAAGCAGTCCTCTCCTGCTGGTGGGGAGGCCTGTGCCGAAAACCTGGGAACAGATCTCTGCAGAACAATAAACCCGGAGCATGAGGGAGCTGATCAATCCCACACTGCTCTGGCAATTACCTTTGCTGAAATAATTAATAGGTTAATTGAGTAGCTTCGAATGGGGGGGGAAATTAATTTCTTTGTATTTAGATAGAGGTTGTTCCTTCTGCCTCTGCTCTGATTATCAAAGCTCTGAAGGAGCCACCTCGTGACAGGAAGAAGCAGAAGAACAGTAAGTGTTCCCCTGGACTTGGTTCTCAATATTTTGGGGCTAAAAGAGGGGAAATACCAGTACCTTCCTCTGGGGTTATTCAGCACAAACTGGTAAATGGGACACAAGGCTGGTTTTGGGCGTCCCTGAAGTGCCAAGGTACCAACAGATGCACATCAGCAGAGCTCTGTGTTTGAGGAAATTATGGAGTCATGGACTGGTTTGGTTTGGGAGGGGCTTAAAAGTTCGTCAGTGCCACCCCTGCCATGGCAGGGACACCTCCCACTGTCCCAGGCTGCTCCCAGCCCTGCCCAGCCTGGCCTTGGGCACTGCCAGGGATGCAGGGGCAGCCACAGCTGCTCTGGGCACAGCTGGGGTAGAGCAGCCCCTGCCCTGTATCACACAGTTGGCACAGGGCCTGGCACAGCCCGGGGAGCTGACACAAATGCCAGCTTGGAAAGAGGAGTTGGGGATAATCTGGGAGCAGCAGCCCTGCTGGAGCTGCAGACCCCCAGCTCTCTGTGGCCTGGGAATGGCTCTCCCAGAGGGAACAGGGGCTGGCAGTGCCCAGGTGCCCTCAGTGCTGCTCTTCCCTCCCAGTTAAGCACAGCGGCAGCGTCACCTTCGACGAGATCGTCAACATCGCGCGGCAGATGCGGCACCGCTCGCTGGCCCGGGAGCTCTCGGGTGAGTCTGGGGCACAGGGGATGAATAATCCATGGCCTGGGGGGCACAGGGAGTGCCCCATGGCCTGGGGGGCACAGGGGATGAATGCCCCGTGGCCTGGGGGGCACAGGGGATGAATGCCCCGTGGCCTGGGGGGCACAGGGGATGAATGCTCCATGGCCTGGGGGGCACAGGGGATGAATGCTCCATGGCCTGGGGGGCACAGGGAATGCCCCGTGGCCTGGCAGAGAGGGCTCCCAGCTGAGCTGTGCTGCCTGGGAACAGGCAGCCCCAACACCTGGGGAGGGAGGGGCACAAGGAGTTTGCAGTGTGTGCCTGGAGGAGGCCAGGGCGTGAGATCTGGATAAGAGAATTAAAGATCCCTGGTGAGCCCTGAGGCTCAGCCTGCAAACCCCTGAGGAAACAGGGACAGCTGAGAGCTGTGAGCTGTCAGAATCCACGTTTGTGTTGGGAGGGACCTTAAAGCTCGTTGAGTTCCACTCCTTGCCATGGACAGGGACACCTTCCCCTAGCCCAGGCTGGCCCAGGTAAGCTCCTCAGAGGTGAAGCACTGACAGGCTGTGTCTGCTGCTGCAGGGACCATCAAGGAGATCCTTGGCACTGCCCAGTCCGTGGGCTGCAGCATTGATGGGAGACATCCCCACGACATCATCGATGACATCAACAGTGGTGCCATCGAGTGCCCAGCTGTGAGTACCCAGCTCTGACCAAAAATGATGTACAACATCTAATTACTGAAAAACTCCACTAATGAGCTGTGTTTGCTTCTTCCAACAGAGCTGAGACTGCAGAAAAGGAAGGTGCCACATGAAGGTTCCTTCAGTTTTTTGTAGCACTTTAATTATTAAAATAAAGACCCAGTTGTCTGCAAACATTTCTTGGTGTGATTTGTCCCTGTCCCATGCTGGGAATTTTCCTTTGGGGAAACTCTGAAATACAGCACCTTTGGTGGGATGTGTCCATGCCCATTCTGGATGGATTGGGGCAGGGATGGAAGTGTGGCTGTTCAGAAATGGAGTGAGGAATGAGAGCAGAAGGTTTAGCCTTGCTTATTCAAAACAAGATCCATTTGAGTCCTTTGCTCCCTGATATTTGGGTCACTGCCCTGGTGACTTAAGGGCCGCAGAACCTGAAGTGGGGCTGTAGTGACAGAGGGAAAGGTGATGGAAAAACCCCATTTTTATCAAATCCATGAGCCTTGGCAGACACCAATTGTCCAGGACATGCTGTGGAGTCCCTGTCAGTGTGGAGGGGAGCTGCACCCTCCTAAAGCAAAACTGAGCGAAGCCTGACCTGGGTGTCCCCAGCCATGGGAAAAGCCCCAGAGCTCAGTGCTGTGTCTGTCCCTGCCTGGTGTGGCTGTGCCTTGGACAGCTCTGCCCGGGCTCCAGGCCTGTGCTGGGCCCTCTCTCCCTGTCCCCAGCTCCACATGCAGCTGGTGGAGCCAAAACCAGCAGAGTTTGTGGCTTTATTGTAGGGCCTTGCTCTGAAGCAGCCAGGAAAAAAAATACAGCTGAAATTCCAGGGATTTGCGATGCTGAGGGAATGGCTGGAGCTCGGGGCAAGGCTCTGCCCCCAGAGGGTGCTGGCACTGCCCAGGCTGCCCAGGGAATGGGCACGGCCCCGAGGCTGCCAGAGCTCCAGGAGCCTTTGGGCAGCGCTGCCAGGGGTGCCCAGGGTGGGGCTGGGCAGGGACAGGGGCTGGGCTGGGGGGTCCTGGTGGGTCCCTCCCAGCTGAGGATTTTCCAGGATTCTATCTGGTTCCTTTGTTGGATTGACCATGTTACCATGTTTCAAACAGGGAATAATTTGTATGCTGTCAGAATAGGTCAGGTGTGGCTCCTGGTGCTCTGTAACCAGTCCCATCTCTCCAAGGGTTTGTGTGGCACAAATTCTGATAAGGTACAGGGGCAGAAAACCTTTGTGTGGAGTGGCCACAGGCTGAGGGAGTGCAGAGGTTGGGGGATCCCATCCTCACCCGGCCCAGCCTGGCTGCCCTGCCAGGGGAGGGTTGGGTCCCTTCCATGCAGGGGTTCCCCGAAAATCCTCCCAAACCCCTTCAGCCCTTCAGCAGCAGCTCTGCCTTAAACTCTGTTAAAATCTTTGTGCCCCTGGTGTGGAAACCCACTCTGGAGCGAGCCCTGAGAGCCTCAGGAGCTGTTCAGCCTCCTGTTGGGGTGTCCTGTGTGGGGTTCCCTCCACTTGGCAGTGCTGCACACAGTTGGAAAAATTACTCCTTTTCCTTCAGGGAGTCCTCCTGGGACAGGACCTGTAGCCTTTCCTGTCCCCTGCTGCCTGAGGGCACGGGCTATGGTAGGAGCAGAGCAGGGCTTGGAAGGAGGGCTTGCCCTGCCAATAATTGATTTTTTCCAAATCATGCTCTTCAAAAGGAGGCAGAGGGTTCCAAAGATAACAACCTACATTAACATCACATTTAAACCCATCTTCCTAATTAATAATTTAATTTAGTACCTTTATTAATGACATAGATGAAGGGATCAAGTGCAACCTCAGCAGGCTGGCAGGTGACACCAAGCTGAGGGTGAAGTCACAAATCTGAGGGATGTGATGCCATCCAGAGGGACTTGGAAAAGCTCAAGGAAGCTCCACAACCTCATGGGAACCTCATGAGGTTTGACCAGGCCCTGTGCTGGAACTGCACCTGGGTCTGGGCAACTCTGGGATGAATCCAGGCTGGGGATAAGCAGATGGAGCAGCCCTGGGAGAAGGATTCCACAAATCTTGCGGGTGTTTTGAAGAAATGAAGATGTGGAGGATACTTTGGGCTGAAATCGGAAGCAAAAAATTGCTATGACACCCTCAGAGGTGCTGAAGTAAACCCCAGTGCTGGAATGGCTGGAAGTTCTGGCAGTAACGGCGCTGGTGGGGAGGCTCTTGGGGCGACCCCACAACAGCTCTGGGGTGTTGTGCCGCTGTCCCCGGGCGGGGCACAGCCCCGCAGCTGGATCCGCTGTCCCCAAGCAGGGCACGGCCCCGCAACGGGGCTCTCGCAGCGCATCGCGGCTCTCGGGGCGGCACCGGGAGCTCGGGAATGCCGCGCTGTCCTGGGCCGGGCTGTCCTGGGCCGGGCTGGGAGCTGCACCCCGTGATCCCGGTGGGCGTCCCCAGCTCCGGACCCCCTGATCCCTGCCCGATTTCCCCGCCCGGCTCCCCCCGCAGGGCCCGCCGTGGCAGCGCGGGGTGGCCGGGCCGGGCAGAGCCGGCGCAGCCACGCGGCGGGGCCGCCGCCGCCATGTGCTACAGGCACGCCAGCCGGGGCTCCTCGGCCCTGGGGGTGTCCCCGTTCCCTCCCTGGGGTTCCGGGGGTGTCCCCGGCCCTGCTCCCGTTCCCGCTGTCCCCGTTCGGCCCCGTGGGGGGTGTGCGGTCCCTTTAAGCGCGGCCGCGCCCCCGCCGGGCCGGCACGGAGCTTCCCGCGAACGTGACGTCACCGCCCGCGCCTCCCGCGCCCGCGCCGCCCGCGCCCGCGCGCGGGGCCCCGTCCCACGTGACCCGGGCCGCGGCGCGCCGCGCGCACATTGGCCGCGGCGGCGGCGTTCGCGGGAGTGACGCGAGGGCGGCGCGGGCTCCCATTGGTCCGCCGGGCGCGGGTGGGCGGTGGCGCGGGCCGCCATTGGCCGAGGGGCGGCGGGGGGGCGGTGGCGCGGCGGCCCCGCCCCCCGGGTGTGCGCGAGGCGGCGGCGCGTGGCAGCGGCGCGGGGCGAGCGGCGGCCCCGGCCCGGCCCCGCCATGACCGACTTCAAACTGGGCATCGTCCGGCTGGGCCGCGTGGCCGGCAAGGTGAGCGCGGGCACGGCGCGACCGGGCCGGGGGGCGGCGGGGCCGGGCCGGGCTGTGCATTGCCGGGGCCACGCTGGGGCCGTGGCGGGGCCGTGCGGAGCCGCGGCCGCACCGTGCTCTCCCGGGCCTTGCCCAGCCGCGCCGCGGCCGCGCTGACGGCGCTCGCTGTCTCGGTGTGTTGCAGACCAAGTACACGCTGATCGACGAGCAGGACATCCCGCTGGTGGAGAGCTACTCGTTCGAGGTGAGCCCGCCGCTGCCCGCCTTCCCTCCCGGTGCTGGCCCGGGTTCCGTGAGTCCCTCCCCGCCCGCGGCTGCCCCGGCCCCGCCGGAGCTCCGGCTCTGCCCTCGCCTCGTGCTCTGCTCCGGCCGAGCCGCCCTGGAGTGGCCGTGACTGCAACTCCCCCGATCGGCGGAAAAAAAATCACTTTTAACTTATTGGAGTCCCAGCGTGGGGGATTCCAAGCAGGAAAAGTTCTGGGGTTTCATTTTTTCCCCCAATTAGACGAACGTTATTTTAAAACATCTATTTACTAATCTGTTTTCTAGTTTGTTTTCTTTTCAATGTTATCTGTGTGCTTTTGGAGAACTGATAATTGGCAGTGGTTTGGCAAACATTAAAAATGTTCACTCTGCACTTAGTCTTGGATGAGGAAAACTGTTATTAATGTTTATGGGACCAGAAAAAAGTGTTTCCTCCTCGCATCCACTGCTAAATGGGTTCTACCAAGGCTTTGAAAGTGAAAGATAAGGATTTCAAAACTTCAACAAATAAGGGTTTTTTTTTGGAGGAGAGACCATCATCTGCTGAATTTCTGCAGTGCAGTGGATGCTTTGGGGCTGCTCTTGGGGGATTTTAGGAGTTTTGTGAGTGCTGCTGCCAGGACTCTCCCTGTTTGTCCATTCCTCCCCTCTGGCAGCCACTGTGTGGTAACACATCCTGACAGTCCCAAATGCAGCACGTTGTTGCTGTGCTTTGTGAGCTTTGAACACCATTGTAGAGGGCAGGAAAAAATGGAAATGCAGGGAAAATGACAGTGAAATGCAGGACAAATGGCAGGCCCTCACTCTCAGCGAGGTGGGTGATGGGGCAGAGTGAGGATCCTGCCATGAATCCCAGCCCCAGAGCTGCCTTCCTGCTGTTCTCCATCCGGGCAGCCCCAGCTCCCCCTGCCCTTTCCCTGGGCTCCACAGGCTCCGTGCCACCCCACAGCCCCCAGTACCCCATTCCGGGGGGGATGGAGGTGCCCTTTGGCTTCCAGCACCCAGAGGTGCCAACAGCCAGCCCAGGGAGCACAGCAGGGCTGGGGGTGTCCCCAGAGGGTGTCCCCAGGGTGCTGGGGGTGTCCCCCAGAGTGCTGGGCTGGCTGGGTCCCCCTGAGCTTTGGCACAGCCCAGACCCCATCGAGCTCCAGGGCCCTGCAGGGACAGTGTGAAATGAGGGGTGCATGCCCCAGATGAGGGGTGCGTGCCCCAGATGAGGGGTGCGTGCCCCAAATGAGGGGTGCGTGCCCCAAATGAGGGGTGCGTGCCCCAGATGAGGGGTGCAGGCCCCAGATGAGGGGTGCAGGCCCCAGATGAGGGGTGCGTGCCCCAGATGAGGGGTGCGTGCCCCAAATGAGGGGTGCGTGCCCCAAATGAGGGGTGCGTGCCCCAGATGAGGGGTGCAGGCCCCAAATGAGGGGTGCAGGCCCCAGATGAGGGGTGCGTGCCCCAAATGAGGGGTGCAGGCCCCAGATGAGGGGTGTGTGCCCCAGATGAGGGGTGCGTGCCCCAGATGAGGGGTGCGTGCCCCAGATGAGGGGTGCAGGCCCCAGATGAGGGGTGCGTGCCCCAAGTGAGGGGTGCAGGCCCCAGATGAGGGGTGCAGGCCCCAAGTGAGGGGTGCAGGCCCCAAATGAGGGGTGCTGGGTGCCCCGTGTGCTGCTCTCACAGCCTTTCCCTCCCCTCTAGGCTCGCATGGAGGTGGATGCTGATGGGAATGGTGCTAAAATCTTCGCCTACGCCTTCGACAAGAACCGGGGCCGGGGCTCGGGGCGCCTCCTGCACGAGCTGCTCTGGTGGGTACTGCAGGCAGCACAAACCTGGGCTGCCCCGGCCTGGCAGGGGGATCCCTGTGCCCAAATGCCCTCAGGAAAGGGGCAAACCCAGCACAGGGTGCCCACGGGGTTTGGGGTGCAGGATATGCTTACATGGCACAGCCTGTGGAATGTTCCAGGCCAGGGTCATGGACACCCTGTTCACACCTGGGGATGCTGCCCCAGGACCTGCCCCGTTGACAGGGGAAGACAAACATTTGAAGGTTTGTGAGGTTTTTTTTTCTCTGCTGAGAATTGGCAGAGCGCTGGAGAGAGGGAATTCTGATGACTTCAAACTTTGAGGTGTTTTTATGGCTTTCTGCACAACTGCCTGAGGTGATGCTGCTGATGGTTCTTTTCCATACTCTACAAATCCTTGAAATCCTTCATAGTTTTGTTAAGTTTCAGGATCAATTTCCTCATTTGAGAGCAGCTCACCCTCTGAGCTCATCTGTTGCTCCTTCTCGATGTTTGTGGGTTTGTACAAAAGCTGGGATCTGCTGAAAAAATCTTATTTTAAAAGCCTTTTTGGAAAAATTAAGCATATTTTCTATTCAGTTCCACATCCTTGGAAGTCACAGTGCCCAGGATGCCCTTCATCATTCCAGGTTACCTTTTATCCCCTAGAACCAGGCTTTGCATAGGAGGAAGGAGACAGGAGGAATATCAGATTAATATTTCCAGCCTGCTTTTTAAATATGGATTTTAACCTGCATCTGTTAATATTTAATCTTATTGCACATAGAACTTTGTTGAAATTATGAAATTGGCTGCAATATGTGGAGCAAATCACTGACAGCTGCTGCTAACTGTGAACCTCAGACATAATTATTATCTGTAAGGAGCATTAAACAGCACCTGAAAATTATTCAGGTCAGTTCTTGAGGGCTGTGCAAATGATGCCATCCCAGCTATTTGTTTATGACACAGCCCAGCCATTGCCTCTCCTGCCTTGTTTCACTCAAATTAGGAAGTCATTTGAGCATATTCAGTTAGGAAATTCAAATTGTGTCACTCGAGCATGGGGCTGTGGTTAAAAATAAGAGATTGTGTGTAATGGGGATTTTGGAGAGGCACAGAGGGGGGTGGCAGCTGCCAGGCAAGCAGAGCTGCACTTCTGAATTTGCAGTCAGGTTTTTGAAATAGAAGGTATAAAATATCTGTGCTGTTCTGTGAATTCAGCCTGGTCCTGAAGGTGGTGGTGGTGCTGATGCTCAGCTGCAGCTCAAACACTGCTGAGTCTCTGCAGGGCTGTGAAGTCTCTGCCCCTCCTAAACAGCAATTTTGGGCTGCTGTGAGCACAGAGCAGGGCTGGGAGCAGTGTCAGGTCCTTCCCTTGTGAGCAGGGGCAGTGCTGGGGCTTTGGAGCCAGGAGAGCTGGCACTGATTGCATTTACCAGTGCCTGCCTGACTCCTTGGGTGAGTGAAAACCAAAGGTCATGGATTGCTGCAGGTGTAGGTGTGGAATTCAGTTATTCTCTGCATATGAACCCCCAAAAACATCAAAAACCCAACCCAGTTGTGTGCCTCTGGATTATAGAGACAGTGAGTAGCATGTGGTGGATGTAATGAAAAGAGATTATTTGAATTTTTTTTCTTTCCTAGTTCAGCAGGTATCTTTGCTCATATCACGAGGCCCTTGGGATGGAAATCCTGGCTCTGCTGGAGCTGCAGCAGTGACAGGAACCTTCTCCCAGAGCCCTGTGCAGAGGCACTGTGGGATCCAGAGGCATCCAACAGCTGGAAATTCCCCTCATATGAGCTGCAGAAATTCTTACAGGGAGAACTTGCTGCTGGTTCTGAGCCTCTCATGTGCTTGCTGTGATTTCCACATGGAGTCCTGGCTCCCCCAAGCAGGGTTTGGGGTCTCTGCAGGAGCTCCCTGTGAGCAATCCCAGCTCTGTTCTGGTGTGGAGATGTTCCCTGGGGAGCAGCAGCAGCAGCAGAAGGGGATTAGTCATAAGTAGCACCAACTGCATGTTCAAAGAGACATCCAGGACCTGGTTTCTGGGGGTTTTAAAGGGTTTTTTTTAAGAGCACTTGCCATCTTGCTGCCTATAACAGGCTCAGTTCTGGTTCCTGGTGCTTGGAATTGCTGTGTCTGCACTTGTGTTCCAGCCCTGGGCTCTGAGCTGCTGAAATACCCAAAGAACAGAACCCAGATGATCCCTGGGAGAAGGGTTTGCCTGGCATCCTGCAGGAGCTCAGGAGTGCAGGGGGAGGCAGGAGCTCCAGCCCTGCAGTTCTGGCTGCATCCTGAGGCTGTTCCCAAGGCAGGGTCTGTCTGTCTGTCTGTCCTTGCTGCTCCTTTGGCTGGGCTGGGATGCTCACAGAGGCCTGGGGAGGGGACTGCTCCTGTGTTCAGAGCTTGGAGAGAAGGGTCCACCCTGAGTTTGGCATTACCAGATGTGGCACCTCAGTGCAGTGGAGTTTAAAACAGGCTGCTCACCAGCCAGGCCCAGCTTCCAGCTTTGCTTGGGCTTTTGTCACTTGAGGCCACAGAAAAGCTGGCAGTGATGTAGATAAATGTGGTTTTACACAAGGAGGTAAAGACTGGCTCAGTGTGGGAGGGGATTTGGTCAGAATTTGCTTTTTGGGGTGCTGGGTGCACATCTGTGCTGTGCAGGAGCAGGGGTGGCTGTGTGCCCCTGCTGTGCCACCCCAGTGCCAGGGACAATCTCATAATCCCCTCTCCTTCCCCACCTCCAGCAGTTCTAAACTCATCTAATAAAATCAAAAATATTTCTGAACTTGGTGTTGGAATCCCCTTCCCTTTCCCCCCTGCACAGTCTGTTCTTGCTCTGAACCTCTGTCTCCTCCCAGATTCCTGTCCCTATCTGTCCCATCTCTGCAGCTGGCACTTGGTCCCAGGCTCATTCTAAGAACCTTAACTCCTTCCCTGTCCCAGTGTCTGTCTGATGCTCTCCTCCAGCACTTCTGCACTTCTTGGGACTCCTGATTCCCTGTGCCAGACCTTCTGCTGGCCCTCAGCAACTCAGAAGTGCATTTACAGCTGTTGCTGTAATGGCTCCCAGTGCCAGAGGGCAGGGAGGGATGGGGTGTTGGGAATCAGGAATTGTTCCCTGGCAGGGTGGGGAACCCCTGGCAGTGTCCAGGGCCAGCCTGGATGGGGCTTGGAGCACCCTGCAATAGTGGAAGGTGTCCCTGAGTTTTAAATTCCCTTCCAACCCAAATCAAGCTGGGGTTCCTCCTTTAGGGCACTTCAGCTGACTCTCTGCCATAGTTTGTTTGCTTTAATGTGTGTGGTTTGGTTTCTTTTCCCCCAAAAGAAGGATTTTATTGGTTTTACCTTCAAAGAGAAGAACTTTTCCCTGTTCCATGGAGGGTCAGCAGATTCCCTGGCAGGGGGCTCCAGGCTCTGTTCCCTTGCAGGGAATTCTCCCAGGAATTACCTGGTGGGAGCTGCAGCACAGTCTGTGTGAGGTGCTGCTTGCAGCCTCTCCAGGGGGATTTTCCTCATTAAATTGTACCAAGTTTGGGGGCATATGTGAAGTGCAAGAGTTTTTCTTACCCCCAGGGTACATAACTTAGACCTGTCTAGGTGGATTTAGACCAAGAATACAAAATCTTGCATTTTTCATTGTAAGTCATGTTAAAATGAGCTTCCCGTTCTGCTGAGCTTTATAAAGGTTAAAAAAAAGGCATGATATTTTTAAACTCAGACAAATCTCTCTTCAAAATTAAAATAATTATTTGAGCTGACATGTTCAGTGAAGGCTGAGCAGGGCTCAGTGTCCAGGCTGGGCTTGGATGAAGCTGCTGGGAGGTGTCCATGAGGAGGTGCTGGGTTCTCCTCATGGCACAACAGTCACAGGGACACATGGCACACAGCCCTCTGTCCAAGCCTTGCATTTCAGCTGGGATGGGGATTCCTGCAAGAAGTGATACCAAAACTTGTCCAGGCTTGAGGGTGTTTGACAGTGAACTCCATGAAACAGAGAGAGGAGAGGTGAAAAGGAGGGGGAAAGGCAAATGGAAACTCCTAGAAGGCAGTAGGGAACATTTCTCCCTGCAGCCATCCTGGCTTAGCCCTGCTTTGAGTTTTGGGCAAGTTTCAGGTGTCTCTTGGTCAATTGTGGGGTAATTTCAGACTTTCAGCGTGTGACACACAATTGCAGTCTGAAAAGATTTGCATACTTGGTGAAACCTCTGTCCTGCTGCTGTTCAGAGAGGTTTCTTCATAAATAATAAGCACACCAGTGCCAGACTTGCACAAATGTGTCTGATAGAATTTCCTATGGGAATAATAAGCCAGTATTGGCACCTTCCAATAATTCCATGGATCTTCAGCAGTAACTGGAGGAGTAGACTCTGGAACTAAACAATATACTTAAAATTACTCTATATTTGATTCAACTAATTTATAATTGAAACCACCTGCTGGAAAAGGGCACTTTCTCCTGGGAGCAGCCCCTGGAGCCTGTTTGCAGCCCAGTGCCAGCAGCTCCCAGCTCACTCTGCCTCTGGAATTGCTGTGATCCTTTGTTGTTTTTCGCTGCTCCTGTGCAGCACTGACCCTGAGGTTGGTTTTGTGTCCTGCAGGGAGAGGCACAGGGGAGGGATTGCTCCTGGCTTCCAGGTGGTGCACCTGAACTCGGTGACCGTGGACAACCGCCTGGACAACCTGCGCCTCGTGCCCTGGGGCTGGAAGCCCAAGGCTGAGGACATCTCCAGCAAACAAAGGTATGAAGCACCTGCAGGGGAATCAATGGCAGATATTCTCTCCATTCTTTGGTGTTTTTTGCCTTGGCAGAGCTTTTTTGATGAAGCTTTGGGTGCTTTACACATCAGTCAGCTGGGGCTCGGCCTGTGCTCGTGTCCTGCTGTGCAGGGACCATCCCACCCATCTCACCCTCAGGGCTGTGCCAGCTGCAGCAGGAACCTCTGTGCCCTCCCAGCGGGGCAGAGGCTCGGGGAAATTGCACATCTCACTGCCTTATGCCCCTCAGAAACCCCAGTGGGAGCTGGGAGCAGCAGGGTGGATGCTCCTGGTGGGAGCAGCAGGATGGATGCTCCTGGTGGGAGCAGCAGGATGGATGCTCCTGGTGGGATCTGTAGGGTGGATACTCCTGGTGGGATCTGTAGGAGGGATGCTCCTGGTGGCATCTGTAGGATGCTCCTGGTGGGAGCTGCAGGGTGGATGCTCCTGGTGGGATCTGCAGGCTGGATGCTCCTGGTGGGATCTGTAGGATGCTCCTGGTGGGAGCTGCAGGGTGGATGCTCCTGGTGGGAGCTGTAGGATGCTCCTGGTGGGAGCTGTAGGATGCTCCTGGTGGGAGCTGCAGGGTGGATGCTCCTGGTGGGAGCTGCAGGGTGGATGCTCCTGGTGGGAGCTGCAGGGTGGATGCTCCTGGTGGGAGCTGTGAGCTGGGGTTGGACTCCCTCAGGGTGAATTCTGGGCTCAGCTGCCAGCACCTCTCAGCAGCAGCTTGGGGAGCTCCCCTCAGGCTGGGTTTCACTCAGCACATCACACTCTGTGCCAGGATGGATCTGGGTAATCAATGACTGTCCAGACCCACAGACTTCACATCACTCTAATCCTGGAACACCTGCATTAGAGGTGGCACCTTTAACATTGGGGTGTTTAGAGCTGATTAAACTGATTTTTGAGAAGCTGTAGTGAATTACAAATGCTCTACATGGTTTTGGGGGTTCAAGAACAAGAAACAGATTTCATGCCAAAAATTAATTTTGACTTGGTGTGAATAGTTTTGCACAGAATTAACTTTGCTCTATGTAAATGTTTCTTGATTGATACCTTTAAACTTTTGGGGTTTGCACTTAGGCTAAAATAGCCTTAAAAACACCCAATATATGGGCAGGATGTGCAGTCTGAGGCTAAATTCAATGTTAACCTTATTTAGTAATAAATTTGTAATCACTGTCTCTGTATGATTATTATGAATTGATGTACCAAACTTGTACTTGTTTTTTTTCCAGGGAACAAAGTCTGTACTGGCTGGCAATCCAACAACTTCCTACAGACCCCATAGAGGAGCAGTTTCCTGTCCTGAATGTAACCAGATATTACAATGCTAATGGGGATGTTGTGGAGGAGGAGGAGAACTCCTGCACTTACTATGAATGTCACTACCCTCCCTGCACAATGATTGAAAAACAGGTGGGTTCAGAGAGCTGGCAGTGAGCATGGAATCCTTGGCATAGTGGTGTGTCTGGGGATTTATTTGTTATTTAAAATGTAGAGCTTTACATGAGCCATTCAGTGGTTAAAGCAAAGATTTTCTTGCACTCAGGTTTTCTTTGGCTGAACCTCCAGAGCCTGTGATAATTTTCAGTTTTCTCACAGGAGGGAATGTGGGTTTGAGCTGGAGCAGTGGGAGTTAGGGGCTGCTGGAGGAGGGGGATTTCTGCAGAGTGCACAGAAAGCCAGGTGGGAGCTTTCCTGCAGGGAGCAGAGCTGGGATGAGTGAGCAGCTGTGTGAGGCAGCAGGGAGCATTCTAGGAGGGCTTGCATGGCCATGGAATCAAAAAATAACCTGGTTGCCATTTCCTGAGGTGAAGGTGAATTGCAATTCATCCAGGGGAGAGCTGGGAGGGAAAGTTCTGCTGGGGGAAGATAAAGCAACATCAGGAGAGAGAGAATGAGCTGTGCAAGGGCTGTGCCTCTGCCACACAGATGCCTTATCTAGAAACAAGGGCTTTTCTTGTGATAGCAGATGCTGACTAGGCTAAACCCATTGTGTTCCACTTTCTGCTGTGGGCAAGGGAACATTTGCAAAAATGATCTTAAATTCCCTGGATTTGAAACAGAGGCAGCTCTGCCTTTTATTTGGGTCTGTGCCCAAAAGCTCCTGGATAACATTAATTTGGCAATGGCTGAGCTTGTGCAGCCCTCCTGCTGATTTCCGAATTTCAGGTGTTTGTTTGTAGTTGAAAACAGAACTTGAGTTGACAAAACAGGAGCATTGTGACAACAAATGTGTAATGCTCCAATATTTTGTCTATAAATTAGGCTCATTTTAAAAGAGCAAAGAGGATTGCTTCAAACCCTTCTGGTTCTCTGAAACTCATGATGGAGTGTTTGTGTTTTATAGAATCCCAGACTGGTTTGGGTTGGGACTTCACAATTCATCTCATTCCATGGCAGGGACACCTCCCACTGTCCCAGGTGCTCCCAGCCCTGTCCAGCCTGGCCTTGGGCACTGCCAGGGATCCAGGGGCAGCCCCAGCTGTGCCAGGGCCTGCCAGGAAGGATTTCCTCCCAGTATCCCTCTCACCCTGCTCTGTGAGGCTGTTCAGCCTTGTCCTGTCAGCTGTTTGTGACAGGCATGGACAGAGGCACAGATTGCTCCTGGCTCTCAGGGCTGCACCTGAACTCAGTGACCATGGGCAGCTGCCTGATGGTGCAGCTCCTTGGGAATGCTGCTGGTTCCTCTTGAGAAAGCTGCTGGGGTGTGTGATGGTGTTCACAGGGGTTCTTGGATGAGCGAGGAGATGAGGATCTGACTCCATGGTTCAGAAGCCTTGATTTATTATTTTATGATATATATTACATTAAAACTATACTAAAAGAATAGAAGAAAAGGTTTCATCAGAAGGCTGGCTAAGAATAGAATAAGAAAGAATGATAACAAAGGCTTGTGGCTCAGCTCTCTGTCTGATCCAGCTGACTGTGATTGGCCATTAATTAGAAACAACCACACGAGACCAATCCCAGATGCACCTGTTGCATTCCACAGCAGCAGATAATCATTGTTTACATTTTGTTCCTGAGGCCTTTCAGCTTCTCAGGAGGAAAAACCCTAAGGAAAGGATTTTCCATAAAAGATGTCTGTGACAGCATCCCTGGGGGGGATGCTGAGGCTCCCCTGGCACTGAGCAGGAAAGAATTTTCTATAAAAGATGTCTGTGACATGGAGGGATGCTGAGGCTCCCCTGGAATGAGCAGGGAGGATTTTCCATAGAAGATGTCTGTGACATGGGGGGATGCTGAGGCTCCCCTGGAATGAGCAGGGAGGATTTTCCACAGAAGATGTCTGTGACATGGGGGGATGCTGAGGTTCCCCTGGCACTGAGCAGGGAGGATTTTCCATAGAAGATGTCTGTCACAGGGGTGTCCCTGGGGGATGCTGAGGCTCTCTGGCACTGAATAGGAAGGATTTTCCATAGAAGGTGTCTGTCACAGGGGTGTCCCTGGGGCGTGCTGAGGCTCCCCTGGCACTGAGCAGCCCCTCTAACCCCAGCTCTTGTTCGCAGCTGCGCGAGTTCAACATCTGTGGGCGCTGCCAGGTGGCGCGGTACTGCGGCTCGCAGTGCCAGCAGAAGGACTGGCCTGCCCACAAGAAGCACTGTCGGGAGAAGAAGAGAACCTTCCAGCAGGAGCTCGGCCCCGAGCGGTGACCGGGTGCAGAGGCCTCTCAGCAGCAGGATTCCTTCCCAAAGGCATTGGACTCTTGCTTTTGCACAGTATGACAGACTGCTTGTCAAAGCCAGAGGCACTGAAGAAAAAACCCTGTGATGCTTGAGCAGAATGGCTGACTGGACTAAGCCAGCTCTGACTGGTGCTGTGGAAAGGGATCGGGTCTGCCCTTCCAGTATTATATTCTCAAGCAAAAAGACTACTGTGGAGCTCCAGGCAGGAAGCTTCTCATTATTTATATGTTAATACGTTTGTAAACTCATGTACAGTTTTTGTTAGGAATTCTTGATAGCACTCATTAACTGTAATGTTCAGATGAGAACATGTTGTTGGCCTAAAAGTTAAAAAAAAAAAAAAGGAAAAAAAGAAAAAAAGTCATGTAGCAAAAGCTTTTCCTCCCATGTGGCAGAAGTGTCTGTGGCAGTGCCAAGGCCGGCGGGGCAGGCTCTGGCATCAGCACTTACTCTGGAGAACTCTGCATGGAAGCTCTATTTCAAAAAAAAATACAAACAAAAAAAAAGAGCAAACAAAGTAAAGGTTGGAATGAATCCATGTCTGCTCTCTGGCTTTTTCCCCTTCCCTTCCAGCTGCCTTGAGAGCTCAGCCCCCCTGGCTGCTGGCAGTCCCTGCAGGCAGGAGCAGGGCCCAGGAGCTGCGTGGGGCAGAGGGACCCTCTGGGATCTGGGGCTGCTGGAGATGGGCCTTGGAGCAGCCAGGATTCCCAGGGAGCTGGGTCAGCTCTCTGTTCCACAGCCTGGCACAGAGGGCAGTGCCAGGGGAGCTCAGGGAGCAGCTGTGTGTGGTTGTGGTCGCCCTCGTGGCTTCCCCGTAGCATAGGAAACACTCCAGTCGTGTGCAGAGATGTTTAAATATCTAATATTGGGTGATTTGAATTATTTATTCACTTTTTCTAAGAGTTGTCATCAATCCAAGAATCAGTTTTTGATTTTTTTAATGTAGTAATGAGTAACAGTAGTATGGGAGGAGGATTTCCCTTGCAGAGCACATGCCTATTTTTCTTTTCATGAATAACTATTTTCTATTCCATTTTTGCCTTAGAAGTGTAAGGAACATCAGCTGAGTTTCCTGAAGAGCTAAATGGATAATTTAGTGCCAGGTGTTAGTCTTGCTTCACAGTAGAAGAATGTGAGCTGCTGAGTGCTTAATGCAGAGCCTTTCTTGGAGTGCTTAGTGAAAATTTTTTTTGTAAAAGCCATTTAGAATTTTGATTTTTTCAATCAGGATTCACTTTGCCACTTCATGTTGCAATGCTGGTCTTGCTTGTATTCAGTTTGTTAGAAAATTGATCTGCTGTGGACTTCCAATATTATATTCTGTTTCTAATATCTGCACAGGAAGTTCTGAATTATTAACATTTGGGTGGGTTTTCATCCTTTGGCTTTAAGCATTGTGGGAAATAGCAAAAAACTTCTGAAACTTCCTGCTGGAAGTTCACTTGAAGGCACTTGGTTGAGTTGCACTCTTAAACCACATTTGTACTGTAACTTTTCTGTTCAGGCAGCCCAAAATGCCCTTTAGTATGACAAAACCAAGCAGGACCCAGTCAAATTTTCCTGTAATGAGTAATCTTTTTTATTTAAAGGAAACATTAATTCTTTCCTTGAAGTGAAATGCAGTTTTTGATTAATATAAAATGGAACATAAGGGATATTTTGTTTATTGAGGTAATCCACTGAATAGGGCAGAAGTATTGGGTGCCTGTTTAAAAGCTGCTATCTGCCCTGCCAGTTTTCCATTTTATTATCAGAAATCATGTTTACCAAAACAAAGTGCAGGCTTAGAGCCCTTAAACACTTGAACAGCACCAAGCAAGGGAGAAGTTGGTGCAGATGTTTCAATGCTGCTGCTGTGAGCACAAGGACAGGCTGCACCCAAGGGTGGTGGGGCAATGGGGAAATTCCTCTGAGGGAATCGGGGATGGGTGGGATAAAGCCAGGATGGAGGTGCTTGGGGAATTCCTGATCCCAGGGGATGTGGGAGGGTGGGCTACAGCAGGAGGGGAGATGCCCACAGGGTTAAAGGGACCAACCCAAGTGGAGAGAAACTGCCCAGACATCCTGCAGAGGCTCAGGGAGATGAGAGGGCGATAACAACACCTGGGTGCGTGATCTGTGCCCCCAGACTGTCCCTGTGCCCCAGGAGAGAAGTGGCCATGGGGACTCTGAATCTTGGGGGCTGCAGTGAACACATCCCTGCCTGCTGGATCAGTGATCAGTGATTCTGGCAGCTCTTGGCATGCACAGATCTTCCCTCTCAGTGAGGAGGGCCAGAAGGTGGCAGCTCCCCAAGGCAGCCCAGAGCGTGGAGCTCTTGTAAGGGCTCTCCTGACCCACAGAGAACCCTGCTGGCCAGGGATAGCTCTATATTTAAAACCCCAGGATTGGAGTCATTTATCTGGGAGCACACCTGGACAGTTCTGATCAAGAATGATTTTCCAAGGGCTTCCCCCTGATGGAGATGATCTTCATCCGGGTTGTTTCCTGCAGGGAAATGTAGTAAATCCAGCTCAGGGCAGGAGGCTGCAGCGTTCCTGGCTGTAACAGAGGGCTGCACATCCCCTGTAAACACTGAAATGTTGGTACAGGCACCTTCCAGTGCTCCTCCCTATCTAAGTAGGATGGTATCACCAATCCCTACATGCAGAAAACACAACTGGAAATCCTGGCTGGGCTAAGGAGCACCAAATATGAAATACGGTGGATTGCAGGGCTTGGTGTTCTGATACTGGAACCTTGAAGACACCATCTGGTTATGGTCTTAGTTTTCCTTTGTGACTTAATTTTAAATGAAACTCGTGGTAAAAGGAGCAGCTGAAAGGCTGAAAATGCTTATGGAGGCATGGAGATGGTGTAAGACACCACATGGGCCAGGAGCAAAGCTTCACCACCCAGCAAAAGAGCACTGAGAGCAAAAGGAGGCTGGTGTGATTAAACAGGAGCATGTGGGATACTCAGAGTAAGAAGAAATCCTTGGTAAACTGAACTTGTGTCCAAATGTAAGAGATGGAAAGAATAACATTTGGCAGGTGAAATGTAGAAGAAGCAAAGAAGCAAACCAACCCAGCAAAATAATGCAAAGAAAAATGAATATGAGGAATGTTCAAGTTATAAAACTTGCATGAGTGGTTTTGAAAAAATCAGGAGCAGGGGGACTGCTGGAGTCAGCAGAGAGGGATGCACAGCAAAGGGAAGGGCTGACCTGAGGATGAAAGCTTTAGCAGAAGAAAATCCAGTGACTTGTTTGCATGTGTGTTCCCTGTGAAAGAGCTGGTGGAGTTCACACAGGAATAATCCATATGGAGAGCTCCACGGGGAATCTGCTCAGAGCAGGAGTGCTGTCAGGAGAGATGGAAGTTCAGCTGAAATGAGCAGCAGCAAACAGCCAGGAGCAGACGGTGCCACCTACGGCTCCGAGGGAGCTCAGGGACCAACAAGCCGAGCTCCCAGCTGGGATGGCGACCTCTCCCTTGGTACAATGGCACAGCAAATGGCACAGCAGCTTCTGGAAGGAATTTCAAACTACAGACACCGGCACTTGGTGAATTCATGGATGCTGTGATGCAGCACCAATGGCTGAATACCGAGGAGGAGTCACTGTGGGTTCTGTACAGGGAAATCAGCTTCAAAACTTTACTGGGATTGCTTCAATTCCAGGCATCAAACAAGCAGGGATTTGGTTGGGGCAGTTTGAACTGCATTTAATGATGACTTTGCTCAAGGCACCGAAGGAAGAAAAGCTGCTGGTCAAAAAGGGAAATGTCACAAAGACAACTGTGTAAAAGACAGGAAAGGAAGAGTAGAAGGGAGGGTTTTTATGGTGGTGGGAAGTAAACAGCTGGATGTCCAGTATATTTAAAAAATAGCAAAAAGGTAATGTATAATGAAACTGACAAATCCACTGATGATATTATTCAGTGTAATGATAAGAAAGGCTGAGCGAACTGCAGAAGGATGCTGTGAGACAGTGGGAGATGAAATTCAGTGTCAATAAATGTAGGGTTGGTTATGGGAAAGCAGCAAACGGCCCGGCCTGGGCTGATTTCACTCAGGAACGAGACCTTTGGGTCTGCAGGGCTTCCGCCAGGGAGCAGCGGCAATGCAGGCTCCGGGAGAGCGCAGGGAGCGGCACCGCGCTGGGAACGGCTGCGGGCGCATCCCGAGCCGCGGGACCCGCCCTGAGCCGGCGACAGGACCGAGGGGAGAGGGAAAGGACCGAGGGGAGAGGGAAAGGACCGAGGGAGACAGGGAAAGGACCGAGGAGAGAGGGAAAGGACCGAGGAGAGAGGGAAAGGACCGAGGGGACAGGGAAAGGCTCAGGGCAGCGCCCAGGAGCGCTCCGAGCCCCGGAACAGCGGCACCAGCCCGGGTGTGCTCGGGAAGGGCCGGGCTGGGGGATGGCGAGGAAAGGCTGATCCCGGATTTCCCTCGTGAGCGGCTGTCGGGTTCAGGGCAGGGATCCCTCCCGGGGGGCGCTGGAGCCGCAGCCCCTTCCCTCGGCAAGGACGGAGCGGGCGGGAGCTCGGGCAGGCGAGAAGAATCCCCGCACCCCAGCCGGAGCCCCGCGGGTGAGAACAGCCCGGCCGAGGGAAGAGGCGGCTCCAGGGGCAGCTCCGCCCCGGGCCCGCCCTGACCGGGAAGCAGACGGGGCCGGCCCCGCCTCCCCGGAGCCTCCCGGGAGCCGCCCCGGCGGCGCAGCAGGGCCCGGCCGCGATGGCCGCGCCGTGCAGGACGCGCACGCTGCAGGTGGTGGACACGGAGTTCAGCGCGGACGCCGTGGAGTGGTGCCCGGTGGAGGGCTGGCACAGCATCCTGGCCTGCGGCACCTACCACCTGCGCCCGCCCGAGCAGGTGAGCCCGGCCCCGGCCCCGCTCCGGGGCGAGCCCGCGTCCCCATCCCCGCCCGGTGCCGTTCCAGGGCGAACTCCCATCCCCGCCTCTGCCCGGTACCGCTCCGGGGAGAGCCTCGGCCCCATCCCCGTCTCTGCCCGGTACCGCTCCGGGGCCAGCCCCGGCCCCATCCCCGCCTCTGCCCGGTACCGCTCCGGGGCCAGCCCCGGCCCCATCCCCGCCTCTGCCCGGTACCGCTCCGGGGCGAGCCCCGGCCCCATCCCCGCCTCTGCCCGGTACCGCTCTGGGAAGAGCCCCGGCCCCATCGCTGGCCGACACCGCAGCAGGGCGAGCCCAGGTCCCCGCCCGGCCCCGCTCCGGGCGAGCCGCATCCCCGTGCCCGGTTCTGCCCTTCCCCGCCGCGGGGCCGTGCCTTGTCCCAGCTGGGGCGGCTCGAGGGGTCAGAGGGGCCTCTCCGGTGAGCGTGGCTGCCTCCCTTCATCCCTTCTCTCCTTTCATCCCCCGAGGCTGGGACTGCACAAGAGGCAGCCGCAGCCCTGCCCTCGCTCCGAGCAGGATCTCCAGGGAGGAGGCAGAAGCGCGGCTGAGCTTGCCCCGTTCTTTCCCGTGTTTTTGCCACAGAGCGATTCCCGGGGGAGCAGCGGGGCCTGTGACCGGACGGGGCGGCTCTACCTGTACCACTACAACGAGGAGCAGCCCTACATCCCTCTGACCGAGATCCAGCGCATCGACACGGCCGCCATCCTGGACATCAAATGGTAACTCTGGCCCGGCCAGGCTCGGTGCCACCGCAGCACGCTCTGCTCCTCCCGGGATCCTTTTTTGGCATGGCAGCAACAGCAATAGTTACTAATGGAACAGTTCCTGACTTCTCAGAAGGAAATACTTTCCAGTTTGTTCCAATGAGCAAAGACTGCCTTGTTTCTCTTTTATACTTTCTGCTTACTGGACTGGTCATGACTTTGTACCTCATTTATTTATATAATAACATATAGTAGATCTCCCTTGTACAGAATCCTCTCCTTGCAGGTGTGTGGGAACTTGAGGAGCCTTAGATTTTCTTAATGTAAGATTTTTTTTTTTAGTTACGTACCTTCTCCTTGTGCATGTTGGAATGAAAGTTATGGCTTTGCTCTATTCCTAAAATACAAGAAAGATGGACATTGGAGACTTGTTTAACTTGATCTTTTAGGTGCCACATTCCTGTTGCAGAACATCCCATGGCTGGCATTGCAAACTCCACAGGTGCTGTGGAATTTTTCCACCTGACTGGAAGTGAGGTGGGTGGATGCAGTGCCTGCTGCTGCTGAAGCTGTTTTAAGCCATGTTTGCTACATCTCTGCATTTACTGGTAGTGTGTATAGGCTTGCAGGAAAGCTGGTTTCCATGGCTTCCTCAGCATGCTTAGCTTTTTAAATACTTCTTTTGTCCTCTGATAATGTTTGTCATAAATTCTATGAACTTGTTCATGGTGCCAGAGAGCTGGGCTGGGCTCTACCCATCTGCAAATTGGGGAGGGGAGGCAGGAAGAGGGAACAAGCAAACCCTGGAAATAAGTATGGCCTGACTGGGAAACATCAGAAAGTGCAAAGCTGGTAAAAGCAGGGAGGATTTTTGGAGTGGGGTGAGAGAAGAGGGTGATCAGAGCCACTCTCACAGAGTGTAAGGGAATTCAGCAGTCAGGTCACCACTTCTGCTGCATTTCATTGCTTCCTGAGAAGCAGCAGAGTTTAAGGGGGGTTTGGTGGGAGATGAGCAGCAGAAGGGTGGGATCCTGTGTGTGCACGTTTGCCCCTCAGCCAGCACTGGATGATTGTACAGTGCTGTGGCACATTTCATTGCTTCTTTGCTGTGGGACCCTCATTTGCTCATCAGTCTGTGGAAAACCTGCTCTGGGAAGCAGTGCACTTATCATTATGTGCCTGCTGTCCTAATGCAGTGCTTTTGTTTCCAGTAGAAGAACAGCTGCATGTTGGAGCCACGCTTCAGGGTGGATCTGGGGGCACAGCGCCTGGCCCTGTCCTTGGACTGGTCCACTGGACGAGAGCAGTGGTGAGGATGGGAGAGGGAGGCTGGGGCTGCACCCAGGGTGTGGGGGACAGCTTCAGGAGAAGTTGAGGGCTTGGATGAAGCAGTCTTTAGTGGTTTTGACTCTCTTGATCCCAGCTGGCTCCCTGGCCCTGCTCTAGAAGTTGCTCTTTCCAGAGTAAGGGTAACAGGAACACAAACAGTGTGGCCACTGGAACAGGAGCAGAGACTAATCCAACAACAAATGGGAGGTTGTGCTTTGGGGAATGGCAGCAGGTGAGCCAGGGATGTGTCCTCTGCTGCCTTTGTTAAAAGGAAGGACCAGAATGGGATGCAAATGGAGCTGCTGGTACCAACTCTGCTGTAAGAACAGCTGAAATTTTAGTGTGGAGTTCTCCTTAAGAACTGCTAATAATAGCACATGTAGGAAGTTTAATCATGGGTTAGTGAGAAACAGGAGAGAATTGGTGTGGAAGTGGCTCCTTCTTCTCTCAACTGCTCATACATGAGAGTTCAGAAATGGCATTGCTGTGTGAAATAAGCTGAATTAGCTGTACCTTGAAGGGGGGGAGGGGTTCATGTATTCTGTAGGTGCAGAGTGGTGCCTTGGGTGTGAGGCTGGAAACCTTGGGGATCAGGCAGTCATTGCTTAATGCTGTAGGGCAAATTTGCTAATTAAAGCCATTTCTGTGTGTGCTAATGTGTTAATGAGCAAGTAGAATTGCCAGTTAGACTTCCTTCTTACATTCCTCCTTTATTTTGTCTCTGTCCTTCATGATAAATGATTGTTGCCATGATGAAATGCCCCTTTAAACCTGTCATTGTTGTCACTTGAGAGAACAGTAACTTCTCCTAGAAGCCAAATGTCCATTGTTCACATCTCTGCAGGAAGGGGGTGGCCCTGTATCTCTTATGTGGCAATTTGGGAGATTCAGATTTTGGGAGTGTGGTTGAATAATTTCATACAGAACTGGAAAGAAGCCCCAGGCCACCAAAGCAGTGCCTGCAGTTGCAGGTAACCAAACAGAAGGGACCTAGCTCATGTCAGGGAATGGCAGAAAATCTGTGCTCTGGGAATTGCAAAACATTTGCCAGTGCTCCAAGGTCATTGTGTCTAGAAACTGTAACTGTACTGTGGCACAGGAAGAGAGCAGGAAAGGTCAGGATCAGCTTTGGCTTTCAGTGATAGCAAAGAAATAAAACATCTCTTTGTACTCCAGAAGAGGGAAGAGGCTCTGAAAGGGCATTGTCAGTCTGACTTGGAGGAAAAAAAAAAAAAAGAACCCTCTTCACATGGAATTTGTTTATTGATGTACTGTGAACCATGTAAGAAGTCTGCATCTCTGAGAAAGATGAGAGCCAGTAGTGGTTCTTTCCCTGACCTGGGTGTGAGTGGTTGCTCCCTGTGAGAGCAGGGAGTGGCAGACACTAGGGCAGGTGATTTTAAGATGAAGCTGGAAAGAATTGTATGAATGTGTCATTGCTGGCACCATGCTGCCAGTCTCTGCCAGTGTTTATTTGAATTGAAATATTTGATTGTGGCAGTAATTCCCAATGTTTTTTGTGTACCCTGCTGTAGTGGATGTCCTTTAAGAGTGATCAGCAGTGATTCAGAGGGGAAGCTGAATCTTTTCTCCATAGATGAATCTGCTCCTTCTGTGCATGTCCTGAACCAGTGGGAAGCACACAAATTTGAGGCCTGGATTGCTGCTTTTAATTACTGGGACATTGATATTGTGTATTCAGGTCTGTATGGGCTGGGAGTCCCCTTGGGGGCTGTTGGGGAGGGGCCCCTTGTTTGGGGATGTGTTCCTTTGGGTTTTACTTGCCAGGGTTGGGTGAGCTGCTTGCAGCACCCCTTGGCAGAGCTGGGTCCTCTGATTAGGGGTGAAAGGCTTCTTTTCTTGATGGTGGAAAGGGGTTGGAAGCTGTACCCTGAAAACTGTATTTTGGGTGACTATTGGTGAAAAAGATTATATCCTCCTGCAGTATGCTAAGAGCCAGAGAGCTCTTTGAGTCCAGTCTTTATGACTTCTGTTATTTTTCTTACCAAAGAGGAGGCTACCACCATATTGCCACCACTTGTGTTTTCTGTGGTGATGAGCATTGGGAGCCTGATGTGATTTTTTGTGTGTCTGTTAAATTCTGAGAGATCCCAGGGCTGGAAAGCATCAGCTCTGTGTCACAGACTGCCCTGAGCAGGAAGGGACCACCAGGATCATCAATCCAACCCAGCCCCCCCAGCAGCCCCAGCCTGGGCACCCCTGGCAGCGCTGCCCAAAGGCTCCTGCAGCTCTGGCAGCCTCGGGGCCGTGCCCATTCCCTGGGCAGCCTGGGCAGTGCCAGCACCCTCTGGGGGCAGAGCCTTGCCCTGAGCTCCAGCCTGAGCTGCCCTGGCCCAGCCCCAGCCGTGCCCTGGCTCCTGTCCCTGGCCCAGAGCAGAGGTGGGAGCTGCCCCTCGGGAGGAGCTGCAGCCCCCTGGCACTGCTTTGCCCCATGCTCAGGGCTGGTGCTGAGGGTGACAGTGTTTTGTCCCTGGGCAGGAGGGGATGACAGCCTGCTCAAGGGCTGGGACACCAGGTGCAGTCCAGAGGCTCCAGTCTTCACCAGCAGGAGGTGAGTGAGACCTGTCCATGCCCAGCCCTCCAGCAGTGGGTGGGAACACTCGCTGCTGCCCTGCCCCTGGCCAAGCCACTGAATTCGGACACGTGCAGTGATAGTGGGTCCTGCTTCTGCCTCCCTTGGGAAATGGAGGCATCTATTCGTTTCAACCTTAAGTTGTTCTGATGAAAGAAACTTTCTTCTCTTTGTCCTTTAACACATTAAACCAAGTGCTGACGTCCACATGTAAAGAAGGTGGTAGTTTCTTTCTAAAAAAGGATGATCCTGGTGTACACTTTTATTTTGGCAATTTTTGTGTGTGTTAAATTTGGATATATTATAATGGAATGTGTTTTAGAAAATTTTTTTTCTCCACTGTTTAGTTGTTTGAAGTGATCTCTTTTCTATCTTATTTAAAAAAATGGTTAAAACAATATACACAGCTCTCCAGTGGAATTCTGTATGTAAATTTAAATTACACTGGGGACTATCGTTATGGAAATACTGATTTTGGGAGTAAAGTTTCCTGGGAATGGAGTTGTTCTGCTGGAATTCTTAGGGCCTTTGAGCAGCAGTTTATGGGGTAAATATTACTAGAAAATACTTGTGCTGAGAGATGGTGTGAGTAGGAGTTTTGTCCCTGATGGACTCTGTAGATGAAACTCTGCTTGGGTAGGTCACTGGACTGAAATTTAGAGCTTACCTCTCCTGAGACACCTTGATGAAATAATGTGGACTGAAAATCCTTTAAATTCAAGGAAGAAGCCCTTCTCAAAATGCTGTCTCTTCCCCCTGCAGACATTCCATGGGTGTGTGCAGCATTCAGTGCAGTCCCCACCGGGAGAATCTCCTGGCCACAGGCAGGTGAGTCCCTTGCAGCTCTCCCCTGGTGTGCCAGCCCTGGTTGTGCTGCTGCCTCTGCAGAAACTCCATGTGGTGCAGAGCATGTGGCCTTTCCTGCCTCTGTTCTGTGCCCTGACCTGGCTGTGCTTTTCTGCCTGTTGGTGTTGTGTCCCCAGCTACGATGAGCACGTGCTGCTGTGGGACACCAGGAACATGAGGCAGCCTCTGGCTGACACCCACGTGGAAGGGGGGGTGTGGAGGCTGAAGTGGCACCCCACGTGTGACTTTGTGCTCCTGGCAGCCTGCATGCAGAGTGGCTTCAAGATCCTGGACTGCCGTGGGAGCCTGGGTGAGTGTCTGGGGACAGAGGTGCTGCAGGGCTGCTCTGGGGAGCAGAGGTGCTGCTGTGCTCCTTTGCTGCCCCCAGGGTCATGGGGAGCTCCAGCTCCTGCTGGAATGTCTGAGATGGTGTTAACAGCCATAGTTCTGTTCCAGTTTGAGGGAACTTCCAGCTTTTCCACATCTGGGCACTCTCTTGGCCTGCTTGGTTGTGCCAAGGCCCTGTCCCTGTTTGTGTCTAAATGTCTTGTAACTTTTTTTTCATGGAGGAAAGCCTTTGTGTTTGGTGTGAGGGCACAGCCACTCTGGGTTTGTGTGCATTGTGATGGTTCAGAGAGGTTCTGACTGTCAGGTGGTGCTTGCCTGTTAGCAGGAGTCAGTGACCTGCAGGGGAGTCAGTTATTGCCTCAGGAAGGAAGTGCTCTGCAGCCTGGTTAATCCAGAATAACATCAACAAGCCCTTCATGTGAATGATGAGGTACTTCATGGTGGAAAAGCTGTTTGCATTCACATCACAAATGCAGTCTGACAGAGGATGGTTGGGTTCCTGGGATCTCCAGACCTGGGGCAGACCAACAGCTTAGGAAATGAGGATGGCATTTCTGTGTGGGGGAGGAAGGAACTCACTGTGAGGGTCAGATGCTGCAAGCTGACAGGAAGAACATCTGCAGTGTGTTAATAACCAGAACCTGGCAATCCCCCAGGTGTGTTCATGGCTCAGTGGAGGTTGTGGTGTGACCAGTCTGGTCTGTCTTGAGCCTTTGTAGGCACTTTGAATAGTGATGCTCTTTAATCTCATGCATGTTAAACCCTCTTCTCCTCTGCTACTGACCCAGGAGGAACCATTAAGAGATGGCTGAAAAATGTTCAGTACCTCATTCCTCCTGCTTCACTCAGTGGTGAAAAAGGGAATAACCAGAGAACTCTTCCCATGAGACACAGCCAGTGCTGGAGTGGCTGCTGAGCACTCTGCCACAGCCCACAACTTGATTTCTAAGTCATTTCACTTATCTTTTTTTCTTTTTTTTCAAGCTGAAAACACAGAGGAGTGTATCATCCTGTCATCCTATGTCCTGCACAATTCCTTGGCCTATGGGGCTGACTGGTCAAGGCTGTGTCCAAGGGATTCCTTGCCTGCCAGCCAGGACCTTGCTGCTGCGTGCCAGCCTCAGGAGGAGCTCGTGGCAGCCTCAGGGCAAGGAGATGAGAGGCTCAATTTGCAGGTCCAGAACCTGAAGATAATTTATGAGTCTCCCACAGCTACTTTTGATGTAATCCTGGATGAGGAGAGTGAAAGCCCTGCTGTGGCACCCACAGGGGCAGGGCCAAAGCTGGCTGGGGATGCTGGACTGCTCAGGGGCTCTGGTTTAAAAGGAGGTTTAGATTTGGCTGCCCAAGGGGCAGATCCTGGGTCAGCCAGTGGCTCTGACTCAGGAGCCAAGAGAGCCAATGGAATGGGGCTGGACAGAGGCTGTGACCCAGCCAGGTCTCCAGACAGCCCCAAAGAAATGAGCATTGTGGCCACTTGTTCTTTCTATGACAACATCCTCCATGTCTGGAAGTGGGAGATGAGCCTGGTGACCCCTCCAGATGTGCCAAGTCCCAGATCTCCATCCAAAGGAACAGCTGGAAGTCTGCATTGACCAGTCCCAATGGAAGAGGGGGAAAACTGAACTGAGAGTGAGAGCTGAACTCAATGCCCTGACTTCTGCTGGGCTTTCCCATCTTGCTGCTGAGCCTGGGAGTCCTTCAGGGCCAACACTGATGGGATTCCTGATGTTCAATTTGAGCACAGAGGGAAGCCTTTGCTCAGAGGCCTGTGGTCATGGCCAGACAGGTCTATTTTGTTTTTCCCTTCATGTCCCAGTTCCTCTCACAGGCTGCTGCTTTGTACCTCAGATCTGACCCTTCCAAGGCTGGTTTCCATTTCACAGTGGATCTGTCAGGCCCCTTCCCCTCCTCCCTCACAAACAAGACTTGTTTGTGCTGCTGTGCAGACCCAGTAAGTGATCAGCAGGGCTCCTGAATGGCTCAGAAAAGCCCCTGAGCAGAGGCTGGGCTGTGTGATGGAGGAGAGCTCAGGCAGGCCAGATGCAGGGCAGTGTGCTCACAGTGATGTTTAACAGACAAGCTGTGGTTCAGAAGGAAGTGCAGACTCTGTGTGATGGGAGGTGCTGGGGGATCCTCCTTGTCAGGGTCCTGGTGCTTCTCCATCATTTTCCATCACTCATCACCTGCCTGCAGATTCCTTCATCATTCCCAGCTGAGCACACCCTGGCTCAGGTAAATCCTGTAGTGACCCCACCACCTTTTAGTGCCACTCACCCACCCCCACGGCCTCTCTGTATTCAGCTCATTCTTTCTGCTCTCCACAGAGCCACCTTTAGGTCCAAAGTCAAGCTCAGTTTTTAAAAGGTGAACAGCTTTAAGATCAAAACCTCCAAAAAGTATAAGTGGTGTTTCTTGACATCTTTTTAAATTTAAAGTAAGTACAGAAACCAAAATCTTAACAGCATTGCCCTAACTACCTCCAGGAATGGCTGCAGGATTTCTCATGGTTGCTCCATCAGCTCTCTTTTTTCACTGTGAAACATCAGCAAAACCCTTTCTGGAACATTTCTCTACTCCTAGAAACAAAAGACCAGCTTAAACTAGATCAGTAACCTTTAGCTTGCACGGTTTGTCTTTGAGGGTCCTAAAGAATGAGTTGTGTGGAGGGAAAGAAACACCAGCAACAGGTCTCTGTGTAACAGTGCTGCAGCAGATGAGAACTTTGCTGCTTTGTAACCCCCTTCTCAAGGGTGAATGTGTATTTTAGCAAACATTCTGGAGCAGTTACATGAAGATTCATATTAGTAATGAAAACAAGAGCTTTTGCTAAAGAAAAAAACAAACATGCTATTTTTGGATGTTTCTAAAATAAAGCCGATATAAGCAATTTATCTTGTTTTGGTTGAGTTTTAAAAATCAAGTTACTTGACAGTCCTTGTGAGGAGCTCCTGCCCTGGCCTGGGACACCTGGGGCTCCAGGGGTGGATATTCTTTGGGAGGCAGAGTGGACCAGCCAGTTTCCTGGGAAAGCCGAGGGTGTGTCCCTGTGTCTGTTTGAAAGGTTGTAATGGCTTTTATTGCCCTGTCGGAGCAGGGAACAGCCCCAGGGCAGCGAGGCTGGAGGGTGACACCCACTGGGACCAGCCCGGTTTGGGCTTTGGGCCAGGCCTGGCTTTGCTCAGAGCAATGAGGATCCAGCTGCGATCTCCTTCCATGGGCTGTGAGGGAAATGAGGGGGTGAAGAGCACGCTGGAAATGGCAGCAAAGGGCAGAGGATTTCCTGCTCTCCAGCCCTGCATCCCCCTCCAGGCACCTGCCAAGGCTCCCAAGGGAAGGGCTGAAAGGCCACGGAGGCAGTAACAGCCACATGTGTGGGACTGGTTCTGATCAGCTCCGCAGGAGGGGAACAAAGCAGAGCTCAGTTAGAAAAGCTGTTAGAAAGCCTTCCCCATCCCCAGCCAGCCCACTGTGGCTCATCCTTGTGTCACTGGGGCTGCAGCACCCCCACTCCATCACAGCCCTGCCCAGCCCCGAAAATGTGGGGTTTGAACCCCCCACACCACCCTAAGGACTCATCTGTCACCCCCTCACAGACCATCCACTCATCTTCCTTCCTTTCTCCCAGAGCGAACGTTTCAGTCTTAATTTAATTTTTAAAGTTTAATTCTTCAACTTTGCAGTACTTTTTTATTTAGAAACGCCATGGATTCCTCATCCTCGGAACCCCAGGGAGGGCTCTGTTCACCAGGCACAGCTGTCTCGCAGAGCATCACCAGTCACACCGCAGATTTCAATCAGGTATCACAGAAGAACAAGGCAGAAGGATTTGCTCTGCTGTTCAGAGAGGGATCCTGTCCCGCGTTGCCCGGCGCTATCTCCGCCCGCTCCCTACCGCACGTAGTTCTTGGGGAAGAGCTGGAAGAGCTTGCCCTCCTGCGTGGGCTCGAAGCCGTACTTCTCCAGGTTGTTGGGGTCGAACGTGCCGTCCTTCACGTCCTTCTCGATGCGCGGAGCCACCAGCTGGTCAAAGAGCTGCTTGGCCGTCATGGGCGGCTCGGAGCCCTCGGGGGCGCGGTACGACACGTAGGGCCGCAGCTTGAAGCCCGTCAGGTCGGGCACGACGAACTCGGGCACCATCTCCTTGACGAGGAGGAACTTCTTGTTGCGGGTGAGCACGCCCAGCTTCTTGGCACCGCGGCCCTTGTTGTGGCTCCGCGGGCCGCGCTTGCTGGTGAACGGCGACAGGCGGTCGGCACCGCGCACCAGCCCGCGGACCAGCTGGGTCAGCAGCCCCATGCCGGGTACCGAGGGCTCAGCGGGACTGGAACCGGACCCTGAGTGCACCGAGGGCTCAGCGGGGCTGGAACCGGGCCCTGAGGGCACCGGGGGCTCAGTGAGCCGGGCCGGTGCCTGAGGGCAGCCGGCAGCTCAGAGAGACCGGAGCGGTCCCTGCGGAATTAGCGAGTCCCGGAGAGCACCCGGGCAGCCCAGCGGAGGCGGAGCCGGTCCCTGCGAGCACCGGGAGCTCCCGAACGGGGCCGGGTCCGGGCTCCCCTCACGGCCCAGAGCGGCCCCGCGGCGCTCCCGCCTCCGCACACCCCAACACCGCCCGCTCCCATTGGCCGGGCCGCGCCAGCCAATCAGCAATGCCGGTGCTGCCCGCGCGCCGAACGGCTCCAGGGGGGTTTTTCCCGCCAATCAGCAGCGAGCGGCCCGAGGGTGGGCGGGGCCTGGCGCGGCCGCGCCCCCTGGCGGCAGCGGGCGGGGTCTGCGCTCGGCGCCCTTCGCCCCCGGCCCGGGGACCGGGAACGACGGGGACAGGGACAGGGACAGAGACCGGGGCTGGCACCGGCACCGCGACCGGCTCCGGGGTGATGGCAGGGGAAGGAGCAGGTGAGAGGGTGCCGGGAATCGCCGGAGCGCGGCGGCGGGCGCGGGCCTGGCGGGCTGGTGCAGCCGCGCGGTGCCCCCGGCGGTGCCGGTGCCCCAGGCCCGGCGGAAGGAGTTGCTTTTGTTGTTGTTGTTGTTGTTGTCTTGTTCGGAGCCCTTGTGCCAAGATCCAGCCTGGCGGAGCCGGGCCGGGAGAGTGACCCCGGTCCAGCCGGGAGAGCACCCGGGTCCGGCCGGGGGTGCCCATGAGGGTGACCCGCGGTCGGTGCCGGTCCCTGCCCGGGCCGGATCGGGGCTGTTGTCCCGGGCTGTGACCGGGCAGGGTCGGTGCTGTCACCGGGCTGTCCCCGAGCTGTCTCCGGGCTGTCTCCGGGCAGGGTCAGTGCTGTCCCCGAACTGTCCCCGGGGCTGTCCGCAGGCAGGGTCGGTGTTGTCCCCGAGCTGTCCCCGCTCTGTCCCGTCCCGGTGTTCGCTCTCCGTAGGGACCGGCGCTGGCTCCGGCCGTGCCGCCGGGCACGGGGCTCTCCCGCCGGGCACGGGGCTCTCCCGCAGCTCTCTCGGTGTGCAGCGGCTCCCGGGGCGCTCCCGCCGGGATCCCCGTGCTGTGAAGGTTCTTCGGGAGAGTCCCGGCCCCCAGCGCTTCACTGCTGGGTTTTATTGCTCAGCACACAGGGAGGATAAAGTTAAAAAGTTATTGCTCCTCTTGCGTTGTTCAAGAGTTTGCATGGGAAGCTGCGGTCATCTCTTAACTCAGTCTTCTCTTTGTTTTTCTCTTTGCTCCTGCCGCTCCTCCAGACATGGATGAAGGAGACAATAACACCAGCCTTCAGGTACAATATGCTTTGCTCTTATTTTTGGACTTATTTATTTCCCTGTGAGCGTTTCCAGAAGCTGAAAGCAGCTGTGCCTAATTTGATAGCATTTTGGGACCATGCCTTTAGGTGCTTTTACTTTGAAAGAGCCTTTCCTGCTGGGAGTTTTGTCCTTTCAAACTTTTGAGGATTGGTCCCATTTTATTGAGTGTGTTGTGTGTGTTTTATTTCTTGCAGACCATTCATGCTCTGCTTCATATTCTAAACTGTTTTAATAATACTATGATCTAAATACTCCATTAATATATATTTCTTTATTTATATACAATAAAGTATTGTATATAGTATTTTATACATTAGTATACAATACTTCATTTAAATACATTTTTATCCTAAAGAAGGAGGAATTGCAGAATTCTGGCAAACTGCACTTCTTACTTTTGTTTTTAATCACACATGTGAAACTCACAGGCCAAAAAGGCACATGATGCTTTCCCTAGTTGTGAAAAACAAACCCCATGAGAGGAAATAGTTCTCAACTGAAAAACACACACAATGTACTTGTACACAGCTAACAGCGTTTTGTGAAAATCCAGGTTCTGTAGTCAAAACAAGGCACGGGTGTCTCTGAGCTGTGAGGAAGCCTTGTGTTTGGGCTAATCCCAATTTTCAGTCCTTGTTCTCAGGGCTGATAAGCCTTTCCCTCCCCTGCCTGCCCAGGGAATGTGTCAGTGTTTGCCTTGGATTGCAGTGAGGAGTGGCTGGACTCTCAGCAGTGCTGGGTGCTGGACCCTGGATGGGTGTGAGCTGCCCTTGTGGGGCTGCTGCATGTTTGCACTGGTTGCTGCTCAGCCCCGAGTTTCCTTGAGTTAAGGAAACCTGGACAGCAGGAAGCAGAGGGACAGGACAAGGGGGAATGGCCCCCTTGCCTTTCTGTGCTCAGCTGGGAATGATGAAGGAATCTGCAGGCAGGTGATGAGTGATGGAAAATGATGGAGAAGCACCAGGACCCTGACAAGGAGGATCCCCCAGCACCTCCCATCACACAGAGTCTGCACTTCCTTCTGAACCACAGCTTGTCTGTTAAACATCACTGTGAGCACACTGCCCTGCATCTGGCCTGCCTGAGCTCTCCTCCATCACACAGCCCAGCCTCTGCTCAGGGGCTTTTCTGAGCCATTCAGGAGCCCTGCTGATCACTTACTGGGTCTGCACAGCAGCACAAACAAGTCTTGTTTGTGAGGGAGGAGGGGAAGGGGCCTGACAGATCCACTGTGAAATGCAAACCAGCCTTGGAAGGGTCAGATCTGAGGTACAAAGCAGCAAAGCTCTTTGTGCCAGTCCATGCTCTGGGCTCATGTTCACATGCAGGGTGGTCCCACAGGTGTTGCCTTCAATGAGAGGAAATGTTGAGGGTTTCCTGGGTTGGGGTGCTGAGCACAGCCCTCCTCAGAGAGGAGCTGCCCTGGTGACTCGGCTGTGACCTCATTCCTGCCCCGGAGCTGTCACTGCCCTCACTGACACAGCTCAGGTGTCAGCTCAGCTCAGCCTGGCTGCTTTGCTTCCTCTGCTTGTCCACAGGGATTGTCCAGGCTGGGACAGATCCCCCTGGGGCTGAGCAGGGCAATATCACACTGTCACTCATGAAAACTTTGCAAAAACCTCTCAGGGGTTCTTGGAGCTCTGAATTTCATCTTCCCCTTGTTGCTTTTCTGCACTGCAGCCCCAGCCTGGGCATGTTTGTGTTTTATTCTTTTCCCCGTGGATTTGTTTCTCCCCTTGCAGCAGCAATGTGAGTGTCAGTTGGCAATTACTATTTTTGGTGTTATTTGAGATCATACAGGCCTGGGGAACAGCAGAACTACCCCTGTCCCAGTGTCCCTGACACTGTCAAGGGGAAATAAATGCATTAAGTGACCAGAGCAGACTTCACCAGGAACTCTGTGTCACCAGGTGTTCTACCTGTTGCTGACACATCTTCAGCTTTTATTTTTTTTCAAAATCTTGTGACTTTTCACTGCAATCCCATGAGTAATAGTCTGATAACAATAGTGACAGAGTTAGTTTGACTCATATTGGGAAGATAAACATTGAAGTGCTGAAGAGACCTGAGAAGGCAAAGTGAGCACAGGGATCTGTGTGAGGATGACTGGTCTGGCAGGAGTTTCCTTTGTGCTGTAAAACTGGAATTAATTCCATTAGAGAGACCAGTTTGGTGACTTGGTGTGCTCTTCATTTTTCTCTTGGTGGCACAGCTGAGTTCAGCTCTGATCCAGGTCTGGAAAGAGGGGCAGGAATGGGACCTGAGCTGTGTGTAGTGCTTAATTCAAGTGCTTTTAAGGTTCAAGACTTAGAGGGGGGTGTATTTGTCCTTGTACTCACATTGTTTTCACTTGTTCCTAAGAATTGTTTTAACTTTCCCTCCTTTCTCTCAAGTTTTGGCTTGTCATTTCTGAGACAGTTTTAAGTGCTAGGTTTTATTCCTGAGTGACAATGATGGGCACAGGTCCCAGGACAGCACAGCTGAGCTCATGTGCTTCATCTGCTTTTTATGTGACTTTAATATGCTGGTTTGTGACTTGTTCTTTTCAGTCTCATAAAGTCCTTTGCATTCCATTCTCATCCTTGTTGTTCTGAATAACATAGAGGGATTTAAAAAAGTGTTCATCTGTGTTTGACCCTGGTTTAGCAACACAAAACTAATTTCACTTTCCCTTTTCTTGCCAGGCTGTGGTGACAGGAGCTGGGACCCCCATCCTGCAGTTTGTGGAGGACAGGATCCAGACCACCATGGTAAAGTGGAGCTGCAGTCAGCAGCTGGCTGAGGGCTGGGAGTGCATCCACAGCACCTTCTCCTGAGCTCTACAAGCTCTGCTGAGCCACTGCCAAACTCTGAGTGTTGGTTTCTTTGCTGTCACTGTGCATGAGGCAGGAATTAATTGCTGTTATTTAGAATCACAGCAAGGTTTGGGCTGAAAGGGATCCTAAAGCCCATCCAGTGCCACCCCTGCCATGGCAGGGACACCTCCCCCTGTCCCAGGCTGCTCCCAGCCCTGCCCAGCCTGGCCTTGGGCACTGCCAGGGATCCAGGGGCAGCCACAGCTGCTCTGGGCACCAATCCTATTTCCCAATATCCCATCCATCCCTGTCCTCCTTCATCTTGAGGCCATTCCCCTTTGTCCTGTCCCTCCACGCTCTCACACACACCCTGTGCATTGAGTTGATCAGCTCCCAGATCTTTGGGAAGAAAACATGGAATATTTTCCATCTGATCATAGGACTGGTCACTGATGCAGTTTAAACTTCTTGCATATGAGATGTTTGAATTATAAGTTCAGTATTTATGAGTGTGCTTGGCTTTTAGACATCTCCCTGAGCTGAGTGTTCTTCAGCCCTTCAAAAAGTATGTAGTAACTTCTGAAGTTGAAAATCATTAACTTCTTTCTCCTTAAATTCCCCTTCCAGCTGACTGGAATTGCAATTGGAGCTGCAGTTGCACTGTTGCTTATAGCAGTTGTTGTGTTTGTGGTGTACAGAAGAGTGAGACAGTCCAGTAAGTACTTGATAACCATGTAAGTTTTAAACCCAATTTTTCCATCAATCTTGAGTCTTTTTGTAATTTTCTGTGGTAGTTGTTTGCTGCAGAGGTGTGGTTCTTGCAGGACAGCAGCTTTAAAGGATGGAGACCTTGTGTGGGTTCCCTGTCCCGGGTGTGAGCCCAGAGCTGTCACAGGCAGCACCTGCAGGTTTTATTTCTCTGGGCTGTGAGCAGTTGTGAATTCTGCAGAGGAATTCAACCCTGCTGTGATTTCACTGTCACAGATGGAGCAATGATTGAATCAGAGGTTTCCTTGAGGAGATTCAAGCTGCCCAAGCCTTCAGTGTGTTTAGGGAGCCCTTTATCTGCTCTGGGGCTGAGGTGGCGCCTCAGGGCAGCCCTGCCTGGGCCTGGCTTGGCCAGGGCTGGGCAATGAGGGATCCCAGGGTGGTTAAATCCCAAAGCCTGCCCACAGGAGCTGTTCTGGAGGCAGCAGAGTGCCCAGGCTGTGCTCAGGTGTTGTCCCAGCTGTGCAGGGGGTTTCTGATGTGCTGCTTCTGTTGCAGAACAACTCCAGCCCCACGTGCCTCAGTACAGGTTCCGCAAGAGGGACAAAGTGATGTTCTACGGGAGGAAGATCATGAGGAAGGTGAGGGCACCTGCTGAAATCCAGTGTAAAGCTGGGAGGTGTAAAGTTTGCAGCACTTGACTGGCTGAGCCTGGCCCAGGGCCTCAGCCTATAAATGTCTCTGGGATGTTGTGGCTGTGCCAGCTCTCCTGCAGCACTGACTGCATTGCTGGTGCAGCAGCAGCAGCTTCTCTTTCTGGCCACACCTTTCCTCTTTGAAAAATATTTGCAGTCCATGAAGGTAGCAAGAAATCAATGAGTATCTAACTCCTGTAGGGAGTTAATGATTGTTTAAATATTTCAGAATCCCGGACTGGTTTGGGTTGGAAAGAAGCTTAAAGCTCATCCAATTCCACCCCTGCCATGGCAGAGACACCTCCCACTGTCCCAGGCTGCTCCCAGCCCTGTCCTGGGACACTGCCAGGGATCCAGGGGCAGCCACAGCTGCTCTGGGCACCCTGTGCCAGGGCCTGCCCACCCTCACAGGGTCCTGGCTGTTCCCTGTGCTGCCAAGTCCAGGTGTCCACTGCAAACCAACATCTGCAGAAAAATAAGGTACAGGGAAGTTACCAGCCTTAGTCAGCCTGTGCAGAGGAACACTTCCTCCTGTGAGCTGCCCCAGCCTCTGCCTCCCACACTTCATTGAGGTGAATTCAAACACTTTGACATAATTAGACAGTGGTGGGTTTAATATTCAGTTCTGGAGCTGTTTCGTCGTAGAGGAGGTGGATGCTCCCTGAATCTTGCATGGCAGGTCAGCCTTTAAGCAGAACCTGGCCAAAAAGGCCTTTAATGAGAGGAAATTTTGTGTGTTCAACTTCATAATTTTAATATTCTTGATGATTTTCATGTGCGACTTCATAATTTGAATAATTTTTAACCAGGCTGTTTATATGGAATTCACATAAGTAAAGAATGCTTAGAATTCCACATGGGAAAATACTTTCAGGTAGTTTTTTGTTTGAGTTTTAGACCTTACTTTTTGCCTTTCCTGAGTAAGGCAGAGAACATTACACCCAAACTGCTGTGGGTTGCACTTCCTGGGTTTTTTATAACATACCAAGATTTTATTTAATAGAAAAAAAATCCCTCCAAACTAATTAAAGATTCTTTTTGGGAGAGAAACTTTTTACAGAGATTGAACTCTTTGGGTAACGTTTTTAAAATACTTGATGAGGGGCTTGCTTGGTGTAGCAGTTGTGGTGTTTCTCCAGAGGGTGGCACCTGGGAACTAGGAAATGCAAGGAAAAGCCTTGGTTTGTCACCATCACAGCCACATAGAATCCTGGAATATCCTCATGGGAAGGGACCCATCAGGATCATCAAATCCAGCCCTGTCCCTGGCCAGCCCCCCCAGCAGCCCCAGCCTGGGCACCCCTGGCAGCGCTGCCCAAAGGCTCCTGGAGCTCTGGCAGCCTCGGGGCCGTGCCCATTCCCTGGGCAGCCTGGGCAGTGCCAGCACCCTCTGGGGGCAGAGCCTTGCCCGCCCTGAGCTCACAGAATTCCCAGAATCACTGGGTTGGAAGAGACCTTCAAGATCATTGAGTCCAACCCAGCCCCAACCCCTCAACTCAACCCTGGCACCCAGTGCCACATCCAGGCTTTGTTAAACACACCCAGGGATGGGGACTCCACCACCTCCCTGGGCAGCCATTCCACAACTTTATCACTCTTTCTGTGAAAAACTTTTTACTGAGATCCAACCTGACTTTCCCTTGGTGCAGCTTGAGTCTGTGTCCTCTTGTTCTCCAGCCTGACCTGCCCTGGCCCAGCCCCAGCCCTTCCCTGGCTCCTGTCCCTGTCCCAGAGCAGAGATCAGTGCCTTACTCCTCTTCCTGATGCAGAGTATTCCTGAATGAGAACCACAGCTAGGAATTCTTCCCCTCTACCATCCATTAGCACTGTAGTAGTTGATTGGTAAAATCCAAATATACTCTCTTTGCTTTATAGAAAGGAAGTGATCCTGAAGTAGATATTCCAATCCTCCAAGGTCTTACATGAGCTCTTCACTCTGCTCACACTCTAATAGCTGGTAAATGTGTTGATGCCTCAGCAGGGTTGGAATTAGCAGGTTGATTTTTTGGTTTTGGGATTTTGTGACTGTTTTTATGTCCATTATTCCCCCCCTAGGTTACAACTCTTCCCAACTCCCTGGTTGGGAACACCGTCCCTCGCCAACGGATGCGGAAACGGGCAAAGGTTTTATCTCTGGCTAAAAGGTACCTGGGACTTTGGGGAGGGGAAAATTCATGTCTTGGAGGCTGGTTTGTGATTTTTGTGGAACTTATCCCTAGCAGAGCCCTTTTCTGTAGCTGTTGGTTTTTCCCAGTCCTGTCATCTGTGGATCAGCTGGGAGATTTTCTGGACTGGGATGGTTTTGGTGAGGAAAGGCACCAAAATTAGCAATTTTAGCTAGTTGATAATGTGTAACTTGGAATGATGAATTTTAATACTTACTATATGCTTATTTAACATTTCCAATAGTACAAATTTAACATTTCCTATTAGTACAAAAGAGGGAGCATCCTGAACTTCCTTTTTCCTTTGTAGGATTCTGCGTATTAAGAAGGAATGTCCAACTCTGCAGAGGAAAGAACCTCCTCCTTCTTTGCTAGAGGCAGATCTGACTGAATTTGATGTCAAGAATTCCCACTTGCCATCAGAAGTCCTGTACATGCTTAAGAATGTCAGGTAATGTTAAATGGAAAGAGAAATTTAGAGTTTGGTTTTGATGGATGTTCAAGTGGTGTAAATATTTGACAGTTTGTGTCAAATCTCAGATTTCACAACTGCATGGTCAGAATCCTGAGGGAGTTGACTGAAATTCATCTGAGCATAAGGACAAAATGAATGACTTTTCTAGAAACATTAAGAAAATAGCTGATTTTGTTTTAAAAATTAAAAAAGATGGGGAGAAAAAGGAAGTAGTTTAGTTGTGTCAGCTTGGGAATAGTGCTAATGAATGTGTTTTAACATGGAACAGATTTAGTGCATCTTAAAACTTCTGTTTAGGCTGTATCAGGCAATTTTTTTTTGTACAGAAAAGCATCATAATTGGTAAATGTTAATTGGATACCATATTGACAGCTCCCTGGGCTGCAGGATCTTTTACCTCTCTGCCTGAAAAGGTTGCAAATAAATCAAAGTCAACTTAATCCCCACAGCTCTTTGGCAGACTGAGAAGGGTTGGTGTTTGTGCCACTTCAGCAAGGGGTTAAATTGCTGACACAGCAAAGGGGAGATCTTCCAATCTGTAATTTTGATTTTGCTTGTGGATGTTCATTTTTCCTCCCAGTTGTGATAGAATATAGTCCTGAAGGTCAGTCATTCTCAAATAAAAAATGCTATTTCAGTCATCTGAACTTGCTGCTGTGAAATTATCGTCTCCTATGACTAATTGATGTTCCAGTAGGATTTGATGGATTGATCCTGATAAATGGGAGCTGGTGGAGCTGTGTACAGAGTGATCAGGTGTGAAACCCATATTTCTCTCTGCCTGGCAGTGACTGACTGGAGTCCAGGTGCATGTTAGCAGCAGGAGATGGAATATTCCAAACTTGCAATTCCATGCAGATGACAGGAGCTTTTCCCTCTTTTTCTTTATTTCTCCTGTGTCCTGCTTCCATGGGCAGGGCAGCTGCACTAAAAGGGGAAGTTCCTGGGGTAACTTTTCTCACAGAGTGTGTGTATCTGGCAAGTTTTTTATTTTTATGCCTCTCCACAGGCCATGCTGGTGTTTGCTGGAGGAAGTTTGGCTGTCCTTCCTTCTGAGCCTGCATTCCTTGGAGAGCTCCTCCAAAGGAGCCCCAGCATTTCCAGCTCTGTTTCCTGCTGCTCCTCCACCTTATTTTGGGGAGCTCTTTGGGGCTCCTTCCCTGCAGCTGCTCCTCGTGGCTGGGGCTTTGCTAATTTAGGAATGATTTTCCAAAGGCTGTGGTGATTTCAGGTTTTCCCTTTGCATTTTCTGTGCTGCAGGGTCCTTGGGCACTTTGAGAAGCCCCTGTTCCTGGAGCTGTGCAAGCACATGTTCTTTGTGCAGCTGCACGAGGGCGAGTACATCTTCCGTCCCGGGCAGCTGGACGACAGCATCTACGTGGTGCAGGATGGAAAGCTGGAAGTTTGCATCCAAGAAAGTGTAAGAACCTGTTCAGACTCAGATGTTTGTTAGTCCTTAGCTGTGTTGCAGTCTCACAAGCTGTGTGTTCTGCAGTACTTTACTCTAACAAGGTAAAAATGGAGACGTAGCTCTCTCTCCACAAGGTCTTTTAAGGATAAACTGTCCAATTAAGAAATGACACCTAAATTATTTTTATTTTTAACCCAATAACCAACCACCCTACCTTGCAATGGGGACTTTTTATCCAATTACACAAAACCACCTAAACCCATGAAGAAGAAGAAGAACCAGCCCCTGCCCCAAAACCTCCATCTTGCCTTACATATATGACTATATTCTGAGGGGTTGGGTCTGGGTTGGACTCGATGATCTTGAAGGTCTCTTCCAATCCAGTGATTCTGTGAATTCTCTGAGTTAAAGGATTCTCTGAAGTGTTCTTTGCCACTTCCAAAATATTACTATATTCTAACATTACTATATTACTGTATTCTAAAACCTTAAACTCTAAGTTTTCCACCACGTTGATATTACACACTTCTATCAAACTCCACACTCATAATCCCAGTTCTGTCATTCAGTTTTGGAAGCCTTCTCCATGGCCTTAGGTCAAATATAGTGTTCTCTTGGGGGTCAGTGCCTGTCAGCACAGAAAGTCTAAAATTCTCAGCATCCAGAGTTCCAACAAGAACCCACTGCTCTGCACTTCCTGAGAGAAATCTGTTGGCACAGCAGATTGGCTGGCATGAATCATTAAGCATTGATTAAACTTAGACATGTGAATCACAGTGGTTTAGGAGGGATTAATCCCAGCTCTTTGGGGCTGTGGTATTTGTAAAGATCAAGGTTTGCAGCAGTCCCTCGTGTCTCAGATGAGAGAGCAGTACACAAAGCTGATGAGGCAGCTGGAATTCTCCTCACACAGGAGATGCAGAAGTTACTGAGGGAAGACAGGGTGCAAGATGGGCTTGGAAACATTCACCCTTTAAGGTCATTACAGAAAGGATTTGGGCACAGAGAGCAGGAGAGCCCAAGCTCACCTCAAAATAGTCCAGCAGGAGTCAGTGGGTTTGTCTGGGAGATGAAGAGTCAGATTCACTTTTGGGTAGATGGGAAAAAAGATGATTTGTTTTCCATGTGGGTCTGAAAATGTTGAGCACCAGTCCATGTCATCTCTTCTGCCAAGTTAAATTTTTAATTTTTACCTTCTTCCTGACTGAGCTTTGAGTTTAACTTTTGGATGTGAGCAGTTTTCCAGTGCCTTAAAGTTAGTAGGCTTGTGTTTGGAGTTCTTATCAAATTTGCTGGTTTCTGGCTATTTTTACATTTTGCTTCTCCTGTTTTGTACAACCTCTTGACAGGTAACCCCTCAGTAAAGGGAGCTCATTGTGCCTCTGTGTTTTGTTGGTGTTACATAGCAAAGACAAGCAGGTCACAACATCCCTGGAAAAAGCTGGCTTATAGTTTCATTTAATTCATCACTTTTAGAGAGATGATTTAAAACTCCATGTTGGAATTAGCACATTTCCATCAGAGCAGAGAGAAAATAAGCACCTGAGCTTTCTGAAATGCTGCAGGCTTGTTCAAATGCAGCTGTGAGGCTGCAGTAATGCTGTGTGTGTGCTTGCAGGATGGAACAGAGGTGGTGGTGAAGGAGGTGCTGGCAGGGGACAGCGTGCACAGCCTGCTGAGCATCCTGGATGTCATCACGGTGAGTCTGGCAGGGACATCCCTGCTGTCCCACTCAGCCTGGCTGGGGCAGTGGGCATTCCTAGGGAAGAATCAGGATGTAAAATGGTTTTTTGATAATTCTGCTCCTCCCAGACCTTCACAGGTGTAAGCTGAGCTTGGCGGTGTGGTGTGGAGGGTGCTTGTGAAATGTGTGCTTGACTGGCTGCTTCTGGTTGGCAGGAGGATCTGAGTGATCCCTTTGTGTCTGGAAAACTGAGATTACAGTTTGATTTGCTCAAATCACAGCTCAGGCATGTCAGGAAAATTAATCCACAAACACCAGAGGTTTAAGTTCAAAAAGGAGACAGAGGAGTCCTTTTACTTTATTCCAATAAAGGCAGAGGCCATGGGGCTTTCCCCTGGGGTCTCTCACATTTTTGGAGGCCGCAGCCTCCTTTTTGTCCCAATTTCCCAGCCACATTTCCCTTCTCTCTTTCCCCATTGGCTCAGGTACTTGAGAGGTTCAGACTTTCCAGAGCATCTGATACCAGAGATTCCCCTCTAATGTATAACCCTACCTTTTCATTTTTAATTCTTATGGAATTCAGGGGATTTTCCCCATTGGCTGAGGTACTTGAGAGGTTCAGACTTCCCAGAAGACCTGATACCAAAGATTTCCCTCTAATGTATAACCCTCTCTTTTCATTTTTAATTCTTACAGAATTTAGGGATTTTTCTTCCCCATTGTTTCTTTCATCTTTCAATGTCTAATTTTATTTATCAGCAAACCTAAAGTTTATTTGTAAAAGCAAATATCTTTTTCCATTTATCAATCAGTGGAATCCTTCTCATTGTTTCTTTTATCTCTCAGTGCTATTTATCTACCAACAGACCCACAGCTTGTTTGGAAAGACAAGCTGTTCCTCTCAGGCAGGAGCAGGACCAGGTTGGGGCCCAGCAGTCCAGGCTTTTCCATGTTTGTTGAGTTGCTTAATTAATTTGGTTTTATTTAGTCTAATGAAAATAAATCTGACAGTTGTTAGTACTGTAATTAGACTGTGAAACCAGTTGATGGATTTATTTTGTTTTGTAACATCAGTGGTGCTGGTGGCCAGCTGAGGGCTGTGCTCTTTGGCAGGGGCCAGGATGAGCTGAGTGCTGATCCTGTTCAGTGCAAAATTGGTGGATTTTGTTTCAGTTGGAATTAAAATGATGGTTTTCTGAAATCACTTTAGGAATGCCTAAATGGAAGGTGTTGAATTCAACATCTTTGATAATACCCAAACCCTGAAGGTGTTTTCCTGAAGGATTTTGGTAGGATGGGATTTCAGAGGATGAAGATAAATCTAGTCAATAAGTTGTTCACTGTGATGGCGTTCACAGGGGTTCTTGGATGAGGGAAGAGATGAGGATCTGACTTCATGTTTCAGAAGGCTGATTTATTATTTTATGATATATATTACATTAAAACTATACTAAAAGAATAGAAGAAAAGGTTCTCATCAGAAGGCTGGCTAAGAATAGAAAAGAAGGAATGATAACAAAGGCTTCTGTCTTGGACAGAGAATCCAAGCCAGCTGACTGTGATTGGCCATTAATTAGAAACAACCACATGAGACCAATCCCAGATGCCCCTGTTGCATTCCACAGCAGCAGATAATCAATGTTTACATTTTGTTCCTGAGGCCTCCCAGCTTCTCAGGAGGAAAAATCCTAAGGAAAGGATTTTTCATGAAAAGATGTCTGCGACAGTTCACGTTTACCTTTTGTGCCATGTTTCTGCATGCTTGGGTGTTGCTGTTCATCAAGAGGTGCCATTGCTGTGTGTGAGGAGCTGCATGGCCAGCCCAGAGAGTGCTGGGGAATGCTGCTGCATCCAGCTGGCAGCCAGTCAGCAGTGCTGTCCCCAGGGCTCTGTGCTGGGGCCAGCTCTGTTCAATGTCTTCATTGATGACATGGGTGAGGGGATTGAGTCTTTCATTAGTAAATCTGCAGGTGACGCTGAGCTGGGAGCTGTGTCCATGTGTGGGAGGGTAGGAGGACTCTGCAGGGAGACTTGGAATGGTTGGAGGAATGGGCAGAGTCCAATAGGGTGAAGTTTAATAACTGCAAGTTCCCAGTCCTGCATTTTGGCCACAATAACCCCTGCAATGCTCTGGGCTGGGGATGGTGTGGCTGGACAGTGCCCATGCACAAAGGGACCTGGGGGTGCTGGTCAGCAGTGACTGACCATGAGCCAGCAGAGTGCCCTGGGGGCCAAGGAGGCCAATGGCTCCTGCCTGGGTCAGGGATGGGGTGGCCAGCAGGAGCAGGGAGGTCATTGTGCCCCTGTGCTTGGCACACCCTTGTCACGGACATCTTTTCATAAAAATCCTTTCTTTAGGAGTTTTCCTGTCTGAGAAGCTGTAGCTTCAGCAACAAAATGTAAACAATGGTTATCTGCTGCTGTGAAATGCAACAGGTAGATCTGTGATTGGTCTTGAGTGAATGTTTAAATTTACTGACCACTCCCAGCAGAGCTGTTCTTGCTTTCTGCCTGGACGCAGAACTTTGTAATTCATTCCTTTTCTATTCTTAGCTTAGGAAGCTTCTAAGAACTTTTCTCTCTATTCCTATTAGCATAGTAATAATGTAACATTTAGCATAAAATAATAAATCAAGCCTTCTAAACATGAAGTCAACATTCTCGCCTCTCTCTTCACCCTGAAAAACCCTTGGAAGCCCTGTAACACACCCTGAGTGCTGTGCCCAGCTCTGGCCCCTCAGCTTGGGAAGGACATTGAGATGAGAGCATCCAGAGGGGGCAACGAGGCTGGAGAGGGGCTGGGAGCACAAACCCTGTGAGGAAGCCCTGAGGGAGCTGGGGGTGCTCAGCCTGCAGAAAAGGAGACTCAGGGCTGCCCCCATCACTGCACAGCTCCTGAAAGGTGCCTGTGCTCAGCTGGGGCTGGGCTCTGTCTGCAGCAGCACTGACACAGCCAGAGCACACAGCCTCAAGCTGTGCCAAGGGAAATTCAGGTTGGATATTAGGAAAAAGGTTTTCACTGAAAGGGTGATAAAGTTGTGGAATGGCTGCCCAGGGAGGTGGTGGAGTCCCCATCCCTGGGTGTGTTTAACAAAGCCTGGATGTGGCACTGGGGGCCAGGGTTGAGTTGAGGGGTTGGGGCTGGGTTGGTCTCGATGAGTTTGAAGGTCTCTTCCAACCCAGGGATTCTGTGAATTCTGTGAGTTAAAGGATTCTCTGAAGTGTTCTTTGTCATTTCCAAAAGCAGTCACACATTATCCACATTATCTGTACATCCATATTATGTATACCTGTAGTTCCCATAAAACCTGTCAACAGTGATAACATTTTTTAAGCATGGTCACAGTTTTCTCTGTAGAAAGGGAATAATTTGGACTATAACAAGTCTAGTTCTTGCTGTCAAATTAATAATTTCTTTGTAAATTCATATTAGTTACTTCTACCACTAAATTTTCTTCATGACAATATTCTAAATAACAGGGCCATCATAAAGGAACATGAATACCAGTCATGTTCTTGCTCATTTAAAATGAAAATAAGAAAAGAAATCCTTGTGTAGCAGTGCTTTATGGCTTTGTTTTTAAAAAAGTGGTTGCCATTCATTTTTTATCCAGTTGGGTTTTTTTCATTTTTAATTCTCATTCTGTCATTTTTTTTCTCTTTCTCATTAGTTATACCAGTGGTAAGTAAAAAAAATAGAAATGATTGAAAGTGTGCTGAACAGAGTTAGCAGTCTGCAGAAGAATCTGTAATGAAAAAAACTTGAAACATTTTTTGCTAAACTTGTTCTCATTTAATTTTACAACTCTTTTGTTCCTCACTTCCCAGCTTCGTGAGCTGCTTGTTTCATTGCAGTTTTCCCTCTTCCTTATGTTCCTTGCAGACTTTAGGTAGAGGAGTAGCATGAAAATAGGCAAGGAGAAAGGAAGTAGCACTGGATCAAAATAGAGGAGACCCCTCAGTGTCATCCCAAAACAGTGAGTGAGTCTTAGAACATCCTGCAGATAGCAGAACCTGAATTAGATTTCAGTGCACCACCAAGCACATGGCTGTGCTGTGAGGAAAGGGGGCATTCAGAGAGGATTTCAGTTGTCTGAGCTGGGTTTGTGATTCTTTTGGCTGATTTTGCAGCACCTGATGTCAGGCTGGTCCTCACTTAGTTCAGAGTTGTGCAGGAAGGTTGAGGGTGCTGCAAGAAGTGCCAGGATCTGGTTGGTGGACCTAAAAGAAAGGTCACACCAGAGGAACTTTTCTAATTGAATCTTTCAGCTTTTAAACTGAAAAGTCCCTTCAGTTCTGCTGAGCACAAAGTTAGCAGCTGTGACATGAGCCTCCCCTTATTCTGAGAAGAGATTGATGCTGCTTTCTCCAAACTCTGAGGAGAAACTGGAATCCAAGTAGCTGCAGCCCCTTTCCTGGTATTCTGGAACATTTCTGAGGTGCAGTTAATGACTTTGACTTGATACTGCCTCAAATACCAAAGAAATCTCTGAGCTGAGCCTTGTTGATGTCTCTGTTTTCAGCAGCTCTTGCTGAGAGCTTGTGTGTGAGCCAGAGCTTTTCCCAGAACAGTCAATGTTCATCCAGAGTGAACTCCAGCAGAGATGTGATGCTGATTGCTGCAGATTTGGGGTTCACTCTGCTCTTGTCCTCCATGTGGAGATGCTCTTAGGAAAACAGGGGCCTGCTGGCATGGTTGGAATAAGAAAGTTGGAGAAAGAAGAGGCTGTGAGGGATATTGATCAAATGGCAGTGATTGAGGGGGGAAAAATGAAAGTCAGGATTAAAAGAAGCTGGAAAAACACTTGGATAAAGGTGAGCCTGCAGGGCTGACAAGATGGATGAGGTTATAAAGAAGTGACTGATGGCTGCAAGAGCTTTGGGTGCAGCAGTGTTGATGTAGAGGAGGTCAGGAAGGAGTGAAGGAAGACAAAATCCAGCCATGGAAATGGGGAGAACATCTCCGATTTTTGGGTCCAAAAAGGAGCTACCACTGCAGGGTACATTCACAGGGAGAATGTGAAACATTCAAGTCTCTTGCAGCAGATTTTTTGACCAAACTTGGTTGGATTTGGCCATAAGCTGTCACCTGTGTTCAGCTGCTGCTTGGAGGTGATGCCTCAGCTCTGGAACGAGACAAAAGTAAATAATTACCTGCCCTGAGAACAAAAAGTTCTCTGTTGAAAAAAACCCTGTTTCATAACTGATTATAACTTAACTGTTCTTGTCATCTCAGTGTGTGATTGCAAAATAGTATAATTTGAACGTGGTATTCTCCCTGTGCTGCTGATAACATTTGAGCTGAGAGAAGTGACAATTATGGAAGATTTGCTCCTCACACTCCCCTGACAGCTCTTGCATGTCCCAGCCCCATTAGCCATGGTGTTGGCCCTTTCAGAAGAGCTGCTCTCATGCAGGGATTTCAGAGAGGCAAAATTATATGCTGAAAACTCAGAGGAATGGGCTGTTCTTTGGAGAAAAAGGCTTCTGCATTGTTATCTGTTATTATCCCAAAGCTGTTTTTCTGAGGTTGTCAGCACTGAACATTTCCAGAAAAAACCCAAATACTTTACTGGGTAGAATGGGGACCAGAGTTTTGGGATACCCAGGGCTCAGTTTGCTCTTTGGAATAACTCATGAAGCACCATTAAACTTGATACTTATCATTGTCCAGCAACTAAAATTTTAATTTACTTGGTTTTCTACTATATTTTTGCTGTAGAGATTGGTAGAAAATACAGATGATGGCAAATGCAGTGCTTAAAAGCAGACTGTATACATTTTCTTTTACATGTAAGTATGGGTAGTCCAAATTAATTCTTCATGTAAAGCCAGACTTCAAACTGGCCTGTAAAAGAGGATTGCTGCATTTATTTTTGATTGCAGCCCAATTACAGGAATGTTATTTGTTAATTTCTTTACTTAATTAAAAGAAACTTGGGAAAACTGAGGACACTGGGAGTTTTGCACTGTAGGTCAAAGGGATGTTTAAAATTTCAGATCCCTCAGGAGCTTGAAAATCAAGACTATTAATATCATCCCCAGATTTTATAAAAAGGTCAGCTGAAGTTGGTGTAATTAAGAAATTGGTTCCAATTAATTTAATTTAATTTTAGAATCTGCTTCACAGAGCCTTCCAGGCCAGCAGGCAGACAGAGCTGCAGCTTTATTTTCCAGAGTGATTAGAGAAAGTCTCTTGTTTGGTTCTGCTGGGTTCTTTAGGCAGGAATTCCTTCAGAGTGCTTGTGTTGAGTTGTGTGATGCTCTGCAAGTCTTGCAGGCATTTGGTTTGTAATCAGCATTTAACATTTGTGTGTCAGTGTTGGGAAAAAGGTGCCTTGTGTTGCTCTGGAGGGGAAAAGCTGCTGGAGCTGTGAGGTGCTGTTAAAATAGAAACTCCATTTCTTCCCCTGCTCCTGCTCTGTGCTGCAAAAAGGTTCATTTTATCTTATCAATACTGTGTAAATCAATATTTGATGGATTAGTAAATTAATTTATGAATTAGAGATGTTGTTTCCAGCATTTATTGAGTGGGTGAAAGGGGCATTGTCTGTCTTTTTATCCAAGTGTTTGGCAGTAGATTTTTTTTAAAATCTATTCTCATTTAAGGAGGAAGATCCAAACCCAGAGGCTTGCCTTCCAGTGTGAAAAAAATCTCTGTATTCTACCCACTTCTCATTTGTTTGTTAGTTCCCCATCTGTTCTTTGAGCAGGATGGTCTAGACCCACTTTGTCTCCAGTAAAGAGAAGCTGTTTGGCTTTGTCACATGGAATATTTAAAGTGTGTGTATATATGAAAAAATGTATATATACATCTTGAAACACAAGAAGTCTGCCTGCCTTTGTCTTCCTCCATTATGTCTGTAATTGCTGTACAATTTTGTTGTGTTTTTCACTGGTTTTGTGAGTCTGGGGTTGTTTATGCAGCAAATAACTTGGTTGTCAGCACAGATAATAAAATCAACAAACCCTCTTTTCTCTGCAGCCTTGACTAGCTGGGATTTCAGGGGCTGGCTGTGTAATTCAGCTGTGTCACAGATCCTGGCATTTTTCTCACCCTGATCCCTGGAGCTCTCATTTCCCTGCCCTGTTTTTGGTGCAGGTGTGAATTCACCCTCATTGCACCCCATGGTCCTGGAGCACCTGCTCAAGGCTCTTTGTGGTCACAGGTGTCTGTCAGACACAGCAGCAAAGCAGGAATTTGGGAGAATTGGATTGGATCATTGATGGATTAACCCCCTGTTTCTGGAACTTTCTCTTAGGGTCACCCTGCTCCCTATAAAACCGTCTCAGCCCGAGCAGCCTCTCCATCCACAATTCTGAGGCTCCCAGCCAGTGCCTTCCAGGATGTGTTCCAGAAATACCCTGAAACCCTTGTCAGGGTGGTGCAGGTATGTAGAGCTGAGGGGGAAGGGGAGCCACTCTCATTTCCAGGTTACAGGAGGGTGTTTAGAGCCTCAGCAAGCTCATCATCCATCCTTTGCTAGATACAGAACTGCTCAGCACATCTTATTGAGATTTGGGTTGTTCTGCTGTTCTCCTGGCTGTTGAGCCCTAGAGTTAATAATCCAGTATTATCCCAAACAGGAAAACATAATTTATGTATCTGTATATCTCCATTGATTGAGTTTCTGCCTGTGGTGCCCTCATCAATCAGCCAGACCTGCAGTGTGAGTCTCTTGGGGAGTAGAAAGGTGCTGGTGTGGGCTCTGCAGCTTGGGGTGCTCCAGAATGGCTGAGAGTCATGGACAGACTGCCACATGTCCTGAAACAGGACTGCTGGACCCTCAGGAGCTGTTTGGTGAGGGCTGGTGCTTTGGAAGAGTCACGAAATTCAGACTGACATGTGAATTTTCGCTTTAGAAGCCTCTGTCAGCACCTGAGGGAAGAGCTGTGCTTTGTGTCAGTTGTGTTTACCTTTGCAGGGGCTCAGACAGCTCTCCAGGGAGCATCTCCTGCAGGTGGGAGGTGTGCAGGGATCAGGTTCAGGATTTCCAGGGCTGCTGCCTTGTCCCACAGGTGTAGCAGCCACAGGGTGACCCCAGAAGTCACTCTGGGCTGTCCTTTTGCTTTGCCATCACTTCTGAATCTGTCCTTGCAAACTGTTCTGGTCTCTGGATGATTTATGAGCAACACATGAACCTCCTCATACTGCTGGTTGAAGGAGAACAGATCATTAGCAGCAAATTAATTTGCTCTGTGAGAGCTGATAAAAAAGAGGGGATGGCTCAGGAGTGGGAATTAGCTGGCAGGGCAGAGGAAAGTGCCACTGATCCCAGTGTTAGCTTTGAGTGCTTGTGGAGCAGTGGGACAGGTTCTCTATGGGGAGAGCTGGAATTATTTTTTTAATGAAGAGGAAAATTGGACACAAGTACTTCTATTTCAAGGCACTTTTACTATTGATGTTTATAGGAAACACAAAGCATTTGGTGTTTGGGAGTAAGACTTTGGATTCTCGTGCATCAAATGATTGTGAAGTCATTGGTAAATCATTTGAATCTGTCTCTGTCTCAGTTTACCAGCTGCTAAAAAGGAATTTCAGCTTAGGGTACAGTCTGTATTTTATAGAGTGCTTTGAGGTACCCTGGTGCATGATTGTGTCTAAATGCCAGAACGAGTGTGGGAGAATGCTAAACCCATTGCTGCTGCCTTTGTTCCCTGCTTGCAGATCATCATGGTGAGGCTGCAGAGGGTGACATTCCTGGCCCTGCACAACTACCTGGGGCTGACCACGGAGCTCTTCAGCTGTGTGAGTTTGGGAGGCAGGCTCTGCTCTCCTGGCAGGGCACACAGAGCTTTTCCTTCTTCCAGAAGGTCATAAAGCAAATGCTACATACTAATTTCATAATGACAGTGCTTGAGCACTGAGGCACTTGTATAACCAGCCCATAAAAGCCAGCCTACACTGGTGCCTGGGGAATTGGTGGGGAGGCTGCAACTTCCCAAGTGCATCATTCCATGCTGATGAGTGTGCTCTGCTGGTGCTTCAGCACTTCTGATGTTTGCTGCTGATGTCACCTCTGCCTGAGCAGTGGGGAAAATGCTGCCCCCGTGGTGGCAGAGGACAGGGAATGCTCAGGGTGTCAAGCTGGGAGTCCCCAGGCCCTGCTGGGATGCCCTGAGGGAGCTGCAGTGTGGGGGGATAGAATGTAAGAAAATAAAGAGTGCAGAAGGTAATCTCACCCCTGAGGAGTGGGAGCTGCACTGATTATCAAAGATTAGGAGCGGGCCTGCCCTTAAGAGGCCAGAGCTGTGTCTAATAAGGATGAGTGCTATACAAGAGTGGGTTAGCTGGGTGAGGAGAGAGCCCATGAGAAATCACCAAGAAGGTGTGGAATTTTTGCAATAAGATGACAACACTGCAGATTCCAGGGCAAGCGCCCCTTGGGGATCTGGGGCTGATGAGCACAAGCTGAGCAGTTCCTGGGGGTCTGTACAGGCTCCAGGGTGTGGGACACACGTGTCAGGGAGGGCTGGTTGATGTTTGCTTGTCCCTCCTGCTCCCAGCAGGGCCAGGGCACCCCTCTGATCTCCGTGAGCAGCGTCAGCACTGGAGGCAGCAAGGCAGGGAAGAGACAAACACCCAGTGCTTTGGAGGAGGAGCGTGGAGAGAAGCTTGAGAAGTCTGGGGAAGCCCTGGAAATGGGTAATGCTTCTGGAAACATGGAGGAGCTGTCCTCTGGCATCTTCTGTAATTTTTGCTACTCACAGAATCCCAGCCTGTGCTGTCCCCTGGGGTCTGCTCACACCCTGGTCATGCCCTGCCAGTCCTGGCATGGAGCCCCACACTGGCATGGGTTGGAAAGGACCTTAAAGCCCATCCAGTGCCACCCCTGCCATGGCAGGGACACCTCCCACTGTCCCAGGCTGCTCCCAGCCCTGCCCAGCCTGGTCTTGGGCACTGCCAGGGATCCAGGGGCAGCCACAGCTGCTCTGTGCCAGGGCTTCACTCCCTTAACAGTAAATTATTTCCTCCCCAAATCCAGTCTAACCCTGCCCTCCTTCAGCTTGAAGCCATTCTCCTGTGTCCTTTCACTACACTTGATCCACTGTTGATATCACTGCTATTGATCAGAGAATTTTTATTTTATCAGAGTAGTTAAGGATTGTCTTAGATTCATTCCAAGTTTGAAGCCTTTGGATAGTCCTTGGCTTCAATGGGGAAATATTACTGTGCTCTCAATGATACTGAGGTATGAAGGAAGGGGGGAAAAATCAGTGACTCCTCATTTTGAATGCAGAGAGGGAGTTGGGAAAATTCAGCTCTCTAGACACCAGCAGAAGAATTGCTGGATATGTGTCTTTGCAGCCCAAAGACTCAGTACTGAAGGTAAAGCCAGGAAAATAGATGGAGTTGAATTTTGCCTCTGCAGATGGAAAAAAAATTAATGGAATCAAAACCAGGAAAAATGTTTAATTTAATATTAAATTTAATGTCCACGTTTCAGAATCTTTAAGTTAGCCTTTAGTAGTGGGTAGTTAAAGGTTCTTATTGTTAGTGAAACTTGCTTTATTAGGGGATACCTTGTGGTTATAACATTTGCTTTTAAATTTCAGACATGTTGAGGATTTCTGGTGCAGAAAACTCTGAGCATGTTTTCAGAAGAAGCCTTTCATCCCCTCCCTATGCAGGCTCTACAGAGGCTTCTAGTAAGTAGTGCTTGGCAAAATTGTGGGCAATATGTAATTTATCTAATCATGGGGGAAGCCACATGATCTCTGGAGTGCTGGGTTAGATAATGTTCCTGTTTATGGTGGATAATCATCTTTCAGCCCTGTTCATGGTACATAATCATCTTGCAGTGTGCTGCTTCCTAACTCATTGGTCAAAAAATTATTTAGTAACAAATGGACTATTATCCCAGAGAGCATTCCCTTGCTGTCATTATCAGCAATGGGGAACATCATTTGGCTACCAAGACCTGCAAATGAGGAGCTTTATTAATTGATATTACTGAAACAAACTGAATTATGATGATAGGCCACCATCTTTCACATAAAAGATGACACACGTTTCTTGCTTGGCTGATTGTCCCAAAAAGCACATTACATTGCTTTGCTGCTTTTAGAGGAATGTTCTTCAGAGAGGATAATAAAGGTGATGGATCATGGGATGCTCTGAGGAGACATTTATGAGGCTGAGCTGCTTTGATGCTGCAGTGTCATTTTAGGGAACTTCAGTTACTCTGCTGTAGGTATTTTCCTCTGGGCCTGGTGTTCAGGGCAGCTTTGTGCTTCAAGGTGGAAAAACTGGAGTTCTTGTGGGAGTCACAGAGCACAGCCATCTGTCTCTGTTAGTTGAGTAATAAATTAACCTCTGCCAGGGAATCCAAGCTCATGCTCAGGCACTGCTAATAGAGAAATGTTTAATCAGTGGAGTAAAGGTGCCCTGGCTACTTCAGAAGATGCTTTTATTGCTCACCTTGGCTATTGAGTGACTTAGGAGAAAGGGACATACTGTGAGTGTTGAAGGGTTTGGAGACAGGAAGAAGGAGGGAGCCCTCAGAGCTTTCCCCAGGGTGAGGTTTGTGTCACTTGTTGCTGCCACACGAAGCTGCTGCTGTGCACAGAGGAGAGCAATGGGGAGTTCCTGCAGTTTTGACACTGGAGGGCTCATTTGTTTCCTCTTCAGTCCTTCTGGGCAAGTGTAAAGGGTCCCACTTAGATTCTTCATGGTTTCCATGTTGCTGTCCAGAGGGGGTGGATGTGATGCAGAAATAGGATTTTGGCTGGGGTGAGCAGATCATCTTTCTAAAGCAGGGAGACAAATTAAGAGAAAATACTGACTTGGCTTGATCTTCACGTGTGTGAGGTTGTTTTACACTGGGAATTACAAAATGCACCAGCAGAATTGATTCAGTGATAAATTAATTAATCCTTGCCCTGAACACAGCCCCTTCCCCAGGTAAATGAGGCAGTTCAGTGAGCTCTGCCTGTGCAGCCCTGAGACATTTCAGTAACAGTCCCTGTGTGTTCTTAGGAGCTTTAATATGGAAGGATCCCTGCAAACCTCTCAGTGGGTATGTCCATTTGTCCTTCCTTTCTCCTTTTATGTGTCATAGAAGTTATGCCAAGGTACACAGAGCTTAGCAGATAGGGAGAGCTAATTTTTACTGACAGAAGCAGCATATCTAATTGGGTAATTATGATTTGCCTCAGTTAACAGAGCTGATTTTTTCTCACTGTTTAGCTTGCACAGAAAGTGTCTTGATGTCTGCAATGAAAAGATCAAGATAGTGCTTGAGATTCTATTCCACTGCTTACTGTGTGTTCAGACTCCATGGAATATTGATCATGTTCGTTATTAATTCAGAGAGGAGAAAATTGTTAGAGTCATAGAAGTGCTGTTATCTCAACATCTCCTTGATTTGCTTGTTGTTAGAATTAATAAACACTGCTAAAAATTGCTTTGGGAGAAAACACTTCTGCCTCAGTTGCTCCTGGGGCTGGCTGTAATCTCTTTGGTTTTTTGTGTAGTTATCTAGCTTGAAGCATAGCAGATGAGGGAATAAATTCTGTCAGCTCAGGCTATTCTGCTTTATAAGTGTAGTAACTTTGGGTGGAGAAAGAGAGAATTAATTCATGGAGGCATCTGGGCTGGGGGACTGAGGAATTAGAAAGCAGAAATAAACCAGCAGGGCCTTTTGGATGTAACAACCTCACCCCTTCATTGTCCCTGGAAGTAAGTCTTCCTAACTCTATTTTTAATTTAAACAGAAGTTGTTTTTTATTGTTCTGGTGTTTTTTCCCTAAGAGTTGGAGCTGTTCTCCCAGAGCCCTGATGTGTGGCACTGGCAGGGAAGGCACCTTCTCTGCACCACCCAACCTGGCCCTGAATGTTTTTGTGTTATTGTTTTTTAACTTATGGGTGTTTCAGTAGATGCTATGGCTGTCAAGTCATTTTATTGCACATCTTGAGATTTAAGATCTTGAAGTCCAACTGCCAGGCAGCACCACCCTGTGTTCAGCACTAAACCCTGTCCCCAGGTGTCACACCCACATGTCCTTTGATCACTTCAGGGCTGGTGGCTCCACCCCTGCCCTGGGCAGCCTGTGCCAGTTTTTTACAACCCTTTCCATGAAAAGATTTGTCTAATATCTATTCTAAACCTCCCCTGGCAGAACTCAAGGCCATTTCCTCAAGATGACATGGAAAGGGTACTCTGAGGTAGATGTGAATATTTGTGGCAGTGAGCTTCTTCCCTTGGCCTGGCTGGGGTGGGAGATAGGAGTCAAACCCTTCAGAAGTAAAAACTGTGCTTTTGAAATTCAGTTTATGGAATTCACCCTTCATGGTAGGGTGGTATTGTCACATGGTCACAGCTCACAATGGTAAATTCTGGTTCCAAAAGCCAAATTCCCAAAGCTTGTGGCAATCCTGGGCAAATTCAAGTGTTTGCCTCTTGAGAGGGACAGGTGGGGAAAGAATTCAGAATTAAAATTTTGAATTTTTTAGGTGACAGAATTTACCACTCGGGAGGGACAATTGCTGTTCCAAAGGGTCCAGCTTATTCCTGAGCAGCAATTTGTACTTAAAAAAGCAAAAGTGTAAGAACAATGTAGTGACTGAAGGTTAAAGGTGTAAGGAAGAAAATGTAAACTTTTCTGAATAGTCTACTTTGGAGATATATTAGGCATAGAAATAAGGTTGAAATTATTATAGCTTTATTTGTTAGGGGAAATTGCAATTTCTGCATGATTCTTAAACTCATCTGTAAATCTTTAGGCTGTGGGAATCCTGTTCAAGGTTTTCAAACAGGAGGAGTTTCCCAGTTATGTTTTCATTATTGATTAACTCAGAGAAGTTCCTGGAAGGTGCATGGGACAGCCAAGGTCTTAATGTAATTAAGATGTATTAAAATTGGGATGTAAGGAATGGAAGTAGCATTGACTTCAAATTCATTAATTAAGTGAGAACTGTAAGGGAGTTTCTTATGTGACTTTCAGCACCACAATTTGGACAAGTTGTAGAAGAGATTTGAAATTTTTAGGGGCAAAATGCTTTGTGTAGAAAGACTTATAGAAGTTGCTGATCATAATTTTCTCCCTATGAAATGGCAATTTATTGGGTGCAAAAAAATTCTTTAGTTTGGTGAAGATATTACTAAGAATAATTTCCTGAAAACAGTGAGGAAAACTTGGTGGATTTGCTGTTATTATTATTATTATTGCTGTTATTGTTATTATTATTTGGTGGATTTACTGCTACTGTTATTATTGTTGTTGTTGTGGTTGTTGTAGCTGTTGTTTTAATAACTGTCTTATATTCTTCCTGTGTCCCTCCCCTTGAGCAGAGCCTGGTTTTAGGGCATAAAAGGTGACCTGGATTGATAAAGGAAGGACAGCTACATCCTGGCACTGTGACTTCCAAGGATGTGGAACTGAATAGAAAATATGTTTAATTTTTCCAGAAAGGCTTTTAAAATAAATAAGATTTCTTCAGCAGATCCCACCTTTTGTACAAACCCATCAACATCTAGGTGGGCAACAGATGAGCTCAGAGGGTGAGCTGCTCTCACCAATGAGGAAATTGGCCCCTGAAACTTAATGTCAACCCTATGAAGGATTTCAAGGATTTGTGGAGTATTGAAAATAAGATGCAGCAGCTGAAATGAACCATCAGCAGCAGCACTTCAGGCAGTTTTGCAGAAAGGCATAAAAAACACCTCAAAGTTTGAAGTTATCAGAGTTCCCTCTCTCCAGTGCTCTGCCAATTCTCAGTGGACAAAAAGCCCCACACAAAACCTCCAAACAATAACTGTACCCTGTACAAAGTGGGTGTGGGAGTTCTGGGATGTGTTGCACACCTGAGTTCCATGGGAGGATTTCAAGTTCCAGGTCAGAAGGAGCTGGGAAATAACCAGAACGTGGAGGTGCCAAGTTGCTCCCTTGGTGTGCTAGCTGCTGTTTGTGAGGAGCTGCAGTGCAGGAGGTGCTCACAGCAGGATTTCTGTGTTGCTTTGTGTTGCAGACAATTCCAGCAGTGCCAAGTCTGACATGGACATGGCCTACGAGAGGGCCCGGGTGCACCTGGCCCCCGAGGACGCCGCCGGCAGCCCCGGCGTGGCCAAGGTGGGTCTGCCCTTCCCAGGGCCCAGCCTGAATCCTGGGGCAGGATCTGCTTTGTGGGATTGGTCAAAAAACTTTTAAAGTGAGTTGGTGTTCTGGTTCCTCTGGGAGCCACTGAGGGAACCCCGGCCTGCCCTGACGCGGTGAACAGCGGGGACAGGGAGGGGGCACTCTCCTTTGCCCTGGGGGCACCAAAGGCAGCCAGGCTGATCCCTGGGGGCACCAAAGCAGCCAGGCTGATCCCTGTGGGCACCAAAGGCAGCCAGGCTGATCCCTGGGGGCACCAAAGGCAGCCAGGCTGATCCCTGGGGGCACCAAAGGCAGCCAGGCTGATCCCTGTGGGCACCAAAGGCAGCCAGGCTGATCCCTGTGGGCACCAAAGGCAGCCAGGCTGATCCCTGTGGGCACCAAAGGCAGCCAGGCTGATCCCTGGGGGCACCAAAGGCAGCCAGGCTGATCCCTGGGGGCACCAAAGGCAGCCAGGCTGATCCCTGGGGGCACCAAAGGCAGCCAGGCTGATCCCTGGGGGCACCAAAGGCAGCCAGGCTGATCCCTGTGGGCACCAAAGGCAGCCAGGCTGATCCCTGTGGGCACCAAAGGCAGCCAGGCTGATCCCTGTGGGCACCAAAGGCAGCCAGGCTGATCCCTGTGGGCACCAAAGGCAGCCAGGCTGATCCCTGTGGGCACCAAAGGCAGCCAGGCTGATCCCTGTGGGCACCAAAGGCAGCCAGGCTGATCCCCATCCCTGGGGGGGTACCAAAGGTGGCCAGGCTGATCCCTGGGGGTACAGAAGGACAGGGGGCAGCCAGGCTGATCCCTGAGGATGTGACAGAGTTCACAGGGACCTTAGGATGAGGGAAGAGATGAGGATCTGACTCCATGTTTCAGAAGGCTTGATTTATTATTTTATTTTATATATTATATTAAAACTGTACTAAAGGAATAGAAGAAAAGGTTTCATCAGAAGGCTGGCTAAGAATAGAAAAGCAAGAATGATAACGAAAGCTTGTGTCTTGGACAGAGAGTCCAAGCCAGCTGTGATTGGCCATTAATTAGAAACAACTCTATGAGACCAATCCCAGATGCACCTGTTGCATTCCACAGCAGCAGATAGTCATTGTTTACATTTTGTTCCTGAGGCCTCCCAGCTTCTCAGGAGGAAAAATCCTAAGGAAAGGATTTTTCAGAAAATATCATGGCTACACTGGGGGTACAGAGGGCAGCCAGGCTGATCCCCAGAGGTACAGAGGGACAGAGGGCAGCCAGGCTGATCACCTGCAGCAGAGGAGATGCTGGAATAACGGTGGAAGATGAAGGGATGGACTCTTAGCAGGGGTTAATCCAAGGTTTATTTCAGGAGTTCCAGGGGAGCCTCTACAATCTCAGGGGGCCTCCTGCCGAGAGCCCCGGGAGAGGTGCCAAGGTTACATTTAAAGGGAGGTGGAAACCTAAAGTAGATAAGATTTTACTAACCAATAACAAAAATTAAGGGATGGATATGGGCGAGTGGACATTTAGGAGAAGGTAAGGAGAAACACTTGGAGGGTTGACCCCTGGCCTCTGGCCAATCACTCCATGTCCTGGACAGAACGTTCTAGATGGAGGGGATGGGATGCTGAGTGACTGAGGGTGGGGGTTTGGGGATGATCTCAGCAAAGGAAAGGGATTACACAAGTAGAGGGAGGGGACACAATTTGGGGTAAACCATTCGGGGAAAATAAGGAGATCCAAAGACAAAACCATTATAAAACATAAAAACACGCTACAGCAAGTTGTAACATTAAGTTCTTGGTCTGCTGCCTGGGATGTGAGCTGCTGGCATCTTCCCATTGTCATAACCATGTAATGAGAGTGGTGCTGGAAAATAAAATAGCTCAAGGCACGTTCCCCAGCAGTCCTGTCCTGTTGGTGATTTGAACATAACCCCCAGCTGGTGATACTTCCTGCCCTTCCTCACCTCATTCTGCCTGCAGTCATGTAAAGGTTTTCTTCCTGCCCGCAAAACACTGCCCTTGTGGCTCTCTGTGAGTTGGGATATTTGGATTTACAGAATGGTTTGGGTTGGAAGGCACCTCTGAAGCCCAGCTGATCCAGTCCTCCTACCGTGGCCAGGGACACCTTCTCTGCACCACCCAACCTGGCCTTGAATGTTTTTGTGTCATTGTTTTTTAACTTACAGGTGTTTCAGTAGATGTTAGTGGCCATCAAGTCATTTTATTGCACATTTTGAGATTCCCTTGGTGAGCAATGGGAAGCCACTGCTGCAGCTTTTTATGTATTTTCTTCCCCTGACTCATGAAATGGATTATTTGGATTTGTCAGACCATGCTCTATTTGTGAGAGGACCTTTACAACAAGGAATGAAAACCTTGTATCAGCTGTAGGTTTCCAGTCATTATTTATCAATCTGTTTTTATTTTTGTGGTCTGCTTTTTACAAATACTGACCAGGAAGTCAAGAGCACAAAACCCCTCTTGATTTATAAACCTGCACCTTAAAATGTGGAATGAAAATATTGCTCACTGTGACCTTGACAGGCATTTTATCTTTTCCTCCATCTTTGTGTAGAGGGTTGGTAAAGTTTTAGTTTCATCAAGCTGGCAGCAGCCCAGTTTGTGAAGTCTCTCATTCCTTCCCTTCCACAAGCTGTGATGAGTAACTTTGTTTGATTCAAGTGTCAGGCTGTGCAGAAAAATGCAGGGATAATGAAGTTAGGAAGCTGTTGCTTTTTTGGAAACCTAGATTTCTTTTTTTTCAGACCACCAGTTGTGGTGGGTAGAGAATGCAGAGGATAAAGGCCAGTTTTGGTAGGTGCCAGTTTTGATGTTTAACCTGATCCTTGATGTGTTCCTTCTCTTTGCAGTCGATATTGAAGAAGACAGTGACAGTGACAGAAACTCCTTCAGCAGTTTTCCATTACAGTGCTGTGCAGGACTCCTGTAACAGCAAACACATTGATGCCATCGTGGAAACAGCAAAGAGAGACCTCTCAGCCCTGATGAAACTTGATGTGAGTTATTGCAAGGGGAACTGCCTTTGCTTTGCTTTTCATTTCATTCTGCCAGGAACTGAAAAGTGGATTTGTCTCCTCAGTGTGCTGGAGATGGGCTGGATGTTTTACTCAACAGCCTGTTTAGGTCATTAGAGGGGTTGAAATAAATTTGAATTATTCTGCCATTTCAAGAGACCAGACTGGAATGCAGAGCATGAATCTCCCCTCTCTGTGCAAGCAGCACATGTGCAATTCCTGCCCCCTCATGAGTGTGGGAAGTTATCTAAAAGTCCAGGTGATTGCTGAACCCATGAATCATGGTGGCACTGCATCCTAGGGAGGTGTTTGGGTTTGGAATTGTCCCTGTGCTTTCCTGGGGGCATGGCAGCATCTCCCAGCTGGGTCCTGTGCCCATGGCAGGGGCAGTGCCTGATCCCTGCTGAGCTCAGCCCCTTGGTTGTCAGGACCCAGAACATCCCTCAGTCTGTCCTGAGCAGCCAGGACCCTGCCAGGGGGCTCAGAGCCCAAAATGCCCCTGTGTGGTTTTGCTTATGACCCGTGGAGCAAATTACCAACCTTAGATGAAGATCTGCAAGCCACGACAAATTAAGCAGAATGATAGTGAAGTTATCACAAAGTGAAAAAGATTTTGGGGTTTTTAGAATGGGGGTTCAGGAGGCAAGATGGAGGGATCTGGGTGTGTCCAGCCTTTCTCCTTCTTCTTCTTGGCCTCCATCTTCTGCTGTGATGGTGGCACTTTTAGATTGGTTTAGAGTAGGAGCTCACTGTCTGACATAGGTGATAAGTATTGGAAAATAATTGTAAATATTGTACATGTAGTTTTTAGTATAAAAAGATAACACCACCCTGGGGGCAGGCAGAGTGCCTGAACTGTCTTGCTGAGCAGACCTCAGCTAGACAGGAGAAAGAATTTTATAGATAAGGAGCAATAAACAACCTCGAGACTGAGAAATGAAGAGCCCTGACTCCTTCTTCAAGTGCCAGGCTGGGAAAAGAGACTTTCCAGCTCTTCTTGGGGTCACTCTGACAAGCTAGAGGCCCAGACACTTGGTGGTGTAAGAAGGATTGAAAATTGTTCTCATCATTCCAGCTGCATTTCGTTACAGAGGTGTGTCTGTTCGTGTGGATGCTCAGACAGTTTGGGAAAGCTCAGCATCTGTCTCAGTCAGCCACAGACAGCCCTGGTTTGTTCCAGCCTGTTCTGCAATAATTCCTGTCTGCTGCTGCTGCCAGGGGCTGGGCACAGCTGCTGCACCTCCTCCTGCCTTCAGAGCTGTCAGCAAACAACACCAGCTAGAATTTAAAAGATTTTACTTCTAGATTTTAGCATTCCTTCCTGACTTCCAAAATTATTCCCCTTGCAGCTTCAAAATCCCTGTCAGGGTCTTTCAGCTCCCAGTTGTGAGGCTGGAGGTGCCTGTTCCCCATCCTCACTGGTCTGAGGTCTCTCAGGCTGCAGGAGCCTTACCTGCCTCATTATGTTCATTTTCAGGGTTTTTCAGGCATTCATATCCTCATGAAAGGCTGCAGATTATTTTAGAATAAATTATTGTTGCAGAAGGAGTAAGACTTCATCTGTTCTGTTCTTGAGCCAACTATCAGATCATAAGCAAAATGCCAAGATTACTGAAGCTCCTTATTACAGCACTTTTCTTTTAGTCTAGAATAAATTTCTCAGTAATTACCAAGTAGCAGTTCAGAGATAAAGTTGATTTCAACAGTATCCTTAAAATGCAGCTCCTAATAGGCAGAATTTATAACATAAAGATCTAAATACTGCTGAAATAAAGTAGGATTTTCAAGCACTGTAGTTTTTCACAAGCAAATGAAATTCTGTTGGGATGTGGCCAAATGTCAAAAATTGAAATCTCAATTTTTTTCCCAGGTAGTAATACAAAAGTTGATTCTTCTACAAGAAATGCAAGAATAATCTTACTGTGTACAAAGTATTTGTGTTCAATGCTGCTCTGCTTACATGAAAGGAAATGAATTCTTGTAAGGTCTTCTCTTAAAAAATAAGATGGAAGCATTTTAAATTGTTATTTTTCAGAGCACCCAATCAGAGTGAATAAAATTGAGGTGTTTTGATGACAGCTGGTAGCTTTGGGGTTTTTTGATTGTTTAGTTGAGGTTTTTTTATGTGACAGAGAGAGAGGATAAATGTCTCTAGAAAGAGAGGCATTATTTCAAATAGCCTTTAGGTATCTGACATCAGAATTAAAATTTTCTTTTTTTTTTTTTCTTTTGTTTTAAGTGACTTGAATTCCTTGGATCTCTGTCATGAATGGTTTTCAATCTCCTACAGTTTTTGTGTGTTTTCAGCTTTATCTATGATGAGGAGGGTTAAGCAGTGTTGCTGGCATCTCTTCTTTGTGAATTACAAGGGAATTTCCTTTGGCAAAAATATTATTTGTCCCAGTTAATTATTGCTGTATTTAACTTGTTTATAACTGGTTTGTGTTTTCACTTCCTACCATAAACTCCTGCTAATTTGTCACCTAGAAATAACCTTTGTTGCTTCTTAAATTTGCTATTGTAAGCAACTTTGTTGAGTTTCCTGCTGCAATCATGTATCGCAGTCATGTATCACATTGCTGGGAAATGGAGCTTTTTGGGGTAATTTTTTTGTTATTTTCCCTCCCTGGGGGGCTCAGTGCAGATTTTACCCTAAACCCTGTGGCTGTGCAGTGCTGAATTGGGGTTTGCAGGTCTCAGCCATGTGAGAGAGACAGGATGGTTTTCATTTGTCATTTCTTTTCTTGGTTCGTGGGGCAGAGATTGCCCAGCAAAGGAGGAGTCCAAGCTCTGCCTGAGGTCACTCAGTCCCTGCCATGCCCGAGGCACAATCAGATGCTGCCAAGTCATTTCTGGCAGGTTTTTGGCTGAGCTGCTTTAAAGATCTCCAATGCTGAGGCTCTCACAGCCCTGAGTACAATCTATCCCAGTACTTAAGTAGTCTTAGACATGAAGAAAATCTTGGCAGCAATTTTTTATTTTTTGAGCTGATGCAGCCTGAAAATGCTCTTGATAAGCAGAGCTCATGGAGGAGCCTGAATTCCCCTGCTGAGAGGCACTTTCAGAGTTACAACTTTGGCTTTGAGAATAGATAATACTATACAACCATAAATGTCTAAATATAGAAAAAACATTATAGAAATTAGTTGAGTTGCTGTTGCTGAACTGAAATATTTTGACAGGTGCTTGTCAGGTTCTCTGCATTGGATATGTTCCCATGAAACAGATTGGCTTTAATAAAACTATTTTTGATGAAAATATGTTCTTTTTATCAGCAGTAGGTGTAAAGAATAATTGTGATTATTTCACTTGCACTATTTCTTTTCACCCCAAAATAGAACAATTCCAGCCTGGCAGAACAATTACACTGGTGGAGTGTTTACATCTCTGCTGTGCTGGTTTCCTGCTGGAATGGACTTGATGGCTGGGGTCACGTTGTGCTCTGCTCTTGTGCTCAATTGGTTCTCCTGTGAGTGCAGCTTTAGTGCTTCTGCCTCTGAGGCACAGGCAAGCACCCAGGGAGGCTGTGAGAGCCAGAACTGCTTCAGCCTGACCTGTGCACTCATAACTGAGCCTTGCTTTGTGCCCCAGCCCCTTCAGGGTGCTGATAAAATGCTGAATTTCTGAGTGGTTTATAAGAAGGCTGGAGAGGGACTGAGGGCATGGAGTGACAGGGCAAGGAGGAATGGCTTTAAGCTGAAGGAGGGCAGGCTGACATTGAATATTAGGAAGAAATTCTTTATTTGAAGCATGGTGAGACCCTGGCACAGGGTGCCCAGAGCAGCTGTGGCTGCCCCTGGATCCCTGGCAGTGCCCAAGGCCAGGCTGGACATTGGGGTTTGGGGCACCTGCGACAGTGGAAAATGTCCCTGCCATGACTGGATGAGCTTTAAGGTCCCTTTGAAACCAAGCCAGTCTGTGACTGTGTGATTTGTTGGGTTGAGTGAAGGTTATGCCAAAGCAAAGGTGGCCTGAAGCATTAGGGTTTGATCCTGGCTGCACACAGGACCCCAGATTGTGTGGGCAGTTCTTTGAGATGGAAGGAAAAGTCTCTCTGTGCCTGTTTGGGTGTCTGTTATGCACTCAGGATTGTGGTGATAAAAGCAATGTTTGGATCAAAGGAAATTTTAGGCTCAGCCAGCTCATCTCCTTGGCATTGCAAGGGATTGGGGTCCAAACTGAGGGTGGCTTTTGGGAAGATCTTTCCTTCCATGTGCTTTTCAGTTGGGAGTGAAATTCCCACTGTTGTGTGCCTGAGCACAGGAGCTGATGAGCTTGGGGAAGCTTTTGTTGGACAGTGTGTGTGAAAATGAGCTCTGACTGTGTGCCCAGGGCTGGGCTGGGACACAGCCAGTGCTGGATTATCCTGTCCTGGTACTCCCTGATACAGAGAATCTCCTCTAGTTTCACCTTCCTTTGAAAGTAACTTTATGTTTGATGGTTTTCATGCCAGCTGATACAAATCTTTTTTCATTAAAGACCCTTTAAAGAGTCTGGGGGGGGAAATTGATGAATGGAAAATCCTTAAGAATCCAAATGTGATCAATTCAAATAGATCAATTAAATCACACCTTAATGAATCAATTAAATCACACCTTTTTTCCTCTTCTGGAAGAAATATTGGGTGGGTAGAGAATTATAAAAATAGGTGCCATATTTTAAAGAGATACAAGTACTTGTAAAATAGTCTTAACTGTTGTTCTTACTTTATTTGGGTGGTTCCTCACATTCTGGCACCTTTACCTGTGCACAGAGCAGTAAATTTTCCCTCCACCCTTTTCTTCTCCAGAATCCTGCCCTGCTGAATGGCAAAGTGACACTGCACCAGGTCACTGCTGGCACTGTGCTGTCCAGGCAGGGAGATCAGGTGAGTCTGCTCACTCTGTGCCCCTCCAGGAGGTGTTTATACACATTTATGGAAATAAAACATTCCCACCCGTCCCTTCCCAAGCCACCCCTTCTGGAGGTGAAGCCCCCCATCTCTGGGCCCTCCTGCTGACAGGACAGGGCTGCAGCACAGCCAGGGTGGGGCTCTGGGTGTTGTCAGCTCTGATGGACCTCGTGGGAAGGTGTGGGGTCATCCTTCATCTTCCTCGGGAGCTCTGGGGACTGGGAAGCCTCTCAACCCTGCACTTTGGGCTTTTATGATGCCATCAGTGGCAGTAAAGCCCTCATAGAAAACCAATCCAGCATTATTTGTTGATAGCAAAGTGTGTTTAGGATATAACAAGCTTCATTTATAATAATCCTGTATAAATAGAGGAGCTTATGCAAAGCAGATGATGGGCAGCTGCAGTTGCACTGCTGGGCTCTGCCCTGCTGACCTGCCATGCCCCTCATCCTGCAGCTGTGATTCCCCATTATCTCCTCCTCTCCCAGTTCTGTTGTTATTCCTTGATATCTCAGGATGCAGCCTTCATTTTTCACAACCACCCAAAGAGAAATGCATTTTTCAATATTGTGCCTGCTTAGTTTTAAATATTCATACCCTGCTTTTAATAATTCACTATTGTATCTTATTTTACCACCTAATTGTTCAAAAGCTATAGGGGAGCTTTCTGGGAAACAGATTGGTCATGATAGCTCTGTCACTGGGATAATTGCTTTGAAAATCTGGCGGGGGGGGGATTTTAATTGAGATATTTTTTTAATTTTGTTTTATTTTTCCCTCCCATTTGCTCCAGGATGTCAATGTCTGCTTTGTGGTCTCTGGGATGCTCCATGTGTACCAGAGGAAGATTGACTCTGAGGAGGACACCTGCCTCTTCATCACCCACCCTGGGGAGCTGGTGGGGCAGCTGGCTGTGCTCACTGGGGAGCCCCTCATCTTCACCATCAAGGCCAACAGAGACTGCAGCTTCCTCTCCATCTCCAAATCCCATTTCTATGAGTGAGTTCTGCCATTCAAACATACGTAGGTCTGGGATTTTTAAAGTATTTTTTAGAATTTTTGTTACTGTATTGAACAAAGGAGCAGGGGAGTGACTGTCCCTCTGTGCTGGGTGCTGGTGAGGGGCCACTCATCAAATCCTGGGGTTAATTTTGGGCCACTCAGTGCAAGAAGGACATGGAGGGTCTGGAGCCCCAGGAGGGGCTGAGGGAGCTGGGCAGGGGCTCAGCCTGGAGCAAAGGAGGCTCAGGGGGCCCTTGTGGCTCTGCACAGCTCCTGACAGGAGGGGACAGTGGGACAGGTCAGGCTCTGCTCCCAGGATCAGGGACAGAAGCAGAGGGAATGGCCAGGGGAAGTTCAAGTTGGATTTTTGGAATAATTTATTCACTGGAAGAATAGTTGGACATCTCAAGAGGCTGCTCTGGCAGTGTGGAGTCACTATCCCTGGAGGTGCTCCAAAAAACGTGTGAACACCCAAGATGTGGCACTTTGTGATTAGGTTTAGTGGGCCTGGAGGCATTCAGTTAAAGCTTGGACCTGATGACCTTGGAGGTCTTTTCCAATAGTAGTGATGCCATGGATTTAATCCCAGTGTTGGATGTTTGTGCTGCTGCAGGTGCATCCCACAGCAAACCATGTTTTTATGGGGTGGGTATAGGAGTGTGGTCCCTCTCTCAGGTGGTTTAACTCCAGCAAGGAGCAATTCAGGGAACGTGACAATATTAAATGGCTTAGAGAAAAATCTTTGTTCAAGGCCTATAGAGCACTTAACCCAGTGGGGTGGGAATTATGGCCCAAGTTTCTCATATCCTTCATAATTCAAATGAAAAAATCTGCCCAGAGCCTGCACTTTGCTTGGTTAATTGCTGCTTTGGCCAAGCCCTTTGTCTTGGATTAATTATTCCTTTTTGCTGGAAAACCTCCCCAGTTCTGTTCCCAGACAGAGCCAGGGAGTTGAGTGTGTTATGAGTGATTGTTGTGGGTGTAACTGTGGGGTTTTAATGCTCACTTATAGAACAGGTTAGAGAATAATTCCCCTACAAGACAGGTTCCTTCCTGGACCTTGGAAGTAGCACCTGATTTGGGATTTAATGCTTAAAAGGAAATACAGGTAATTAAAAATGCAATATGATGGCTGTGGTTAGCCTTGTTGCCAATAATAATGATTAATGCCCTTGATTTATTCTGTGATCTTGTCATTTAGAGTTAGAATTAGTTCACAGACATCATTTGTGTCTAATGCACAATCTCCTTTTCCAGCTTCTGGAATGTTCCATGAGTCCTGAGTTACACAGAGCACTTCTGGGGGTTTGTTGTGTTTTGTTGGCCACTGTGATGTCCATCTCTGCACAACCTCCTCCTTTCTAAACAATTGTTGTTATTTGTGTTCCTGACCAGCTCTGTCCCAGCATCCTCACTGTGGGATTTTGGTTTTCCCACCCCAGGCAGAGGCTGTGGAGCTGAACCTGCTGTGCTCAGCAGGTGCTGCTTGATGAGCTGTGTTCTTCCCAGGCTCTGAGGTGCTTGTCAATTCTTTGGCCTAATTTTTGAGAGATGCTTCCCACTTGTGCCATTCCATGTGGTTCCAGGCTATTTCTCCTAAACAGCCACTTTTTCTCTCTGTCTTTTCCTGCTGTTGTTTTCCTGCTTGTTTCTGGTTTCAGATTTCATTTTGTTGTCTCAGCCAGCCTGGCAGATTCCACCTATTCCTCTTTTTTTTTTTTTTTTTTCCCTTGTTTTTTTGCTACTCAGGACTGGATTCTTTCTCTTTTACTGAAGCTCATTTTCCTGAGATTTTTCTTCTCTCTCAAGAACTGAATTACCTCCTGTTAATTCCAGATTATCTTTCTGCTCCCATTAACCCCTTACCAGTCAGGGATCAAGACCCATAAATCTATCACCTCATCATTATTTTTGGGTCCTTTCCAAATCTTTCTTTTTCTCCTTTAAAGTCGATTATCTGTTCTCTCAATTTTACAAGCTCTGTGATATTCCAGCATTTCATCTTCACAATTTGTCCTGAAGCCCAGGCTTTATGGCACTTCTGGGCCCATATTTAAAAGTGACATTGGACAAGGGCTTTGAAAAGCATCAGGTTTCTTCTGGTGCTTCATTTTTGCTTTGAATTTATGAGAAAGAAAAACTTGTTAATAAAATAGGATGTAGTTCTTTTTGTCATTTTAATGTAAATTCTATGTTCATAGTTCCACAATGTTCAGCTTTCTCCTTTGCCTGGAATCTCAGAGGAATTATTTTTATCTTAATTTGTTCATTTTTTCTCTTAGCTTACAGACTAGGTGAAATTTGACAAAAACTCCTGTTATTCTCCAAAATTTCATTCTTCTTTTCCTGCCACATGTGTTTCCTCTTTTCCTCTGTGGAACACTCTGTGTTTTTTCTCAATAATTAATGAGAGGGTGAAGCAGAAAGGGCTCAGTGGTTGTCATGAGGCAAAGAGCACAGCAATGGAAGGATCTTGGGGTGGAGAGTTGAGTGTTGGATTAAATCTTTCCCATGAAACTCGAGGGCAGTGGAATTTCTCCTTTTTTGTGCTGCTGGCTGTAGATGCAGAGTGCAGGCCCAGGGGTGGCACAAGCTGGTGGTGCTGAATCCAGGGCTGATTCCATGGAATGTGCCTGCAGTGCTCTCAGTGTGCTGCTCCTGGAATCAGGAATCAAGTTGTCACCAGGATCTCCTGGGGGAATAAATTCAGGATCTGTGCTACCAGTGGCCCTCTCACATTTTCTGCTTCTGTAAATTTCACACTTCAGAGGTTTCATCATATGCACTTGCCAGAGAAGCAGGAAAGCTTTGATTTTTATTTGGTCTTGCCAGCTAAGCTGAAAATCCCATTGCAGCCACATCCCCAAGAATATCTGCAGAAGCTCCAGACTTTCACAGAAACTGCTTAGCCCTTATTGTTACACTTGGGGAGCTTTCTAGTAAAGAATCCTCAAAGTCCCTTCAGAAACCTCTGTAGTGCAGAGCTTTGGATTTTAATTTTCCCAGTACCTGTGCCAAACAGGAGATCAGGGATGTAAATGCCCACGTGAGAGGAAGGAAACTGGGCTGATAATGGGGGAAAAAAACCTCTTTTCTCTTCTCCTGCATAAGGGTGGGTCTCACCTTCTGTGTTAATTCTCTTGTGGAAGCTGCATGGAGCTGAGGGACATGAGAGATCTCCAGGTGGAAATAATGAAGCTGTTAGTTTGTATTTTGGATGCATTAAGTATTAAGATACATATTATGAGGGAGGAAAAGAGTAAATGGCTTTTATTGATGACAGCAGACAGCCTGTGTGGGAGGAGACTTTGAGGGCTAAATAAGCATGTGGAGTAAAACCAATGAGCTAAACCATCCAGGAGTTTTTAGGGGCTTTATTTAACTTTTGAATCTGCTGAGAAGGATAGGGCTGGGTGTTTTCCATGTGTCTGTTGGTATCTTGGTTGGGATGGCATAGAAAAATCAGGGCCAGAGAAGAGGGTCAGGAGAGAAAAGCTGTCCTGCTTTTTGGTAATGGTGTTTGTTGCTGGATCTTTATGTGTTGTAAATGTAAGAGCAAGTGTTCAGTTTAATTTACCATGGAGACATTCAAGTGCAGGTGTGTGAGTAGGGCGAGTTCAACATGAAATAGGGATATGTGCCTGTGGATCTCTGCTCTTTCAATTCCAGGGCTTTTGACTGAAGTTTTAGGCTCCATTATTGCAGAAGCATGAATTGGAGCTCTGGGTGAGGAGAGCATTACTGCCCCACAGTCCCTGCAGCTCTGGGGCTCTGGCTGCAGCAGTGGCACCAAGGAGGGACAGTTCTGGTGTTGGAGAGACTCCAGGGCAGGTTCTGTGCCCCACGCAGGCACTGCAGAGCTCCTGGGGAGTCTGCTTGTGTTGTCAGTCATGGACTGTGGATCTCTGCTTGGGCTTTCTGTGATTCTGCAGGGTTGCAGTGGTCCAGAAGAGCTGTAATCCAGTTAGGGAACAAGGAGTGGCAGTGCTCCTTCCACACCTTTCTCTCTTCCTCAGCTATTTAGGGTGAGATTAGATCCACAGTTGACATGATTTGTGCTCAGAGAGAACACAAAAAGGAGATTTTCTTACCAATCTGGCACCTTCCTTGTGAAGGGAACATGGATGTAAAAAACTGAACAACGATCCTCAGGAGGTTTCAGGTGAAGGGTGAAGTAATCTTCAGTCTAAAAAGAAGGAGAAATTGGATATTCCTGGCATTCCTGCAGCTGGAGCAGCCCTGAGAGGGTGCTGGGGGTGAGAGCTGGAGCTGCCCCAGCCCTGAGCCCCCCTGAGTCCTGGGCTGAGCCCAGCGTGGGCAGCAGGGCAGGGGGATTGTGCCCTGTGCCTGTGCCCAGGTGAGACCCCACCTGCAGAGCTGCCCCAGCCCTGGCCCAGCACAGGGAGGAGCTGGAGCTGCTGCAGAGACCCAGAGGAGGCTCCAGGGGGATCAGGGGATGGAGCAGCTCTGCTGGGAGGAGAGGCTGGGACAGCTGGGATTGTGCACCTGGAGAGGAGAAGCTTTGGGGGGACCTCAGGGTGGCCTGGCAAGAATCATGGAGAGAATTTACAGGGGTCTGGAGTGCCAGGACACAGGGAATGGCTCCCACTGCCAGAGGGCAGGGCTGGATGGGATATTGGGAATTGGGAATTGTTCCCTGGCAGGGTGGGCAGGCCCTGGCACAGGGTGCCCAGAGCAGCTGGGGCTGCCCCTGGATCCCTGGCAGTGCCCAAGGCCAGGCTGGGCACTGGGGCTTGGAGGACCCTGCTTGTCCATGAGCAGGTTTCCTGCAGCTCCCTCACCTTTCTGTGTGCATTTCTCATGCTGGGGCTGCAGACTCAAATTGACTTCTTTGTGAGATGTTATTTCTCTTTTGTGAAATAACTATTTTTTAGTAGTCTGCCCTTGATGCTGCACAGGGAAGACAAGCTGCCCTAACAGGCAGAACAGCCTGACATGTGTGTGATCCATTCACCCCTGGGAGTGCTTCAGGAGGTATTTGAGTGCTCACTCCCACACTGACAGGGTGAAGCAAGCTTCAGTCTAAAAAGAAGGAGAAATTAGACATTCCTGAGCAATTCCCAGGTGTCTGTGAGATTTTTGCTAGGCCTCACAGTCACTGTGGAGTTTGAGGTTGTCCTGGCACAACCTTCTCAGTTTTTCAGTTTGAGGAACATACTGAATTATATGGTGTCTTTATTATTAGAGACTTTTAAGCATGACTAAAAACATTCAGTGTGAAGATGGGGAGCTTTAATAGAAGATATTTCAGCTCTTTGTGGTCTTTGCAAGAGGGAAAAGGGAATATTTGAAATGCAGAGCAGGTGTTTTATTTTTAAGCACCTCAGACTTTACATATAAAAAGATTCTGATGTGATATGTGGGGGAAACTGAGCACGAGCAAAGGACTGAGATGGGCAGAGCAGCAGGGAGGGAAGATGCTGAGGACAGGATGAACATTTTCCTGAGTCAGGAGGGACCTGTGCGAGGGGAAATGAGGCGAGTGGCTCATACACAACAGTGTCACAGACATCTTTTATGAAAAATCCTTTCCTGAGGATTTTTCCTCCTGAGAAGCTGGGAGGCCTCAGGAACAAAATGTAAACAATGGTTATCTGCTGCTGTGGAATGCAACAGGTGCATCTGGGATTGGTCTCATGTGGTTGTTTCTAATTAATGGCCAATCACACTCTGCTGGCTCCGACAGAGAGTCCAAGACACAAACCTTTGCTATCATTCCTTCCTATTCTATTCTTAGCCAGCCTTCTGATGAAATCCTTTCTTCTATTCTTTTAGTGTAGTTTTAATGTAATATATATAATAAAATAATAAATCAAGCCTTCTGAAATGTGGAGTCAGATCCTCATCTCTTCCCTCATCCTGAGACCCCTGTGAGCACGGTCACACAGGAGCTCACATGGCTCCTGCCCATCCTGCTGCACTGGGAGAGGGAATTGGGGCAGACAGCAGGACTGGCATCCTGCTCTAGGACAGTGCCAGCTCTCAGTGCCATTTATTTGGGCTGGGTTGAAGCTGGGCAGCCCCTGTTTGGTCAGAGTGCCTGGTGAGAGTGGTGGTGGCAGGGCTGGGAATTCCTGCCCAGCTGCTCTGGGATGTGGTGCCCGTGGGTCTCGGGTTTTGGTTGGTAATTGCTGCCCCAGATGTGCAGAGTGTCTCTGCTTCAGCCCATGCAGCTGAGGAACGAGTCTGGACTCTTCACTTTTCGGTCTTGAGGTCGTTTATTAATTCTTATCTGTAAAATTTTTTTTCTGCCCAGCTGAGATCTGCTCAGCAGGGCAGCCACAGGCACTCTGTGCTGTCCTTTTATACTGCAAACTACATATAACATATTTACACTGAATTCCCAATACCCATCACCTGTGTTAGACAGTGAGCTTCTACTCTAAACCAATCCCAAAGTGCCAACATCACTGCAGAAAATGGAGAACAAGAAGAAGGAGAAAGGCTGGACATGCCCAGATTCCTCCATCTTGTCCCCATAACCCCCATACCAAAAATCCTAAAATCTACATTTTCACCCTGTGATCATTTTGTTATTAGACCATACAAACCTGTGTGACTTTCAGGTCCTCATACAAAGCTGGTAACTTGCTCCAGGGGTCACAATCAAATCCCCAGGTGTTCTGGGCTGTGTGCAAGGGTCTCTGAGCCCCCTGACGGGGTCCTCAGCAACTCTGGACATCCAAAGGGATGCACTGAGCTCTGACATGTGGGCTGCTGTTCCTGTTGGGGGAGGCTCAGTAACTCTTTGTTTTTTCCTCAGGATAATGAGGGAGCAGCCCAGTGTGGTGCTGGGGGTGGCCCACAGTGTTGTGAAGAGAATGTCCCCCTTTGTCAGGCAGATTGACTTCGCCCTGGACTGGATGGAGGTGGAGGCTGGACGAGCTGTTTACAGGTGAGATGTGGACAAAATTGTGTGTTTGTTGAAATTTTCCTGCTTCATGAGCTGTGCTCCCTTGGGGATGTGTAAATTGAGAACCTCAGGCTGTATTTATCAACCATTCCATTTGTTTTATTTGTTTGCCTATTTTGAGATTATTTTCTTTCTGCAGTCCCTTCAACATTGCTTCAATCTCTTGTCTCTACATGTTGCTAAATTATTTTATACTATTCCTCATATTTTCTGTTGTTTTGGCAAGCTTTTTAAGTGATACAATTGATTAAGACACAGTTCCATGTTCTGGTGGTAGTTTCTGCATTGTTGAGGGTGCAAAGATCTATTGCTCAGAGGTTTTCAGCCTTTCTGAAACAAACAGCCAAACTCAAAGGTAATTCAGTTAGGCTTATTCAGCAGTAAATTGAAAATAGGAATTTTGTGTTTAAGGGGCAAAAGTTACCTTGGGAAAACTTATTTTTATGGATATGTACTAGGATGCAATTGAGCTGTTATGTGGTTGCTGCAGTGGTGGGAGAGTAACAGTTTAATTAGAACATGATCTGTATAATTGTAATTTTCATAACCATACCAGCAGCACCAATGCCAATGGAAGTTTTGGATTACTCTGTGCATCAAAACACTCCTAGCTGTCAATATCTTGTTAAAATCTTCTGGAATTCCTTGCATTTGTTTAACTCTACCACCAGAAGTGTGACATTCCCAGCAGCACTCCTAATTGTGCCAGCAAAAAAGTTCTTGGTGGAGAAAGGTGTGTGCACCAAATCTGGAGCCACTTGGGGGTCTTGCTCTTTGACCTGCAGAATTTCCTCTGCTCATCCACGTTGAGCTTGCAGTGGGAAGGAGCTCCTGAGTAGCAGCAATGAGCCTGTGCTGTCCCCTGGGGCCTGCTCACACCCTGGTCATGCCCTGCCAGTCCTGGCATGGAGCCCCACACTGCCCTGGCTTGGAAAGGACCTTAAAGCCCATCCAGGGACACCTCCCACTGCCCCAGGCTGCTCCCAGCCCTGCCCAGCCTGGCCTTGGGCACTGCCAGGGATCCAGGGGCAGCCACAGCTGCTCTGGGCACCCTGTGCCAGGGCCTGCCCACCCTGCCAGGGAACAATTCCCAATTCCCAATATCCCATCCAGCCCTGCCCTCTGGCAGTGTGAAACCATTCCCCCTCATCCTGTCACTCCTTATCTCAGCTCCCTGTGCACAGCCTGTGCATTTACACATTAAACCCATTTCCAGTCACCTTTTAACAAGTTCTTGCTTCATTTCTCATTTACTCATTAGATATCAATTAAACACTTCCCTGCATCTTCCACGCCAGGCAAAGAAAAACCACCAACTTATCCAAAACCTCCACATGTATTTGCTGAACAGGGACTCTATCAAAAGGATGACCCCTGTGCAGGGAGAAATTATGCACTTGACTCCATCTTACCAGAAAGCTAATGAATTACTTTATTATACTATATTATTCTATATTATATTGCACTATATAACATTACATCTAAACTGAATCTGCCAAGCACTCCACTGCACACCATTGCACAGAGTCCTGTGAGTGGCAGCCAACAGTCCCAACACACACACACACACACTTGGCCCTTGTCCTGGTTTAGGGCAAATTTGGGAGAAAACCTCCAAAGGGGGCTCCTCTAGAAAGCAAACCCACATGGCTTCTCCCAGCAACTGGTTTGGGAAGAATTCCTCAGAGAGAAGTGGAAAGAACCTGTTTATTGAACAGGCACAGCACCCCCAGCACACAGAATGAACAATACCAGCTGACACCACTCTGTCACCACTCTGAAAAAGATGACAAATTCACAAAGTCTCTCTTGGGGGTTGTCGCTCTGTTCTCAGTCCCTCCTGTGCTGGGGCAGCTGCTGCAGCCACAAGGTGCAAACTCTCGGTATTCCCAGGGCCCAGTCTGGAGCAGGCTTGAGTAGGTCCAAAAAAGGGAAAGGAGAAACAGTCCAGGAAGAAATTTGGACTGCTTAGCTAAACTAACTAATGAGCAGAAGCAAGAGCAAAGCAAAAAGCAAAAGCAGCACCATGCACTGCCCTGTCTCTGTGTCCCACCAGCCATGGGGGAGCAGCTGATAACAAAACCAAAACAAAACTTTCACTCTTCAGAGCCAGTCTTGAAGGCACAGAACATGATATCCAGCATAAACAGAACACAGGAATGGGGATACAAACATCATAACGTCACCCTAGGACAGCCCTGATTGGCCAAGGAAACAAAACACCATCACTCTGGGTAAACAATCTCCACATTGCATTCTACTTTGGCACAACACAGGCACAGCAAATGAGATAAGAATTGTTTTCCATTTCTCTGAAGTTCATAGAATGTGAAACCCAGAAATATTCTTGGGAAGAATTGTGATTTTCTTTGTGAAGAGAAATGTGACGCCATTCCTGGATGCTGGTGGTTGTTGTTCTCCCTGCAGGCAGGGGACAAGTGTGACTGTGCCATTCCTTGATGCTGGTTGGTTGTCCCTGCAGGCAGGGAGATGTTGGAGAAGATGAAACAGGAAAGCCTTATAAATATAATTGCCTGGCTAAAGATTTTGAGAATATAGAAACTATAAGCGAGATTGAAATGAAAGCAAGCTTTGAGATCCCTCAGTTACTGAACAACTGGAAAACAATGGTGTGGCCAGCTGAAGGTGATCCCCTTTGGATGGAACAACACCCTGTGCTTGCAGACAGGCCCAAGGCTCAGAGCAGACCCTACAGCTTGGCAGAAGGGGCCAAAGAGGAGTTTGTAGGGTTTAAAATGTAACACAGTATGGTAATGTAATGATTCTTATAGGCTGTGTGTAAATGCTGTAGGATTTGTATCTTGTACTAGATTGATTAGTGAGAATTAGAATATTCAACACAGAAGAAGATTTATTGTATTGTAACGGGAACCTCACTGTTACGCTTTTACTCTCTCACCCTCTTACCCTCTCTCCCCCTCTCTTCTCTCATTCCTGCTCTGAGCTGTGTTTGGCAGCTCCCAGCAGGGCCCTGCACCCAGGCCCTTTGCAATGAACCCCAAATTCCAGACCTGGCTCCAGAGATCTCTGCTCACCATCCATCCCCACCATCCTACCCCCTGACGCTCCTACAGGGAGACAATTCAGCCTGTGCCATCCCTTGATGCTGTTGTTGTTCAGCCTGTGCCATCCCTTGATGCTGTTGTTGTTGTCCCTGCAGGCAGGGGGACAAGTCAGACTGCACGTACATCGTGCTGAACGGCCGCCTGCGCTCCGTGCTGCGCATGGACGACGGCAAGAAGCACCTGACCGGGGAGTACGGCCGGGGGGACCTCATCGGAGTGGTGAGAGGGGCCTGGCCCTGGGAAATGGGGTTTGCTCCCTGCCAGACACGCTCAGTGCTGCTCCCATCCCTCAGGCAGCTTTAGGGCTTCCAAAGTTGAAAATATGGGAGGCTTCTTTCAGACGGGGAGGTTTTTGTAGCGTTTGGCGAATGGGGTTGAAAAGAAAGACAAACCCAAAAAAGGTTGTGTTTTCATTCCTGCCCAGTGCTCTTCTGTGCCATGGGTTACTTTCCTCCCCTTTCCTATTCCAGCCTGTTAAATTAGGGCTGGAATAATTGCAGGAATGTGCCCTAACTGGGGATTTGAATAAATTCGGTGCCACAGAAGGAGCCAGTTCGGATGAGCCTCACCCTGGAAGTGAGTGGTCCAACCTCCTCAGAGTTAGCAGAGCTGACTTTGAAGCTTTGTCAGGTTTTTCAGGGAATGTGTAATTATTATAGCTATTAAAGCAACTGTTCATTTCAGAATTGTTGTATTTATCCATATTTAATTTCTCTCTTATGTTCGTTTTTTGTTTCTCAGACCTAGTTTTGTTTCTCAGACCTAACAGCAGAAATAGGAGTCATAAATATGCGTGGCTTGTTTGATTTTTATATTTAAAATCAGAAGATTTCTGAAGTTCTGAGCTTGTTGTTCAGGCCCTTTTCTGCTTTCTGAGCTGAAAACTAAGCACTGAAAATGTATCTGTTTATAGGCAGAATTAGCATAGCTCTGAAGCTGTGTGAATTGGGATTAGTTCTATGGGAAGAAATTCCTTTTTATGGGAATGAAGGGGAAGGATCCTGAGGCTCCCCTTAGAGAGGTGATCCAAAGTTTTGTCTGTGGGGTCCATGAGGCAGTTTTGGTGCTGCTCCCAGCAGAGACAGGACTGGGCTGGGCTGCTGCTTGCCCCATATTTGATATTTCCACAGGATTTAGGAATCTGTTCCCACACTCAGTGGGATTGTGTTGGCTTGGGATTGTGTTTGGAGAAGCAGATCACTGCTGGAATGTGCTTCTAACACAATTTTTATTTGTTTTTTTAAATTTCTTTGGGATACTTCATTAAAGGTAAAATGACATGGTTTGACAGGAACTAAAGCTGACATCTTCTGTGACTAATCGCAGTGGTGTGAAGCCTTTTGGGGTGTGAAGAAGGGATTGTCAGTGTCACATCCAGGCATTTTCCTGCTTTCCTCTGCCTGTGGTGTTCTGCAGCTTTTCACTGTCAAGCTCCTGGAGTTTTGCAGAGTTCCCAGGTTAAAAACAGACCTGTTCTACTTTCTGAGAGCAGTTTTGAGTGACAGGGCAGCAGATGGTGCTCAGAGGGTGGGCAGGCCCTGGCACAGGGTGCCCAGAGCAGCTGTGGCTGCCCCTGGATCCCTGGCAGTGCCCAAGGCCAGGCTGGGCAGGGCTGGGAGCAGCCTGGGACAGTGGGAGGTGTCCCTGCCATGGCAGGGGTGGCACTGGATGGGCTTTAAGGTCCTTTCCCACCCAAGTTTTCTTACAATTCAGTGTTTCTAGGAAATGGCCTAAACCTCACCTCTCTGTGCAGGTTTTTCCAGGCTGGCCCAGCTGTTTCTCTGGGCAGGAAGGAGGAGGTGGGTTGGTGGAAGGACTGAGCTGTGTTTGCTGCAGCAGGGCCTTGTTTGCTGTGAGTGCCCAGGCAGGGATACAGAAATACCCCTGCAGTTTGTGCCTAAAGCACACAAGTCCCTGTTTTGGATCCACGTTGTGACATGAATCACGTTGGAGACTTCAGTGGCTCTGTGGACGTTGTCATCTCCTTCCTGCCCACAGCTCCCAGCCCCACTGACTCACTCTGCCATTTGTTGGAAGTGTCTCCATGCTCTGGCTGCCTTTTGCAAACATGGGGGAGGATCTGTGAAGAATGCCAGCATTATTTCAGAGGGCATTAGCAAAGCGATATTTTTGCTTTTTAAAAGTTTTGTTTATCCCCTTCTGCAGAATCTGTTATAAACCTTTAAAAACCTGCTGAAGGGTTGGGTTTTTTTTTTCCCTGACATTAACATAATTGGGGTTTTGGGTGCTTGCAGGGAATTAAAGCAGCAGTTGGTGCTGATAATTGGTTTTTTTGGTGAACTGGTGGCTTTGATCCTCCCTGAACACCTCCTGTGTCACCCCTAATTGTGAGCACCAAGCAAACAGAGAGCCTTGTAGTCCATGGCTTTTTGTTTAGTGTCTCTGTGTCAGAACTTTAAAATGCCATGTGTCATTTGCATAGGAGATGAGGCTGTGCCATTGCTGCTTGCAGGAGCCCAGCAGTGCAGGATGAAGCCTTCCAGACAGGATGTTCATTTCCAAGCGTGTGCCTGCGCTCCCGGGGCTCAACTTGTGCCTCAAAATGTTTTGTTCCCTGCACTGACTCAATGGCATCTGTTCCTGAGGCCTGGCAGTGCAGGGGAGAAGAGCAGACTAGAAACTGAAGTTTCCTTCCCTGTGGAGTTGCTTGAGGAGCTGACAAGGACAGTTCTGTCAGGGGGGAAGGATCCTGACTCTCAGGGAGACATTGTGGAGGGACACTGGCTGCTGCTGGCCCTGTTGATGGGCAGCTCCAATCACTGTATCTGGTCACAGCTCAGTTTAGAAACTTCCAAGGAATTTTTAAAGGACAATGATGGATCTGTTAAATAATTCCCTCCCTGCTGAAATACAGTTGACATAAGTCTTGCTTTCAAGAGACTAAGATTTGACTCATTTAGGAGAAATCTTTTAATTTGGTGGTCCATTGTTGTAGATGCACATAGGGAAAAATGTTGAAATGTGAATTTTATCTACCAGCTAAAGAGTCATGTTTCTTATTTTATTATCATTTCTGCCATGCCCTGGGTGATCCCAGAGGAGGTCAGAGGAGACATTTGTGTGTTGATGGAGTGGAAGGGCTTCTCTTCACCAGCTACTTGTTTAAAATGCTTATCTTAGTCTCTCAGTTCTTTTCTTGATGTTGCTGCTTTGGTTTTGATCTTGATTAACCACTGGAAATTGTAGTTTTTACTCTTGTTTTCTTGATCTCATTAGCCCTTTGTTGTGTGTGAGGGAGGATTCCTTTTAAATTGATTTTTGTGCCCATCAATAGCAGGTGTTGGCCCAGGCTCTGAGGTTCTGCTGTTCCTGGCAGTGCTGCTGAGGCTGGGGCAGTTCTCCCCTGGTTTGTTTGAAACTGCAGGGCAGGTTCTCAGAGCACAGGGTCACAACTCCAGGCCTGTGTTGAGGTGGCTGTTCTTTGCTTTTTTGCCCTCTTGGGAGGACAGCAGTGGGTGAGGAGAAGGCAACAAACCCATCAGAGCCATTCCTCAGAGTGATCTGCTGCTGGATTGAAGTTGTTTGTGCACTTCAAACATCTGCAGGGGATGGAACCTTCAATGCAATGAGGTTTTTATGCAAGGCCACCTTTGTCTTCATTGAGTTCTGAAGGATGATTGTGGTGCTGGGGAGATGCCTGAATGTCAGACAAATCTCAGAGTTAACTCCAGATATTTTCCAGAGCTGGGTTTTTAGGTGGTGTAAGCTGGGTTCACTGGTAACCCCTCCCAGGACATGTTGTGTGCAGGGTCTGACCCAAAACCAGTCACCTTTCCAAAATACCTGCTGAGGGGGGAAGCTGCAGCCATGTTTTGATTAATTCAGCACCTTTTCTGCTTCTCTTCAGCAACCAGAAAGTTCCTCTTGTCAGGAGGGCTGCACACCATGACTTCTGAGTGCAGAAAGTGCTGAACAAGTGCAGAAAGGCATTTATGTGCACTGACTCTTGGAACACAGGGAGAAACTGCAGAAAAGAACCCTCAGCTGCCAGTGCTGCAGCACACTGATCCTGCTGGGCAGGAAATCATCTTTTACATTCTTAGAAATAAGACATTTTAAATATTTTCAGATGTTAAGCTGTTTATCTAATTAAGACAGCTAAATGGCCATGGCTTTTTTTGCATTGTCCTTTGGAAATGTAGCACTGTTAGAAATCTTTAATTGCTGTGTAATCCTCAAAGGAATCACACAAAGGGAACTATCAGGATTACACTTGTCAGGCTTTTGTTCTTTATCAGTATTAATGTTATCAGGCAGCTCCAAAGCCAGCTGAATGTCACTGCACCCTCCACATTAAGGCTGCTTTGCTCTGCCTTTTTAAACGTGGATTTTTTTTACCAATTCCTTGTGTTTTTGTGGTTTTGTCAAACCATGACTACTGCATGTGCTGAAGCTGTAGGATACTACAAAGCTGTTTTAGGTGGATTCAGATTATTGGCACCTCAGGCACACTGTGCACAGGCTGCGCTTGAGGGAATTGGTGGTGGGTGAGGTTCAGGAACAGAGCTGGAAGAATGGTCCTGGAAGGGATTGTTCTCTTTTCATCTTTTCCCCTCTCTCTCTTGGTAATTTATTACTAAAAATGATTGTTTTCCTAGCAGCATCTTAGGTGTGAACTCATATTTAAAACAACCAACAAAAGCAAAGCCAAAAACTCCAAACCATCCATTGAAACCCACAAACAGCAACCCCCCCCAGTATTTGCCAGCCCCAAAGGGAGGCAGAGGGAGCCTGAGGAATGAGTTCACATTTGCACCACTGAATTGGTGTCAGAATGAAATGAGAAGCTGTGTCCTGATTTCCAAGCCCATCTTGAGAGTGTTTTTGTTAAACCCAAATGGCACAGGGCTTTCTGTGCTTGATGTGCTGGACCACGTTATTTTTTGAGAGTATGGGGAGCTCTGGTGACAGACAGGGATGGAAATTGTGACCTGCTGGGTTCCAGACAGGTGATTTCATGTGTTGGACTGTCATTCCTTGGGATATTGGATGTCTCCTTCTGCTTCCAGCTGAAGTCTCATCCCCTTGAACCCTGGGAAATGCACAAGGCCACTGAAAATTTTTGTTTTCCTTGGTAGAACATTCTTTTTTTTGGCAAGCATCGTAAAATAAAAACCACTGAGATAGAGAGACAGAGATAAAAGTGATCCTTGCTATTACCACCAGAATGCTTGGATGGCTCTGAGTGGTGGGAGCAGAGTGCAGTGGAGGTGGCAGGAAGGATTTTTGGGGGAAGAGCCAGCAGTGGAGGGTGGGGAAGGGTCCCTGATAAAGCTCCAGCCAGCTTTGGGACTCTGTGTGAAGCTGAGTTGAAAGGAATTGGATCTCTCCCTTCTAGGAGGTACCTGAGCAGCTCATCATGGGTTGTTCTCTCTTTTTCTGTTCTGGAAGTTCAGGAATCATTCCCCCAAAGAGGAGCAGCCTGCCCAGGGCACTGCCCTTGCAGATCCTCTTCCAACAGCCTGGTGAATGTGATGGTTTTGTTGGGTGTTTGGTGTGGATGTCTCAGGTGGCTTCTGACAGGGTTTTTGGTGGTGGTTGGACTGTAATGTTGGGTTTAGGGCAGCACAACATGCATGGAACTTCAAATCTCTCCTACAGCCACACGTATACAAGGAGTAAAACTGAAATACAGGAGGCTGAGCTTTTGGCAATTCCCTTCCTAGCTTAAATCTTCCTCTTCTTTGTCCCTTAATGATGTTCTCAGCTGCAACAGGACTGTCATTGCACTGCCACAAAGTGCAGGCTCAGTCCTTTGGGGAGAACCTGTGGGATGACTTCATCTGCCCTAATTACAAAGCACAGCAAGCTCAGCCTTGTTTCATTTTCACCTGTATTTTAGATCTGCTCTTGCATATAGCCATGTACAGATACACAAGACTTCCATGCACGAGTGTGTGTAAGCCTTTCATGGCTTTTTAATACATTTTTCTATTAAAAATTGAAGGAGGGAGGTTTGGATTCCTCTTTGCACACAGCAGAAGGGCTGGCTGTCCTCAGTCACGGGGTGAGCTTGGCACACAGGAGATGCAGAAGGTGGTTGTTAGAACAACTTTGGAGAGTACATGGTGTTCTGAGTTCATCCACTGGCACTGCTCCCACAAATAGCATCGATTTGCAGTTTGTCTGGTTGCTCTTCCCACTCATTCACTGCTTCCAGCAGTGTCTCCTCCTTTGTCCTTTTCTGATACAAACAAGTTGATATTTCAGGTCTTTCTGAGCTGGGGCTGGAGCAAACACTGTTGGGATGAGCATCCTCTGGTGCTCCAGGTGCAAATGAGCTGGAGAAGGGTGTGAGGGCAGCGTGTTCAAGCCAAAAACAGTCAATGTTCCATGTGGTGCTGGGTTGGCCTCTGTGTAATGTTGGTGATGTTGCCTCACTGGATTCAGTTGCAGCAGCAGCTCCTGCCCTGCTCTGGACAAAGGCACTGCTGTGACAATGCACAGGTGGCTCTTCCAGTGCTGGTGTTGGCCATGACATACAGGTGTGCTACCTGTCAGCTGCCTCTGTCCCTGCTCCAGAGCCCCCTGAACTGGCAGCAGATGATGTCAGTGTTGGTGTTTCTGCTCCATATCCCTCCCTGGGTGTGTGCCCTTCCATCCCTGTCCTCTGTGTCCCCCCTGTGCTGGCCCTGCCCCGGCTGAGCTGGTGGCTCTGTGGAGAGCCTGTGCTGGGCTGTGGATGAGTGGGGTGGGTGTTTCAGGATGGGGGAGCAGCTCTGGCCGAGGGTCTCTCCAGAGGGGGGTGGGTGTCTGTGCACCCCCAGTGTCACACAGTTGTGTCCCTGTGAGGGCAGGCCCTGCCTGTCCTTGGTGCTCCCGGTGGGAGCCAAGCCTGTGCTGGAGACAAGACAATACAAGTGTCAGGCTAATTACCAGACACTGATTGTGGCTGTCTTGGAGGAGAATTTGGAAAATGAGGTTGCACAGAATTCACAGAATCACTGGGTTAGAAGAGACCTTCAAGATCATGGAGTCCAACCCAGCCCCAACCCCTCAACTCAGCCCTGGCACCCAGTGCCACATCCAGGCTTTGTTACACACACCCAGGATTGGGGACTGCACCACCTCCCTGGGCAGCCATTCCACAACTTTATCACTCTTTCTGTGAAAAATTCTCCCTGATATCCAGCCTGAATTTCCCTTGGCACAGCTTGAGGCTGTGTGCTCTGGCTGTGTCAGTGCTGCTGCAGACAGAGCCCAGCCCCAGCTGAGCACAGGCACCTTTCAGGAGCTGTGCAGTGATGGGGGCAGCCCTGAGTCTCCTTTTCTCCAGGCTGAGCACCCCCAGCTCCCTCAGGGGTTCCTCACAGGGTTTGTGTTCCCAGCCCCTCTCCAGCCTCGTTGTCCCCTCTGGTTGCTCTCATCTCAATGTCCTTCCCAAGCTGAGCTGGACACAGTTTAAGCTGCATAATTTAATAATCCCTGGGGTCCTGACCTGCTTCCCAGGACCTCCTTGTACCTGGTGCTTTCCCCTGTGTGCTCTTACACAAGGGTCTGAAGGAGGCTTCCCCTGGTGAGGAGAGATTGCTGCTTTTTGTGAGCTGGCAGCAAGGAAAAATCAATGGGAAAAGAAGAAATATGATGTGTGAGAGAATGACAGATTCTTGGTTGGAGTGGTGGCCATAATGAAGAGGAACTGAAGAAGTGCATTACAAAATGGATGGAAAGGAAGAGCCAGGGGTGTAAATGTGCTGCTGGCTGGAGGCTGGGGAGAGCAGGCCTGTGGCTCTGAACATTTGCACTGGACATGTCTCCTCATGCACTAGATCTGCTTGAACTCTCACTTGAGAAGAAATAATCTCCACAAGAAACTACTTGGAAACAATCTGCATTTTTAGTGGCTGCTGACTGTGAGAAAAGTCACCCAACACTTTGTTAAATTCTGGAGAAGCAACATTTTCCTGCCAGCAAATTACCTGCCCTACAGCAGCCCCAGTTTGCTCCAGGAAGTCTCAGAGATGCTGAAGCCTGAGCAGCAGAACTGTGCTCATCACACACCAAAAATTAAGCAAATAAAGTGATTTCTTGAATGCAGCTCAGAAAGGAATTTGTACTTAGAGCAACTGGCAGAAGATGCCACTTGCTGGTTTTCACTTCCCAACTGTGTCATTTGGAAAGCTGTAAAGAACTGTTAGGAATGACTGTTGGAAATGAAGTCAAAAGAGGTCATGAGAGTATAAATTGCTTCTCCCCTCCCTGTAAAAGATTTACAGCAACACTTTTTTTTTCAGGAAGAACTTGTAAGGCAGGGTTGTGAATCATGTGCATCGTATGGGACGGAGGCAGCAAAACATGGTTTTGTCACTGTTTGATACTGAGCTAAGAGAAGGTGTGCGAATCATGGTATTCCAGACTGGTTTGGCTTTAAAAGGACCTTAAAACTCATCCAGTTCCATCCTTCTGCCCCTTCCACCTGATTGCTCAAACCTCCTCCCTGTCAGAATTCACTGGAACAGCACAAAGAGCACAGGTCTGATTTTAGGGGTTTTTTTAATGGGACCTGTGGTGTTTTTATTTGTTTTGTTATAGGAACAACAGAATCACAGCAATGCAGGAGGGCTCTCACCCATGGCCATATCATGATCAGTTATCCAGAGCCACGGGGTGTGTAACACTGGAAATGGTTCTGTGCTCTGTCATTTGAATTATTCCAGCATTTGAGACACTGTTCCTGTGCAATTCCCCCAAAATAGAGGCAGTGGAAGTGAAGGCAGTGATGGATGGCAGATTTCTGAGGGTGGGCTGGAGATCCAGAGGGATTTTGAGGATGGGGAGCCAAGGGTTGACCGTGGAGACAGAGGATGTTGGTGAAGGGAACATTGAGCATTTTTGCAGGGCTGCTCAAAGAAAGCACAGCAGGATTTCAGAGAGATGGAGTTCCAAGTGAAATTAGCACTGCAGTGTGGGCCTGCTGAGTTTATTGCATGAGAGAAAACCAAACAACACCAGATAATGAGGAGGCAAAGAGAAGAGCAGCGATGGGCTCAGCAGTGAGGAACTCCAGGAAAAGCAGAGAATTCTTGGAGGGAGAGAGGAACAACAACAACAACCATGGCAAATGCAGGAAACTCTCTGAGAGAGAAGCCCAGAAATGGGCAGTGAGGTGGAACTTCCTTAGAGGCTTGTGAGGAAGGAGGAGGAGGAGTGGATGTGACATGAGGAGAGCAGAGAGGTACAATTGCCTCGAGCAAGAGAAGGATTGTGCTGGCCTGAGATGAAGTGGGAAAGATTCCACTGGAGCAAATGCTGTGCCCGTGCTGGTGAGGATGAGTGATGCTAATGGAAGTCTGGGAAGGAGCTCAAGAGAGAACCTTGGGTGGTTATGAAACCAAATATGTAAATAAACATTCTCTCCAGTCAGGTTCAATAAGATCTGAAAGATAATAATGGTATTTCTTGAAACATTTGGTTATTAATGATACTGTGGAGGTGGTTTTGTGTTGTTTGCTGCAGCTGTGGTGGCTGATCAGAATGTTAAATTTCCCTTTTTGTGACCAAGGAAATAATGCTACAGTCTTCTGATCACAAGTGGATTTTGATCATTTTGAAGTTCAAGCTGGATCTCTGAGTCTTGTACTTTTACAAACCTGGAAAAACAAGAAAACCTGTTCCAAAGGTTCACTGGGCAGAAGACTTGAATGTGGTTTAAGATTGAAATTATTTTAAATACTGATATGGCATGAGACTTCTGGTTTTTCCTAAGCAAGAAGAAAAATATCCTAATCTCAAATATTAATTAAAATTAATAGTTTAATATATTTAATATATATTAAATATATTTTAATACATTTAAAATTAATATATTAAAATAATATATTAAAATTAATTAGTTGATATCTCAAATATTAATTAAAAATACAAAATATTAAAATTAAAAAAAAATTAAAAATACAAAGTAAAAAGGTGTTATTTTCAAGGGAGAGCTGCAACTCAATGCTAGAATGTTTTTGATCTCCAAAGGAGATGGGAATAACCAAAACCAAATGGGTTTGGCAGATTTCCATGTGCAGGAAATGTAGAACCAGTGCAAAAAAGGCTCTGAAACCACAGGGTGTGAAGAGGGGAGAGTGTGGTGAAAGTTGAGAATCATCCTGCAGATGATCCAAATGAGAGCCCTCACCCTTCAGTGGAGAGGAAGTATTTAATTAATTATTGAATCCCAGAATTATTTAGGCAAGAAGGAACCCTAAAGCCCACCCAGTGCCACCCCTGCCATGGCAGGGACACCTCCCACTGTCCCAGGGTGTCCCCAGCCCTGCCCAGCCTGGCCTGGGCACTGCCAGGGATCCAGGGGCAGCCACAGCTGCTCTGGGATAATTAATAAGTGAATAATGGGGACTGTTAATAAATACGGAGATTGAGAACTCAGGTGATTGTACCAAGGGAGAGCACAATGTGAATTTCCTTGTGTGCAGTGTCTGGGACACAGATATTTTCCGTGCTTGAATACTGGGGTGTATTTAAATGAAAATATCAAAGATTTCCATAGTACCTGTATGTAAGAGCAGTCCAAGGTGCAATTTCTGTAATCACTTGGGAATTGCAGTCAGCACTTGCAGGGGTCTCTGGGACTGGTGGTGGTGCAAATTTGGATATTTGAATGGCTCCTTGGGAAGGAGGTTTGGAAAAGGTCTCCCTGTGCCCTCTGCTGTGTCAAAAAGACAAAGTTCCACTTGGGAGCTCCAAAACCCTCCCTGTGGCTGTGTTTAAAGTTAAAATTTAATTGCCTTTTCTACAAATTTACAAATTTCATCTTTTCTGAAAGGCTCAGGAGCCCCTTGGAGCACAGTTGGTTTTATGCTCTCATATATCACAGAAATTGTGGCAAAGGATCTCGGACAGTTTGAGCGTTTTTCTTCTTGATACAAATTAAACTCAGTCAGGAGCTGAGAGGAAAGGTTTGATTTTAACAGCTGAAACTCTTAACCTGCTTTCAGGAGGAGGAAGGTGAATTACAGAGCCAAGAACCTGTGATAAAAAGCAGGTAATAGGGGAGGGAGATAAACCAGAACATCTTATACAGCCCTTTGGGGAACCTTTAGCAGGTTTGTTTCTCCATAAATGTATGTACAAAGATGATTTTTTTTTGCCCTTCTATATAATTAGTTTAAAATGTGATGACAGAGCAAAACATCCCTGGAACCTGAGCAAAAAACAAAAGCTGGGGTTTGCAAAATGAAGGTGCTTTAAATTTCCCTGTGCAGTTTTGCATGCAGAGCAGTTGGTGCTGGTGAAATCCAAGTTAATATTTGCAAGTTGATCTCACTTTTCTGCACTAATGGCAAGTTTTTGAGCTCAGGATATTCTGCTTGGCTGGATTATCCATTTTGTGAGCATGGAGCCTTCCAGGGAGGGATCTTGGTGAAAGTGGGATCACTGAGCTGTGTCTTTTGCATAAGGCATATAATAGTAATAATAATAATATTTTCATATCTGGTACTCATTTTGTGTGTCTGAACCCATAGTAGTGTGAGGAATTAATTGCTTCTGTTGGAATTTACTGTCAATATAAGTTTTGAAAAAAAATCGTGAAAGAAAGCCCCAAAAATTAATCAAACAAATAAAACCATCAACCCCCCAACCTCTAAACAACTCAAACAGCTCTAAGCTGATATATTATTTATTTCTTTTTCTAGTGGAATATTAATAATGCAAAGTCATGTTCACTTTGATTTGAAATGTGAGTAAATTGCAGTTAGGGAGGGATTTTTCTGTTTGTGTTTTAACCTCAGTAATTACAGCTGCTACAGCAACAACCATTCTTTTGGAAATGGCTGATCTATGGATTTTAAGCCCAATAAAAGTTGTGTGCTGCTGGAACTCTCAGGATGGAGCACCAGGCTGTTGCTGCTGGCTCTGGGGATGCTGCAGGATAAGGCACTGGCCATGAGAAGAGACTCCAGCAGGAAATTGCATTTCTGCATTTCCACACAGCCAAGAGGCAGTGGCAGCTCTGGGGCAGGTGGGGATTTGGGCAGCAGCTGCATTTTGGGTTTTTTACCCCAGGTTGTTTTATGTGGTGGCAGAATCTCCCTAAAGGAGCAAATCTTTGTATAACTCTCTTTCTGTCACCATCTTCTTTATACTTCTACTGTCAATAAAATAGACGTTTCTAGGTGGAATAACTGGGCACTGATCAGGGAGGTGTGTTCTGGTGTGGATTTTCCTTGTCTGGACACAGCCCTGAGTGACTGCTTGAGCAGGGAGGTGGGACTGGATCAGCCTGAACCATTCTGGCATTCCTCTTTACACAGCACAGGCAAACATAAATATGTAAAAAAAAATTAAATAATGGAAAAGCAATGCTCATTTTTGGCCCAAATGTGCTGATTTGCCCCTAGAATCCCAGGCTGGTTTGGGTTGGAAGGGACCTGCAAGCTCATCTTGTTGCCACCCCCTGTCATGGGCAAGGACACTTTTCACCACCCCAGGTTGCTCAAAGCTCACCCAGCCTGCTCTCACCACTTTTTTTTTTTTAGTTTTTAGGAAATCTCAATTATTTCAAGGTCATTGGTATTCAGCTTCTAGAATAAAATGGAAATGTTTCAGGGTGGCATTGAGGAAAGAGGGAGCAGTAGAGAAATAGGGTTTTCCTGGCTCTTGGATGGCTTTGTCACCATTAGCACCGAGGGGTGGAAATCTCTCAGGGCTGCTGTGGTGCTGAGTCCACTCTGGAGACTCCCTGGAGCTGTGGGTTCTGATTCTGTGAGGAACTGCAGCTGTCCCATGGCACAGGGGTTTGGTTGTGGCAGCTGTGGTGCCCTGGGTGACACCCCTGGGACAGGCAGGGCTCTGCTCCAGCTGTGAGGGAGCAGCGCAGGGGTCCTTGGGAAGGGCTCAGCTCCTTGGTGCTGCTGTTTGGTGTTTGGTACAGGCTGGGAACTGTCCCTGGTGCTCTGTCCCTCATACTGTCCCTGGTGTTGTCCCTCATGCTCTGTCCCTGGTACTCTCTCTGTCCCTGAAGCTCTGTCCTTGGTGTTCTGGTGCTCTGTCCCTGATGCTCTCTCCGTCCCTGGTGCTCTCTCTGTCCCTGTGCTCTGTCCCTGATGTTCTGTCCCTGTCCCTGAAGCTGTCCTTGGTGCTCTGTCTGTCCCTGTGCTCTGTCCCTGTCCCTGATGCTGTCCCTGTGCTCTGTCCCTCATGCTGTCCCTGGTACTCCCTCTGTCCCTGAAACTCTGTCCCTGATGCTCTCTCTGTCCTTGATGCTCTCTCTGTCCCTGGTACTCCCTCTGTCCCTGAAACTCTGTCCCTGATGCTCTCTCTGTCCTTGATGCTCTCTCTGTCCCTGGTGCTCTGCCCCTCATGCTCTGTCCCTCATGCTGTCCCCGATGCTCTGTCCCTGGTGCTGTCTCTGTCCCTGAAGCTCTGTCCCTGATACTCTGCCTCTGAAGCTGTCCCTGTGCTCTGTCCCTGCTCTGGTGCTCTGTCCCTGATTCTGTCCCTGTCCCTGACTGTGTCCCTGTGTTGCAGGTGGAGGCCCTGACCCACCAGCCCAGAGCCACCACGGTGCACGCCGTGCGCGACTCGGAGCTGGCCAAGCTCCCGGAGGGGGCCCTGATCTCCATCAAACGCAAATTCCCCCAGGTAAGGCAATTAAAAGCATTTTCCTGGCTCTCTCCAAGGATGTCTGGGAGGCTCAGGCTGCCTGTTAGCACCACATCCTCTGGGTTTGCTGAGTGATTGATGAATTCTGAGGAAACACTGCGTGCTCCTGGTCTGCCTGAGCGGATCCATCCCAGACTTCCAGCAGCTTTCCTTGCTCTGTCCTCCCATCAGCTGTAGCAGGTTTTTATTGCAGGGCTGCTTTGTGGATCTGGGAGGAGTTCTGCTTAAATGCAGGATGTTAGCAAAGTGGAAATCACTTAGTGCTACTGATGGGAAATGCAAGTTTGGCTTCTAAAATCCCTTAATAATGTCATTCATTCCTCCTGGGGCTCAGAGGAAGGGAAGTTATCTCCATTCCAGTTATCTCCATCCCAGTTATCCCCATCTCAGTTATCCCTCTCACAGTTATCTCCAACTCAGTTATCTCCATCCCAGTTATCATCTCCATCCCAGTTATCTCCAAGGTTCTCTGTACCTTTATTTCCACAGCTTTGATATTTGGGAGGTGGTTTCCCTCTTCCTGCCGTTTTAGGTTGTGAATCCTCCTCCTGCAGCTGCCAAATCTGTCTGTGACTCTGATTGCTCCCTTTGAATCCATCAGCTCATCCATCTTCTTTAATTCACTTGACATTATATCTCTCTCCTGCAAATTTGGAGACTGACGGACTTGAAATTTAATTCTTTTGTCCCTAAGTGCATCAGGGACATTATACTAAGCACTAAATCATTGCATTGGCCTCACAGGCAATTCTTTAATGCTGTTACTTCACATTATTTCTGATTTGTCATTTTGCTGTCTTGAAGACCTAGGCTTTTTTAAAAAACAGATTTCTTTAAAAAATCCTGCAAAAATAATAAACCTGATTTAAATACTTTATACTCTTGCTTTCCTAGCACCTATAATATTTTTTTTAAACTGTGCAATATAAAGCCTCAATTCAGGCATTTTCATGGTACCAAAATGGTGGAGTTTTATCTGTGTTATTGCCAGGAGAATTTAATTATGACAATAAGTGTTCAGAAGTTATGTCAGTGACAAATAATCTTTCTGGTTTCCCTGTAAGGATTATTTTTGCTCAAGTGTTTCTGAATTTCTGTTGGGGCTTATTAAGGAACTTCTGGTCCCTGGAGCTCATTTGAACAGACCTGTGAGTTTATTCCTCTCCATTTAATGTGATTCCCTGCCCAGGTTCATGAACTGGGAGCTCAGTACAGAGCTCCCCACAAACTGGGGACATCCCAGACATGTGCCATCCACTCTGGAGCTGCTGTCACCCATCCCTGTCCTTGGGATTGACCCAGGAGGGAGGGAATGACCCAGGGAGGATTCAAACCCACCTTTCTGCTTGTGTAGTGGATGATTTTAAATGCAACTGCTAAACATACAGACTGTAAAATTCCAGTGTCACAGTGTCTGGTTTGGGTTGGAAGGGACCTTAAAATTTATCCTGTTCCCTGCTGTGGTTGCTCCAAGCCCATCCAGCCTGGCCTGAACACTGAGCAATGCCTTGAGCACTGCTCTGCACTAAGGCTGGGTTCTAATTCTGCCTCTTTATCTGGGGCAGGAATTTATTTCAGTGTCTCTCTTCCCTTTCTGCCAGCTGGCAGAGCTGTTTTCCCCTGAACAGTGATCTCTGTGGAGCTGTGAATCTCTTTGCTTTGCAGTTAAAATTGAGCTTGAGTGTTACAATTATAGCACAATTCAAAACATTTATTTGTAATAGAATTCAAATGTCTTCCCATATATAAAGAGTAAAGCCCATCAACCTCGAATTCCTGACCTTTTTCAGTATGGAATCAGTTTTCTCTAGACTTGCCTATGGTCTGGCTAATTAGTTGCAATGAAACAAAATGCTAAAATAGATATTTTAAGGAAATGTGTTGCAACACAGGTTGTTAGAAAGACACATTCGTGCTGCTGTTTGAGGTCTCGAAATTCTAAGTAGATGTTAAGCTGGTAGAAAATGTGAGAGCTTGCATTTTTTTCTATGGGTTTGTTTTAGAACCCCACTAGAAATAGAAAGAGGAACATAAGATTGACTTTCTGTAGGTGATTTATGCAGTTAATGCCTTCAGTCTGTCTTAAAAACTTAAGGTAAAATATTTTAATAAGATTTCATTGTCCTTGTGTGTTTTCTTTTTTGTCTGTTAAGTCCATCAGGAAATGTTTTGGGTTGGAAGGAACTTCAAATCTCATCCAGTGCCATGGGCAGGGACAGCTCCCACTGTCCCAGGTGCTCCCAGCCCTGCCCAGCCTGGCCTTGGGCACTGCCAGGGATCCAGGGGCAGCCACAGCTGCTCTGGGCACCCTGTGCCAGGGCCTGCCCACCCTCACAGGGAACAATTCCCAATTCCCAATATCCCATCCATCCCTGCCCTCTGGCAGTGGGAGCCATTCCCTGTGTCCTGTCCCTCCATCCCCTGTCCCCAGTCCCTCTCCAGCTCTCCTGGAGCCCCTCCAGGCCCTGCAAGGCCACCCTGAGGTCCCCCCAAAGCTTCTCCTCTCCAGGTGCACAATCCCAGCTGTCCCAGCCTCTCCTCCCAGCAGAGCTGCTCCATCCCCTGATCCCCCTGGAGCCTCCTCTGGGTCTCTGCAGCAGCTCCAGCTCCTCCCTGTGCTGGGCCAGGGCTGGGGCAGCTCTGCAGGTGGGGTCTCACCTGGGCACAGGCACAGGGGCACAATCCCCCTGCCCTGCTGCCCACCCTGCTTTGGATGCAGGTAAGAGAGGAAGGACAGAAATGAGAGAGAATTGAAGTGATGGAGCAAAACTATAGGGTTGAAATTTGAGAGACAACCAGAACAGCCAAAGTAAACTTGAAAGGATTTTACTGGAGAGAAATGCTTGAGCTGGAAACTGATAAATGTTGTGCAGAGGACAAGGGCTGGTTCACTTTATTAGAAAAAGAATCCAGGCATGAGAGGATCCAAAGCTGTCCATGCCTGGGCAGTGTCACAGAGTTGCAAAAACCCCCATAACTATGCTAGCAGAATGCTTTTTGGAGTGAAGAAAGTCTGATATTTCCTTGATGCTGGAAAAGCTTCAGCACCAGCCTTTGGCAGCACATCTGAAGGCAGAGGCAGACCAAAGGAGGAGAGTCTGGAGCACAAGGAGGCAGCTGAGTGCTGGTTAGAAATACTGACCTATAAAGACAAAAAGCCCATAGAAGGTTAAGGGAAGACATGGTAGCTATTTTCAGATGTATAAAATTATCTTGTGCTGGGACGGGCAGATGCTGCTCACCATACTGGAACAGAGCAACTGGGACTGAGCTGAAATGGCAGCAGTTGCAGTGAGAAAAAGCTCATTCTGCTCTCCAGAAAGACTAAAAGATTGTTACTTGTTTTTATAACCTCTTCTAAAACGATCAGTGGAGTAATGCTTAGTGCTGAGCAGAGGGATGGACCAAATGAATTCTGTCCTATTTCCTTGGCTGTTATTCTAGGAGAGTGATTTATACACAGGGTTTATGATGTTGTTTTCCCCATTCAAGCAGAAGTAATAAAGTAATGAAGGGATAGCAGGTGCAATAGCTCTGAAATAATTGACTGGGTAGCAAGAGCTGGCTGGTGATTCAGCAGTGGTGGAGGATTTCCCTCTGCAAAGCAGAAAAACACAGGGCAGGAAGCAGCTCTGCCTCTGTCAGCTCCATGCTCCTGCCCTGCCTGCTGAGGGTGAGTTGGCATGAGTCTCACTTGGTGGACAATGATCAAAGAGAGGTGCTGCTCCCCAAGTCAGGTGAAATCCTCTCTGAATTCAAGGGAGAACTGGATTTTTTTGGTGTGCTTGGCAGCTTCTGCAGAGCCTGAGTGGTGTGTATGTGTGTGTGTTAACAGCCAAAAGCTGGGCAGCTCCTGAGCTTGGGCTTCCCTCTGTTTGTTACCCTTGAGCTTTACAGAACCAAGGAACCACAGAATGTCCTGAGCTGGAGGGACCCACCAGGATCATCAAATCCCCCTCCTGTCCCTGCCCAGCCCCCCCAGCAGCCCCAGCCTGGGCACCCCTGGCAGCGCTGCCCAAAGGCTCCTGGAGCTCTGGCAGCCTCGGGGCCGTGCCCATTCCCTGGGCAGCCTGGGCAGTGCCAGCACCCTCTGGGGGCAGAGCCTTGCCCTGAGCTCCAGCCTGAGCTGCCCTGGCCCAGCCCCAGCCGTGCCCTGGCTCCTGTCCCTGGCCCAGGGAGCAGAGATGGGAGCTGCCCCCTCATCAGGCTCCAGACAGTTCCTATGGAGGCTGAAAACCCCTTTATTTTAGGAATTAGTGGGAGGACTCCATCCTGCAGACTCTTCCCCAGCCATGCTGTGTTTGTAGGTGATGCAGGAAGGGTTCCAACTCTGGAATGCATTGTAAGAAAGCATTACCTGGTGCGTAAGAAAATTGTAGGGCGTGGGTGGTGCTTGCAGTGAGAACTGTGTGAAATGAGGGAAATCGTGCTCTGTTAGTCCAGGCAGTCATTCCAGTTCCTTGAGCTCAGATCTACAATCTGGAGAAGTGGAATGGCTGATCCTTGGGGAGATCCATGTGACTGCCTTCTGGTTTGTCTCCTGAGAGCTGCTTTGGTCCTGGGAGGGACAAGAGCTGATCTGCTGGGATCTTCCAAGTGACCCACCATAGCTCAGGTTATTCTGAGGGCTGAAACAGATGGGTGAATGTGGGGAGCCTGACCTCAGTTATAAATAACAGCCAAAACTCCAGATTATGTGCCCAGAAATGACAGATGTTGATTTCTAGATCCTGCTCAGTCTGCAGAAGTCAAGCTTACATCGTGTGGCTTCTCAGGAAAGCATCTCAGCCTTGATTCAGTCTGGATATGGCATCCTAGACATTCCCAATGGAAAGTGGCCCATGGTGCCAAAATTAATGCTTCTGTGCCAAAATTAATATTTCTGTGCACCCTGGTGCCCCCAGCTCTCCAGCACAGCCCTCAGGGTTCTCTGCCAGCCAGAGCATTTGCTCCCTGACAGCCTCTGTGCTCATTTCTGGTGCTGTTCAAAGCTCTCCAGCCTTGCAGGAGTGGAAAGGAATTGATTCTTTCTATTTTCATCCCTGCCTTCAGTTCTGGAAAGTAGGACAGGGAACCAGCTCACGATTCCTGGCACCACAAAGCAGCGTCGAGGCAGCAGCGAGAGCACAAAAATCTGTGAGCAGATCACAGAGATGTTCCAGCACTGCTGCAGAGCTGGGATCACATTTCCTAGATTAGCTTTGACTCTTTTGAGCTGAGTTAGTTTTTAGAATTCTAACTTGGAATTTAGACCTGCTGGTTGCTGAGAATCTGCTTGGGAGCTGTGGGGGCTGAACTGTGAGACAACCTTTGGCGTGCTGGAAACGCGTGCTGAGAAATAGAAAGAGTTTTTCTGCATCTTTCTTTTAATTCTCTGAGTCTGCCCTTGGGCTTTAAATATATTCAGAACCTGTCATCCATCTCCAAGTGGAGTTCTGCTATCTTCATAGGAGTATTTGAGCCAGAGCCTCTGTGAAGTGGCTGGAGCCCTCCCCAGGGTTATCTGCCTTACAAAGTGAGCTCTGTAATGTGCCCTCCTTTCAAAGTGCTGCCCACAAGAACTGGGCACATTCTGCGTCATGGCTTGGGCTTGATGTGGCACTGGGGATAGGTCAGGAGAGGCTGTGCTTCTGCATTTTTCTGTATTTGTTGTCCTGGCCCATTCCAGTAAGTGTTCCTTGATTGTAAGAGGAGTAGATGTGAAAAGGTGAGAAGGAATTCAGTGGGAGCACTGTGGTCATTGAGTGAGGCTGGCAGGAGGGGGGATTTAATCAGCACCAGTGCCAGAATGACATTTTTCTTCAAGACACGATTGATCCCAAGCATTAGAAGCTCAAACAACCCCAGGATAAAGCTTCAGTTCCTCTGTGGGCTTCAGCAGCATTTGAAAAGGTGCCAGGAATTGTTGTGAGGAAGCATTGAGGATTTGCTTTGTCACAGGCTGATCAAACGTCAAAGTTTCAATCAGACACCCCTTGCTAAGCTCCCTGATTCCAGGACAAGCCAGTGTTTGTCTGATCTGGGGCCATGTGAAACTTCAATAACACCCTGGTTTTATTCAAGCTGAGGATCTAATTTACCTCTCCTCCTCCCTTGTCCCTTAAAAAAAGCCCTTAAGAAAGCTGGTCAAGGATAATCTCAGCTCCTGGAAAGAGCTTCCCAAAAGCTGTTCTGTGGATTTGTGTGGGTAAAAATGGCTGTTTGCACTATTTGATTCCCATTGTTCTTATTTGTAGAACAGCCAACCCTTGGCAGACCTGTTTCTCATGGCAGCTCACCCACAGAGCCTATGTGTGGCACAAAACCCTTTTACAGATTTTTTAACTAAATCACACCTGGACGTGAAGCTCTGCTATGGAGGCACCAGTAGATTGTTATTTAACATATTTAATTTCTCTCTGGTGACCAATGACCTGTGTCAGGGGAGGTTTAGGTTAAAATGAGGAAAATGTTCTTCCCAGAGGGTGCTGGCACTGCCCAGGCTGCCCAGGGAATGGGCACGGCCCCGAGGCTGCCAGAGCTCCAGGAGCCTTTGGGCAGCGCTGCCAGGGGTGCCCAGGCTGGGGCTGGGCAGGGACAGGGGCTGGGCTGGGGGATCCTTGGGGTCTCTCCAGCTCAGGAGGTTCTCAGAGTATTCTGTGATTGCAGTTTGGGGGTGACTGAAGTTTTAAAAGATGAACTAGGGAAGCATCTTATTGTTAGACTTGAAAGGCATTGGAGAGTCCACAGCTGCCCTCCAAGGCTCCTGTCCCCTGCAGCATCCTGCTCTGTTGGGTCTGGATGGTGGTGGAGGATCCAGAGAGGGAAACCCCATTCAGTTTGTAGGGCTGCACACCCCCCTTGGCTGTGCAGGGCTGACACAGCCACGGCAGGTTCATTACTCCAGCCAAGGCTGCTGTCCTGGCCCAGGAACCTGCAGGAGACAATGAGAGGGTCCTGCCAGGAACCTGCCAGGGCTGGGGAGGCTTCCTGGGCCTGGCCCTTGGCTTCTGTGCATAGGAGCTTTGATTTAACATCACAGACAGTGAAAGCTGAACCCTGGGGCAGGGTAGGGCTCAGGTGATGAATAGTTTGGGGTTTGTATGTTTTCTTCTTACATGTGCTTTTATGTATTTCTTCTGTTGTAACTAAAAGGGATTTGTAGTACACAAGACCTCACATCAGTTATTTGTGGCTGTGAATTTGGATATTGGTGTTGGTTTTGTGAAATTTTCCCCTGATTTAGAATCCCAGACTGGTTGGGGTTGGAGGGAACCTTAAAGCCCACCCAGTGCCACCCCTGCCATGGCAGGGACACCTCCCACTGTCCCAGGCTGCTCCCAGCCCTGCCCAGCCTGGCCTTGGGCACTGCCAGGGATCCAGGGGCAGCCACAGCTGCTCTGGGCACCCTGTGCCAGGGCCTGCCCACCCTCACAGGGAACAATTCCCAATTCCCAATATCCCACCCAGCCCTGCCCTCTGGCAGTGGGAGCCATTCCCTGTGCCCTGTCCCTCCAGGCCCTTATAAATAATCTTTCTCCATGTTTCTTGTAGGCCCCCTTCATGTGTAGTTTTCTCTGAATCAAGAGTTACCTATGATGGAGGAAGCTTTGTTTGGATTAGTTGTTGTCTATCAGCAGATAATTCAATTTACCAGGCCATCCCTTAGTATTCACAGAGTGAAATAAATGTCCACAGGAAAATATTTTCAGACTGAATTCTCATGGAAGTCTTTTTCAAAAGAGCTTTTTGTAAATGAACTCTTGAGTTTCACAGTTGAAAAGGAACAAAAGCTTTAACCAGAGCCCAGCCTTGGAACATTAGCAGGGGTAGGTAGTAGTTGGAAATATTTAAAGGGATTTTAGGAAATACAGCACTGCAGAGTGACTGTAACCTCTTGCTGTGGGAACTGCAGTGGCTGTGGAGCCAGTGGTGCTCTGGTAACACCTCAGCCCCAGGATGGATGGATGGAGCACTCAGCTCTGTGCTGCACCAGCAAGAGCAGAGCTGAAATCCTGCCTGGCCACAACATCCTGCTCTTGAAACAGGAATTAATCTTCCTAAAGAAAGGAAATGCAACCCCTTGGGATGTGGTGTTTGGGCCTTGCCCCGCCATGAATGCAGAGGCTGCAGGTCTGTGGAGTAATTGGACATTAATTAAGCAGAGGGAACATTAATGGTTTCCCAGAAGCTTCTCTAGCAGGTGGTGGAACAGACTGTCACAGCAGACAGGAGAGGTTTGGGATGCTGGGAGAGCCTCAGTGGGTCTCACTGGGATAGAGTTGATCAGAAGCAGCCAGGAAGGTGAGATGTTTGTAGGTGGGTGAGGTGGTGAGTGATGAGCTGGGTGGGAGAGGTGGAATTGTGCTGAGGGAAGTGCTCTCCAACACCACTGGAGAAACAGAAACTCTTTGTCCTGTTTTGCCCTGCACAAAAATGTCTTGGGAGTTCATCTGAAAAGGGGAGTGGGTGGCAGGAGGAGGAGGAGAAATGGCCATTTCCCTTGGAAAGAGTTTTACCTGAACATCCTGCCCTGGGCCAGGGTGATGAGGTGACAGCTGCAGTGGTGTCTGTGGGAGCTGGAGAAGTTTGGGGCTTCTGGAGAGCAGCACTGATGCACCTGCAGCCCCAAGGAGCTTTTGAAATGGAGATTTACTCAGTTTTTTAGACCTGTAAGGTCAGATTTTGTCCTTCTGGCCTGAAAACTCTTGCATAAGCTCAGGAGAGAGAGGTTTTGTGTGCTTTGGGGATATTTTTGATGGTGAACTCAGTCACCTCCCTGACCTGGGCAGACCCCATGGCTCCAGACTCACTCCATGAGCCTCTGTAGTGCCTCTTCAGGTGCTCTGTGACCTTGCTGAGTCACCTCCCAGCCTGGGCAGGGAGCAGGGGTGGGAAGCTGTGTTCCCTGGCAGTTTGGGGAGCTCTGAGCAGACCTGTCCTGGCAGCCAAGTGTCCAATCCACAGCTCTCCTGCTCGTTACTGTGATTAACTGTGATTAACTGAGCTGGCTGCACTCACTGCTACTGCTGTTCCTCATCAGGAGCAAGGATTAATTCCCCTTCCTCAGCAACTGAACCAAGCTCAGCTCCATCCCCAGCATGAGGGGTCCAAAAGCTGCGTTTGCTTTACTACAGGCAATTAATGATCCTCGCCTCATTTAGGAACCTGCTGGTGGTGTTTGATCTGTCTGGGCTCTGACTCGTTGCCTTCTTGCAGATTTTTCTTCAAGCCTTAAATTGAAGCTGCCTGATGCTGTGCCAGCAGGAGGGGTGTTTGCAGGGCTGGGTGCTGGAGAGGCTGTAAAATCCAGGATGTGCTGTAGAGTGAGTGAGCACAGCAGACACTTCCGACCAGGAAGGCTGTCTAGCCCTGGGTGATGGTGAAAATGAGAGAATTCTGCTTGTGCAGATGTCTGGGAAGTGTTCTGGGCTCTTCTGGCACTGGGCTTGAGAAAGGCTGGCTGGGGAAGGGGGCAGAAGGCTCTGGGAGGAGCAGTGCCCAGGCTGTCCCTGGCTCAGGAGTGTGGGGCAGGGCTGGGGCTGCACCCCCAGAGGAGGGAAACTCACTGAGCTCTCCAGGTCAGTCCAGTTCCTGCCCTGCCCCACTGCCAATTCCCAGAGCTTTCCTTGAATTGTTAAGGTTGGAAGAGTCCCCAAGATCATCAAGTCCGACCATTCCTCCAGTGCCACCATGATCACCACTACCTCATGTCCCCATGTGCCACATCCACACTTCCAGGGATGGTGACTCCACCACTGCCCTGGGCAGCCTGTGCCAGTGCTTCACCTCCCTTGCAGTGAAGATTTTCCTAATATCCAACCTAAACTTCCCCTGGCACAGCTTGAGGCTGTTCCCTCATGTCCTGTCACTTCTTACCTGGGAGAAGAGACCCAACCTCACCTTGAGTTTCCTACAAAGTGCAGCTGAACAGGAGGGATTTGGGACTGCTGAGTCACAGCCCAGATTCTGCACCGAGGTACCACCCTATACCTGCCCTTTGCCTCCATCTCCTCCAGACAAATTACTTGGAGTAATTGTTTCCCTTCAATCTCTGTCATCCTGCTCCCAGCCCAAGGGCTGATTCCTGCTTATCCCTGCCCAAGCCATCCCTGTCCCCTCCCAGATCCCTTGGCTTCCTTGTTGTCTTTTGGGCTGCACTGAGCTGTGCTGCTCCTTCATGCCCTGCTGCTGCGTGGGAGTGAGAATAAAGGGGCTTGGAAACCTGAAGGATGAATTTTTCCTGCTGCTTTTCAGCTCTCCCCAGCTGCCCTGAATTTGGGAGAGCTGCTCCTGCTGCCTTGCACACTGAGGGTCGATCAGGTCAGGTCTGCTGTCAATGGAGGGATGTGATTTGTATTGACTTCTCCCTCAGAAGGATGGACAAGTCCCTTTTAGAGGAAAACATTGCCTTTTTGTGAGAGGATATCTGGTGTATGTAATATAAAACTCTGTGGAAATTTCAGTTCTGAGCTCGGATCCCAAATTGATGTTCCTTGGACGTTGCCATGACTGCGACAGAGTGACTCATCCCGTTCTGGGGAGCAGCTTTGCTTGTTGTACAAAGTCACCAGGGAAATAATTTTCCCTATCTATACATACCAAGGCTGTAAGGTTTGCTCCAGCAAACAAGACAAATAATATTTCCTGGTAATAGGAGCAGCCAAGTGGAAAATGAGACCAATGGGTTCTATTCTTAGTTCCATCATTAACCTTGGACATATTTTGTAACTTAGCTGGAGCTCTCCTTAGCTGCCTGTAAAGCAGAAAAAGTTATAAATACAGGAGATGGTTTTAGTAAGTAATTAAAATTCTGATGGTTAAGTGCTTCAGAAGTGTAAGATGTTCATGGCACCTCCCAAAACTGCTGAAGGAAAGTCCTGCTGTGCTGCTGCAGGTTTAGGTGGAGCCTGTGAGCTGGGTATAGCAAATGTGCTCTGGGGGCAGATTATCTCCTTTAGCAAGGGCCATCAGTCTGTATTTTTGTGAAGAATTCCTTGTTTCCCTGAATTCTCCCCATGGATGGGTTAGTTCTGTAGCCACATGTGGTGCCTTTGGGGAATCCCAGAGCCTTGGAGCTTGGTTGAGTTGTGTGGTTGGGTGACCATCAGATTCTGTTGTGTTTTGAACAAGGGGAAGCATTTTAGCTGCTGTCTGAGATTCCAGGACAAGGCAGGATGCTGGAGCTTTCCTGCTGTCCTCCCCACATGGGTGGCAGTGGGCATGGGCACTGGGCCTGCTCCTGGGGCAAGGAAGAAGCACTTCCAAGGGTTTGTCCTGGTCACTTGTTGTTCATGTGGCATCTTCACCAACCTGCAGTCATCTCTATGGGGCAGAAGTGGCACAGGGTGCCCAGAGCAGCTGTGGCTGCCCCTGGATCCCTGGCAGTGCCCAAGGCCAGGCTGGGCAGGGCTGGAGCAGCCTGGGGCAGTGGGAGGTGTCCCTGCCATGGCAGGGCTGGCACTGGATAGGCTTTAAAGTTTTTTTCCACCCCAAGCCATGCCATGAAATCCCTGAAATAACCTTGGTAACTCTTTTTCTGTGTTCCACTGCAAGTCACCCTTGTGCTGGGAGCCTCTGTTTGCTCTTCCCTCATTTCCCAAATACATCGGTGTTTTATCCTCAGCATTTCACAGTGCAGGGGAGTTTGATACATTAGATTTAGTTTGTAAGGCAGGATGTGTAAATGACTCAGGTGAGCATCCTGACCTGTGCTGATGCCTACCTGGCCCTTGATGTGAAAGCTGCATCCCAAAGTGCCTGTTCTGTGGGAGCAGGGTGTGTTTATCCAGGATCCCAGCTAACCTGGCTGCTGCTTGTTTTGCTTGTTGACCTTGGAGAACTTCTGTTGTGGCAGTTGTTTGGGGTTTTTTTCATGTCCTCCTGAGCTATTTTGACCTAGAGTTATTTGTCTAGGGGGAATATTTAATGATTGCTCTATTAATCCTTAATGCATTTAAATAAGTCTTTTCCTTATTTGGTAAAACATCTGTGTAGAGCTTTCAGAATAAATGCTGCATTTTCTGTGTCTGTCACTTCTTGATATTGCAAGGATTAGTCTTCTGCTATCCCACTTGTCAGGAATTATCGATTGGTCATGTTGGAGAGAGGCTTGTCAGTTTGGAGATACATCTGACTATTGGAATATTAGTTTATATTTATGTGAGTCCTGCTGGAAAAACAGCTGGGACCACATCTGTGTCTTCAAACATGAATTACCAGGCAAACATGATTTGAGGGGAAGGCAATTTTTTAGGGAGTTTGTTTTGATTCTGCAGGTGTTTAGGGGGTGTATTTATTCCTCTTTTTTTCCCCCAAATATTTTAAATTGGCTGTTGTAAACCATTCACCAGGATTGGGGAAGGGTCTGGATCTTTTTGAGCTTTTAGCATCTACAAAAGGTGCAGCACCCACTGAGCACTGAGGGTACTTAGTGGGGCAGGTGCACTGCAGAGAGAAATGAGGAGAGCTGGAAATGCAATTTGACATGTTTTCCCAAATAATCTTTTTTTTTTCCCCAAAGCAAGTTAAATCCTGCCTGTTCCAGGGTTGTTTTGTTTTCTTGTTTTTCCAAATTAAAGTAAAACAAGGTAGGAGAAACCAAGACAAATGACCAATCACCACACATTACAGCCAGGAAAGAAGCTGCAGCTGCAAACCCTTGACTCTGTGTGGCTCAACTCGAGGGAACATCTTAAAAAAGTTTGGAAGTCTCCATGTGGATGCTCTACTTTCAGTACATTCTGCCTGAATATTTCTTTTTTTTTTCCTTTTCTCTCCCAGGTTGTGACCAGACTTATTCACTTGCTGGGCGAGAAGATCCTTGGCAGTCTGCAGCAGGGAGGTGAGACTCATTCCTGGACTATTCCCATTGATGCTGGGGCTTCCTTGGAGCCACACTTGCATCCTTAAATTTGGAAACAGGCAGTGCAGGCTTGGAAAGGAAATGCTAGAGCCCCTGCCAGGGCCTGAAGGTGCTCCAGGAGAGCTGGAGAGGGACTGGGGACAGGGGATGGAGGGACAGGACACAGGGAATGGCTCCCACTGCCAGAGGGCAGGGCTGGATGGGATATTGGGAATTGGGAATTGTTCCCTGTGAGGGTGGGCAGGCCCTGGCACAGGGTGCCCAGAGCAGCTGTGGCTGCCCCTGGATGCCTGGCAGTGCCCAAGGCCAGGCTGGGCAGGGCTGGGAGCACCTGGGACAGTGGGAGGTGTCCCTGCCATGGCAGGGGTGGCACTGGATGGGATTTAAGATCCTTTCCAGCCCAGATCAGTCTGAGATTCTGTGGTCTGTTACAGCTGCAGGTGCACGTGGATGGTGATTTCATTGTGTCTGTGTACACATGATGGTTTTGGCAGAGCATGGCTAACTGGGTGTGGGAATGAAATAATTTGCAATTGAGATCCAGAAGTGTTGCTGCCTGTGTGCAGTGAAATTTCCCTGGAATTTCTTGCAAGAGCAATGTGAAGGGAGCATTGCAAACAGCAGCTGTATAATGGGCTGGAATGAGAGCACTGTGCTGAGCAGCAGCAGCACAGACTGATTTCAAAGCCTGGATTTGCAGTATTTTAATGAATTGTCTGGGAGGAAATGGCCTGCCATGGGTTGCTTCTGCAGCTCTCTGTTTGTGGCAGCACCAACACAAAGTCTCTTTACTGACTGAAGGGAGTGGGAGGGAATTCTCCCAATTTCCTTGAGCAGCATTTGAAAGCAAACAGATGCCTGTTGACTGCTGGGGGGGGGGGTGGGGCTCTCTGATGCTGAGGATTGTTTGGGTTTTGTTTGGTTGGGGGGTTTTAATTCCTTCAGTTGCTGGTTTTGCCAAATTCCAAGGAGACTGGAAATGAAGGTCACCCACTTTGCTGTTTCAGAGCAGTGTGGGGAAGGGAATCTGCTCTTTCTTCGCCTGCTCAGCTTTCTGGGCACAGCCCCTTGTGCACAAATGCCTGGTGGTAATTGTACTTAATCTTCTGTGCCTGCTGAAATGCCTCTGTGGCCCAGGGCAGAGGCTGCACTGCCTGGGAAACTGGGCAAAATGGGGGAAACATAAAATGGGAGGAAAATTAGTGAGAAAAACAGGAGTTCAATCAGAGAATCACCATTGAAGTTCTGAGGAGGGAAGGGCCGGTGAAGATGAAGGGCTTGAGCTGTGATGTGGAACCTGTTTAAACCTACAGATATCTTCTTGAAGATCACCAGAAGGTGGGGGAAAACTATTTAATGTTCTGTGCAGAGCTGTTTTAGAAGATTTGAAATGAATAACTCAATTGCTGAATATATTTCTTTTTAGAAAAAGTTTATCTGATATTTCTTTGTGTCCTGCAGTGGTCTGTCACTCTGGCATTGAGCCTTTGAATGGGTTTGCACAGGGGATATCAAGTATTTCCACATGCTCAGCTCAAGAATTCACCTTGATGGTACACCTTAGGCCTTTGCTGGGTGAAATGAGATAAGCAGGATGTGAAATCCCAACTTGAATTCAAAATGTTTTTGTGTTCTCAGAGCTGAGTTGACAGGCATTAGCAGCAGAGTGGGATTTTCTGAGAAGGCTCAGTTAAAGAGAAAAAAAAGAGTATCAGAACAAGAACAGTTTGTAGAACATTGACCTTTACCAGCTTAAGCTGTCTGGGAAGATCTTGATCTTCCTCACATGCACTGCAGATTTCTCTCAAAAACTGCTTTTCCTCTGCCTTTACTCACCAAATTATATTAAAGATGGTTCCCAGGTACTTGGCAGCTACTTCAGAGGTTCCATATTTTAATACTCCTAAGCCCATATCTGTAAAACTGCATTTTGCAGAGAAGGGAAAACAGGTAGAAATGCACGTTTTCTATAGGAGCTGTTGAAAACAGCTTTGAAAACAGCTATTTCCTTCCTTGCTTAGGAATGCCATAAGAAAAGGATTGTTAAGTTTTGGAAAATTTTGGAATATTTTAACACTGACACAACAGGTTTGGAGGTTTTGTTAGTTAAGCTAATTCTTCTTGTGGAATTGTCACAGACATCTTTTATGAAAAATCCTCCTGAGAAGCTGAGAGGCCTCAGGAACAAAATGTAAACAATGATTATCTGCTGCTGTGGAATGCAACAGGTGCATCTGGGATTGGTCTCATGTGGTTGTTTCTAATTAATGGCCAATCACAGTCAGCTGGCTCAGACTCTCTGTCTGAGATACAAGCCTTTGTTATTCATTCATTCTTTTTCTATTCTTAGCCAGCCTTCTGATGAAATCCTTTCTTCTATTCTTTTAGTATAGTTTTAATATAATATATATCATAAAATAATAAATCAGCCTTCTGAAACATGGAGTCAGATCCTCATCTCTTCCCTCATCCTTGGATCCCTGTGAACACTGTCACATGGAATCAGTTCCAAAGTTGTGGTAAAGGGATTTTAAGTGCTTTTTTATCTTTTTCTTCCTGGGTCAGGTAGATCCATGCTTCATTTAACATATTCCAGGCATATTTTTAAATTGCCTGACTTCAACCCACACATGCTGTACCAGCAACCAAAAATGATGGAAACTGATCTTCATCCTGTTGAAATGAAATATGTGGGAACTCTGCTCTCACATGCTGTGGAGGTTTGTGTTCCATTTCTGTGACACTGAGCAGCTCGGTGACACAGTGACACTTTCCCTCCTGCCTGCGTGGAGTTAGGAAAAATTACAATTCCATGTTTAGCAGCCTGGCTGACTGATGGCAGGTGTTTTCTCTGTGAACAGGTCATCCTCTGGGACTGCACAGCTCCAGCAGCAAGTGGGATGCAGGGAATCCTGCCAGCAACCTGTCCACGGTGGCGATCATGCCGGTGTCCGAGGAGGTGCCGCTCACAGCCTTCACCCTGGAGCTCAAGCACGCCCTCAGTGCTGTGGGTGAGTGTTCATGGTGCCATCACAGCAAACAAACCCTGCTGGCCACTTCAGAGTGCCATGAGGGGTCACAGTGGCAAGGAAGAAGCCAGTGGTGCATGAGCTCTTTAACCTTCTGAAGTCTGGATTTATGTGCAATTTATGGTGGAGGCTTGTTACAGTGAGAACTGCTGGCACCTGTCACAGGGGTGTCCGTGCTGTTTTAAGGGGTAGCAGCACCTGGAGATGGTCACAGGGCTGGGGAGGAGGTTCTGGAGAGAATCCTGTGGCCTTATAAAAAGGAGGGAAAGGGAATTTTTATATGGCCAGGTCCCCACAGGACAGTGGGGAATGGTTATAAACTCGAGGCAGGATTAGGCCAGATGTAGCCATGATATTTTCTGAAAAATCCTTTCCTTAGGATTTTTTCTCCTGAGAAGCTGGAGGCCTCAGGAACAAAATGTAAACAATGATTATCTGCTGCTGTGGAATGCAACAGGTGCATCTGGGATTGGTCTCATGTGGTTGTTTCTAATTAATGGCCAATGACAGTCAGCTGGCTCGGACTCTCTGTCCGAGACAGAGCCTTTGTTATTCATTATTTTTCTATTCTTAGCCAGCCTTCTGATGAAATCCTTTCTTCTATTCTTTTAGTATAGTTTTAATATAATATATGTCATAAAATAATAAATCAGCCTTCTGAAACATGGAATCAGATCCTTGTCTCTTCCCTCATCCTGGGACCCCTGTGAGCACAGACACAGTCAGATTAGGGAGAAATTCTTGTGAGGGTGGGGAGGCCCTGGCACAGGTTGCCCAGAGAAGCTGGGACTGCTCCTGGATCCCTGGAAGTGTCCAAGGCCAGGCCAGAACAGCCTGGGACAGTGGAAGGTGTCTTTAAAGGTAATCTTTAAAGTAATTTCCAGCCCAAACCATTCTGTGAATCTGCAGCAGTGGTCAGGATCAGCCTTTTCCATGCTTCTTGCTTCTCTATTCCCATCCTTAATTATAGTGGAAAACTTTTTTGTCTTAATGACTTGGAAATACTCACCAGCCTCTCTGCCCTTGTCTTGGCTGCCCTCAGCTGCCCACAGTCACTCCAGGAGACACATCCCACACCAGGGCACTGTTCCCATGGCACCTGGGATGGGATGGTCTGGTTCTGTCCAGCTCATGAGTGAGAGTGTTCCAGACCTCCTCAGCTGAAAAACTTCATCCAGCAAAGAGTTTCTTAAGCAGTATTCTTGCATTGTGGTTGTACATCAGTGGTCATTAATGATAAGATTTGGTGGAAGAGGCTCGTGAGGGAGATCCAGATTGGCACTGGAAATCTGAAGTTTAGTCTGAAATCATTGTCCCATTTGTTGCCAGCTTGTTTGTCTGTCTCATGCCCACAAAACCATGTGTTCAGCTCATGGCTGAGTCATTAATTGCTTTATCCATGGGTGAAGTTGCTTATGCACATTCCAGTTCCTCACAAAACTCATGCATTTAATTCAGAATTCATTTTGTGTTCATTAGTGGTGTTTGACATTTTCTGAACATCCTCTTTTCATCCTCAAATGCTGTTACATATCTCTTGAGTGAATCTCCTGTAGTCCTTTGAGAAATTATTAGTCTGCTCTCTCATGGCTTATTTAAAAGTACAGGTTATGTGGTGCTTGAGGTGGAACCACTTACATTTATTGGTAATTTTCTTTCTGACTTTTAGTGTCTGGAGCTGACACTCCTGTTGGTGCTTAAAAATCTTCTGGGTGAACAGGCAGAGGAAGATGCCAGTGGTGCATGAGCTCTTTAACCTCTTAAGTCTGAATTTATGTGCAACTTATGGTGGAGCCTTGTTACAGTGAGAACTAATTTGTGGGTGTTTGAAGATTCCTCTTATTTTGGAGATGGCAGAAAAATGTTAAATCCATAATGGAGCTGTATTGCTAATGGGGACTCCTTAGGGATCACTGCCAGCTTGTTTTGATGTGTGACAACACTAAGAGCCTGTAAATAAAACAAACAGAAACTTAAGTAGGTAGATGGACTGTTCAGAATAAAAACACCCATTTGGGCAGAAAGCAGCAGACAGGTGCCCAAGGGGGGTTTGGGGGGGTCACTCGGCCTTTCCTCCTTCACCCTTTTAAATTCCTCCCCTGTGCTGACGCCTGTGCCGTGCTTGGCAGCTCGAGATGGTTCTGTACACCCTTGGCACCTGAAGTTGTTGCCAAAAGGGAGCAGACGGCTGCAGTGGGAAGAGGAAAGTGTTGTGGGCAAACACAGGAGCCATCTGGTCCCAAACACCGCTGGCACAGGAGCGCCCGGGCCCCACACCAGGCCCTGCACCAGGCCCGAGCCCCCTCAGGCCCTGCAGGCCTGGCCTGGGCTGGGGGCAGCCTGCAGGTTTTCCTTCTTTATTTAGCAAAAGCAAGGTTTTTTTTTTTTTTCTCTTTTTTTTTTTAAACTTGTATTTCCATGTATGTATTAACTTTGTATTTCCCCTCTGCCCTCTGGCTGGGGTTGTTTGGGTGTTCCTCACAAAGTGCTGAGAGCCACGCGCAGGTGTTGCTTGGCTTAGAGGGGAGGGGATGGGTTTTGGAATGATTTTTTTTTTCTTCTGATTTCCTACAACAGAAAATGAACTGAGTAGTGGAGTGAAATTTTGATTTGTTTTCAGGTTGTTTTTTTATTCACCTGCATATTTGGCATGAGGGAGCTGTTGCCCAGCGCAGCTGTGGCTCCCCCTGGATCCCTGGCAGTGCCCAAGGCCTGGCTGGACAGGGCTTGGAGCAGCCTGGGATGGTGGAAGGTGTCCCTGCCATGGAAAGGATGCGATGAGATGAGTTTTAAGGTCCTTTCCAGCCCAAACATTCCATGATTGCATGTGGAAAGGTTTGCACTGGGGCCTTGCTGAGCAGCTGCTGCCACCTGAGCCCTTCCCTGAGCCCTTCCCTGAGCTCCCAGCTGGGCTCTCCTGGGGTTTGTGTGTAAGCTGGGATCAGACCTGCCCTGGCTTTATGGAAATGAGAGCTGTTAATGTGCTTGACAAAGGTTAATTGAAAATCTTCTCTGAAAGGAACTCTCAGTTTGGAAAATTGCTTTGAACATTTGCTGCTATTCACGGTTTTTTTTGTTTTGTTTTGTTTTGTTTTTTTTTTCCTTGAACCAACCTTTTTTCTAATTGTAAGTTAAATGGCAGCATCTGATTACAATACTTGACTTAACATTTAATCCATACTTAACATTTGATCTGTATAATTTCATTGCTCTGGGCTTCAAATCTGTTCCAGAGCAGTGGAGAGCAGCCTTAATATGTGGGGAGAACAGCTGGTTTTAGCTTTCTTTTGCAAATTAATATATTGATTACAGAAAATTCCTTCCCCTTCCTGTTAATATGAATTTAGTAGGATATTGCAGTGATGCCTTGAATTCCCCTGCTGCAGGTTGGAGAGGAGGATAGAAGGAATGAGGAGGATGCAGGGAGCAGCACTGAGACCATTGCAAGAGTCATCAGCTGCAGGAGCCTGACCCCAGTCCTGCTGGGAATGCAGGCTGGGTTGTAACACAGTATAACACTTAAGAAATGGTTTTCCTTTTCCTGGAATTGGCATGAGAAGGCTGTGGACAGTGCTTGGAGTTGGAGCTGGTTGCAGATGAATCTGTTCAACAGGATTTTGGAATTTGTCTTGATAATTTTTAGCTACTTCTGTATTATTAAAGAGATATAAAAGTAATGACAACTAGAAAATCTCAGTTTGACAGTGAATATTTACTGTCCACAAAAACTGAAAATGTACTCAGAATCTTTCTTCCTCCAGAAAAAAAAAATCTATTTTTTCCTTTAATGAGACAGGACTAAGTGGTTTCATTGCTTAATTCCTTTTTTGGGTTTAATTTTTTTTTTTCAAATTTCTTTTTTTTTTTTAATGATTTGATTTGTAATGGGACCAGCTCAGGGGAGCAGCCTGCTCTCCCTCAGGGGTTCATTCTGCACCCAGGGAGCACCAGTGTGTGGGACCACCTACAGCTTTCCCCAGACAATTTGTGCTGGTTCCTTTGACATTTGGTGTTTCTGTGATTTATGATAATTCACATATTGTTTCCAGACAGTGGGATTGTGTCCCAGTTAAATGCTAAGGGATGTTTGTGCTTCCATGGAGCTTCCAATCACAGAATGGTCCAGGTTGGAAGAGACCTTAAATCCCACCCAGTGCCACCCCTGCCATGGCAGGGACACCTCCCATTGTCCCAGGCTGCTCCCAGCCCTGCCCAGCCTGGCCTTGGGCACTGCCAGGGATCCAGGGGCAGCCACAGCTGCTCTGGGCACCCTGTGCCAGGGCCTGCCCACCCTGCCAGGGAACAATTCCCAATTCCCAATATCCCATCCAGCCCTGCCCTCTGGCAGTGGGAGCCATTCCCTGTGTCCTGTCCCTCCAGCCCTTGGAGAGTCTCTCTCCATCTTTCCTGTACCTTCAGGCCCTGCAAGGCCACACTGAGGCCCCCCCAAAGCTTCTCCTCTCCAGGTGCACAATCCCAGCTGTCCCAGCCTCTCCTCCCAGCAGAGCTGCTCCATCCTCTGATCCCCCTGGAGCCTCCTCTGGATCTCTGCAGCAGCTCCAGCTCCTCCCTGTGCTGGCCAGGGCTGGGGCAGCTCTGCTGATGGCACAAGCTGTGGGATAGAAGGTTTATTTGGGACCTGGCTGTGGCAGCTGGACCTGCCTTCACCTTGAGACAGAGATAGAAAGAAAAATGCTCTGGGCTCTGTGGGTGGAGCAAAAGGTCCTGCAGGGCACAGAGACCTCGAAGTCCTGCAGGGCACAGAGACCTCGAGGTCCTGCAAGGCTCAGAGACCCCAGAGTCCTGCAGGGCACAGAGACCCCCAGGTCCTGCAGGGCACAGTGACCCCCAATGTCCTGCAGGGCACAGTGATCCCAGGGTCCTGCAGGGCACAGAGACCCCCAGGTCCTGCAGGGCACAGAGACCCCAAAGTCCTGCTGGGCACAGAGACCCCCAGGTCCTGCAGGGCACAGTGACCCCCAATGTCCTGCTGGGCACAGTGACCCCAATGTCCTGCAGGGCACAGTGATCCCAGGGTCCTGCAGGGCACAGAGACCCCAAAGTCCTGCTGGGCACAGTGACCCTGGGGCTGCAGCCCTGCTGTCCCTGGCTCCAGTGTGCCAGCCCATCTGGGGCTCTGGGTCTCCAAGAAGGGAGGCTGTGCAATATCCAACTTGCAGAAAGCAGGAGCAGAATTTTCCAGCTCTGAACTGGAGTGCCAGGAAGGGGGGCAGGTTTTGATGCTGTGCAGTTCATCATGCTGATGAATTCTGGTCAGTGTTCATGATGTCTATTTTTATTATTTTCCTCTTAATCTTGGTAGAGCTGAGAGCATCTTTTGATAAGAAGTTCTTCTGCAGTATTCAGATTTTTCAAAAGTATTTGCCTGACTATTTTTTTGTTCCTTTCCTGAGACCAGCTAAAAGACACCACATGGCTGTGCAAATTCTGGTTCTATGTGGGAGCCCTCTGATCTCATAGAATTTCAAACTAAAGCAGGGAGGGATTCAAATCCAACATGTGTGTCTCTCTCATTCCTTTCTGCCCTTTAAATTTTCCTTCTTTTCAGTTCTAAAAATGTATAATGTATTGGACAGCTCACTGAAAAATCTTTGCTAATAATTTATTGGAGTTTTTAATTACAGTTCTGTCTGTCTTTACACACAGATTAGATTTAAATGTGAAATGTTCACTGTGGTGCCTGAACCCTGGCACCACTTAGTATTTTTTTGCTGGACAAGATCCTCTGACATCCAACTCATTTATCAGTTATGTGACTTTGCCACATAATTTTGTAGACTTTTATTAGGCCAAAAGTAAATTTTCTTTTAATGGAGTCCAAGCAAGTAAATTTGCTCTGCTGAAATTTTCCCACAGTGTGTATTGTACTGGCCTTGTCTTTTGATGTGGGTGTGTTTTTCTGGTGAGGTGGATTTGAAACCATTTCTGAGCCTCAGAAATCACTCTGCCCTCTGGGCCACTCATTTCTCCAGGCCACTCTTGGTCCATGTTTTATTAGACTTAGAGCTAGGACACCTGTACTCCTGCTTCTGCATCCCTTGGTGTTTTGTGGAAAAATGACCAAAGTGAGTCTCTTGCTCACTGGCAAGAAAGAGAGGTTTTATGTCTTGTGTGATGGTTTTTTTCCCCTTTCTCTGGGGCAGGAGGTTGGAAGCTTTGCTGCAGCCCTGCTCTTCAGTGCCCTTGTTTGTTAGCAGATAAAATGAACCAGCCCTCTGGCATCTGCCAGCTTGTCCTTCCCTTCCCTCCTGTTTCATGGAATTCTTAGTTTTGTACTGAAAAACAGATGGCCCTGGAGTACAGCTTTAGATGCTCCAGGAAGTTTTCCCAGAAACCACAATCCCTGGGCCTGGGGTGAGGCAGTTCTCTCACCTGAAGCACAGAAAACCTGGGCTTCAGGATCCCTGTGAGCTCTTGGCTGACTGAAAAATCCCCCAGGCTCCTGAAAGTCACCACCTCAGGCTTGAGAAATCCAAAAGGCTGAGAAGGCTGTGGATAGCTGGAGGCTCAGGGAATGGCACTCAGCTTTTCCTGCTCTGATTCTCCTCCCCAGCAATCTGCTGCTGGCTGCTGTCAGAGACACACACAGGGCTTGGAGGAACATTTCATGTTACCTCACATCACCTCTCCTGTTCTTCACTTTGAGCTGTTCTGATCCCATTAATAGAACACTGAGGAGTGCAGGGATGTGTCCCTGATGCCAGCTCCAGCTGGAAGCTGCCCGTGAGGCTGGTGCCAGGTTTGGAGAGGGGGTGCTTAGAGGTGTGTGACTGTGACAGAGCCCTTTGAGGATGCACTGACACGCTGGGCTGGTCACTCCTGCCTGCAGGTGTGGCTGTTCAAGGGCTGTGGATTTGAATCATCACAGAATCATGGAATGGTTTATGTTGGAAGGGACCTAAAGCCCATCTCACCCACTGCCATGGGCACCTTCCACTATCCCAGCTTGTTCCATGCCCTGTCCAACCTGGCCTTGAACCTCCAGCATGGGGTGATATTTTTTCATTACTTGGATGCTCGCAGCAGTTTAGTTGAGATAACACTTTTTGTTGGTTCTGTTTTCTGAGCTCACATATGTTGGTGTTCTTGGTATCATTAATGGAGGGGTTTTAATGGCTGATTAATTGGGAGCCTGCTAGAGACTGGGAGTGCAGAGCAGATGGTTGGTATTTCTGAGACAAAACAAGTTGGTTCTGTTGGAAGCATCACCGTGTTCCGTGCTGGGGATGAGTGAAGGTCTGGGAATCTCTGTCCCGTGTCCCTGGCACGTGGAGGGATGGGGTGCTGGGCAGGCTCCTCCTGAGCTGGCACAGCCAGGCTCTGTCTGGGCATCCTTGTTTGTGTCCTGTTCTGTGAACTGCTGCTTTCCACATCACAAGCAAGGTCTGGATATGATTTTTAAGTCTCTCCAAGGCTCATTCTGATGATGTCCACAGCCAAGGTGCCTCTGGCTGAAGGAGCACAAAGATCCAGCCCAGCTCTACAAACTCTGCCTCTCCCTGAGGATGAAAGCTGTTCTGGCTGCAGGTTTCTGGCTTTGATGGTGTCCCTGGATTCAGTGGTGTCCCCCTGGAGCCTGGGCCCCAGAGCATCACCAGGGACTGGTGCTGTTGGATCTCAGTGCCCAGGGCAGGGGGCAACAGGCAGAGGTGCCCACGCTGTTCCCTTGGTGTTGGCTGTCTTATTTGGCATTTTTATTGCATTCCTCAGCTCACTTGGCATCCCAGGCTGTTTGTCTTTGCCTGCTAAACTTCCACGAGTGCCAGAAAGCTTTGTAAGCCACATGTCCTGGAATACAATTTTAATCCACCTGTCTTTTCCATTTAACTGAGAACTCTGACACATTAATGAACACTGATGATCACTATGCTGCTGAATGCTTGCAAATTGCCCTGCACTCTGTCCCTTGCAGTTCTGTCCTGTGCAGTGCCATCAGTATTCCCTCTGGGACACCTCTCTTATCCCTTGTGCCATTTCAAAGCTGACACCAGGTGAACAGTGAGTCAGATAAAAGAATCTGCCAGGATTAAAGATGTGGTGACAACCCCTTCCCCCAGCACTGGGGCTGTTCCCTGCTATGGGATGGCTCAAGGAGCTCCAGAGGGAGGAGGGAAGGGCAGGCTAAGCCCAGATCTGCTCTGGGACTTCTTGCTTTCATAGGAACCAACTTCCAGAACTTTCATGGGAGGATGGGGAAGTCAAATTCTATTCTTGAATCATCTTCCTCTCTCTCTGCGTTCTCACCAGCTTTATTTTTGGTGTCTGCTTATGGGATATTTTTCTCCATTTTTGTTTGCTCTTCTTTGATAATCAGTGTAGCAAAGAGGAAATGTTATTTGGGAATTGGAAAGTACAAGATGGAAAATGGCACCTGGGAACTTCTTCAACTCTAAGAGTAAAGTCAATTAAAGCAGAGTGAAGCCTTTGCAGCAGCATTTGAGGACTAAGGGGGATGTCTTGGTTTGAAAAGCCAGGTGTCTGCTAAGGAAGGCAGGAGCCTCCCTTGAAATGGAAAATGTAAACCCCCTCCCTCTGAATTGTTATAATTTTGAAATTAAGGAGCTCTCAGACAAAGATACGGGAGTAGGAATAACAGTTCTTTACTAGGAAAATTTAAATACAAATGCAGTAATACAAAACAACAAAAAAAAATCCACTGAGTCAGACCCTGCCCTGCCCCCTGTGTGTCAGGGCGGTGTCCCAGCCCCATCCCAGGGGGGCTCAGCCCTCCTGCAGCCCCAGCTGTGGCTCTGCTGCAGCAGGGATCCTGCACAAGGGGGGAGTTTTCCTCTGCAGCTCCAGGGCTGCTGCAGATGGGCCTGGGCTCCCTCTGGCCATGCAGGGCAGCAGAAAGCTGCTCCTCTGGCAGTGCAGGGGGCAAAGGCTGCTGTGCTGTGCCAGGCTCAGATTGGATCCAGGCAGGAATGCTTGGCTCCTGCCCTGGGCGCAGCATCTCCCCATGGGATGCTGGAGCTGGATCAGCCCTGCAGGGACACTCAGTGGCCATGGACAGCAGAGATCTCCTGCAGGGAGGGTTGGCTGTGGGAGAGAGAAAGAAACAACTGCCCCATGGACAGCAGAGAACTGCCCCAGCTCTGACAGGTGGGGATAGAACACACAGCCCCAGCCACATCTTACATTTGTAACCTTGGACAGGGGAGATGAGTTGGCCCTGAAGGTCAGGACACCCAGTTCCAGATCTGTACCTGGGGGTTTTGCTTTTTGAACACAGAGATGTGAATTTGTGACCTTCTCCCATGTTGGTTGTTCAAAGTTCCTTGATTTTTACTGAACACATTATAACCTTGCCTTGAGACTCCTCACATAATGAAGTGTTTTGTTATTTAGTACATAAATTTCAGTTCTGTTCTTAATGAAACAGTGAGGGATTGCCCAATGAAAACATGAATAAAAAGCAACTGCTCTGTCATGTTTTGTAAATGTGAATTTCTCTCTCAGCAAGAGACAGGTAATATTTTCTCTAGGTGTGCAGTTATTCCCTTAAGTTTTCTTTTCTTTGCATTTTTTTAATTTAGCTGCAGTCACTCTGCAACTTCTACCACATATGGCACGAATTGCTGCTGCATTAGAATTGCTAATAAGAAAATTAAACTAAAGTGCCTGCAAGAAGCTTTATGTACACCAAGTTCATCTCAGATCTAAGGCTGTTGCCAGATGTGTCTGTGTCTGTATTGGAGTCTGACTGTGCCCTTCAGATTTGGGAATGTTTTTGGGGTTCCTGTTGGCATATTGGATAAGGAGTAGTAATGCTGCAGAGAGCTTGAGGATTCACCAGGGGAGATGGTTCAATGCAGGATGAACAAGTTCTGTATTTTGAAAGGTGGAGGAACAGCTTTTTTCTTTGGAAGCAGGATCCTGGCCTTCCTGTGGCTGGAAAGGTCTGTGCTGTTCTGAATGCTGAGCTGGTGGAGATGCAGCTGCAGTAGGAGCTGTCACCAGAACCAGGTTGGACAGGGCTTGGAGCAGCCTGGGCCTCTGAAAAGTGTCCTGCACAAGGAATGGGATGAACTTTAAGGTCCTTTCCAACTCAAACCATTCCATGTGATCCTATGTGACCCTGAGGAATGGGGTAACAGAGCTTGCAGGTTGTGACTAATGCAGTAACAGAGCTCTGGGAATAGGGAGAATTGGAAGATGTATTCCTAGAAAAGTGTGAGAATTTTTGTGAAGACTTTGTGCCAGCTCTGATCAATGCACTGATCCATCACTACCTTCAAAGCAAACTTTTGGAATTGAGTTCTTGGAGTCAAAGAATGGTTTGGGTTGGAAGGGACATTAAATTCCATCCCATTCCACCCCCTGCCATGGGCAGGGACACCTTCCACTATCCCAGGTTGCTCCAAGCCCTGTCCAGACTGGTCTTGGACGCTTCCAGGGATGGGGCAGCCACAGCTGCTCTGGGCAGTTTTCTCCAGGAGCTCAGGTTGAGGTGTTCACAGGTGAATTTCCTTGTTCCCCCAGGTCCTGCCCTGCTGCTCACCAGTGACAACATCAAACAGCGCCTGGGCTCTGCTGCTCTCGACAGGTACCTGCCCTCAGCACTGCTCAGGGAAATGCAGAGACACTGGGCTTTTCTTATAAATACACAGAGCTTGGGAACAAAATCCTGTCTTCTAACATACACTGGGCCTTCTGCTCCTGGCGTTGGAGACAATAATGTTTCAGGAGTATTTGTGCAGGTGTGGCTGGGTTTTTCCCACAGTTAGTTTCTCGCTTGTGAAATTGGAAAAGCTGAATTTCTCTGAGTGTGTTCATGCTTAGGGATGCTGTGGAAGTGAGACATTACTGTATCCTCCTGCCTTGGTCTTTGTCTAATGGTGTAAATCCTGGACAAACAGAGCCAGCAGGAGCTGGGAGCAGATCCTGGCTGAGCAGGAAATGTCGCTCTCTCCCTGTGCAAGATTCCCCCTCTTCTCTTGGGAGCTGTGATATTGAATTCTCTATTTTCCTTGTGTGTCCCCAGCATCCACGAGTACAGACTGACCAGCTGGCTGGGCCAGCAGGAGGACATCCACAGGATTGTGCTGTACCAGGCTGACAGCACCCTGACCCCCTGGACCCAGCGCTGCATCCGCCAGGCTGACTGCATCCTCATCGTGGGGCTGGGGGACCAGGAGCCCACTGTAGGAGAGGTTGGGAGCTGCTCCTTCCCCTCCTGGCACTGGGAGCAACCCAGCTCAAAGCAGCTTGATTCACAATCATGTATCTTCCTGGGTTTAACACCCAGTGAGGCATAAATAATGAAATATTCCTGAGACATGCCTGTTAGGAATAGCAAAAGAATTGCATGAGAATCCTCTGAGATGGCACGTTTTATGTAGGAGTACTTCCAGCAAAGTTCTTTTCCTCAAAAGAGTCATTTTGGCCAATGGTAAATCAAAAATTGCTTTGAAGCTCTGTGTTTCTGCCCAGAATTTCTTTGGGCTTCCACACAGAGGGAGAAATTCTTTTCTGCCTGGATGAAATTCATGGTGTGTGCTTAGGAAAAAGTAGATCTAAATCGCAGTGCATGAATTATTTATTATATTTTATTACAGATCTTAAGCTGTAATTTTTTTCCCCTTACTATCTATTTTTATGATTTTATATTTTCTTACCAAAGTCTTCTGACCAGACAAAAATTCTTCAAGAAATTGTAAAAAGGGATCACAGGTGGGTTTATTTAGGATGGTGAAGAGCTGAGTCTGACCTGCAGAGAGCCTGGGCTGGTCCCACGTGCAGCTTTCGTGTGTGTCCTGTTGTGTGGGCTCTTCTTGCATGGATGTGGGAGGCAGGAAGCACAGACAGAACAAGCTGCCAGCAGTTGCCTAAAACAACAACAACAAAAAAATCAAAATCAGAAATGCAAAGAGGAAAGAAAGTGGACTGATGGGAAGGGAAAGAAAAAACCACTGAATATTTGTGGGCTCGAGTCTGACTTGGGCAGCATCTCCCATTGCAGGAACAGCTCCTGCCTATGCTGTGCTTTTAATGGCCTGGTTTAAGTGAAAAACGTTCAGGTTTGAATCCTTGCCTGATTTTAGGCCTGTGTGTGCTGTGTAAGGCCAGGGTTAACAGTGTTGTTGTGTAAATCAGTCATGTCTGGGGGCCGTGACTGCAGAGCGGGATTCAGGTGGGAATAGGGGTGTGGGGTGTGTGTGGATGTATTTCACCCTGAGAATGGAGCAGCCAGGACTCACTGTCCTTTCCTTGGGTGTCCCTGCAGCTGGAGAGGATGCTGGAGAACACGGCAGTGAGGGCCCAGAAGCAGCTGGTGCTGCTGCACAAGGAGGACGGGCCCCTCCCGTCCCGCACCGTCGAGTGGCTCAACATGAGGAGCTGGTGCTCTGCCCACCTGCACATCCACTGCCCACGCAGAGTCTTCTCCAAAAGGAGCCTGCCCAAGCTGGTAAGACATTCCTGCTGTGGTGCCTGGTCCCCTGCTGTCTCTCACCTGTAATCTGTGTGTCAAAGGGGATCTGGGATAATCATAGTCCACCATGTTCTTACACACGCAGATTTAACAATGCATTCTGCAAGTCCTCTGAATTTTGCAAAGCCCAATCAAGGTAATCTTTTTTCTAAGGTAATTACAAAGATAATTACAAAGTCTTGGCCTGCCATAGTCAGCAGTCTCATTCTGGCTCTCATTATAATTTGAGCTATCATCTCCATAATTGTAAAAACTGATTTTGGAGACCTGTAAGGAAGGAAACCCCATTCTGTTATTAACAAACCCATTCTATTACTAACAAAGGATCTTTCTTAGAGGAGTCCCACTGAAATATGAGACCACACTCTTTAAATCTGTTTGGCCTCAGTTGGATTTAGGGAACAGAGATAAGGGGGGCAGGTTTTCTTTATGGATGCAGATTTGGCTTTTTGATATTCTGAAAGAGTAATCACTGTCTCAGAGTCCCAATGAAAGGTGTGTACAGGCCATAGGAGAGTCCTTCTTGTTGGGAGCATCCTTGTGCTTCCCAAAGCTGTGCTAAACATGAGGCAGGGGCAGTCTGGGATGCTTCCCAAGAACTTTAAATCCTTGTCAAGGAAGAGATGAAATGTGATGGTGTTCACAGGGTCCCAGGGAAGAGACAAGAATGTGACTCCATGTTTCAGAAGGCTTGATTTGTTATTTTATGATATATATATATATTATATTAAAAGTAAACTATATATTAAAACTATACTAAAATAATAGAAGGAAGGATTTCATCAGAAGGCTAGCTAAGAAGAAGAATGGAATGATAACAAAATCCTGTGACTGACCAGCAAGTCTGAGCCAGCTGACTGTGATTGGCCATTAATTAGAAACATCCACATGAGACCAATCACAGATGCACCTGTTGCATTCCACAGCAGCAGATAACCATTGTTTACATTTTGTTCCTGAGGCCTCTCAGCTTCTCAGGAGGAAAAATCCTAAGGAAATGATTTTTCTTAAAACATGTCTGTGACAAAGAAGCTCTATAGGAAATTCTGTAGTACCCCCAGCAGCTATAGAAGACTCAGAGAGGCCACGAGAACTGTTTGGGTGTTTCACAGCCCTCTGTTCCTTTGAAGAAGAGCTGTAACAGAATCACTGACAGCTTCAGGCTGGAAAGGACCACTGGAGCTCCTTCAGTCCCACCTTCCTGCTCAACAGGGTCCCTGGAGCAGTCACTGGGATAGTGTCCAGACAGGCTTGGAGAATCTCTAGTGAGGGAGATCTCAGAGCCTCTCTGGTCTCTGTCCAGTGCTTGGTGACTGCACAGGAAAGAAATTCTTACTGCTGTGCAGGTGGAACTCCTGGGCATCACCTCCTGCCTCTTCCTCTGGTGCCGTTGCTGGGCCCCACAGAGCAGAGCCTGGTCCCTGCACACAGGGACACACAGGGCTGAGGTCCCCTCTCAGCATTGTCTTCTCCATGCAGTGACCGTGCCTGGCTCTCCTCTGCAGGTGGAGATGTATGAACGTGTGTTCCAGAAGGTTCCAGACCGTCACTCCGACTTCTCGCGCCTGGCCCGGGTCCTGACGGGCAACGCCATCGCGCTGGTGCTGGGCGGCGGAGGGGCCAGGTAGGGCATTGTCCTGGGCATTGTCCTGGGACTCTGGGCATCCTGGAGCGGTTCCATGGGCTCTGGGCATCCTGGATGGGCATCCTGGCAGAGCTGCAGGGGCTCTGGGCATCCTGACAGGTCCCTGGGCATCCTGGATGGGCTGCACGGGCTCTGGACATCCCGGCAGGGCTGCACGGGCTCTGGGCATCCTGACAGGGCTCTGGGCATCCTGGCAGAGCTGCAGGGGCTCTGGGCATCCTGACAGGGCTCTGGGCATCCCAGCAGGGCTGCACGGGCTCTGGGCATCCTGACAGGGCTCTGGGCATCCTGGCAGAGCTGCAGGGGCTCTGGGCATCCTGACAGGGCTCTGGGCATCCTGGCAGAGCTGCAGGGGCTCTGGGCAGCCCTGGCTGGGCAAGGAGCCCCTGCCCATGGCATGATGTGGGACAGGATGGGCTCTGAGGTCCCTCCCAATCCAAACCACTCTAGGATTCTGTGCTGGTGCATCCCAGATCCAAGAGCTGTCCCTGGGCTGGGGCAGATCCCTCAGGGTAACAGATCCTGGGACACCAGCAGTGCTCTGCAGGCAGCATTTGTGGGAGGAGACACTGAGGAATGACACAGACTTAGGCTGCTGTGGGGGTTTGTGCAGAACTTCTGCAGAAGGAACATGAGTGTTTGTGACCTCTTGAGGCCTCTCATAATGGTTTAATACCAGGAGGTGACCAGGGCACCAAAGATGACGTTTCTTTCTCTTGGCCTACACTTTGGATTTTTTTCCCTTATGGATTCTTATATTAGGAAATGGCTCACAGTATTTCAAAGCTCTTCAAAGTTTGAGCAGTAAGAGGAATTATGTCCTCTAATGGAGAATGTTCTCATCTTTATAATCTTCCAAACCCCCAGGTACCCATACACTTTGACAGCCTTACCTTACAGGAAGGGTGTGTTTTTGCAGACACAAGGACAGGGTGTGTGCTGAGCACTCTGTTAGAATTCCATCTGAAATCCCAGCGAGCTTTAGAAATAAATTACTGCTGGCATTTTCTTTGGAATCCTTTGTTACTTGGAGAGTTTTCTGTTGAGGCAGAATCGAGTCGCCCTTTGTCTCAAGCGAGCGCCGCCTTCGTTGTCTCCATCCCTGTGTTTTTGAAGCCCTGCTTTAAAGGAGTGCTTTGAAATACAGCTCTCAGAAAAATAAACCCCCTAATTTGCACGCAGTCTGTCTGTTTAAGAGCACAGAAATATCACATTTCTGTCATTGGGCCAGCGCATGCTTCAGGGGAGCTGTGGCTGCAGGGAAGGCTGGAGCTCCTTTGTGCCAGCTCCTCCTGAGCAGTCACTGGGGCTGACACAGCCAGGGCTGGTTCCTCCAGTGTCTCACAGGTGCCTTCATCCTGCTCCCTTTCACAGCCCCTCACCTGGGCTGGTTTCAGGATTTCATTTCTGAGACAAGCTCTGTCCTGTGGAGACACAAAGCAGAACAGCAGAGAGGAGCTTCTGTTTTATCTCAGTATCTCAGGAGGCTTCTCATCCACTGATAGAGAGCATTTGTGCTTTGTTATTTGTTCCCAGCTGATATCTCTGCCTCTACCAGAGCCTGTGTCATGCTAAATATGTGCACTCCTGTACTGCTGGCAGCACATTTTGCTCCTTCCCTTCCTTCCTTCTCTGACATTGCTGTAATTTTTGCCAAACTATTTTTTTTGTTTGTTTTTTGTTTCTTTTTATTCTACTACTTAATTTGCAAGCTCCCACCTGCAGGGGTGCAGGATCCCAGGTAAGGAGGAGCAGGGTCACTGTGTTGGTCCTGTGCTGTCCCTCTCTGCAAAGCTGCTCTGCTGCTGTGTTGGCTTTGGGGTCTCTGGATGCTCATCACCCATTCAGCAAGGAGCCATGGGCCATTAGCCATCACTCTGCTCATTTCTGCATCCTGAATGGGGAGGACTTGAAGAGGATTAAGGGCAGAGTGGATAAATGGGATATTTAAATAAATGGGATGTTTCTTCCTTCTCTGAAACACTTTCTATGCCGCAGACTGAGATGCTTGTTCAGGGGTTCCAGGCTGGCACAGGGATGGTGTGAGCACTGTGTTTTCGCTGGGAAGGTACAGAATGCTGTTCTGGTCATTAAATAATCATCTAAATTGTGGTTACATATAGATTTTTCGAAGTGAGAATATAATTAAGACTGGGAAAAAGACAAAATTGCTCTTAACCATGTAAAGATTCAGAATTACTCTGAACCTCTGCCTTTGGAAGGGCAAAATAAATTCTTAGATTGCCCATTTCTACTAACAAGGGAATTTCAAGAGATTAGATTAGGTACTTAAAATCATCCTGTGGTTAAAGCACAGTCAGACTGAGAATGTCTTTGTGGGTCTGTGCACAGACTGTTGATGGCCTTTGGATAATAATTACATGAATATCCTCCCACCTTGCTCTCAGAGCAGGAGCCATGCAGGTCACACAGGCAGGGAGAGGTGACAGGGGCTGGCTGGTGGGTATTTGTTCAAGGCATTGTGTTCTGTGACTCCAGTAATATCAATTATTTAGTCGTTATTTTGGGAATGTTTGTCTGGCTTCCCAGTGACAGGTTTTAGCAAGAGCAGCTTCCCAGTAATTATCGTTGTGGTTTGTCATGACAAAAGGCTCATAGGAGCTAAAGGTTTTCTTTCTCCTACCAGCATAAAAATAAAACAACTTGAAGTGATATGGTTCTAAAATTACAGTGCTTTGCTTTTGTTAAATGCTAACTTAATTTTAGATAGAAACCTTGTGGAGTTTGAGGGAAGGAAAGGGGATTTGGGTTTAGGAAATTAATACCTCTGAGGTGGAGTTGCAAGAGTAATGACACATCAAGCCCTGCAACAAAGGCATAAACCTTCCATAAATAATTGTCCTGACCTTTAGCCCTCCCACGCACAGCCCACCCCTTCTCTGGTTTGCTGTGGTTGTCTCAGCAAAGATGTTTGAAAACTAAAATTTCTAGGGAGTAAATAATAATTACAGAACTATCTGGGAATCCTTAAGGCTTTGGGAGAAGAATGTGTTGAGCTGTTTAGAATCACAGAGTATCCTGAGCTGGAAGGGACCCACAGGATCTTTACTCCTGTCCCTGCACATCCCACGCTGAGCATTTCAACCTCTCCTGAGGAGCTGCTGTCAAAGCGTATTTTTAGATATTTCATCAGGGCATCTTGTAATTTCTCTTCTTTCCGTTTAATTTTCTTCTCAAACTTATTATCTCACCTCAGCACTTGGTGTGTCAAGTAGCTGGGTTTTTTTGCACACAGTTTTTTCTTGCTGACTCTACAGATATGGCTCAGACCATTTCATTTCGGTGAAGTGGCTTATTTCAGCAACTTGTCCTTTCTGCCTTTCCTTTGTTTCCAGCTCTGGCCCTCTGGAAAGGGAAGATAAAAGCAGCAGTGTAGGAGAAGCAAATTCTGCCCTTTTTGTTATGGGATCTCTGTGTCTGATGAACATTCCTGTTGTCTCCTGTGTCTGTCTGTGCTGCTGCAGCCTGTGCCACGTGCAGGGTGCTCACACTGCAGGCTCTTAGAGAGGGAAAAACAGGCAGCTGGTCACTCATGGGCTGGTGCTGAGCTCCTTAAAGCCTGGCTTTATCTTGCTATTCAATGCCTTTACCCAGGGGTGAAGAGGCTGGGGGAGTCCCTGAGAGGCAGATCTCCATTGTTCTGCTCTCAGGAGATCACATTTGCTCTCTGCACTCTGCGTTTGACTCTGGGATTGCAGGGAGAATAAACCATGGAGGATTTGCTGTGGCTGTGAGGTTTGGCTGCAGCTCCAGCTCACTCAGGCAGCTTTGAGTAAAAACTGTCAATCCTTCCTCCTGTCTCTGCCCAGACACTGATCTGTTCTGCAGGAAGGCACAAGGAATTTGTTTGTCCTGCCAAAGCCCTGGCACAGGCAGGATGGCAGAGCTGCATGCAGTGCCTGGAAGGGATGCACAGGTACAGGGGGGCAAGCAAGGAGCAGGTGGGATGTGGTGGAAACTCACATGCATCTCCAGGAGCTTCTGTTTGGAAGCTGAGCTCAGTGTGGCAGCATTGCTTGGGAGGGTTTTGCCCCTTTGTGTTCTGAGCAATCAGGGCAGAAAAGAAATGATGCAAAGCTCCCAACACACCATAAGGAAAAACTTGCAACAGATTTTGAGAACTTGAGAAGATCATGTTCCTTTTCTGCCTGTTGGTGCTTTTAGCCTGCAAGTGTGGCTGGGAGGTGAGGAGCTCTTGCCTGGGAACAAACCCTGTGCTGCTTCCCCCGCTCCAGCCTGCTAAAAGAGGAATCAGCTTTGGGATTGATGGCCTGATGTACCCATGTAAAACACTTTAAGACAAGTTAGTGCTGTGCTGTGAGATCTGATATTCCTGCCCAGGTTGTCTGGGGAGCTCTGGCTGCCTTCAGCAGGCCCAGGGATTGGTGCTGCTGCTCCATGGCTGGTGACACAGCAGTTTAATTCCAGAGCCAGCAGTGAAGTGCTGGCCGAGCTGGCAGGGTGCAGAAGCTGAATCTGCAGTATGCTCATGTGTGGAGTCAGAAATGATTAATGAAAACACCAGCAGGTTTTGGGGGTTGATTTGTTTTTCTGTTTGGTTTGTTACTCTAACATGGAGAGGAGCCTTAAAGCAAAGCCCTTGTCATCCCATCTTGGTTGAGGGCAGCTGCTTCTTAATTCTGTCCTTTTCTCATACTAATTGGTAACAGGCAGGGTTTGGTGCTTACCCTGTTACTTAGATGCTCAATGCCTCCTCCTTAATTGGATTTTGCCATCTTAACTCTGAGAAACTTTCACTTCTGCACTGCATGGTGCAGGTGTGGTGCTTGGCAAGAAGGTCACTGCAGGTAAAAGAAATTTCTTTCTTGTCTCCTGTGAAATTCTCATCAACTTTTTTTCCTGAGAGGAGTCATGAAGCCACTGTTCTTTCCCTTGCTTGAATTTGTTAAGGAAAAATTGACAAGCTGACAGAATTAATGAGCATTTAAATTCTCATCAGTGTAATGTGGTAATGTAAGAGTGGTAATGACTGAGGAATGTGCTGCAAGGAAAGGAGGGTGGAAATAGCACCTCTGCCTTTTGGGGCTGTGTTTAGATCTCCCAAGGTCAAGTGGCAGCATGGGAAGGTTTTGCAGCACGGGTTTCTGTTTTCAGCACTGCTGCTGTGGAGAAGAGCTGAGATCCCTTGTGCAATGTCATCTTCTGCTCCATGGTCCACAAAGGCAGAGAGAAACACAGGAGAGAAAACAGGGGAGACTGCACAGAAGATATCAAAGCTTAGTGGGGGTTTTAGGGCCTAATAAAGGTGATGGCCCCTGGGTCAGGACCAAGGTTTGGCTCCAAGGGGTGGAGGGGGCTGCCTGGTGGGGCAATTGACACCTCATAGCCCAGCTTCCAGTGTGTAATGCAACATCTGAAGAATGAAAAGCTGAAATTTGAGGTGGAAATGCTGCTCCAATGACAAAGTGCTGTCCTTGACATGGACAATTTGCTCCCATGGGCTGACAGCTCCCTTCCCAGGCTGCAGCTCCTTTTCCTGTACTGTGGTTATGAAACCCTGGGGTTCAGTCTTGGGCAGTAACAGAACCTCCTGGGGACACTCTGAGGTTTTATGGTGCAGGTGCTTTGGAATCAGTTCCAGCAGTTAAGGAAGATTAATTCTTATTCCTCACCTAAGGCAGGTAACTGATGATAGGAGGCTTTTTACCCCTATCAGGAGGAGAAGTGTGTGCATGGATGTTGTTTAAAACTGCCACTGCAGAGCTGCAGAACTTGGGATGGAGCTGGTGGGCTCCTAAGATTGATCACTGAACCTCAAATGCAGGGAGGGAACTGGAAACATGAGGGCAGTTACTTTCTTAAAGTATTAAACCTAACCAGAGGCAGGCAGACAATGTGAACTCAGGGTGTGAGGGAGGAGAGGGGAGGAATTTGCTGCCTGAAGGAGGCAGCTCCAGAGAACACTTGGAAAACACAGCCAGAAACACAGAGCAGTGCTTTCCCCTGTGGGATCCTAAAGACACTCAATGTAGAGATTACAGAAGGGATGAAAGAAAATCCCATGGGAGTTTCCTGGGCTCCTGATGTTCCTCACATAAATTGGGACGCAGTAAATGTTTTTCAGCTCCTTTGCTGGGTTCAGGACTTAACATGGACTGAGTCTGGTGAGGGGCACCAGGAGGGATCAGGGGTCTCTGGAGCCCAAGTGCTGTCATGACCAGTTCATTGTGCTGGAGCATAAAAGAAATATCTTGAGAACTTCTCCACTCCTCCATTTCTATCTAGGTAATACACAACATATTTTCCCTTTTTTTTTTTTTTTTTTTCCCACCTGGCTGTGTCTGCCAGTCTGCAAGTCTCTTTTCCCTTTCTAACACATCCAATCCTTGAGATTTCTCAGTTTCTTTGCACTGTTTTTACTCCACACTCATTCCTTCTTGTCTTCTTTACATCTGCCCTTTAGTTCCTTTCTCAGTCTTTGCTTTCAAGTCCTCTCACAAACGGTGAGATTTTCACCTATTGTGAAAAATGGCAATTTTTTGCCATCCTGGTGTGTCTCTGTGTGTCAACAGAAACACACTTGGCTTTGAAATCATGCAGTGAGCTTCAGAGCTGCACCAGGTTTGCAAATAGGTTATTCATGGCAATGTTTAATGTTGTTTCCAGTGGTTTATAATGGGGCACAGGTATCCCCTTCATTTGGAGTGTCTGCCTCACAGTGCTTAAAATTCATAGGACACGGAGCTGGCAGCTTGAGATGTAGAAAAATTGGATGCAGGGTTGTGTTTTTTCCTGAAGTGCTCAGAAAACAGCCCGAGAAAATGCTTGTTCTGAAGTAAATTATGGAACAAAACTGTTGCTAAAGCCATTGTTCATTGTGCCTTTGGCTAGGAGAGGTTTGGAAGGGCAGCTCCAGCCTCTCCAGGGTGCTCCTGGAGCCTCTGGCAGCTCTGAAGGGTTCAGAGAAGGGACAGGTAGGGAATTGATGGGGCTGAGGGAATGGCTGAAAGCCTCAGAGCTTTGGTGAGCCACACTGTGGGCATGGGCAGGTCACCCTCTGGAGCTCTGAAATGCCTCTGGGACACTTAGGGGGAAGAGAAACACAAACCATCACCAGGAGGAGTTGTTTGGGGTTCCAGCAGCATGGTGTTATCTCAGAATGGAAATGGATTTTTGCTGCTGCCTCCTGGGTTGGATGTGTGTGGGGAATTGGCTTGAAACCATCCTGCCATCCAGGTATTCTGATGGGGCTGACTCTTCGCTCCAGCAGGCAGAGGGTGCCCAGGTGAGCCCCTGGGCTGGCTGGGTGCAGTGCCATGGTCAGTGTTCATGGAGGGGCTGCTGAGGGTTTGTGTGGAGGTTTGGGGGTGTCTTTGCCTCCCCTGGCAGGGGGGCTCTGGGTGCTGGGCTCTGCTGGTGGCTGGCCAAGATCCCTGTCTCCATCCAGCCTGGTGTCTGGCAGCCCTGGATGGAGCTGTCTGGCACAGGCTGGGCCCTTCTGCACTGGCTTCTCACCATTTCCTCATTGCCACTTACACGAGACAAGAGCAAAGAGTTTTTTTCTCTCTTTTCTTTCTCTCCCCCTGATGCAGTCAGGCAGCATCCCTGAATTTCCTGCTCCATTTCCAAGTGCTTGCTGGAGGTAGTGGGCTGGCACATCAGGGCTGTGCTTTCCTCTCCTCTAGCAAGACAGGTCCTGAAGAATATGTGCTGCTAAAAGGATCCCATCCCTCATCCTGATCTTGCTCTGAAGTTCCAGCAAATTAAGCAGAGATATGAAAGGAACTTGAAAAATGCTGCTTCTCTGGGTTTAAATGGAAGAATCAGGCTTGCTGTGCAGTCTGTCAGTGCCCAGTAACAGCTGAGGAAGCAGGATTTCTGCAGCAGGGAAGTATCAAAATGGTACAAAAGGGGCTCAATCTGCTGTGTGTCATGGAAAAAAAAACCAAAACTGCAACCTCTGAATACTTGAAATATCCTTCCTCCAGTTCCTGCTCTTCAAAGTAATCCCTTTGTACACCAGGCCAGTCTGTCTTTAGACTTTGGAGAGGCGGAAAGTTGGCAGCTCTGAGGTTAATCCTTGTGGCCTTTGCAGTTTTCCACTTCATGGCCAGCCTGGACTGGCTGGGGGCATTCTGGAGGCTGTTTGGTGACCTGTGTTATGGCTTTTGTGTGTGCAGATAAATGTCTGTACCTCAGTGCACAGTGGGGTGCAGTGTCTCTGTGTGATATCCCTTTTGGGGGCTCAGACTGATGCATGGGGGGTTTCAGAGCTTGGGATTGCTCCTGCAGGAGCTCAGGGAAGTGTCCTGTGCTGGGTGTCTGTGCATGAGTGGAGCATCCATTGCCATGTGCAGATAAACCAGAGGGAAAGCTGAATTCCAGAGTCAGGCTTCTGGATTCCCAGCATCTTTCAAAACCTAGATTTGCTTCCAGGGCAATATTCAGGTGTGAGAACCCCAAAAATTCCTCTAGCTGCCCTAGAAAGCTCAAGACCCAACCCAAAGAGCTCAGAGACCTTAACACAAAGCCCAAGATCCCTATGCCTTTGATTTAGCCCTTTAAAAAACCAATTACCAACCTTTATATGAAAAATTACAAGCCACAACAATTTAAGTAGAATGACAGTGAGTTTATCACAAAGTGAAAAAGTAAATTTTAAAGATTTTAGAATAGAAGTTCAAAAAACAAAATGGAAGAATCGGAGCATGTCCAGCCTTTCTCCCTCTTCTTCTTCTTAACCTCAATCTTCTGCTGTGATGTTGGCACTTTTAGATTAGAGTAGAAGCTCACTGTCTAACATGAGTGATGAGTATTAAAAGTAATTGTAAACATTGTATATTGTAGATTTTAGTATAAATACATAACACCACCCTGAAAGCAAGCAAAGTGCCTTAAACTGTCTTGCTGAGCAAACCTCAGCTAGACAAGAAGAAATATTTTATAGATAAGATACAATAAACAACCTTAAAAGTGAGAACTGAAGAGCTTTGACTCCTTCTTCAAGCACCAAGCTGAGAAAAGAGACTGGTACATATCTCAAAGTCACTCTAACCAGCAGAAATTCTGAAATTGAGGAGGTAAAATAACAGAGAAGCAGCAAAACTCTTTATCCTTAAAGGTAAAACTGCACCTTTGACTTGGTGTTTTACTTGTGCTGCTCCTTTGGAAAGGCCAGAGGAGTAGGGTAAGGAAGGTGGGCTCCTGTAGGGGGCTGAGTGAATGTGTATCTGAGGGCCTGAGTTAACTTATGTATTGTATGTATGTCAGTTGAAGATCTCTCTATTGTATTAGTGACCCCGCCCTGGTTCTAGTTATTGTAAATGGGCTGCAGCTGTGATGTCCTTGATTGGGCAGCAGCTGTAGCCCATGCAGGTGAGATAAAAGGGGGCGGGGTGGTCAGGGAGAGCCTGGGGAGAGGAGCCCTGACCGAGAAGCAACAACACCACTGCTGTGAAGATCTGCCATGGGAAAACCATCGAGAGAAGGTACGAGGCTCAGGAAATATAATTGTACAGCAATATGAATGCAACAGGCTCCTGCTTGGAAAAGATGATGATAATTCATGTTTGGGTATCTAATTTGAGTCTTATCCAGGTCAGCCCTAGTTAGGTTGTTTGAACAAACAGAAAACAAGCCCTAAAAATAAATCAGTGAGTTTATTTGCAGTTGTAGAGCAAAGCTCCTGGGACAAGGCTGGAGCTCCTGTGGGGCCTGGGGCTCTGTGTTTGCAGATGCTTGGGGAGAGCTGCAGCCTCGCTGCTCTGGGAGGCTCTGCTGGGATTCCTGCAGGGAGGGACCATCCTGGGTGTGCTCATCGTGGTAAAATCGTGTTTGTGCAGGGCTCAGAGCTCTGCCTCTGGCAGCTGGGCAAAGGCACAGCCTGTGGCTGCTCCCAGAGTCCCAGACCTGAATGCCAATTGCTCACAGAGCTGTGGAGCAGTTGGGCCATCACGTGCCCACAAAATCACATGGATTGGCACCCATGGAATGCTTAATGATCTGATTTTTCCTTTTCCCATCTGCAGCACCTCTGTAATTGCTCATTTGCTCCCATCTGCCAGGAGGTTGAAGGTTATAACAGCTTCTATAAACTCTCCAAGCAGCAGGAGCTTGGGAGTAATCAACTTCAAAGGGATTGCTTAAAAAACCCCTAAAATTAATTGCACGTGGTTTAGTTGGACTTTCCTGTCCTGATCTCCAGTCTTTCCCACCAAACTCATTTATTCACAGCAGTGCCTTGATAAACAGGTGAAATTAAACAAGGAGGTGGTGGAGCTGTGGGTCAGCTCTTGTTGCTGGTTTTCCACCTTTTTTATCTGGTGTAAAATCATGGGCTGTGTTCACTTCCCATGGAGCAGCTGTGAAGCTCTCCAGGCTCTCCCTGTGCTTTCAGGAGTATGGTTCTTGCATTGCTGTGATTTTGGGGAATCTCTGTCCAGCCCTACCTGGGCAGTGAGCTTTCCTGTTAAGAAAAAGTAAATTCTCAGTTCTGTTCCCTGAATGCTTTGGTCTTATTTCTGCAGCTTCCAGATGTTGTGCTCAGAATGGGCTCTTGCAAGGCTTTAATAAATAAGTCTCAGAGGGGTGGGGAAGGAGGATATATTTGTTTTCCAAAGAAATTATCTTCCTTTGCAGACGAGAACTGAATTGTTTCTTGGCTCAGAGCAGGGGACAGGATTTTGTGTCATCCCCAAGTGGGTGCAGTTTGTCATTCAGCCACTTCCCTGCTCCTGTGTCCCTCTCCAAGCCAGCTGGGATCAGAAAACAAAAACCTTGGTGCATTTTATAATTTACTTTGGCTATTTTGTGCTTTTCCTCCCCTCCAATGCCTTCCTCCTGTATCCCTTCACACCCCAGGGCTGGGGAGCCCTGACAGCTCTCCTGGAAGGGCTGAACACATTTTGCTCATTTATTTCTGTGTCAGGCACAAATCTCTTTGTTTAAAGCTTGTTCTAAAGTTAGTGTATAAAGCAGAAACAAGATTAGGGCTATAAAAGGACATTGTGTTTGGATTTTCTTGCAGGAAGGGGATTTCACTGGGCTTGTGATGAGTAGGAGATGCTTTTTCTGCCATTTGTGCCTGCCTGGCACGGGGTGTGATCTCTGCAGCATGGCAAGGCCACAGGGAAATGGCTCCTGAGCTCTGGCTTGAGGAGTTTTTTGGGAATCTGAGGGCAAAGCTAAGTTGGAGAATGGAATGAGGTTGTTGTTAATGGAGGGGAAGACAAGAAAAATTCAGGTCTCTGGATCAATATGTGTGGGCTGTGGAAGGGAAAAAGCTTCCTCCAGGGCAGCTGCTGGGAGAGATCCTGCTGGTTGTTGGATGTTAGCATGAGAACCCAGTAATGTGGGGTTATTCCCTCTGTTTAGCTTAGAAATGGTGCTTAGTTGATTAACAGTTCATTAATGTTGTCAGGATTGGAAAGTTCCTTGTAAGGGCTCACGTAGAACTGCAGGGATCAGGGTGCTGTTCTCCTTTGGAGCTGGCAGAAAATCACTGCAATAATTCTGGCTGATTTATGATGCTGGGAAGTTTTATGATCAGGAAGGCTGGGAAATAATGTTATTGGAAAGATATAACTGGAATTAGAGTTCAAAGCAATGTTTGGGTATATTGCTGCTGCTGCAAGAGCTCGAAGGTGCCAACTGGAGATAGTCCAGTTGCAACTTGTAGCAGACTTGCTCCAATTCTGAGCCAGTGACTGAACCACTCAATGCCAGGATCAGGCACAAAAGACATCAAAAATGCTGCTGTTGGTGTAAAGAAGAGGCTTTTCCTTGTCACGTTTCCTCCATGTAGCTCTTCATAAACATAAACAACATCCAATGTCCACTCACCCCAGTACAAGGAACAGCTCCACAATGACTCCAAGAAGGATCTGGAACCATCACCACCCCTCAGGTAATGGTTCTGTGGTGCTCTGAGAGCTGCAGGCTCAGTCACCAGGCTGTTTTGGGATCCCTGAGGTGCCAGGGTTCCCTGTGGGCTGCACATGGTGGGTTTCAGGGTGTGCTGTCCTGTCCTGTGGGTTGGAAGCTCAGGCACCTTCAGTTTGTTTTGTGCTCAGAGCAGGGCTGGGAGTGGTTGCCCAAGGCAGCATGTTTTGCACATCTCCACAATGGACACAGTAAATACAAATTCATAGAATTGCAGAATGGTTAAGGTTGGAAAAGACCTTTAAAATCATTGAGTCCAACCATTCCCCCAGCACTGTCCAGGCCAGCACTGACCCCTGTCCCCAAGTGCCACATCCATGTGGCTTTCCAACCCCTCTGGGGCTGGGGACTCCAGCACTGCCCTGAGAAACCTGTGAAAGGCTGGACAACCCTTCCTGGTTTTATGGCTTTGCTGCTTCAGGGGTTTTCAGGTTCTGAGGGTCTCTTAATTCAGGTTTGTTGGGCTCTAATGGAGCTTAATAAACTCCCCTTGACAATTTCTCTATTTTCCTGCCTCCTTTGCCAGATTATTCCATCAGGAAGGAGGGCTGTAAGCTGTGTGCCACTCTGGGGAGGCTTTGGTGGGAGACACAGCAGAGCTCTGCAGCAGCCATGGCCTTAATCCTTCTTTAGCCCAAGGAAACAGCATCTCTTCAGAGCATTCAGGGAGATGTCCTTCACCCTGCTGACTCAGTTAGGAGGAGACATGGGGCTGCTCAGGCTGGATTCCTCTTTGAGCCCAGCTTCCTTTTTGGAGCTGACATGGGCTTTGGAGGTGGTTGAGCTGCAGCCTTGCCTGGCTGTTCCCTTAGTGTCCCCTCTGGCTGCTCCCAGTTTGGGTTGTTCTTTCAGACACAGGCAGCATCCTGCTGGTGTGGCTAATGGGGGAAATAGTGGTGCACGAAATACAGGTTTTGTACTGATTGTGTTTCCTTCAGCCCCTGAGCAGGAGGACAGCCTGCCTTCCTGCTGGCACTCAGATCTGGGGTGTCCTGCTGCACTGGCTGCCTTCTCCTGAGGCAGATCCATCCCAGCTCTGGCAGCACGTGCAGGGCTGGCACATGCACAGCTCACAGGGGAATTTTCCTTTTATCAGTTCTGCTCTGGCCTTCGTGCATGCAGTCACATGCCAGCAGCACTTCCCCAGGGGATGAAAGCAAGGGCTCATTTCAGCAGCAGGAATTTTCCTGCAAGACCTTCTGGCAGAAAGGCTGAGCTCTGTGTGTGTGCTGTGCTGAGGTATTTAGGGAAGCAGGTCTCCAACCTCCTCTCCCTGTTTTGTGGTCATTTCTTTCCCAGAATCACAGAACACCCTGATCTGGAGGGACCCCCCAGGATCCCCCAGCCCAGCCCCTGTCCCTGCCCAGCCCCACCCTGGGCACCCCTGGCAGCGCTGCCCAAAGGCTCCTGGAGCTCTGGCAGCCTCGGGGCCGTGCCCATTCCCTGGGCAGCCTGGGCAGTGCCAGCACCCTCTGGGGGCAGAGCCTTGCCCTGAGCTCCAGCCTGAGCTGCCCTGGCCCAGCCCCAGCCGTGCCCTGGCTCCTGTCCCTGCTCTTCCCCTCACAAGGAGCCTGGAACTGCAGTGAGGTCTCCCCTCAGTCTCCTCCTGTCCAGCTGCCCAGACCAAGTGACCTTGTGGCCATGAGTAGTAAACAAGGAATGGTGAAGGAGTTTAGCCAGCACAGCTAAGGAGGCTCATTCAGCAAGGGGATCATGATTTGCTGGGTGCAGACAGCAGCACCTGGGGCAGCTGATGGCCAGAGCAGCCCCTGCTTTGTGTTGCTCAGGCCAGGCTGAGGCAGGGGCAGGGCTGGGAACAGAGCCTGGCTCTGGCTTCAGCCCCTCCTCGAGCTGGGTGATGCTGGCTCAGCTCTCTCTGCAAAGGGCATTTGTTGGGGAAGATGAAACAGAAAGCCTTATAAATATGATTGCCTGGCAAAAGATTTTGAGAATATAGAAACTATAAGTGAGATTGAAATGAAAGCAAGCTTTGAGATCCCTCAGTTACTGAACAACTGGAAAACAATGGTGTGGCCAGCTGAAGGTGATCCCCTTTGGATGGAACAACACCCTCTGCTTGCAGACAGGCCCAAGGCTCAGAGCAGACCCTACAGCTTGGCAGAAGGGGCCAAAGAAGAGTTTTTAGGGTTTAAAATGTAACCCAGTATGGTAATGTAATGATTCTTATAGGCTGTGTGTAAATGCTGTAGGATTTGTATCTTGTACTAGATTGGTTAGTGAGAATGAGAATATTCAACACAGAAGATGATTTATTGTATTGTAACGGGAACTTTGCCTCTCTTACTCTCTTAGCTTTTTTACTCTCTTTGCTCTTGTCCCTCTTGCTTTTGCTCTCTCACCCTCTCATCCTCTCTCCCCTCTCTTCTCTCATTCCTGCTCTGAGCTGTGTTTGGCAGCTCCCAGCAGGGCCCTGTACCCAGGCCCTTTGCAATGAACCCCGAGTTCCAGACCTGGCTCCAGAGATCTCTGCTCTCCATCCATCCCCACCGTGCTGAGCCCCCGTCACTCCTACAGGCATTAATGAATCAGGCCTGTCCTAGGCACTGAGGACAATGGAGAAGAGTTTCTGTTCAGATCCTGATTGCACCTCCTGGGCAAATCTTTGGGTTCTGATAGAAATTATTTGAAAGTCATCTTGTAGATCATTGTTTCTATTCCCCTTGTCACTGTCCTGGGGCAGTGCTGGTCCTGGCAGGGGAGGTGCCTCCATCCAGCTGCTCCTTCAGGCAGCTGTAGGGTGAGGGGAGCTGCATGTGCAGCTCCAGGGACACTCTGGGTGTCCATCCCCTCCCTGGGGGGCTCCTTCCTCCCGTGTGGCAGCACTCCCCTGTCCCTTTCCCCTGCAATGAGTGACAATCAGCTCTGTGTCACCTGGAGGTTTCCCTGTCCCACGTTGTCACTGCTGTGCAGGTACAGCACTGACAGGAGTTATCCCTCTCCCTTTGTTCTCCTCCTGCCCAACACTTGTAATTCCACATTTCCCTAAACCAGGACACGTCCCCTGTGAAATTGGGCCTGGTATTACAAGGAGGGCACAATCCCTGGGGTATTTCTGCACCAGTCCTCTGGCTGTGAACATGGATCTTGCTCCTGGCTCAATTCCTTTTCCTTTTCAGTTTGCAGCTGCCCAGTGCAGCTCTGTGGGAGCCCAGGGATGCTGGCAGAGGGGATCAGTGCCTGGCAGGTGCTGGTACACACTTCCCCTGGCAGCCTGCCCGTGTTTGTGGAGCTGGGAAGTGCCCAGGACAGAACCAACTGCAAGGAGTTGTTGAGAAGTCCCATGTGGTAACGTTGCTGGGGCTGTGATGGCCTAAAGCTGTAGGGACAAGGGGGAAAAATCCCCATTTCTGTCTTTCAGGAGATCAGGACCACCTGGAGAAAAGGGGAGGCTCAGGCACATTTGACTTTTTTCAGGATTTAGTTTGCAAATTCCAGCAATGTTCCTGCTCAGGGTGTTGGAGCTGGAAGAATCAGCTCTGTGGTTGTGTATAAATGAAACATAATTTAGTCAGGCAGCTTATGGGAGGTTCTTTTACAAGCAAGAAAAGGACTTTGATTCCCATCTTGCTTTGCGATCAGTGAATCTGTTGGAGATCTGTGGCTGTCACATTAGTGTGGTATTGGCAGGGACTCTGTGGATGCACCAGGAGGGGATGGCTTGCCAATAAAAGTAATAATGATCTTTTGTTATTCATGCAAAGGCATCATGCAGCAAAATAGGAACAAATCCAGAGTGCTCACATCAAATCCTTTGTATTTATGGATGTCTGAATTGGGAAAAACAGTTAAAGGGAGAGAATCCAGTCTGGAGCTACTCATAGCCTTAAAATTGCCCTCCAAGCAGGAAATACTTTAAGGTGCCCTAAGAAAGGCACCTGGTGTGGGCTGTCTGCAGAGGGCAGGAGGTGCAGGGATAGCTCTGCTCCTTGTGGAATATCAGGGCTGAGGCAGTGGGAAGTGCCAGGCACGAGCAGCAGAATGCCAAAATAGCTGCACTCTAAAAACCTAAAAACAATGGGCAGGAAAAAGTATAATTCCTTTAACTCAGGGCATCTTGAGGGAAGAAGCAGTAGGAGAAGAGGAGAAGGGGAATTTGGAGAGGAAAGTGAAATGAACCATTTTCTGCTCTTGGATTGCAGCAGCACAGATCTGTCATTGAAGTCATTTACACCCAGGATAACCACAAACCTGTCCCAAAGCATTTCAGCAGCTGGAGGGGATTTATTTGGATGGAAAGAATGTGCTCAGCATAGCTTGGCCAAGTGACACCTACGGTGGACTTGGCAGCTGTTAGCAAGTATTTATAGGATGTAAACAGCAAGGGGAAGGAGGATGGAAATAGAGCAAACTGTGGGGGACAGAAAATGGGATGGAAATGGGAAAAGGAAGTTTATTTTACTGCTTTATGGCCTAGACTGCAAAGCATCCATCCAGGTGGGATGAACTAATCAAAAATGCTTCTTATTCACTGGACAGAGCATTGGAAAGCAGAGGTTGGAGCTTTGGGCTGCTTGGAAGCACAATTTGCCTCCAGTGCAGTGTTCTGTGGTTCTGTGGGATAGGCAGGGATCCCTCTCCCACTAAGGGATAAAAGATCAGATGTGATCAGATGTTCGCAGGATCAGATCAAAGGTTCCACCTCTGCTCTCTCATTTCTGATGGTGGGGAGCAGCAATTAGCAGCTCCTGAGCCTCCTGAGCACCAGCTTGCACCTCCCATTTGTCATGTTTAGTAGCCACAGACAGCCTGGTACCTTTGATTCATCCTTTCCACATTTAAATCCATTTGTGATTTGACCTCTCCAGCATGTGGTAACAGTGGCTTCCCCAGTTTGTGCTCTGTGTACACCTGTCTGCAAATTCTTTCCTTTCCATTAAAATATCTGCATGGTGATATCATTGCTGACCCTGCATGTTTCCCATCAGTCAGGATCTCCCCCAGTCAGTGATTCCAGTTTACTTTCTCCTCCTGTGAAGTCCATCTCATATTCTGGTCACCTTTTGTGCTTTTCTCTGTCATTTTTTTAGTTCTGCTCTTTCTTTGGGTGAGAGGTCTGAGCTTGCTTGTGGTTTTCCAAATACTGGCCCATCCTGGATGTGTATTCTTATGTTTTCTGTTTTATTCTTGACCTTGCACTGCACAGTAGGTTAATATTTGTCAGGGGATATCCCCAGGGGTTCCCAAATCCATGTGAGCAGAGCTGGATAAGAGCTGGTTGCTGCAGGGGCGTTGCTGCTTCTGTTTTCCTCTTGTCCCATCAGCACTGAGGTTCATCTCTTGTTCATCACCTGTCTCCATTGTTGCTCAGAATTCCTTCTGCACTTGAAATCAAGGAATAAGTTTATTTTCCTGAAGGAATTTGTCTTATCCTCAGAAGTTGCCTCCTCATCTGCCCCTCTCCTGGGCTTGTGTGCAGCCTCAACCTCTGCCCTCTCATCACTGTTTGTCTCTGCTTGCTTTTGTTTCCACCTCCAAATTTCATTATTAATCCATGTGGTGCCCCTTCCCAGTACCCCAGGCTGGCTCAATTTCTGTGGAGAACCACCAGGAAAGAAGCTGGTGGGAAGGCTCTGAACCCCAGCCTTTCCTGGGTGCTTTGGGGGGACCCCAGCAGACTCTGCTCCCTCAGATCCGCGCTGACGTTCCGCTTGCCCATCCACCAGCTCAGCTCTTGGCTGCTGTCATCTCCCTGCCTTTCCCAGTGCTCCAGGCTGCGTGGTCGTGTTCCCTCAGCTCCTCTGGGAGTCTCTGGGAGGATTCCTGCATTCATAATGTTTGTTCCTGGCACCGGGGCTTGTTCAGCAAGAGATTGGCAGCTCGGCTGGCGCGGGCTCGGCTTCCTTAGAAGGCGCCATTCATCACCAGCCTTGCACTCCTCAGTGACTGCCTGGCTGACAGTGGCTCTTCTCTCCCTTCCCTCCCTCCCTCCCTGGCACAGGGGCTGCTCCCAGGTGGGCGTGATCCGGGCGCTGATCGAGGCTGGCATTCCCGTGGACATGATCGGGGGCACGTCCATCGGCGCCTTCATGAGCGCGCTGTACGCCGAGGAGCGCAGCTACAACCAGATGAGGATCAAAGCTCGCCAGTGGGCCATGGTAAGCACTGGCATGGGAGTTCCTGCACTGGAATGTGGATTCCCTTCCCTGGGAATGTTCCCTCCACTGGGAATGTGAATTCCTTCCCCTGGGAATGTTCTCTCACATGGGAGTGCTGAATTCCCTCCCATGGGAACACTGAATTCCCTCCCCTGGGAATGTTCCCTCACCTGGGAATGCTGAATTCCTTCCACTGGGAATGTTCCCTCCACTGGGAATGTGAATTCCCTCCACTGGGAATGTTCCTTCCGCTGGGAATGTGAATTCCCTCCACTGGGAATGTTCCTTCCGCTGGGAATGCTGAATTCCCTCCACTGGGAATGTGAATTCCTTCCCCTGGGAATGTTCCCTCACCTGGGAGTGCTGAATTCCTTCCACTGGGAATGTTCCCTCCACTGGGAATGTGAATTCCCTCCACTGGGAATGTTCCCTCCACTGGAAATGCTGAATTCCCTCCCCTGGGAATGTGAATTCCCTCCACTGGGAATGTTCCCTCACCTGGGAGTGCTGAATTCCCTCCACTGGGAATGTTCCCTCCACTGGGAATGTGAATTCCTTCCCCTGGGAATGTTCCCTCACCTGGGAGTGCTGAATTCCCTCCACTGGGAATGTTTCCTTCCCATGGGAACAGTGAATTCCCTCCCATGGGAACAGTGAATTCCCTCCCATGGGAATGCTGAATTCCTTCCCATGGGAATACTGAATTCCCTCCCATGGGAAGGATGAATTCCCTCCATGGGGAGTGCTGAATTCCCTCCACTGGGAATGCTGGATTCCCTCATGAGAACACTGAATTGCCTCCCATGGGAATGCTGAATTCCCTCCCATGAGAACACTGAATTGCTTCCCCTGGGAATGTTCCCTCCACTAGGAATGCTGAATTCCCTCCATTGGGAATGCTGAATTCCCTTCCATGAAAGTGCTGAATTCCTTCCTCTGGGAATGCTGGATTCCCTCCCCTGGGAATGCTGTGCTTCCTTCCCCCAGTGGAGCCAGGCCCAGGCACAGCAGGGCACGAGCAGCACCCCAGGAAGGTGCAGCCTCCTGAAATTCAGTGTGTGTGGCACAGAACAAGCCCTGCCCAGCAGTGATGGATCGCCTGGAAAAGCTGCTCCACGTCCAAGGAGTCAGGAGGCAGCTGCCTGGCTTAGCTCTGCACCAATCCTGGTCACACTGTCAAGGCACAGAGATGTGGTCTCAGTGTGCTCACCTGTGGTTATCTTTGTTTTATCTTCTATGTGCTGGGGCCTGTTTCCTTTCCAGCTCTCAACAAATGTGTTTCTGTTTTGTGTAATTCTCTCTCTTTCTCACATGCTGTCATGTGTCAGTGGAACTGAGTGACAGAGGTAATCCTTCTCTAAATAACTCCCAAATGTGTCACTCCTGGTCCTGCCTTGCACTCCACAGCACCGGGACTCTGGGTCAGGAGAAGGTCCTAACTTTCAATATTTAGTACAAACAAAAACTTATTTTCAAAGTTAACTCAAGTTTTGGGAAGGTTGTTTTAAGTAGTGACTTCATTGGGTTGAGTTTATTTATCATGGAATCAAAGATTGGTTTGGGTTGGAAGGGACCTTAGAGATCATCCCCATTCCACCCCTGCCATGGGCAGGGACACTTTCCACTACCCCAGGGTGCTCCAAGCTCCATCCAGCCTGGCTTGGTTTTATTTATTGATCAGATGTTGGATGAAAACTGTCCCAGGTGCCCCTGGTTCAGACTGACTGAAGGTGAGGTTCCTTCTGAAGTTTGCTGGTTGTAGGTTTGTATTCTTCACATCAACCCCACATTTTCCTGTAGATTTTCTTACTGAAAATGAAACAACATAGGGAATTTCATAAATGAGATTAAGAGTCTTAGGTCTTGGGTTTCAGGGGGAAACAGGACCCTGATCTTGGCATGTGGGCACTGTTTATGTCTCCCAAGGATCCTCTGATCTGCCATGGCTTTGCAACAAAAGCTGTCTCTGTGAAGATGGATTGTGTGAGGGACTGAAATGCACATTGAGGCCCTGGGATGTTTGTGCTGTCCTGGTGGGCAGGGGCTGTGGGACTGATTCACCTCCCCATCACTGCTTGCCAGAAGAATATGGATTTTATGCTTTTTATTTAAGAACTGCCTGTGCTTGGCTGGCTTGGGAAGCACCCAAAACATAAACTGTTGATGATCCAGAGCAGTTTGCTGGAATCACAAACCTGGGGGAGGTTCAAGATTAAAGACATAAAGCCAAATGCACTGAATTGTGTCAGACCTCCCTTAACCTTGCTCTCTCTCTCCCACCTTGTGTTTCCAGGGCAGCATCTGAATGGGTGCTGATTCCTCCCAGCTTTCCCAACCCCCAGCACTCTGGGGATCTCTGCCCTCTCTCCCAGCTCTTGCCTAAGCTGCAGCCATGGAATTTCCTTCTGTGCATTTGTCCAGAGGATTCTCTTCCTGTTTGTCAGGTGTGCAGGGCATGAGGCAGAGCTGGAGATGTTTCCTGGCCTTCTCAGGAATGGGGTTCTCGTTCTGGAATCACAGTCACTCTTATCAGGAATACTTGAAGATGAAATGGAGGCATTTAATCTGTTGATTAACTTTTGAGCACAAATTGCAAAAGCTCAGAGAACTTTTCACAAGGTAAAAGGCAATTTTTGGCCTGGGGCTGTTGCAGGTATTGGTGCCTTGAAAGCTGCAAATAAGTAATGGGAGAGGTGATTGACCTCTGCTAGAGCAAACATTTCATCTTATTTATGAACAATAGATTTTCATGAGGACTTCCATGAGTGTTCTTGCAGGTCCATGTCCAGCCCAGAAATTGTCTAAGGGTTTGAGGAGGACAGAAGCAAAGCCTGCTCTGTTTGAGGCCCTTCCCAGTGGTACCAGCAGTGTCCAGCACAATGGCTGCAAACTGAAGAGAGCCATGAAATCCCCTCTCCAATATCACAATGTGCAGAGTTTAGGGCATTAGAAATCTTTTATCAGTGGCTGTTCTGGGGTGTTGACTCTTGTGTGGTGTTAATGCTGAGCAGGGAGAGGGGAAAGGAGCCCCAGTGTGTGGGAAACAGCCTTAGGGAATTCTTGGGAGATCCACTTGAAGGGACTAAAGGTGAGAGAGCTGAAATATCCCCCAGATAACCCCCAAGTTGCCAAATGGGACCTTCCCTGCTGCCCCCAGAGCAGCCCTGGGGTGGCTGTGCAGGACATGCCCCAGGAGCAGCCAGGCAGAAGGGCTGCATGGAGCATTCCCTGCTCCAGGACCTGCTGCTCCTCTGCAGCTCTGAGCCTGTGCTGGGGAAGGTTATTGCTGAGAGCAGCCTGGGAAATGACTTCACTGGCATGGATTACTTAACTCTGAGCTTTTCTTATCTCTCTGTTTAATCCATCAGGCTGAATGCTGTTTGTCCTGCATTTACTTCTCTGTTTGGTATTTTTAGCAATTGGCATCTCTCTAGCTGTACACTTGGTGCTGGGAGAAGGGATATTTTTAATGGGATGTGTTTTCTGCACCTAATGAAGCAGTGAAGAAATAAATTACTCTTGTCAAAATACAGGGGGAAATATGAAAATTCCCAGTCAGATTAGTTACTGTTTATTGTCTCTGTGTCTTCTGCACCTCTATTTTACCAGCAAAGTGAACAAGCCAAAGCTTTAGTGTTTGCAGACTGTTGTTTTATTTAATTGGAGGATTAATATCTCAAAGTAGAAATATTTCACACAGATGGAATATTCTTAGAAAGAAATACAGTTATAGATGTGTGTGGGGCTAAAACACTGCTCCTAATGGGGATGGGGGCTGGCTGGGTGGGACACTGCCACCATTTGCTGCCTGTCACTGTCTGGTGGCACTGACAGCTCCAATAAATGTGGGGGTTGTGCCCAGGGAGTCAGGAGGTTCTGCTCTGACCCTGCTCCATTTGTGCATTGGAAGATCCTGTGCTTTAATGGGCAGATCTGGCCAGAAATCAGTCCTTGGTTTTTCCCTGTCATGCCAATTCTCATCCAGCCCTGAGTTATGTTTTTATTGTATTGATTTAACATTTTTTTTCTGTGGGAATTCCTTTCCTTGTTTTATTGAAACTTTTTAGGTGATTGCTGAGAAGGCACTACATGATCTTTTGAGTAGTTTAAAAAATACTGGATCTGTTTGAAATTTTTGTTGTTTCATAAGTTTTCCTATAACCTTGGGGGTTTTTTATAGTCAGGAACATTGAAAAATCCTGGGATTATACTGGCTTTTCACACCAATTTGCCACAATGCTGCATCAAAGAACAAAAGAGCCAGAGATGACAATTCCTCTTGTCCATCATCACATGCCTTTGCTCTTGTCCTGCTCTGTGAGCAGAACCTTGTCCCTTCCTTGCTGAACTTTTCTATCCCTAGGGTCACTTAAAAAAGATTTTAGGATTGAAGGTCTTTTTAAAAAGAAAGCTCATCTTGTAGCAGAGCTGTAGTAATGGAAGTTCACGAGAAGCCTTTATATATTGAAAGGAGGATTATAAAGAAGATGGTGGGAGAATTTTTATCAGGGCCAGGATAAGAGGCAAAGGAATAAATTTAGACTGTGTGATAGGACAAAATTTTTTATTATCAGGGTGGGGAGGCCCTGGCACAGGGTGCCCAGAGCAGCTGTGGCTGCCCCTGGATCCCTGGCAGTGCCCAAGGCCAGGCTGGGCAGGGCTGGGAGCACCTGGGACAGTGGGAGGTGTCCCTGCCATGGCAGGGGTGGAATGAGATGAGTTTTAAGTTCCTTCCAACCCAAAAAAATTCCACAATTCCATGACCTGCAAGCCCTGAGAGCACTGGCAGAGCTGGCTCAGGGCTTCCCATCCTGGGGTGTTGGGATGAAACTCTTGGAGCTGCTGGAGCTGATCCCAGAGCTCCTGTAGGAAGTGGAGCAGGAGGCAGGAGGCTCTGTCTGCCTCCCCAGAGGGTGATCTTTAACTGAATTTATCTGGGGAACAGGAGGTGCTTGCAGCTATTCCTGGAAGGCTGAGGGAGGCTGTTGGCCATCAGCTTCAGCTAAAGGGCATCTTCCAGCTCTGAGAAATGGGAATATTAAGAAATAACTGTTAATTGGAAGTATTTTGTCCATGGACAAGATCACTGAGAAATGTGGAGGCTCAGCGCCATAAATATAATTTGCAACAAGGGAAGCCCAATGGCTGCTGCTGAGTGGGTGAGGTTTTTCTTCAGTATTAAATAAAGGGCTCTTTGTAGATGCCTCTTCCCCTGATTTAATCATTCTGAAGAGACCTGATCCCTATTTTAGGTGCAGCACTAATTCCATCTCCCTCTGAAGCTGTGGGTAGCAGTCTATAGTTAGGTTGGCACACTGTCCTCAGCACATCAAACCCAGAGTGAGGATGTGAATGAAGCTTCATCCTTGGGTTCTCCCACACTTCCTGTTCCCATCCTTCTTCTTAATGATCATTTTTTTATCCTTGCACTCATTTTCTCTGGGCAGATCCCTGACAGAAATTTGAAAGCAGCTGGACATGGCAATGCAGGCTGATCCTGCTGCTCTGAAATCACTGCAGAGTAAAGCCAAGCCAGATGTTGCTCACAGCTGCTCTAACAGCTGGCAGGTTGGAGGCTGTTCCATGTGTCTGCCTGGGAAGGATGCCCTGATCTCTGAGAAGCTGTTAAATTACAGAGAACATGTAGAGAAAAGATATCATCTCATGGAAATATTTCATCCAGTGAAACCCTATTTAATTTGAAGGGAATTAATTGGGTTTTGTGGTCTTCTTTTACATTTTGACTATGATGTAATGTATTAAACACTGAATTTTGTTAAGATTTATTAGGATGGCCTAGTTATGGGCAAATACTATGGCCATAATGCCATAAAGTTTAGGGATTTTCATCATTTTCTCTTGTCGGTCAGTACATAGGTGCAATAATGCTGTTGAAATGGAGAGAAAAGGAATCTGTGAAAGCTTAATTCCAGATCTCTGTGTTAGAAGGGTTGGTGTGCAGGGACCTGCAGTGCTTTAAGGAACCTGTTGTGGTCGGGTTTCCCTTGCTGAGTTTGTAGCAGTTAAATGCTGGGTCCATAACACATCCCAGTACCTGACTTTGGGAATGACAAATAATGGAGCCTGCTCCACAGAAAGGGTTTAAAGCTCTATGAGATGTGCTTGACTGAGCCTTGTTGGAGTCCCAGAGAACCCCAGACATGATTCTCTAAATTCCTCCACTGAGGCACAGAAAAGCTTTGAGTCTGGGAGAAAAATTGGATGTGACCCCCAGATGAGAAGAGATGGATGAAGCAACTCCTGCCATGGATTTTTGGGTTCCTTCCCACACCACTGCACCACACAGGTGCTGTGGGAAGGATAATGGGGAAGAAGACAACTCAGAACATCTTTTAAATAGAGAAAATGTAAAGGCTGGAGCTGCAGCACCCATGGCCTCGTGCCCAGGCTGAGGGCTGTGCTGGGCACGCTGCTCTGGGGCTGGTGTGGGGCACAGGGGGCAATGCTCCTTCTGGCAGAGCTTTATTGCAGGGCTTGCTCTGCTTTGGGGTTTGCTAAATGTAAATTTACCACACAGGGAGCTCCTGCTTGTAGATTTTGTAGTTGTATTTCTGTTCCCTCAACACTTTCTGCACTTGTGATGCTTCCAGCATGTGGGCTCTGAACTCTGGAATTTGATGTCTCTGGAATTGCAGCCTTTATGCACACATTCCTGTGCATTCTGACCTTTGAAATGCCTTTTTTTTTTCTCTTTTTAGGTTATGAACTCAGTGTTTAAGACTATTCTAGACTTGACATACCCAATAACCTCTATGTTTTCTGGAGCAGCTTTTAACAAGAGCATCAACAACATCTTCAAAGATAAGCAGATAGAGGTAGGTTCTTTATTCACCTTATGGACAGGAAATTATGTCCCTGTGTTCTGCTGGAACAAAAATAGCTTTTTTTAATGCTAATATGGAAGTCTGGAGCTGTTGGGTGACTGAAAATGTGATGAAACTGTGAATGTGGTGATCCATGGCTGCAAGATGGAGCCTGTTCTTTTTGGTGGATTTAGAAAACACAAACTGTAGAATATTTGTAGCTATTTCAGTTTGACAATGGGATCTCATTGTCTGAGAGAAGTGAAAATTGTGACACTGAAGAAGAACAGCTGAGACTGCTTCATCATTATTTTCCTGCAAATCAGGTCTCAGAGACCTTCAGGGCACACCAGAGAGAGGGGCTTGAATTGGGCTGTGATGGCTTTGGCTTTTTGGAATTTTAGTTTTGAAGCTGGAGTGAGTTTTTCTGAGCAGCCTACTGAAAGCTGTAACAATGGCAGAGTCCTTTGTCTCCTGGTTTGCACCTTTTTGTTGTTGCTGGGTGTTGTGGGGTCCACCTGAGCCAAGAGCCTCCTTTAGAATGCACCTCTCCCCCTTCCCTCAGCAGCAGCAGATTGTAAAGCACATTATCAGTGTTTGTCTTCCTACATTACCCTGCTGAGAGAGTGTTTGGGTAGCCTTGGAATTTCACCTGATTTGCAATTTTCACCAAATTATTCCTGTGTTTGCATCCTTGTGATGAAAGATCATGTAGCAAATTAACACTGTATATACTTTAAATATATTTGGTAAAAATAATCCAAAACATTCCCTACCTAAATGCAAATATGAAAGTAAGTGATTAATCATCATGTGGCTGAAAATAGCAGTTTGCTGTGCAGAGGGGATGGTGCTGGAGACAAGCAGGTTTTAGAGACTCCTGGAATCATCAAGGTTGGAAAAGGCCTCAGATCCCTGAGTCCAACAATTGCCCCAGCACTGACAAGGCCAGGACTGACCCCTGTCCCCAGGTGCCACATCCACATGGCTTTTGGGCATTTCCAGGGATGGTGACCCCACCACTGCCCTGGACAGCTGTTCCAATGCCTGACCACCCTTTCCATGATTAAATTTTTCCTGCTGTCCAACCTAAACCTCTCCTGGTGCAACTTGAGGCCATTTTTATCTATCCCTGCTTTGGATTCCAGCAGTCAGTTCATTGTACTTCCTTTTTAAGATGCAGCAGATTCCTTCCTTAGGAATTTCAACAGCTGTAGTTGCACATTCTGCTCTTCCCTGGCAGCCTCAGGAAGGTTTTGTGTGAGAGAAATCCAGTCCTGGGGCATCTAGCAGCATCATCTCTGTGCATGTGTGCTGAACATCACCTTCCCTCAGTCCATGGCCAGGGTTTCCTCTGGTGGGAAGAATTCCCTCAGATAAATAAGGAAAAATGTTGTGTAGCCCAGCAGGAAAGGGGGAGTTTCTCCTTCACTGCAATTCCCACTCTCCCTGTGGGGTAACCAGTCCTCTAACTGGGAGCTGCCCCAGGGTAAAGGGGGACTGAGAAAGGAACAGGAGCTGAGCCAGAAGCCTTGAAAAAGTATTTTATCAATGAATTTAAAGGATCCAAACTACAAACATCCATCTTTTCTCCCTAGCTGGGGTGGGTATGGCTAGGTAGCAATGATTTCTACCTGGAAATTCCTATCAGTAAAAATCAATTACAGCCTTACAAGCAGAGGTTGTGTTTGGGTGCTTGGCCACAGCCGCTCCTTCCTGGGAGGATCTGCAGTGATCCCAGGCAAACCTGGGAGCTTCCTACCAAGGGGCTGACCCTTGTTGCTCTAGAAAAGTTTAAAATTTAGAAGTTCTGGGCCAGATCCTCCTCTTTGCTGCTGTGGCTGTGAGGTGACACCCCTGTGCTTCCCACAGAGCCCTCACCCCTCTCCCCCACAGGAGCAGGAGTGCTGACGTTGAGCTGTTATTTCTGACACTGGAAGGGAGGTTTCCATTTTCTCTGAAATTTGCTCTCTGCCAACCCTTGTAATGTGGGTGTCTCCTGATTCCCAGCAGTGCTGCTTGTGTGGGGGCCCTGGTGACAAAAACCCCATCACTGCTTCCAGCCACAGGCACTCCCCAAGCTGGGATCATCCACGTGAGACCCTCACAGGGCACACCCAAACCCAGGATGGGGCCCTTGGACACACACAAACCCAGGCCAGGGTGCTTGGAGGACATTTCTCAAGAAATAGAGCTATTTTCCTCTTGAATTACCCATCCTTCTGTGAGAGCATCAGCCTCTGGAATTCTTATTCTCCATTTTGGCATGGGGATAAGATTTCTCTAATTCTTATCTCCATGCCAAAATGCCCTTATAAATCGTCTCAGCTGGGGGCTCAGGTGTGAGGAATCAGACAAGACTTTTATTAAGTCCTGTTTCAGACTTGAATGATGCTCAGTTCCAAAATCAGTGGAACAATCCCTGAGCAGTAAGGCTTTATTGCTGCGTGGGAGGGCTTGGGTTGGTTTGCTTTGTGCAGGTGTTTGCAGGAGCATGAAAGGAGGTGTCAGAGAGGCTTCTTCTCCCATTCCCCTATTTCTGCTTAATATGTGCTTGATGCACTGAGAAGTGCAATCCCCAGAATATCTTCAGCATGGAGAGGCACCCTAATTCTCTTGTAATCACTCTTTATTCATCCACTTTGCTCTGGCATTTACACTGGGGTTGTGATCCTGGTGCAGTGCCTGTGAGCCCTCCCCAGTCCCACCAGCTTTGCAGAGCTGCTGAGGAGATTAAATTCAGCAGAAAAACCTCTGCTGCTTGGCAGTGCAGCATTTCAGGCTGAACAGCACAGAAATCCCACCAGGAGCTGCAGCCTGGCCAGGGAGGGAGGGCTTCCAGCTCCAGTGGTCCTGGAGTCCAAACCTGTGTTGGGTTTGGGTTTAAGGCCCATTAAAGCTTTGCTGGAGAAGGCCCAGACACCATGTCCAGTGAACAAAGGCTGCCTGGGAGGGCAGGGTTTCCTCTTCAGCCTTGATTCAAGTTTTCTGATTGACAGAGCAGCATCAGCTGTTCCTGGGAACAGGACACAAGCTCAGTTTACTCAGACAAGTCCTCCTGCTTCCCCTTGGCAGCTACCATTTCAGCAGGCACCATGGAAACTTTCCAAAACTGTCCTCTCTCCAGCAGAGCCCTGCACACTTGGGAGGTCACCTTCCCTTTGCTTTTTCCAGCAGGTGGGAGGTGAGACACAGCTGAAACCAGAGGGAGAACTTCCCCTGCCAGGAGCAGGGCTGGCCCCATTGAATAAACTCCCAAAGCTCTTGGCTCAGCCATTCTTTTTGTGTCTCACTCTCCTTCTGTTCCACATCCCCACTGTTGTGTTACCCTGCAGGATCTCAGGCAACCTCTAGAACCTTCCTGGAGATGTACCTTGCAGGATCCTTTGTTCCTGTAGCCAGTGCTCCAGAGTTTGGGGTTGTCCTCTTTGATTCCAGAAAATGTTGGGTCAGCATTTCCTGCTGAAGGGATGACCCTGGCTCCATCACCAGGAGGTACAGATTGGCCATTGCTCAGTCAGGAGGCCACGGTTGATCATGTTCTTCATGTCCTCCAGGATTAAACAGCCTCAGGATCCCTTGGGATGGGAGTGACCATCAGACCCCACCCTTCACCTGAAATTAAAACAAAAACCCCCTGTAGAAGGTGGCTCTGTTTGTGTGAGGAGCTCTCTGTGCTGCCTCTGCACACTCTGCTGGAACCAGGGGCTCTTGCTACCGCAGAAAGGACAGGAGGATTTTTGTCTGCCCTGGTTCTGAATGAATTGTTTGCATGAGAGACAAATTTATTAATTTAAACACAGTTTCCTTCATCCATGCAGGTGTGTGTCTGTAGCTCTGTCTGGTAAGGTCCAGAGGTTGTTGCTCTGCTGTGTGTCAGGCGCAGGCTGTGGTCAAGTGCAAGGGGACAGATTTAGTGAATTTGGGACTCCTCTGTTGCAGGATCTGTGGATTCCTTACTTCACCATCACCACTGACATCACTGCCTCAGCCATGAGGGTGCACAGGGATGGTGAGTGTGGCCTCTCCAGGCCTTCAGTCATCATGGGAGCTTCAGGGTCACCCCTTCTTCCTGGAGCTTGTCTCACCTTTGAAATGTGTCTTTCCTTTTGCTTCTCCCCTCTGTGTTACCTGCTGAGCACCAAACTGTGGCTGTACACAGGTGACAAGGGACAGGGCTGCTGGGAGGGAATTAAATGAGATGCTGCATTCACTGTTTGGGGAGAAAATGGCTCCACTGGCACCTTTCTGTATATTTAAAGCATCCTTAAAGCGAAGTGCAGGTATTCTAGCCATAAATCAGACTTAAAGCACCCAAAGCCTTTGACAATTCAAATTCCCCTAAATTAAGCTGTGTTCCCCCAGAACAGGCTCTGCCTGAAGCAGGGGCTGAGTTGGGCTCTCATTTGTGATCAGTCCTTCCTGTTTCTCACTGAGTGAAGAGGGGAGGAGGATCTGAGGTGCCTGGGATGTGTCCCTGCCTTTGCCTTTTGTCAGTCAGTGACTCAGCCTGCAGGGGAGACCTCCAGGTGCCCCAGATATTCCTGGGGGGAGCTGCAGCCTTTGCTGTCACATCTGATGTTTGTCCCTGGGGCTGGCACAGGTCACACTGCCCATTCCTGCCGTGCCAGGGGGGTTATGGAGCTGTTGAAGGACTCTGGGCTTTGATCAGGGCAGCTAAAACAAGCAGAAAAAGGATTAACCCTTCTCAGAGGTTTTGTATTCCCATTCCACAGCAGGTTAAGCCAGTTGAGGTCAGGAAACTCACTCCAGCCAGCTGCTTGTCCCCGTGGAAGTTTAATGGAAGGAAAGGAATCAGCTGGAGAATGGTTACGGTTGTCTCCACTGAATGGAGATAAATTAAGTTCCCAGCTGCTGCCATTTCCCATCTTGGTTTGGTCTGTGAGGTGTAACACACGTCAGCAGTTTCCTTGGGTGGAAGTTCCACTAAAACTATTAATAATAACCCCCAAATGTGCCAGCATTAACCTGTGCTAACAGCAGGAGTGCTGGGTTAGAATTAAAAACAGAGCTGTTATCTGTTTTAAAAAGAAAACACCAAAAGAAAATCAATTCCCAGGGAATTTGCTGGGAAGGGTTGCTGTTGGAAGCGCCAAGCAGTTAATTACTGAGCAGTGATTTAGCACTGCAAGGCTCACTTATCTTGGTATTTTAAAGATTCACTTCCCAGACAAGCCTCTTGGCCTGTGGAAATACAGTGTCCTCCCAATTTGGTTGATGCAAATGTTAAGAGAAAAATCAGTGTATAAGAGCCTTAAAGCAGAATGTTTTAGGCCAATCAATTTCTACTTGACTAAACTTTGTTTCTAGCAGCTTAAAGGATTATTACTGTTCCTTACAGCACCAATTGAAATGGCCCAAGAGAAGATAATGATCCCCAGCAGGCATTTGCAGTGGTTTCACAAGACAAAACGTTTGCTTGTTGCAGAGAAGGGAAAAGAGAATTTTTGGGGGTACTACAGCTTGTATTTTTCAGGTTCAGGTGCTGCTAAAAGTCAGGGGTTTGTGGATCTCTGTAGAACACAGTGACTGCAGCTGCACCTTTTCCTTCCCCCTCAGCCCCAGTTCCAAACCCTGGTGCTCCCTGTAGTAGGAATATGCTGAGATCCCACAGGAGGCAGTAAATGTGAGGAATGGGCTTAAAACTGTGGATTCTGGGGCTTTGCCTGATGTCTGCCTAGTCTGTGTTTTATCCTGGCCAGTAGTATGATACAGAAAATAACAAACTGTTTTAATAACTTTCTCACAGTGTTCTGAGGAAAGCCTCTATCTCTTGATTATCTTAATGAGTGCAGCAGCCTCCCCCCTGCGTGGCAGTAATTAATGCTGGCTGATTAATTAATGCTGCTGCCCTCCTTGCAGGCTCCCTGTGGAGGTATGTCCGGGCCAGCATGTCCCTCTCGGGGTACATGCCGCCCCTGTGTGACCCCAAGGATGGCCATCTCCTCATGGATGGGGGCTACATCAACAACCTGCCAGGTAGGAGCACATCTCGTGGGGGAGAAATTCCCAGTCCTGCCCATCAAACAGCCTGCAAGCCTTGGGGCTCTTGTTTTTCCCTAAAACACAGAGAAATCTCACAGACACCTTTAACCTCGTGCTGGTTACCCAGAGTCCTTGCTCTCAGTTTCCTGGGTGTTCTCTTTATCTTGGCTTTATTAACACTTTTTTTTAATGAAGTATTTCCTGTTAGCCAAATTCTGAACATACAGCTCCCTAAGTTCTGTTCAGCTAAGTATGTATGTTCTATTCAGCTAAGTCTAATTTAGTGCTTGCTGAAGGGAGAGAAGAGGAATCAAACCACAGACACATAATCTACCTTGGAGTTTCTCTTCAATCAGTTAATTAGGAAATAATTCTGAGAGAGCACAGCATTTGCTGCTCAGGCTGGTGTCACCGGGAGCATGTGGCAGTGGGGGAATCATGGGGCCATGGAAGGAGGGATGTGGGGTGTGGGATGAGGTGTGAACCCCCCAGCAGGGCCCAGGGGTGTGAACTGGCCGTGTTTGGGATGTGTTTTGTGTCAGGTTTCACTGCAGTCAGGAGGATGGGTGGCTCAGGGGTGGCTGAGGCAGCAGAGCCCTGCAGGGTCACTGCAGTTTGGGACTCAGGTAAAGAGGGAGGAACCCCAGGCAGAGACTCCCATCTGAACAACCTGAGTCATTTACATCTTCCTGTCACACCCTGACTTTATTTTTCCATCAGGGTTGTATTTACCTAAAACCCAGAAACTGAAATAGCACAAAACAGATCCTCCTGATCAGCATCTCCATTCTCTGTGCTTGTAAGCTAGAATTGTGGACTGCAAACCGTAGCAGCTCTTGCATCTCCACAGCTGGAGAGGGCAAAGAGCAGGCACAGGTGACACTGGGTGGGAAACAATAGCCTGAACAAGCCCAGGAATATAAATCCAAGTCACAGAACAGATCTGATCTAAAGAAGTGTCTAAATTAAGCCTCTAAATTGGCTCTTCAGGAGCTGTGGTTTTCCTACGCAAAACTATTCTGGAAACTGCAACTATCTTGGACTCTGGGGGTGTGAAAGAAATAGAAATCCATTCTGTGAGGTTCATGTCCTTCTCTTCCCTCCCCTGGCGCTTCCCTAAATCCTCACCCGTATCCAAAGACTGCAGCTCGTCCTTTTACTGACCTTGAAGTGGGAAGTGTTGCCTCATTTCTCTTCCCACTTTCAGCTGTGAATCCTTCTCTTGGATCCCAGAGCTGTTCTCAGGCTGCCATCCAGCCTCTCCTTGCTGGCAGGGCCCTGTCCTGCTCCTCCCATTGTCACCTTCTCCCTGCAGCGTTGGCACTGCTCTCTCTAAGGCACTGCCATTTGTTCTCTCTGCAGGTCCCCCGGGTCTTTTTTTTGGAATTAAAGTGGGTTTGATGTGCTCTATGCCATTATACCCAATGTGGTGTCACTGCCCTGGTGCTGTGTGCCCTGTCCCCTGCTGCCTGGTGACCTCAGGGAGGGTTAGGTCATCTCACTGATCTGGGCAAAGCATCCCCTGTCAGTGATGTCCCCCAGCAGTGCAGCAGTGGGGACTCACCCTGGGGTCACTCAGGGCTTGGTTGGTGCAGGATTTGGGATCCCTCCCTCCCCACAGAGCCTCCCTGAGCAGGAATGGTCTGGGCAGAGCTGCTGCAGAGTTCATGTGGAATCACAGAGTTGTTCAGGCTGCAGATCCCTCTAAGGCTGAGCCCAGTCACTCCCCAGCACTAACCCATGTCCCCAAGTGCCACATGCACCTTTGGATCCCTGCAGGGGTGGGCACCCATGGGCACTTCTGCCCTGCTGCTTGCTCGCGGCGGGTGCGACCTCAGGTGCCACCCCTGAGCCGTGCAGGTCTGTACCTGCACCTGGGGCAGCAGGGAGGTGACACGGGGGCTCTGACACCTGCTGTCCCCAGCTGACGTGGCCAGGTCCATGGGGGCCAAGGTGGTGATCGCCATCGACGTGGGCAGCCGCGACGAGACCGACCTGACCAACTACGGCGACTGCCTGAGCGGCTGGTGGCTGCTCTGGAAGAGGTGGAACCCCCTGGCTGAGAAAGTCAAGGTACTGGGGCTGGGCTGGAATGGTTTTCCAGGGCAGTGGGAGGAGTAAGTGGGAAGATTCCCTCTGTTTCTCAGGGCCAGATTTGTTGTTTTGATGGATTTCACAGAACGACCAGGTTGGAAGAGAACTTCAAGATCATCGAGTCCAACCCAGCCCCAACCCCTCAACTCAACCCTGGCACCCAGTGCCACATCCAGGCTTTGTTAAACACAACCAGGGATGGGGACTCCACCACCTCCCTGGGCAGCCATTCCACAAATTTATCACTCTTTCTGTGAAAAATTCTTCCTGATATCCAGCCTGAATTTCCCTTGGCACAGCTTGAGGCTGTGTGCTCTGGCTGTGTCAGTGCTGCTGCAGACAGAGCCCAGCCCCAGCTGAGCACAGGCACCTTTCAGGAGCTGTGCAGAGTGATGGGGGCACCCCTGAGTCTCCTTTTCTCCTGAAATGTGAATTCTTGTTCAAAAAACTGGGCAGTGCCTTGACACCACAGGGAAGGCAGTGATGTAGGAAGAGGTTGGCAGAATTCTTAGAGCAAAGAAATCTTTTCTTGGATCTGCATACGTTCTGATAAAGTCAGAATTCATTAATTTTACCCATAAAAGCAATAAATCTGTCCAGGTCATTTTCTATCTTGTGTCTTTGAACTGCTGATTTAGGGAGATTTTAGCACTTGGCAGTAATTAAGTGCAACTGATAAACATGGGTGTGCAGAGCATGATTTTATTACTTTCCTTTTGTTGCATGTGCTCAGGCCAACTCTCTTCCGTATTCTACATTTCCTAAATTACCTGGCTCTGCTGCTGTCCCCCAAGTGAATATTGATTTTAATTCTTCCTCCCAATTGCATTCTCCAGTTGGAATTGGTCTCAGTAGTACCCAGTGAAATATTCCAACTGCCTGAATGGCAGTAGGCAACCATGGAAACATGGAACTCCTTCTGAACACCAAAAAACACTTTTTATTTATTGGTAGTGGTGAAACACTGGCCAAACAGAGGGCTGGTAGAGTTTCCATCTGTGAAAATGGTCAAAACTCAGCTGGACATGGTCTTGGACAAGGTCCCTCAGCTGGCCCTGCCTGGGCAGGAGGGATGGAGTGGATGATCTCAGGGATGGACTGGATGATGTCAAGGGGTCCCTGTCCACCTCAGCCATTCTGCAAAATCTCTGCCCTGGCACTGGACAGATCAGAGAACCATGGAATTACAGACTTGCTGGGGTTGGAAGGGACCTTAAAGCTCATTCAGTTCCCCCCCAAGGCTCCAAGCCCTGTCCAGCCTGGCCTTGAACACTGGCAGGGATGGGGCATCACTGATTTCTGCCTTGGAGGATCACTGTGCCCCTCACCTCAGCAAAGATCTCTAAATTCTCTATATATTTCACTGTATCCTGGAATGAAAGTCTTGGTTCAAGCTTGTTGGAAGGCAATTCCCTTTCTGTGCTGACCATGGACACTCCCTGCCTGCCCACTCTGGGGCCCAGCTGGAGTTGCTGCTGTGCCAGGGCATCACCAGGTGCCAGCTGTCTTAGTTTGAACAGACAGGTGTGTGCTGAGGAAGGCAGGAGCCTCCCCTGAAATGGAAAATGTAAACCCCCTCCCTCTGAATTATTATGATTTTGAAATTAAGGGGCCTCTCAGGCAAAGATATGGGAATAGGAATAACAGTTCTTTACTAGAGAAATTAAAAATACAAATGCAAGAGTACAAACATACAAAACCCCCTGCCATAGTCAGACCATGCCCTGCCCCCTGTGTGTCAGGGGGTGTCCCAGCCCCATCCCAGGGGGGCTCAGCCCTCCTGCAGTGCCAGCTGTGGCTCTGCTGCAGCAGGGATCCTGCACAAGGGGGGAGTTTTCCTCTGCAGCTCCAGGGCTGCTGCAGATGGGCCTGGGCTCCCTCTGGCCATGCAGGGCAGCAGAAAGCTGCTCCTCTGGCAATGCAGGGGGCAAAGGCTGCTGTGCTGTGCCAGGCTCAGATTGGATCCAGGCAGGAATGCTTGGCTCCTGCCCTGGGCGCAGCATCTCCCCATGGGATGCTGGGGTTGGATCAGCCCTGCAGGGACACTCAGTGGCCATGGACAGCAGAGATCTCCTGGAGGGAGGGTTGGCTGTGGGAGAGAGAAAGAAACAACTGCCCCATGGACAGCAGAGAGCTGCCCCAGCTCTGACAGGTGGCAGTAGAGCACCCAGCTCCATTTCCAACATGAGACACCAGCTCACTTCTTTGTGCTGAGCGCACCGAGCACGTTCTGAAACCCACCTGGAGGAGCTGAATTTGTGAAATTGTGCTGAGCAGGTGCTGAACATGGCCGAGATCCAGACACGTCTGGCCTACGTGTGCTGTGTGCGGCAGCTGGAGATGGTGAAGAACAGCGACTACTGCGAGTACATCCGGCCCCCCATCGACCGCTACGGCACCCTGGACTTCGGCAAGTTCGACGAGATCTGTGTGAGTGCCCCTGACAACCCAGGGCGAAGCCCTGCCCCTCACAGCCCTGCTCCTCACAGCCCTGCCCCTCACAGCCCTGCCCCTCACAGCCCTGCTCCTCACAACCCTGCTCCTCACTGCCCCTCACAGCCCTGCCCCTCACAGCCCTGCTCCTCACAGCCCTGCTCCTCACTGCCCCTCACAGCCCTGCTCCTCACAACCCTGCCCCTCACAGCCCTGCTCCTCACAACCCTGCTCCTCACTGCCCCTCACAGCCCTGCCCCTCACAGCCCTGCTCCTCACTGCCCCTCACAGCCCTGCCCCTCACAGCCCTGCTCCTCACTGCCCCTCACAGCCCTGCCCCTCACAGCCCTGCTCCTCACAGCCCTGCTCCTCACTGCCCCTCACAGCCCTGCCCCTCACAGCCCTGCTCCTCACTGCCCCTCACAGCCCTGCCCCTCACAGCCCTGCTCCTCACAGCCCTGCCCCTCACAGCCCTGCCCCTCACAGCCCTGCCCAGTGAGACTGCCCCTCAGTGCCCTGCTCCTCAGTGTCCTGCCCCTCACGGCTCTTTTCCTCACCGCCCTTCTCCTCACAGCCCCTCACACTCCTGCCCCTCACTGCTCTGCCCCTCACTGCTCTTCTCCTCACTGCCATTTTCTTAACTGCCCTACTCCTCACTGCCCTGCCCCTCACTGCTCCTCATGGCCCTGCTCCTCACTGCCCTGCTCCTCACATCTCTGGCCCTCATAGCCCTGCCCCTCACAGCTCTGCTCCTCCACTGCTCTGCCCCTCACAGCCCTGCCCCTCACAGCCCTGCCCCTCACAGCCCTGCTCCCAGCCCTGCTCCTCACTGCCCTGCCCCTCGCTGCCCTGCTCCTCACTGCTCTGCCCCTCACAGCCCTGCTCCTCACAGCCCTGCTGCTGTTAATTAGTGCTGCAGCCAGTGCAGAGCATGAGGAGTGTGTTGGCAGAGTGAATAACTGACACTCAATAATGCTGTGGAATGATATCCCAGCTGGGAGATTGGATTAGCAGCAGGAATTGAGTTTGTAATCTTGATTCTGTCATGACCTGTGAAGGGATGGGTTGCCTTGCTCTGTTGCGTGGCAGTTCGGGCTCAGCTGCTGGGTGAGAGCTGCTCTGGGCAGGTTTGGGGTTTGGCATTGCTCTCGGCTGGGGTTTGTCCTCACTTTCCCCTCCTCCTGGAGCCTGTTGTATCATGAAAGGTTTACAGAAATCTTTCAGGGAGGCCTTGAATCCCAGAAATGGAGGGAAATGTGAAAATACCTCGTTCTGTGAACGTTTGAACACTTCTGTGAATAAAACATCATCCACAATTCCTCTGCAGCCCTTAGAGGGTCAGGAAGTGGCACCAGTGTCAGGGTGTTGAAGTGATGCTGCCAGTTCTCACATCACTGGCATGGGTTGTGTTTGTTTGTGTCAGAGCCCAGCAGGGGCAGAGCTGGCAGAGAGGTGTGCAGGGAATTGTCCTGCTGACATGATCCAGTGTTCACAGCAGAAATGTCCCTGCTCAGGCAGTACAGCAAAAGCCATCCTGGCTCAGTGTCTCCTGTCAAGAAAATGATTTTGCTGCCTCCTTCCATTCTTTGCCTGTTTTAGCCCTGCAGGCATCTTCCATGTCCAGATATTCCTTCAGAGCTTTGCTCCTCTCCCAGGCTGGAAAATCTCCACTCCTCCTTGAAGTCAATGTCCATTACACTTTAGTGAGAAGCTGTGATGTTCCTTAGCTGCAGACTGCTCTCTCTGGTCCTGGCTTAGCAAATACTGACCAACCCCAGGAGCACAGCTTAGCCCTGCAGGTTCCCATCTGAGAGACTCCTCAGGACACACAGCAGCTGCTCCAAACCTCCAGCTGATTTCCCCAGTGTAAATATTTTCTCTGGGATATTTGGTGCCTCTTGGCCCCTGGGCAAATACTGCTGTCTGCTTGTGGATCTAGGACTTTGCTGATAAATAATTCTTTGTTCTTTGCCAGCTGGAGAGCCCTGGCTGGTGTGAAAACCTTGACAGACAGGTGTGGTAGTTCATCACGGGAGCAGATCGTGAGCTGTCACATCCCTGCTCTGTTCTAATGTGCTGCTGTTAAAGAGATGTAAAAGCACCAGGCAGATTTTGTCAGTGCAATAAAACCTGAGAGAAGGGCAGTTCCTCACGAGTGTCACTGTCTGTGAGCAGCTTCTTGGCACCAGACACTGCAGGATGGAGGGGCAGCACCTCCTGGACCCTCATTCCCTGCAGCACAGCTCAGTAACCTCTGTCCACAAGGGAGCTTTAAACTGTGCTGTCCTAAGGGAAGGACAGTCCAGGCATTCCTTTATCCTTAGGGGCTGGGAAGTACTGGGGGGTTCATTTCAGCTCTGTGCCTGGATTTTACAGGAAATACAGATGGGCACCAGCATTTTTCAAGGAGCTGAAATCTTCATGTCAAACCCCTCATGTTCAGCCCAGAGCAGGGGTGGCTGTTCCTGCAGCTCAGCTTCCCCTGATTATTTTGGGTCAGCCTGACCTGCCAGTGGCAGAGCTGTCAGCTCCTTTTTCTCCCCTTAATCACCCCCACCCTGGGCTGGGATAGATGGTGGGAAGTGAATTCCAGCCCCAAGGAAGGCTCTGAACCCTCATCCAGAAACTGGAGGAGAGACAGCGCCAGAGGTTTAGTGCTGCTGCCAGAACCAGGGCTGGAGATGGGATCCAGGGCTCCCCAAACCTGTTGCTCTGTCCTTCTCATTTGATTTTTCATCATCATTTCTGCTGTGTTCTGAGAAAAAGAGTAAACCTTGGAGCAATGGGTCTGTTTTTTTCCAGTTGTTTCCATGTTAATGGCAGTTATTAATTACTTTTTTTCTCCTGATTTTTTTTTTTCCAGGAAGTTGGATACCAGCATGGGAAAACTGTATTTAATGTGTGGTGCAGGAGTGGAGTCCTTGACAAGATGCTGAAGGACAGGCAGGAGACCTGCAAATCCAAAACTGATGTAAGTGCTCAGGGAAATGCTCTGTGCTCCTGGAGCTGCTCAGGGCTGGGGCAGGGGACAGTGACTGCCCTGAGGCTGGGCCACAGCTCAGTGCTCTGCATTTCCTGGCAGGGAAGTTCCAGTTGGTTTTAAGAAACATTTATCACCTTTTTGAGGAATTTGGATAATATATGATAATATAAGGGCTCACTGTCCTTCCTCTCCTTTGAATCCCTCTGATTTGAAACCCAAGTGCTACAAAGGCTTCATGTTTTACTCAGTAATTCTTTTTTATCATCTTTTAGAGAGGGAAATGAGCAGTAATTTTTTAAGGGATGGCCAGCATGAATCATAGCTGTCATGATCCTTTCAGAGGGAAGTCAAGTGAGGTGAGAGATGACACTGAGGATTTGCAGCTCTCCAGAGGTGGGTGGCAGAGCACTTTGGCTCAGAGATAGGGAGAGGATGGATGGCAGGATGGACACTGGGCCAGGGATGAGGGGTGGATGATTCCACGTCCAGGTGCCCTCGGTGTCAGCAGAGGCTGTGAGTCACTGAGGGGTGGAAATGGCTCTGCTGGGAGGAGGTGAATGTCACCCTCAGCTCCAGGGGCGCTTCCCAGCATCAGATGGATCTGCCCACGCTGCCTGGCAGGGCCAGAGTGGCTCTGGAAGGAGCACACAGGGACTGAGCCCTGGAGGAAGCCACTGGAGATCATGAGATCCATGGGATCTCAGCCTGGGGTTCCTCCCTGGGAGCACACCTGGATGAGGAGGTGCTTCAGTGTGGCTGCACAAGATGGGCCCTCAGTGCACCTCTGGCACCCCCTGATCAGCCATGAGGGGCTGGGCTTCAGGCCTTGTGTTAAATCACAAGGAGAAGTCAAGACAGGGAGAATTGTGTGTCTCAGAGTTGGCTGTGTCCTACTTCAGCCTTGCTTTTATCACCAGCCAGTAAAAAGCCTCAAACATTTTCAGTGCTGTGACAGACACTTCTTTTAAAGAAAACTGCTTTTAAAACTGCCCTTTTTACAGGATGCAGTAATGGAGGGGAATATTTCACTTAAATCATGCTATCACAGCAGCATGATGGGCATTTATCACACCTACCCTGCCTTCTGTGGCACCTCAGTGCCCTGGAGAGCAAATCTGTCACCTCCTCATTGCAGACACAGCCTGACCCTGCACTCACTTGATAATGAGGCACCAAGTGCTGATTGCTGAGGTGCCACAGCATGGAAATAACAGGGCTGGGAGAGTGACTCACCCACTCTGCCAGGTTATGGAGCAGGAACCAGGGGCTCTGTGCATCCAAAGGACCTGTGGGATCATCTGCTCACCCTCCTAAAACTCCAGAGCCCCCTGAAACCAAGATTTTTGCATCTGACTTGTGTTGCAGGAGATTCATTTCTATGAAGTTACAACTGTTGCAGCTCCCACTGGGGTATTTTTCTTGCTTTTCTTAGTCCATTAGAGTCACTTAAGTCCTTTAGCTGTGTTATCTTCCAGGCAGAGCAGCTGATATTTTTAACTTGCCTTTCATTAGCAAAGGTTTTGATGCTTTATGTGTTTTAGTTCTTCATCTATTTCTGGAGTATTCAACATCTGAGAGCTGAGTGCCATTTCTTATTGTCTCATTTCCATGTCGTGAGCATTGCAATTTTATTTAAAAATCCAGATATTTAATCATTTAGATGCTTCTCCTTTGCTTTGATCATTTAGTCCCTGTTTATCTTGTCTCCAAAATGCAAATACTGAAGACACAAACAACAGAAACCTTACATAAACTTTACTTTGAGCAGCCCTTACTCCTCCCCAGAATGGAATGCTGCAGCACCATTAATTGGGTCTGCTTGGAGAAGTTCTGTCTACTGAGCTGTTATTCATATTCAAAGCTAAATATAAGCCAGTGGACTACAATAGTAACTGTCTTTCTCCTCTAATTTATTTCATAAAGATTGTGCCAAAGAGAAAACTTTCCTCCTTGGAAAAAAAAAATACCAGAGAAGTCTGAGAGTGGGTTTCAGGTGGATGTGAGACATGAGACACTTCTTTGCTTTGTGTTATCTGATGGGGGGGTGATTTTGTCCTCAAAAGTAGTGAGAGGAAGCACTGAAACACTAAACTCCTGTTTGTGAAGCACCAAATGAGTGTGGGAGGACACCTGGTTTCCCACAAGTGATTTCCAGTCCTGGTGCTGAGGCTTGGGGTGCAGCTGCCTCCTCAGTGCCCTCAGACAGGCTGACCTGGGGGACAGCTGGGGACAGATGCTTCTGAGGGTGCAGTCACTCTTCATTCCCATCCATCCTCACCCCAGGAGCTGCTGATGGTTTTCCTGGGACACACTGAGGTGCTGGGCCCTGCAGGATTTTGTCCAGCTGTTTATGCAGAGCCCTTCCATCCCACCCAAAGCCTGTTCCTGCTCCCAGGGACAGCCTGGCACTCTCTGCCCAAGTGCTCTCTGCAGCCACCTCATCCTCCTGGGTTCTGGGGTGCAGGGACAGCCTCAGACCTGGCTGTGTCCCTGTGGTGTCCCTCACTGAGCTGAGTGGCACAGGCTGGAGCTCTCAAGGAGCTTTTCTTCCCTGTCCTGGGGAGGAGCTTCCTGCAGAATCTGCACTGGGAATGTTCAGGTTGGATGTTCAAAGTGAGCCTGGGCTGACTCATCCTTCCCAGCAGTTCCTTAACAGTCACAATGAGCTTCCCAACTTCTTTATGCTTCAAGGTGTGTGTCCTGAGCTGCTGCTGTTCATTTCACACAGGTACCTTTTCATTCCCTCCAGGCTGTCTCTGCCCCCGTTGCTTGTCCTGGATCTGCTCTGTGCTGTGGCTGTTCTAAATTACATCAAAATCAGCTCCAGATGAAAGGTCAACTGAGAGCACTTTGCTGCAGCAGCAATGGGCTGCTGCTGTGCCCCCACAGGGGCTGTGTGATTCACAGCTTGGTGTTCCTGCCAGAGGAGCAGAGGATTGTTCAGAAAACCCCATGTTAGGAAGCTGCCCTCGCTGGGAGCACATGGGCAGGTCTGGGTGTTTGGGAACACAACTGGCACAGCAATTCCTGGCAGCCCAGTTCCCTCTGCCTGCTCTCCCCCATCTTCCTCTGGGTTGGAGTTGTTGCTGTGTCCATTAAACTCCCTGGGTTTAAAAAAGGATGAGAGGTGTTGAGGTGTTCACCTGGGTACCTTGTGCCCAGCCCCAGAGAGGGAGGGGAGGCTGCAGGAAGCCTGGGAGGGCTCCTAAATGCCAAAGTTGGGTTTTCTTAGAGGAGACACTGGAGCAAGAACTCCTCAAAATAGAGAACACTCAGCCCACTGCTTGGATGAGACAGAGTGAAAATAGCAAGGGTTTACTGGAGAGAGGAATTGCAGTGGGAGATGTCTCTGCAGGCTCTGGCTCTCTGCAGCACCTCCAGCTCTGGGGCTTTTAGGGGTTCCTGGGGGTCCTGCTCACCCCAGTGCCCTCCTGTCCCTGCAGCCTTTGTGGCATCACTCCAGCTGAGGGATGGCCACTGTGTGTCCCCCTGGTCACCTTCTCCCAAAAGCAGAAGCTCCCTGGGGGCTGCACTGGCCCAGGCAGTCCCTCACAAAGGGACCCTGATGGAGAAAATCACATGGAGAGCTCTGTCCATGCCAGGGCCCAGCCCCTCCTGTGATTGTCTCTGGGGTCTTTTTAATAAGGCTCCTTGTTGTGTGGGTGGAATAAGAGCCTTTAAAAGCAAGTCCCACTGTTGGGAATCCCATCTCTGCCACCAGACCTGCCTCAGGAGAGCTGTTTGCAGGATTTCTCACTGATGAGTAATGAGGGGGCAGCTGTGCAGAATTTGTGCGTCTGGAGCTTTGTCTGTTCAATATCATTTTTATACAGTCTCGACTTGTTTGGATTTTCTTGTACATTTCTGTGTACATTTCTGTGTACATTTGCTGACAAACCTTCACCTTCTCTGTGTTGCAGAACGTGACCTGTCCCACCACGTCCTTCACAGACCTGGCTGAGATCGTGTCCCGCATCGAGCCCGTCAAGGCTCCTCCTCTGGCCGACGGTGAGGGGCAGGATGGGGACAAGGGACAGCTCCTGCCTGCCTGCCCTGCCCTCCCTGTGCTCACCGAGGGCACTGCCAGCCACTCCCTGCTCCCTCAGGGCCCTGGCCCTCCGTGTCCCCCTCCTGCCACCTCCTCTGGGACAGTGGGATCGGTCGGGGTGTCCTCAGCAGCTGCTGCCAGCCTCTTCCTGGGCAGCTCCCAGGGGGGAATAATCCCTGCTGGAGTCTCAGCTGAGGGAATAACACAAGGGGCAGCTCAGCTTCCATCCCCTTAGGCTGTCCTGTGCCCTTCTGCTGGCTCCATCCTCAGCCCTGTTGGACTGGGGGCAGGCTGAGTTAAAGCCCTGCCCCAAGGATGTTGGATTGGGGCAGGCTGAGTTAAAGCCCTGCCCCAAGGATGTTTTCCCATGTTGGATTGGGGCAGGCTGAGTTAAAGCCCTGCCCCAAGGATGTTTTCCCTGCTGTCGTGAGTAGGATCAGGAGTGACTCACTGGCTCCAGTGCTTTATATGTGCTCCTGGTGTGGGAGCAGCAGTGAACTGGAGAGGAGCAGGTAGCAGCTCCTGCATGGTGACACTGAGGGGCTCTGTGCCCCGTGCTGGCCCTGCCCTGCAGAGCAGCTCCCTGGTTATGGAGCTCCCAGATCCAAAAGGATCAGAGCCTTGCAGGCCTGAAACCCCTGAGTGTGTCACCAGGGCTGGAGCTCTTTCTAAACAGTCTCTTCCCCTCCTCCTGATTCTTGTTCCTGCAGAGGGAAAGCTAAAGTTAGCAGTGCTCCCATCTGTGACTGTTTGCAGAGATGTCCCTGTGGTAATTTGAAATGCTAATTACAATCATATGCCTTATGAAGAAAATATTAATCAAATGTGGTTGAAGCAGCCATTGTGAATAAGAGTGAAGAGTTCATGGTATGTGGTTATTTAAGGCTCAGGCACTGAGACTTGCTGAGATTTCACCAGAGCACTGGGACAGATTCTCCTCCTCTCTGGAGCTCCTGATGATTCCCTGTCAGGCTCATTCCTGCTTTCTGCTGGGCAGGGGTGTGGAGGGAGTGTGGCAAATGGACCTGGCACCCTCTGGGCTGAGGAGGGGCAGTGCAGGAGCTGCTGGGCATGGATGGGATGGGATGGGATGGGATGGGATGGGATGGGATGGGATGGGATGGGATGGGATGGGATGGGATGGGATGGGATGGGATGGGATGGGGCGGGGCCCTGTGCTCCTCATGGGTGCTGAAATCCCTTGGCTGCAGGGTCTGAGGAGGGGGTTGCAGCAGAGTCCTGCACATGTTGGGCAGGATCCTTTGTGTTCTGCCATGTGGCTGAAGGGACCCTGGCCATGCCTGGGTGGCAGTGACAGCAGTGACATCCCTCGGTGTCCTCTGTGCATGAGACACTTGCTGCAGAGCTGTGGGGGAAGGTGTGTGGTGAGGTGAGCTCAGGGGGAGGTGGCACCTCCCTGCAGTGGCCTCGTGCCTGTCAGGTGGCTCCTCAGGGCATTGCTCTGCTCTGGGGGTGAGGGGGCTCTGAGGCTTCTGACCTGGGCAGGGGAGGGGACAGGGAGCTGCCTGGTGGCCTGGCTGTGACCCTGCACTGTCACCTTTGTTCTCCCTGCAAATCCCTTCCTGAGGGAGGCCTTGGATCACAGAGGCTGAGAAGGCTCTGCCTGTTCTGACAGCATCCTGCAGGTCTGGGGCTGGCTGGGGAAATCCTGGCAGTAATTTTGTTCTAAAGCAATCAAAGGGGAAGGCTCAAGTTCTGATGGGTGGGGAAGGGTCAGCACAGAGGGTGAGGCAGGAGCTGTGTGGGCTTTGTGGGGAAAGGGCAGGGGAATTCCTTCTCCTCTTGAGCACACAGAGAGCAGTGACCAAAGCCATTAAACAGTTTTTTTAAAGGGATCCTGTGCCTCAGGTAGGGCTGAGCAGAGGGCCCTGAGTGCCAGAGCTCTGGGCACAGGTGTCTCATTTCACAGCAGTGTTGGTGGCCCTGTTCCCACTCTCCATCCCCACGTTCCCTCAGCCAGGATCACCCCTCTGCCCAGCTGGGGTTTGGGCACACAGAGCTGTGGCTATGGCCAGGGGAGCTCAGGTGCCACTTTTGGGGGTGGCTCTGTCACATCCCTGCTCAGGCTCCCCCTGGGAGGGGTGGCTGAGCCCAGGAGATGAGCACTTGTAGCAGTGGTCATTTGGATAAAGGGATTTGTGGAGGAGAAATGTACCTGGTGGTGTCAAATGCCTGGGTTTGCCATCCAGCTGGGGCAGGAGACATCCCAGCACCTCTCCAGGGATACAATTAGCAGGCACCTCTGCATTTTTGCTGCTTAAAAAGAACTTTTCTGGAGCAGCTGAAGCTGTGCTGAGCTTCCAGGTGCTGACTGACCCCTCCAGCCACAGCACAGCTGTCCCCAGCTGGGGTTCCCTGCAGGAATCAGGGAACAGAGCAAAGAATCAGCCCAGCTGCAGGAGCACGAGGCAGTCTCTGGGTGGGAAATGCCCTTCCTGCAGGGAATGTGCTCACCCTGCTCAGGCCAGGCCTGGGGACCTTCCCAGGGTGGGATCTCCTCCTGGCTGAGCTGAACAGAGCAGCAAGGCCCTGGGCCTGCTTGGTGCTCCCAGGAGGTTTTGCAGTGCCCAGAGCATCACTGGGAGCTCAGCCTTGGTGCAAGGTGATGCTTTGGGACAGCAGGGCCACCTCCTGCTCTCCTCTTCCCCCTGCAGCACCCAGAGCTGTGAGGGATGTGGGAAGGGTGGCTCTTGGTTCTGTGTTCTGTGTTAAATGCTGAACAGTGCTGGGAAAATCAAGGAATTTTGTCTTGATGGCAGCTGGTTTTATTGCAGGTATAAACTCCAAACTCTTGTTTGTGGTGTCTGTTACTGTTCAGATGAGTTTCCAGTTTCTCTGGTGTATTTTATCAAAGATTATCATTAGTGTTTTTAGTAAAAACTAACAATTATTCTCTAATTCACAGTAGAAAAAAAAAACAAACCCGAAAATAAAAAAGACCTAATGTCTTTCATTCCAATGTTCTAGCAGTTGGTTGTAGTTATGTGCTAGAAAAGGCTGTGGAACAGACTGTGCTGTTGTCTTCAGCATGGAGCAGATGCTATTGATGGCTCCCAGGAGAAATCCTTAATCAAGGGTCTGGTTTAAACAGGAGCCCCTCTCCTCACCAGTGGGCTGCATCCAGCTATTCCCTCAGAGCACACTGGATTAACTCAGGAGAGGGGGAGTAGAGCTGGTGTCACACAAAGGTGATTTTAATGGTGGCCATAAAATGTCATTTTCACACCTTCAGCTGCATCCTGAAGCTCTGGGTGCCAGCAGAGGAAGGTGCTGCCTGCCAAGGGCTGTGCCCCATGTGCCCTGGTGTCACCAGGGGCTGGGACAGGAGCTGGAGGGAGCTGGGACCAGCAATGGCTCCTCCAGCCCAGCACATCCTGGAGTTGCTGTGGGGAACAGCCCTGGTGCAGGTGGAGTCATAAAAGGGTTTGAGTTGGGAGGAACCTTAAAGCTCATCCCATCCCACCCCTGCCATGGCAGGGACACCTCCCACTGTCCCAGGCTGCTCCAGCCCTGCCCAGCCTGGCCTTGGGCACTGCCAGGGATCCAGGGGCAGCCACAGCTGCTCTGGGCACCCTGTGCCAGGGCCTGCCCACCCTCACAGGGAACAATTCCCAATTCCCAATATCCCGTCCAGCCCTTCTTCCTTAAGGCCATTCCCCCTTGTCCTGCTCCTCCAGGCCCTTGGCAGGTCCTGCTCCTGCTGCCTGCTTTGCAGATCCTCCAGGGGATCTCCAGATGCTGGCAGAGCTGTTGGCTCTGCCCTGATGAGTCCTCATTCCATGGGAACAGGCTGGGGCTGGGGCACATCTTGCTGCTGTGCACAGCTCTTGGGACTCCCTAAATTATGTTAATCTGCTGGATTACTGGAGAAAGCAAGTGATTGTCCTCTGCAGAGAGGAAGGGAATGGGAATCTCTCTGTCCCTGTGGAGCAGAGATTGTGAGGCACTCAGTTATCAGCTCCACAGCAGGCAGAGCTCACCCTAAGCCTGGGATCCCTGTTCCAGAGCCTGTGAGCACAGGGAGTTTGGCTTGGCAGCTCAGAGGCTTCTCAAGGTGTCCCACAGGTCTGCTTGTGCTGAGGGGTGGAACACAGGAGCTGTGCTGTGAAGGGCATTCCCCAGGGAGCATCCCCCAAACCTGTGTCCCTCTGGGCATGGCACCCACCTCAGTGACCCAAACAGTGGGACAGGGCTGCTGTGCTGTGCTTCCTTGAATTCTGGGGGGCTCCAGGACACCAGCTGACAGAGTGGTTTATGTTTCTGTGCTGGGGAGCTGAGATCTGTGTGTGAGCAGTCCCAGTTCACTGAGCTGCAGAGAGCTGCTGGCACTGTCCTGCCTGTGCTCAGTGACTGTGGCACTCATTCCTCTCCCAGCTTCCTCTGCCTCTCTGCTTGCCAGTTAAACCCTGTGCTTTGTGTCTTCTCTCCTCAGATGAGTCAGACTACCAGACTGAGTATGAGGAAGAAGTTCTGGGCAGCCAGAAGGATGATTACCTTGATTTCATAAGCAACCAGGCTGAGGAAGACTCTGACTCGGTATGAACCCCCTGAACAGGCAGGGCTGGTCATTGTTGGGCCATGGCTGAATGGTGTCAGGTGGATTTGTTGGGAGAGATGCTGAGAGGAGCATCCTGCTCACCCTCCTCAGGCCAGTCCCTGCCATGGGTGGCAAAACCTGGCCACAGTTAAATCCTGGTCCTGCAGCTCTGGGTTTGCTCATGAGGTGGATCAGGGCTGGAGAGGCTGAGGGAGCTGCTGCCTCCAGCCTGGGGAGAGGAGCTGAAGGGAGGATCTGCCAGCAGGGTGGGTGAGGAGAAGGGGGTTATGGAGGAGAAGGGGGTTGGGGAAGAGAAGGTGGTTGTGGAGGAGAAGGGGGTTGTGGAGGACAAGGGGGTTGTGGAGGACAAGGGGGTTGTGGAGGAGATGCCCATCAAAAAGCCAGGAGGGGACAGGCACAGTTTGTGCTGAAGGAAACCCTCCCCGGGGCCAGTGGGAATTGCTGCCCTGTTCACACAGCTGACACCCACCCTGGGCTGCGTGGAGAGAAGTGGAAACTCCACTCTTGTAGATATTTGAAAAGCAAAGCCCTGAAGAACCAGCTCCAGCACTCGACCCAGCCCTGCTTAGAGCAGATGAATGGATTTAACTTCCAGAGGTCCCTTCCAGGCACAGGGGTTTGGTTCTGTGGGACAGCAGGCCCACCCTGAGGTAACTGTGAGACCAGGAGTGCTGAGCAGCGCAGCTCAGTCACATCCCTGCTGCTCTGGGTTTAGAGCAGACTGCAGCAGGGTTTGGAAGGTGCTGCTGTGTCAGTCATGGGCAGTTCCTCAGTGGGAGCACAGGGTGGCTGGGGAAGGGCCCGTGGGAGGGTGTCCCATGGTGTCAGGGTTTTCAGAGAGGAGCTGCAGTGATGTGGGTTCTGTTTGCTGGGCTTACCCGAGCTGGTGGGAGAGGAGGTGAACAGGACAGGTTTTATCCAGCTCAGAGAGGATGCTGAGGTTTCATTTGTGCTTCCTTTCCTCCTGCAGGATGAGGAGATGCAGCTGAGGAAGCGCAGGAACGTGCCCGGCGGGGACGGCCAGAGCAGCACCGGGGAGCCGGGCTAGGGCTGGGAGAGGCCGAGCTGCCAGCTGGGAGCCACAGCCCAAACTGTGACAGAGCAGCCCTATTTATTTATTTAATGCTTCACCAAACCAAAACAACGCCCAGATGAATGAAGGCAGAGTTCATCCTTCTCCAGCCAGGGCTGGCACTCAGCACCACCTGCACCGAGTCCTTTGGAGCTGCCGTGGGCCCTGCTCCTTCCTGCAGGTGCCAGGAGCAGCAGTTACTGATCACAGACTGGCAGAGGGGAAATGGGCAGCTCAAAGCTGCCTGGGTTCTTGCTGCTGTGTTTTTAGGCACTGTTTTTACTGCCAAGGCCCAAAGAACACTGGGGACCTCCCCCTGCAGGGTGCTGGGAGGGCTCCAGAGCAGCACTGGAGAGAGGGAGGGGTTTGTGGGTTGCAGCCTTGCTTTCTTTCACACGAATCAGGTAACTGTAATTAACTCCTCAGTGACTTCCAACCATGTACTGGTGAGCAATGCTCTGACAGGAGCAAATCTGAATGTATTTCACTTGAAATCTGAACCTAAGAAATCATTGCGAAGGGTGGCCATAGAGCCTGGATCCTCGAGTCAGCAGCAGGACATTCACTGACAGATCATGGAACTGACACTTGCTGGGCAACTCTGGAATCACCACTTGGCTGGACTTGCCCTGTTGAAATAAAGTTATTTTGCTGGATGGAAATGTCTCTGTTTCTTTGCATCAGGTCCTACAAAGAGAAAAGTTGTCAACAACTGAGAGCCCAGCTTGCCTCTGCTCATCTCAGACTTGCAAAGGAACACACAGTTTCCAGCTGCTCAGCCCAGCAGGAGTCACTCCAGGTATTGTCAGGCACTGGGAAGAATCTCCAGTGCTCTGTCCCCAGGGCTGGAGCTGTTGGATCTGTCCAGACAGCCCCTGGTGCTGGCTCAGCTCGTGTCACATCTGTCATTGCCAATGGCTGCATAACCAAGCTGATTCTGGCTTTATGGCAGCCCCAGCTCAGCCCCAGCTGTGGCTGCTGTTGCCTTGAGGGGATTTCTCATCAACCAGAGCACCAAGGTCACTCCCAGAGCTGTCTCCTTCCCTCAGCTCTCCTGCCCTGCAGGCATCCCCAGAGCTGGGCAGCACCAAGGGCCAGGAACGTGTTTGGTGAGGACTGGGAGTTGTAAAAGCTGGGAATTGTCACCTCTTCTCTGCATTTAACCTCCTTTCCTCTCCTCTACCAGCCCTGCATTGTGCTTTCCTCTGTCACAGAATCCCAGCCTGGTTTGGATGGAAGGGACCTTAAAGCCCATCCAGTGCCACCCCTGCCATGGCAGGGACACCTCCCACTGTCCCAGAGTGTCCCCAGTCCTGTCCAGCCTGGCCCTGGGCACTGCCAGGGATGGGGCATGTCCATGAATGTGCAGCCTGTGCCCAGGGAGCTGCTCCTCTTACACAAAATGTTATTTTCAAGTGTCAGAGCCCCAGGTCAGTGTTTTGCTCCCAGACCCAGCCTGTTTGCATCTCCATCTGGCCCATGGCCCATCCAGAAGCAGTGGAAGCAGTTGGAAGCCTTCCCTGCAAGGATCATGCAGACCTTTGATGCAGATTTTGGTTGATGCACTTGTTCAGAATGTATTGCAGTCGCTGGAGGCTTTTCCCTGCTATTGCAAAGAATTCATTCTTACAAAGAAAACTTGAAAATGGCTTTAGAAGTGAAGGTAGAACAGCTGGGGGCTTCTGTGCAGGCACAGGCTGCCTGTGGAGCTGGAGAGATTGAATTCCTGTTGAGGCTGGTTGCAGGAGGGTGGTGCTGGCTATGGGAAAGGCTCTGAGCTGGGACCAAACCTGGAAGTGAGCACAGGTGAGAGCAGGTGAGCACAGGTGAGTGCCCACCTTCCAGCTCTGGGCAAACATCTCATGTTTGAGCAGCAGCAGCACAATTCAGATATTTGGTTTTTTGGTGCTGGATTGGCAAACCAGGTGTGAGGCCCTTCGGTGTCTGGGTGTTCATGGGTGGTTACACTCCAGGAACCTCTCCCTGGAAAATGGGGATCAGAACTGGAGCACAAACCCCAGAGATGACCAAGGTCCTCTGGCTGCCCTTCCCAAGCCCCTCCTGGGCCATCTGCCTGCAAAGGATAAAGCCAAACCCAAAAGTGCCTTCAGCAGAGGCTGGATCCAACCTGCTGGCCATGGACAGACTGTGCTGGTCACAGCCCTGTGCTCTGGAGCAGGAGCTGATTCCACGTGTTCCTCTGCCCAGCTGGGGCAGAACAGACACCACAGGTTATTGTGCACAAGAATGACAGCTCTGTCAGCCTGAACCCAGCTGCTCTTGTTCTAGGAGAGCTCTTCCCCTCTGTTCAAACAGGTAATTCATGTCCAAGCTGTGTGTGCTCCCTGCAAACACCCTGACATGCTCCTGGAGCCCGGGTGGGAACTGCTGGCCTCATTGAGGGACTCACAGAAAACAGACAAATACTGGGCTGCTGAGTGTGCTAATTAGAGCCTCTCTATTTGCTTTGTGCCCTGTACCATGAGAAAACAGCACTTAGTTCAGATGTATGAATCCAGGAGATGAACCTCTGATGTGAGACTGAAAGTGTCTCCTAAATAATTGATCACGTTTTCCCTCCCTGCTGCATCTTTTGTAGCTGAGCTACGAAACGTTCAGCCGAGCTAGCTGGACATTAAACCAATCTGTTCTCCCATGCTGAGGAATGTAAACCCATAATGGGACAAATCTAAAAGCAGAATTGGTTTTTTCCATCCTGCTTTGCTGCTGCCCACATCCCAGAGGTGCCCATGTGTGCAATTCCATCTCAGGAGGTTTTAATCAATCCCTGCACACATGGACAGCCCCAAAGAGCCAGTGCTGTGTCACCCCCTTGTCCCCCAGGCTCTGCTGTGCTGGAAATGCAGTGGGAGGAGGGTGGCTGGAAGAGCCTGAGGCTCCTGGCCCCTCTCTCCTGGCCTGGGCCAGGTGCAGGCTTTGCCTGGGAACCACCCTGCAGTTTCTTTATGGGTGTGTGACATCCTCATAAATGTGAAATCTGACCAGAAGCTGGATGAATTTCTATTTGCTGGAAGAGCTGAAGCAGTTGCTGAGGTTTCATCGTGGGTGAGGAGGACACAGAGCTCCTTCCCACAACAAATCTGGTGCCAGCCAGTGCCAGCCCTGAGGCAGCAGGGTCAGAGCAAGGACCTGAGGAGCCACAGCCACAAGCAGGACCTGCAGGGGGAATGTTCCCCTCAAAACCTTTTGGTGACACATGGGGGGGAGGAAAGCCTTGACTGAGCTTTCAGAAGTGTGTCCCAGTGATGGATTCACAGCAGATCGAGTCCCCATCCTGAGCTCCCTGCAAGCAGCTGGAGAGGGGGAGCACCCCCAGGCTCTGCAATGACCAGGGCTACTGCACAAAGGGAATCAAGGCAGGGGTTTGGGAACCAGGTTCTGTCTGGGTTTGAACAGATAGGTGTCTGCTAAGGAAGGCAGGAGCTTCCCTTGAAATGGAAAATGTAAACCCCCTCCCTCTGAATTATTATAATTTTCAAATTAAGGGGCTTTCAGGCAAAGATATGGGAGCAGGAATAACAGTTCTTTAATAGGAAAATTTAAATAAAAATGCAATACTACAAAACAACAAAAAAGACCCACTGCCATAGTCAGACCATGCCCTGTCCCCTGTGTGTCAGGGGGTGTCCCAGCCCCATCCCAGGGGGGCTCAGCCCTCCTGCAGTGCCAGCTGTGGCTCTGCTGCAGCAGGGATCCTGCACAAGGGGGGAGTTTTCCTCTGCAGCTCCAGGGCTGCTGCAGATGGGCCTGGGCTCCCTCTGGCCATGCAGGGCAGCAGAAAGCTGCTCCTCTGGCAGTGCAGGGGGCAAAGGCTGCTGTGCTGTGCCAGGCTCAGATTGGATCCAGGCAGGAATGCTCGGCTCCTCCCCTGGGCGCAGCATCTCCCCATGGGATGCTGGGGTTGGATCAGCCCTGCAGGGACACTCAGTGGCCATGGACAGCAGAGATCTCCTGGAGGGAGGGTTGGCTGTGGGAGAGAGAAAGAAACAACTGCCCCATGGACAGCAGAGAGCTGCCCCAGCTCTGACAGATGGGGATAGAACACACAGCCCCAGGGGCATCTTGCATTTCCAGCCTTGGACAGGTTCCCTCTGGAGAGGGGATGCCATGGAGGTTGGGCTTGTCCCCACCAAGAGCTGGTGGCAGTGGCACTCCTGTCCCCAGAGCAGCACCCTGGGGCTTGGTGCAAGCAACAAACTCAGCTGCTTCCATAAAGCAGCCACAGGAGCTCCCAGAGAATCCCCAGAGGGGTTTAGAAACAAGGAACTCGTGGCAGCTGAAGCACCTGCCCAACCCTCCAGGAAGGCCCGCCCAGGCTGGGGGGAGCTTTGACCTGAGCAGAGGGGCCCTGGCTCCTGCCCAGCTGGTTGTGACAGCTCCTGCTGGGGCCTCTCATGTTTCTGTCCCCGTGTGGGGCCGATGTGTCCATGCAGCCTCTCCAGGCTCTGCTCTGCAGGCAGGGACAGCCGGGCTGTGCCTCCTTCCCTGGCACACGTCACTCTGCCTGCGTGCTGTTCCCAAATTAATCTCCTCCTATTCCCTCGTGCTCCCTGACCTCCCCCAGCGTGTGATTTTCCCTGTCCGCTGCCCCAGGGCTGTGTTTGAGCTGTCGGGATGCGGGGGCTTGGCTGCGCCGCTGGGTTTCACTCGCTGGCGCTGCAAGAGCTGTGAGAAAATCAGCAAACGAGAAATAGATGGGAAATGTTTTCCTCTCCCTCCAGGGCTCCACGTGGCAGAACTGGCACCTGCCAGTGCCACTATCCCAAGAACCCCACCAAAATATGGCTGTGGGGTGGCAGCTTTCAGCATGGGACAGTGGTGACCCAGGGCAGGAGGCACTGGCACTGCTAGGGTGGCATTTGAGGAACAGAATTTTGGGGTGTTTTGCTGGCACCAAAGCCATAAATATCCCTTTTGCTGACACCTCCCATAAATATCCCTTCCCAGCCGATGGCTGCTTCTGCTCCCACTAGGACTGGTGGGGTTTGTGTTTGTGCTCTTAGTTCCTGTCCCTCCTCAGGTCACGGAGGGTGTGATCCTCTTTTCCCAGTGGCCTTGATTTGTGTTTTAAATACCCATAAATACCCATATGTGTGTGCCAGGATGGTGCCTGGAGGTTCCTTGCAGGCAGCAGGAGCAGCATTCCAAATGCTGGGAAGGCACCTGTGGCCTGAGTGTCACTTAGCTCAGACATGGCACTTGCACATGGCACAGCCACAGTCACCACTCACCACTGCCACCAACATCAGCAGGGACAGCTTTTAATTAAGCCTAATGCACTCAGGGGTTATGGACAGGAATGGGCTTCCCATCAGGAAGCAGCTGGGCCCCCAGCCCTGGAGATGCCAGGGTTTATCCCTAAGGAGTGACATTTGTGTCCATTGTGCCCTCCAGACAGAACTGTGCTGAGCCCTGGATGGCACAGAGCCCCTGGCACCAGGCAGGAGCCAGTGCTGGTGAGGTACAAGTGCTGGCAGTGCTGCTGGAAACCCTGTTTGTTGGGAATTTGTCCCTGGCAGGGAGGGAGGCTCCGAGCGCCGCTGTCCTGGCGGGGCTGAGCGCAGCTCCTGCTGCAGGGGATAATTTGGGATCAGCCAGAACACCAAATGTACATCAATTTTAAATGTACCATAAATGACACATTTTTTCCTTGGATGAGGCACATTGGATGTGATGCACAGAGCCAGGGGAATGTGTTGAGTGAGGCTGGTGCAGCTCAGGCAGCCCTGACCTGGGTGAGCTCCGTGCTGTGCCTGTGCTTGAGCACATTGCTGCTGCCTGGGCCCCTCTGGGGGTCACAGGTGACCCCAAATGCCCTGTTTGCCCCTGGCACGGCCTGCCAGGGTGCTCTGCTGGGCCCAGGGAGGCACAGTGAGGTGCCCTGTGGCACTGGCTGTGCCTGTGGCTGTGTTTGATCCAGTGTGAGGTTTTGCCCCACCAGGCATGCGAGCGTCCAGCCCTGCGTGGGCTGAGCTGCCAAACCCTCCTTGCAGTGACCAATGGCTGCCCCAAGCCCAGGCTCTGGGGAAAGGCTCCAGCTGATCACTGCCACTGCCAGAGGCTGTTTCTGCCTTTGGAATGAGAGTTTGCCCAGCCTGTGAGGGGTGTTGGCTCTTGTGTGGTTGGGGGAACCAGGGAAGGACACGTGTCAGCTCTATTGTCCTTGGTGTCATTGTCCCCTGTCCTGTCTAGGTGCTTTTTCCTCTCTCACTGCTCTGGTTCTGCTCCCCCTGTGTGTGACCAGGCTGTTGCTGCTGCTCCTCTCCCCAGTTAGGTGCTGGAGTAGCTGAAAGTGGTGGGTGGGTGACTTCTCTGCCTCTCTCTTCTCTTCTCACCCTCAATCTAGTGCCCCATGGCTCATCTCCAGCACTGTCACCTCGTGGCTGTAAAATCCACCCCCTTCACTTGCATCCTTGCTGGAAATAGAAAGCTTTTAACGCAGCAAAGTTCAGAAAAGCTTCTAGAGCTGGGCTGGCACAGCGATGGACCCCTGGGATCTCGGGGGTGATGAGGCAGGAAAGAGGAGCTGTGCCAACCTCGTGGGTCGGTGCTGCAGCCACGGGGGCAGAGCCCAGGCAGGCACAGCCACCCCCGAGATCCTGCTGGGACACGTTCCTGGGGCTGGGGAGAGCAGGGGAGAGAGCTGAGCTTTGCAGGGGTTGTTGTGGCCGTGTTCACAGGGGTCTGAGGATGAGGGAAGAGTTGAGGATCTGACTCCATGTTTCAGAAGGCTTGATTTATTATTTTATGATATATATTATGGTAAAATTATACTAAAAGAATAGAAGAAAGGATTTCATCAGAAGGCTGGCTAAGAATAGAAAAAGAATTAATGAATAACAAAGGCTTGTATCTCGGACAGAGAGTCCAAGCCAGCTGACTGTGATTGGCCATTAATTAGAAACAACCAACATGGGCCAATCCCAGATGCACCTGTTGCATTCCACAGCAGCAGATAATCAATGTTTGCATTTTGTTCCTGAGGCCTCTCAGCTTCTCAGGAGGAAAAATCCTAAGGAAAGGATTTTTCATGAAATGTGTCTGTGACAGGTTGTTGGGGTGGGTGTGTCTCTTTCTGGAGCTCTTCTGCAAGCAGTGAACCTTGTCATGAGCTCCAAGTGTCAGGAAAGAGGTTTCCCAAGAGGAGGGAAGGTCAGGACAGATCCATCAGCTGCCCAGTGACCCTGGGAATGAGCCTGGTCCCTGATGGAGCTGTGGGCAGGGACCACCAGAGCCTGGGCATGAACCACACATCCCTTCAGCTCCACTCTGCATCCCTGGAAGTGCCCAAGGCCAGGCTGGAGGGGGCTTGAGGCAGCCTGGTCCTATAGGAGATGTCCCTGCCCAGGACAATGAGATGCTTTAAGGCACCTCTCAACTCAGTCTGTGATTTTATGATCACCAGAGTCAATCTGGGGGCTCCATAAGGCCCAGCTGGCCCCACTGGAAAGCTGAGCTGTTGAGGAAAACTCCCTTGGGCACCCAAATCCAGGCTGTGCCAATCTGGAGCTGCTGATTTTATCTGAGGCCAGGGAAATGTGGAAATGCAGAGCCCAACCAGAAGGCTGTTGAGTCCCTGCAGAGCAGCACCCACCTGGGAGCCCTGCACATGTCCCTGCTGCAGACAGCCCTGGCTCCCACGGGACCTTCATCCTCCTCCTCCTCCTCCCCAAAATCTGTCCCTGGGTTCTGTGTGGACCCTGGGGAGCCAAGCACCACGTGTGCCAAGCACAGGGTGCCCTGGGGGCTGTTCCTGGGCTGGCAGCATCGTCCCAGCACGTGGGGAAGCAGTGGGGTGAGAGCTCTGCCTGCCCAAGGAGGTCACACCTGAACTCGAGCGATGATGCTGTCGTGGGCTCTCAGGTTGCTGTTGATAATTGCTGCCCCAGATGTGCAGGGTGTCTCTGCTTCAGCCCACACAGCTGAAGAACGAGTCTGGACTCTTCACTTTTTGGTCTTGAGGTTGTTTATTAATTCTTATCTATAAAATTTTCTTTCTGCCCAGCTGAGATCTGCTCAGCAGGGCAGCCACAGGCACTCTGTGTTGTCCTTTTATACTACAAACTACATATAACACATTTACACTGAATTCCCAATACCTATCACCTGTGTTAGACAGTGCACTTCTACTCTGAACCAATCCCAAAGTGCCAAGAGCACTGCAGAAAATGGAGAACAAGAAGAAGAAGAAGAAGAAGGAAGGCTGGACACACCCAAGTTCCTCCATTTTGTCCCCATAACCCCCATACCAAAAATCCTAAAATCTACATTTCCACCTTGTCATCATTTTGTTATTACACCACTCAAACCTGTGTGACTTTCATGTCCTCATACAGAGCTGGTAACTTGCTCCAGGGGTCACAATCAAATCCCCAGGTGCTCTGGGCTGTGTGCCAGGGTCTCAGCCCCCCAACGGGGTCCTTGGCAGCTCTGGACACCCGGAGGGATGCACTGAGTTCCGACAGTGGGCAGAGCTGAAAACAGCAGCGGGGCCATCCCTGCCTGGGGCTGCTGGGGCCAGGCTGGGTGAGGAGCTGGAGGGAAAAACCCCTCTGGGGCTGCAGTTGCAGCATCCACAGGAGAAAATGTCTCTCTGCTGATGGTGTATAAATCGTTGTGTTAGGAAAAATTATCCACAAACACCAGAGGTTTATGTCCAAAAAGGAGACTGAGGAGTCCTTTTGCTTTATTCCAATAAAGGGAGAGGCCATGGGACATTCCCCTGGGGTCTCTCACATTTTTGGAGGATGCAGCCTCCTTTTTATCCCAATTTCCAGCCACATTTCCCTTCTCTCTTTCCCCATTGGCTGAGGTACTTGAGAGGTACAGACTTCCCAAAACACCTGATACCAAAGATTTCCCTCCAATGTATAACCCTCCCTTTTAATTTTTAATTGTTATGGAATTTAGGGGTTTTTCCCCATTGGCTGAGGTACTTGAGAGGTTCAGACTTCCCAGAGTGCCTGATACCAAAGACTCCCCTCTAATGTATAACCCTCCCTTTTAATTTTTAATTATTACAGAACTTAGGGCTTTTTCTTCCCCATTGTTTCTTTTATCTTTCAATGTCTAATTTCATTTCTCATCAAACCTAAAATTTATTTGTAAAAGTAAATATCTTTTTCCATTCATCAGTCAGTGGAATCCTTCCCATTGTTTCTTTTTATCTCCTGGTGCTGGTTTTATCCACCAGCAGCCCCACAGCTTGTTTGGAAAGACAAATCCACTATTCCTCTCAATTGCAAGTCATCCTGCTCCTTGCACAGACCCTTCTGCCAGCCTGGGATGTCTCATTTCAGCCTCCTCATCTGCCCCTCAGCAAAGCCCCTCAGCTTCCCTTCATTCCATGGTAACAATTTCTGTCAGAAAGTGATGTTGGGGAGAGGAATGTGACCCCAGCCTGCTGCAAGAGCTCAGCAAAGCAATTCTTCTTCTCCTGGGAGAGTGAATGTTTCAGTGTCATGGCTTGTGGAGGGCACTGAGAGGGTGAGGAGGACAATGGTGCTGCAGGGCATGCACGGAAGGGTCCCTGTGCTGCTGGAAGGTGGGGGTGCCAGTAGGTTTGAGCTGGAGTCTGTCCCCACGCCTTGCACTCCATGGGGTGTTTGCAGCTCAGGGCTTTGTCCATGTCCTCCCTGGGGCCTGCTCTGACTCCTTTGCCACTTCAGCTGCCCCTGGAGATGCCTCTGGTGTCCTCTGCCCACCATTCCCCGCACTGCAGCACTGTCCTGCTTTCCCCATCCTCTGCCCCAGTCTCTGCACCTGGGCCCAGCACTGTGGCTGCTGGAGTGATGCAGAACCAGCTGCTCTGAGTTACTTTCCCCTGATGATGTCTAGATTTTTTGTAGCCCATCTTTTTTTGACGAAACCTTTCCTCCCATCCTTTTTTTGGATGAAATGTTTCCTCCCAACTCTTTTGGATGAAACCTTTCCTCCATTCCTGTTTGAAAGCTGGCCTATTTTAACACTGCCAAGTGAAAATGGGTTGTGCACAGAAAAGATCCCAGTTGCTCTGTAGAACTTCTCTGTCATAATTATTCACTGCCAGTCCTTCTGCTCCCAGCAGCTGTATAATTTATCAGCTGTGTTTTGTGCTCATTTCTCAATCAATGATGAAAACATTGATTAGTGTCAGGCTGGGACTGACTCCTGCAGAATCCCTCTAAATCATCTCTGTTCACTGACGAGTCCTTGTTTGGGAGTTGGATTTGCAGCTCTCCATCCATTTAATGTGGGCTTTATTGGGATTGTATAGCGCTAAATTTGTAATTAGGGTGTCATAGGATATTAACTCAAACACGTTGCCAAAAGCTAAGCAAATAATGGCTACATGGTAACCTTTATCTACAAACTTGTAATTTTCTCAGAGGATGAACTGAGGCTCATTTGACAAGACACTTTCCATTGCACCACGCTGAGGGGTGTATTTTTAATCCCTGAATTCTTTATTAATTGAATCCTCTGTGTCCTCTCCATTTTTCAGTCTGGACTGAGCAGCTGTGAACCAGGGCAGCCGAGCACCCCATCAGCATCCTGCCAAACCTGGCAGCTCCCAGGCTCCCACACACACCCTCAGCAGCAGGAGGAGGTGGTTTAGCTCAGCTCAGCCCAGCCCAGCCCAGCTCAGCCCAGCTCAGCTCAGCTCTGCTGTTCAGAAACCCCACAGACGGCACCCAACATGCTCTGGGTTGGTATAAGACCACAGACAATTTCATCACCCTCATGTCTGACATTCCCATCCTTTCCAAATGCAGAAGGGACCCACTGAAGGCCTTGTCATGAGCAAACCTCCTCATCTAGGAATGCTGGAGCCTCTCCATGCTTGGAGATCTTCAAAATTCACCTGGGCAGCCCCTGAGCAAGGCAGTGTCACCTGGACATCAGTTCTGCTCCAAGCAGGATGTCAGACTGGAGACACCTGGGGCTGCTCCTGGCCAAAATCCTTTTATGCTTTTTCTAAGTCTATCTAATGAGTCTATAACATCATTAATGTTTCTTTTGTTTCTAATGTATTTAGTAAACAACTCTTTACTGGCTGTGGCTTTGCCAGACATGGATTTTCCTCTGTCCATTTACCCTCCTCTATCAATAGCTCTGCTCCATGGCTTGATATGGCTGCTGCATATTGATCAGTATCTACTCCTTTCTTCCTCATCATATTTAGTGTTGTTTTTCTTCCAATGGCTGTTTTCAGGACTACCAATTTACAGGATGGGCTTTCAGCCAAACTTACATTTTCTTGACTCTGCAATATCAGCTTTTCTGCCCTGTCACAAGCTCGACTCAAAGAACTGCTGCTTTCCCACACTGCAGAAGGTTTTTTCCCCCACAGATTCTCAGAGTTACCACCATCTCCATGAGGTTTGTGCAGCTGCTGGCTCCATAAGTGATGGAGAGCCCAGCAAGCCCTGTGAGGCCATGGAGGGTTGGGTGGCTCTGTGGCATGTCCCAGGCAGGAGCAGAGAGCTGAGCCCATCCAATCTGACCCAGTGCCCAAGGGAGGCTCTGCCCCACCTGCTCACACCTGGAACTCTGTTCCACTGCTTCACAGTTCTTACACAGTTTTTCTTCAAGTGGAACCTAAATTTCCCCACCCCAGTACAACCCTGCTGCTCTGTCCTGTCTCCAGCCTTGTACTAAACCAGAGTGCGTTGCTTCAGTTTCCTGGGGTGCCTCAGTCCCTTTTCCAGCCTTTGCACTCTTGCACCATCTGACCCCTCCTGGTGCTCCCCCTGAGTCCAAACCTCCCCTGAATCTCACTGGGGCTGTCCCAGCCCTGCCCAGCCCACACAGGGCTCTGGCACTGTTATTTCTCGTGCCATGGCATTCACCCGTTCTGCACAATCACACCATTTCTGACTCTGGTTCCACTGAAGATTTGCAGCAGCATCCCGGTCCTTTCCTGCAGAATGGGTGATGAACTGAGCTGCTGCCCATCCCCAGCTCTCTGCCAAATCCCACTCAGCACTGCTTTGAATCACCACAAACCTTTCAGGGCTGCTCTGCTCTTCCTCCTCTCCACAGGACAACTTGGAAGTGGGGCAGGAGCAGGGACAGCAGAACCTGAATGCACGCTGTGGCCACTCCTCTTCTGTGCCTTGAGCTATTTTGTAGCAAATTGTGGAATTTGTTCTCTTTGCCAACAGGGTCTAAGCTAGAGGCTCTTTGCTGCCTGTGCCTTTGTGTGATGCTCCAGCTGAAGCAGATGGCACCTATTTTGTTACACCCTCACCATGGCCAGGAGCTGCTGATGGCCCTGAATGTTTGTGCATCCCTCCTCATCCTCCAGCTGAGCTTTCTGACTCATCCTCCCCAAATGTTTCTCCCTGCTCTTTCCCTGCTCCTCGCTCTGGACAGGATCAATCCCCACGTGCCCTTGTTCAGCCTCGTGGCAGGCAGAAGCACCACTTGTCCCTTGTCGCAGACATTTCTTTATGAAAATCCTTTCTTAGGATTTTTTCTTCCTGAGAAGCTGAGAGGCTCCAGGAAGAAAATGTAAACAATGGTTATCTGCTGCTGTGGAATGCAACAGGTGCATCTGTGATTGGTCTTGTGTGGATTTAGTGACCACTCACAGCAGAGCTGGCTCTCTCTGTCTGAGCCAGCTGCCTTTGTTATCATTCTTTTCCTTTCTATTCTTAGCTTAGCCAGCCTTCTGAGATGAAACCTTTCCTTCTATTCTTTTTACTATAGTTATAATGTAATATATATATCATAAAATAATAAATCAAGCCTTCTGAAATATGGAGTCAGCTCTACGTCTCTTCCCTGATCCTGAAAACCCCTGTGAACACTGTCACAGTCCCTGATCTCCATCAGGACACTGAGCCATTGATGGTCACATCCACTCTCTGGTTGCAACCATCCAACCAATTCCTCATGCCCTGAGCAGTCCCTCCATCCATCCACATCTCTCCAATTAGGACAGAAGGATGTTGTGGGGGCCTGTCTCAAAGGTTTTACACAAGCCCAGACAGATACCATTTTCTGTAGTCCCTTGTCCACTGCTACAGATGGTCTGAGCCCTTTTACCAGCAGATGTTTCATTTCAATGGTTTCATTTCTGCACTTTTAGATACAGCAAGGGCTGGATATGGTGCAGTGTAGGGTTGGAGCAGAGTTTTGGGAGTGAGATGCTTCCAGGGACACAATCATACAAATTTTCTCCATAATTATAACATTTTTTCTTCCATTTTAGATATGACACAGTCACTTCAAACTTCAACTCTTCTTGTGCTGCGTGGTGCCAATGTCAGGACAAAGTCAGGCTGATATTTTGCCAAACAATGAAATACTGAGATGTGGATGGAGAGAAAACTGAGTAATCACTGAATCATTGAGCAATCAATTAGCACTGATCTGTTCCTGGAGCTGTTTCTGGAATCCTGACCTTGAGGAACTTCCATTGTAGGGGCCAACTCCTGCACCTCCACACTGCTGAGCAGTCCCTGGATCCCTGGGAGTAGGTAGAAAATTAGTTTCTGGTAGGTAGAAAATGAGTTTCCCTTCACCAGGAGGGTGGTCAAGTGTGGGAGCAGGTCACTCTGGGAGGGATCAACATCCAGCAAGTGCCTCAGTGTGGCCTAAAGAAGTTATTGTGCCAGATTTCTGGCAAAGACCTCCAGAGAGCCTCCACACTAAGGCTTCCAAAATTCTGTGGAGGAGTTAAGGAGTCTTCTTCCTATATGGCACACCCATAGTGTTGCTTCCTTTGTTATAGCAATTGGATTTATTATTTATTGTAGTTTATTCTGAGGGATTGGCTTATATCAGTTTGATGTGGCCAACAGGAACGAAAGGACATTACCACCCTGCTCAAATCCTCCTTCCTGCTACAGCTGATGCCCTTTGCTTTTGTTTCTCTCCACTTGCTGGATCATTTTAAGGGAAAAGAGGTATCTAATATTATGCTGCTCTTGAAATGCTCACTCTCCTGTCAGCTCTCCTAGCCCAGAACCATGGTCTCACTCAGAGTATTCCCCTCCTGGGCAGAGGGAGTTCCCTGGCAGGGATTTAGGATCATGCTTTTGGAAAGGTCCCACCCAAGGGGTGGACACTGACCCCAGCAATCACCCATGCTGAGGCTGTGTCTTCTCTTTGATTGATTGTGGTGTGCCCAGTGCAGTGGTGAAGCCACCACCCCTGGAAGGATTTGAAAGCTGTGTAGATGTGGCACCTGTGGAAATGGCACCTGGGTTTGGTGGTGGTGGCCTTGGCAGTGCTGGGGGAATACTTGGACTTCATGATCTGAGAAGCCTTTTCCAGCCTCAGTGATTCTATGATGCTGGTACTTCATGTTTCAAGCCCTCAGTCCTGACAAGGCTTCCATTTGAGATACAAATCTAATAAATAACTGGCATGGCTGAGTGCTGAGACATCCTTGGGGCTTGCCTGGGACCTGGTGTCACCTGGCTCTTGTCAGGCCAGCGAGACCCAGATGGAGCAGCCCTGTCAGGAAGGCAGCTCAAGATTTCAGCCAGCAGAGTAATAACTAATTGAATGTATTTCAATCATGAGATCCACAGAAGGAGAGCAAACTCCACAGAGTAGAAGGAAATTGCATCTTAGAGTAATCTGAATGTGGGTAGATAATTAGGCCTATATTTCATGGGAACATTTGCTGGGCAACATAATGAAAAGGCCAGCAACATAATTTTCTTTAAGTAGTGTGATGCCTCCCACTGGGGTGGTGCCGTGCCAGCGCTGGTGCTGCAGTGCAGGAGCAGGAGAGGCAGTGCCTGAAGCTGTGGCACAGTGGTGCCAAGCTGGAGCCTGGCCTCCCCCTCTCTAATGCCTGCTCAGAGAAAGCTGCTGAGGCTCCTGCCCTGCAAAGCAGTGGCAGCCCCACAGCCTCATCACTTTTCCACCTTTCCAAACAACGCACCAAGTGTGCTCAGGCTGTGCTTGCAGAGCCAGTGCTGCCCTGGGAGTCTCCAGTGGAAAGCCAGGCTGCTGCTACTGACCGAGTTTGGAGCTGCTCATGCCCTGAGTCCTTGCTGAGCCAGCCTGCGAGGTCAGTGCAGGTGAGGAGGCAGCTCTGGTATTGGAAAAAGGCTCCCAATATTCCCAGTTAGATTGTGCCTGGGCCAGTCTGACCCTCGCTGCTGGGCCAAAGGCAGCAACTGCGGTGTGTCACCCCAGAGATACCTTGGCTTGCTGGAGATTGCAGCCGGGCACTGAACAAGTCCAGGCTTGTTAGGAACCCCGTTTACCTCAGGAGGAATGGCTTCAGGCGATGGTGAAGAGAAAAAGGAGAGGATTCTGCTGGAGGGTTTAATGTCCAGAGGTTTATTCCATGGTTACAGAGGTCGGAACGTGAGCAACTGCTCCAACAGAACCTCGGCCGCATGCTCTGATCACCTTTTTAAGCTCAGGGACAGGGAGAGGGGAGGTACAGGTGAGCCACCAACCAGGTGAGAGGGGCAGGGTCTCAGGGGAAGGTGACACCCAGACAGGCCAATGACCCCTGGGCACAGGGGCATCCTTTGAACTTGACCAAGCACACCAGACGCCTTGCTGGAATGTTCAGCCCGATTGACAGGACTCACTCAGCAAGGGGGCAAGGGGGAAGGGAGAGAGGTACAGGCACACCTGGGGGAATGACCTGGAAGGCCAAAATGGGACATTACAGCACACCACAACACTCTGGGCTGGGATTTGAGGAACACACAGGTGTGTGTGCCTGGGAAAGGCCCTCATGCCCAGCAGGAGTGCTCTCTGCCCCCCCAGCCAGACAGGCTGCTGCTCTCACCCCAGGACAGTGCACCCACCCTCAAATCCCCCCAGGCTACCACTGTGCATGGGAAGTAAGCCCCCAAGACCTTTTTCAAGGTTTTTTCCCAAATTTGGGATAAAAATCTCTGCTTTTCCCTATCCTCCTCCCACAGCTGAGCACAGAGCCTCCCTTCCAAATCTCCAGTTTGGGAGGGCTGCTCTGGCTTGCTCTGTCAGGACCTTGCTGCCTTGTGCAGGACCAGACAGATGTTAAACACTGTCTGACCTCTTCATAGTGCTGGCAAAATTAGAGAACTTGGGAAAATGCAGTTGCTGAGGAGGAAAGAGGAGAGGGTTTAATGTTTGAGCACAGCTCACCCTGTGCTCAGGGTCCCAGTGGGCTGAGTTCCCCTCCCAGCTGGGACATGTCACGTACAGAAGGCAGGGCTGAAAGGCTGTGCCCAGCCCTGGCAATCACTGATTAGGTGTTTCACTAAAAATAGCTGGGGGTGAGCTGGCCAGCATGGGGTCTGAGTGCCCTGCATCGCAGCTGGTTCAGAGCTGCTCACCCAGGCATTTGAACTACCTTGGATTTGAACAAGATTTGCTGATGCCAAATGCTTGGCCATGTAAGAACAGCTCTATGCAAATGGATCCACTCAAAGGAAAACCGTAATTCTTGACAAACTCCAACTTGTTAGCTATTGATTTTGCTTCAGTGATATATGGCCTCATTTTAATTATACCAGTGTTGGGTAAGTTATTTTCTTACAGCTCCTCATTCGAGTGAAGTTCAGACTTGATTAATTTAACATCAACATCTTGAAGGGACTGAAGTGGCCAAGCAGGAAGGTGGAAAGGTGATATTTGAGTGACCTTCTGGCACCCAGGAGACCTTGAGCTTCCCAGGCACTTGGCCATAACTACTGTCCTCAAACCCTTTTCCAGTGCTGTGTGAATAAACCCCATCAGCTCCCTCCACCTCAGTGTTGTAGGTTTATCACCAGCTCTCAGGGTTGCTGTGCCTTGTCAAAAGAGCTTAACTAGAGCAGTGTTTAAGGACAGTGGGCACACCAGTTTGTCTTCTCTTTTCAGTCTTGTGCTTTGCCCCTTCAGTAGGAACACACTCAGGCCAGTTTTTTGGTGCAGAGAAATGGGAGCAGAAGGCAAGAGGCTGCAAAACACCCCTGCCCTGTCCTGTCTGCGTCACTCCTGTGGCCTGAGCACATCATGTTCCTGGGGAAGCACCTGCAGCTTGGCTTAAGCTGTGGTGATGTGAGCCCTGGGAAGTGTCTGTGGGGAGGGGTCCCACAGCTCCCTTGGCACTGCCGACCCTGGTGCTCTGCCCTTCCCTGGGTGACTGACAGTGCTCTCTGCAGGCACCACAAACAGTCCTGGGCTCAATCTGGAGCACAGGAACTGCAGTCATCTCACATGGGCCATTAAACACCCCCTTCATCCTGGTTTTATGCTTACCACGCTGCTGAGTCCCTTCCCTTCTCCCGGGTTTATAGTCCCACCAAAGCCAGGAGCCAGCATGAGGCACAAATGGATCTGGGCTGGGCAGGATGATATTCAACTGAACCTGGAAGAAAAATAGGATATTTCTGAGGATAAAGATCAGTGCACAGTCCAGTGCTGGAGGAGTTGGGATTGTTTTCATGCTGTCTTTATCTTTGTAATTATCTCCTCTGGATGTCCTGAACCTATTGCTTAGTTATTCACTATCACGAGGTCTTTGTATAATTCTTCAGTGTCTCATGTATTTATGACCCTGAATGCCTTAACATCAGCTGCAAGCTTTGTCACTCCTTTTTTTTCCCCAATTAATTTTCAAGATTATTTCTGAAAAAGCTGAAGTGAGCAGAGCCCTGCCCAGGTCCCTGTGGGGCTTCTTTCCAGTCCTCCCTCCATTCAGGAGCTTGCCTATTGAGAGCTGCTCTTTGGGAATCTTTTAACCAGGTATTTATTTATTTCAAGTATTTTCTGTTAATCCCATGGTAGCTGCATTCCTGTAAGAAACTCGTGTGACAGACCTTTTGGAAACCCAAGCAGACTACACCTCACACTTATTTACCTCTCTAAAGAACTGTAATGCCTTTATCAAACATTCTTTTTTTTTTCCAGGAAAATCAACTTTCTTTTCTTCCCAGTATTTCAAATGTATCCAACTCTGCACTAATGAGATTCTTAGTGACAATTTCACTTTGCCCAGGAGGGAACCTCAGACTTTAGGGTGCATCTTAACCCCAAACCCTTTGCATTTGTCACCTTGAAGCTCTCAGACAGCGAGGCTGTTACACACAGTGATTACATGCTACAACTAAGTAATTAAACTGTTTCACCTCTGAGCTCTCACTGGGCACTTAGGTGAACCATCTCAGCCTGGTGCATTTGCACTCTCCAGTTTTGCTATTTATTCCTCAACTTCTTCTGCTGACACTTGAACATGAGCCAAATCCAATGTCACGTCCATATAAAGATGACTTTTGGCACAGGAACGTCTCCAAGCTTTTCCTCACTGACTACAGATGCAAAATATTCATTGTTTTTCTGCTCTGACCTTATCTCCTACGAATGCTTCTCTTGCACCATAGCCAACTTCTGACTCTCCAGCTTGACGTGCTTGAAGAAGTATTTATTATTGTTTCCCTTTTGCAGGTTGCTGCTGTGACTGGTTTTGGCTTGCCTTATTTCTCCTTTTTTTTTTTTGCATTTAAATTGTCAGGATACACAGTTTTTGCTCGTTTAGACAAAAATTACATTTATAAATATAAAAAGAATGGTTCCTTAAAGTCTGAGTGTCAGAATCTGATACCTAGACCTAATAGGTTTGAGGTTCTGGGTTTTTTACGGGACAGAGATGTGCTGTTTGGTTTGCCAGGGTGCAGAGACACCAGATTTTCAAGTGTGATGCATTTCTCTGGACAAAACCCATGACTGGTTGGGATGGGCTTTGCCTGGCTTGGACATCAGGGCATTGCACCTTCCCTGGTGGAAGGAGGGACCATCCTCTGGCCAGCTGTGGTTCTTGTGGAAGGTGTTTTGGGGTGAGATCCCCGGGGAGCCCCATGGGCGGGGGTTTGGGGCTGGGGTGGAGGGCTGTGAGGCTCCCAGCCCCCTCGGCCCGTTTGCTGTGTGCGTGTCTGGAGGCCCTGTTGCCATGGAGAAGCCGTGGGAACTGTGCCTGCCTGCCTTGCCTGGCTTGTTCCCAGCACCAAGCAAAGGCATCGCTCCAGCTGTGAAGGGCCCCCCTGGTTACCCCCTCCTCTTCTGGGGTAACCCAGACCCCTAAATGCCTGGGATAAACCCAGGGCCAGGCAGGAAACCCTAAAGGAAGGCAGGGAAGAAGCAAAACCAAGAGGGGAATCTGCAGGGATGCTGTGGAGTCAAGGGCTGGGTGCTTCTCCAGGGCACACAGCCCAACATGGGAAATTCCCAGTGGATCTATGGGAATCTTCCCCTGTGAGAGTGGTGCAGCCCTGGGACATGGACCAGAGCAGGGTTTGCATCTCCATCCTTGGAGGTGCTCAAAACGCACTGGGCCAAGCCCAGAGTGAGCCCTGCTCTGGGCTGGAGCCTCCCCAGCCTCGGAGAGGGAGACCTTGCTGGGGAACGGGCAAGGCAGAGTTTGAGGGCACGAGGCAGAGCAGTCTGACCATGGGATGAAGATGGAGGCATCCATCTGGATGCTTTTTAATTCTGGGAATTGATAGCACTGGGCACGGCTTCATGGAGACTGGGGCTGCTTGCATGGCTCCAGTTCTCTACAAGTGGTTTTTTATTTCAGTTGCTCATTCAAAACAGATGGAACTTTTTTCTCCTTTTCTGTTGTAGGAACTCTTTCGTGACATGACTGTACAACAAAAAAGAGGGTGGGGGGAAGTCATGAGTAGAAATTTAATTGGAGTCATATTCTGGGGGAAAAAAATCCGATTTATTGAGGTTGGGTTTTGTTTTGTACATGAAAAATGTCACTGTGAGCAACTTTGGGGTGCTTCCAGGTAGATCTGGTGGGAATTGTGTCATGGATAGAGCAGACCTGCCTGTCAGTTTGGAGGGTGAGTTATATTTTTAAGGAACAGCATTTGCCTCAACTGGCAAAATATTTAAACATAGAAATAAAGACCATTTCCCCCATCTAGTTTACATAAAGGGGAAAAAAGGGTTGGGAAACACAGATTGACCTTATTTGTCAAGTATTTCCATGTCTTTATTGTGCATGTGTCACTTTTTCTGCTCACAGCTTGGGCCTCAGCAAAGATACAGCTCTGAAAATTTGTTATTCATAGTGAATTGTTCAGATTGTGATAAAATTCTGCTTGGTGAGGCATTTGTATCCTGCTCCTTGTGTCCACAGAAACCAGGGGAATTGGGTACCTTCTTCATCTTTTTTCCTCTCTATAGAAATTATTTTTCAGTGGGTAGGTTAATAGACCAAACAGACTTAATTTGTTCAAATCCTATTATATTTTCTTGCAGGTTTTATGTTGGAGTCTATGGAGAGAGAGGATTGAAGCTTTTCCCCAGCTTTTGGTCTCTTCATGCAGGGTCTCTGAAGGACAGTGAAACATGAGCTTGTGCTACAGTCCTTCCTCAGGTACACACAGCACAAGGTGTGCCTGTCACTCCCTCCTTCAGCTGCCTCCTTTCACAAAACCTGTAGGAATTTTAATTATTTATAAAACTTCTACCCCTCTGTCCAATATTATTGAATGAGTGGCTCTGAGTTTCTGGGTTTCCTGCACTTGCCTGCAGAGTCAGGGGGACAATCCAAGTGCTTTTTCTGTATGTATTTTGAATAATATGCAAGAATTTGCTGCCCCAGTCACTCAGGTATCCTGGAAGTGGATTTATAAAATACTTTCCCACGGAAAAACATTTTTCCAAACCTCCCTAGGGATCGAAACCTACAGCCCTGAAATTGATCTGGAGGCTGGAACCCCTCTGCTGTGAAGAAAGGCTGGAGGAGCTGGGAATGTTCAGATTCAGAAGGCTCTGGGGAGACCTTCTTGCAGCCTTTATATATTGAAAGGAGGATTATAAGGAAGATGGTGGGAGAATTTTTATCAGGGCCAGGATAAGAGGCAAAGGAATAGATTTAGACTGTGTGATAGGAAGAAAATTTTTATTATCAGGGTGGGGAAGCCCTGGCACAGGGTGCCCAGAGCAGCTGTGGCTGCCCCTGGATCCCTGGCAGTGCCCAAGGCCAGGCTGGGCAGGGCTGGGAGCACCTGGGACAGTGGGAGGTGTCCCTGCCATGGCATGGATGGAGTAAGTGATCTATGAAGGTACCTTCCAAGCCAAGCAGTTCTGAGACTGTGTGAATTGAAAATCCTCTAAGGCTGGGCTGACTGACAAACCCTTTTGTTGGGTTTGTTTTCAAGCACTTGATGATCTCAAGGCAGGTGTTTGCTCTGGCAGGTGACACTGGACATGAGGGGGTTTCTGAGCACCCATCTCCCCCTCATGGCTCTGCTGCCTCCAGTGCTGCTGCTCTGGGACAACAGCAGGGAGCAGTGACCTGCTCAGGGGACAAAGCCAGCGGTGTTTGTGTCAATCCTTCAGAGCTGTCGTGTCCAAAACCCAATAGTTTGACCTTCGTGACCGTGTCCACCCCATGAGCAGAGGGATGCAGCTGCCCTGCTGTGGAAAATAAACCATGTGTGAAATCTTTCAGCCGATCTGTCAAAGGCAGGCTGCAGTTTTGTGTCAAAATGACTGATTTTTTTGCAGGTTGCATGCCTACTTCCTGACAGGAGCCTGGAAGGAGATACCCCCGGGCCTCCCCTTGCAGCCGTGTCTGACGGCCGCTGGCTGGATATTCCCCTCAGGCAGAACCAGGGAATCACGGAGCATCCCGAGCTGGAAGGGACCCACCGGGATCACCCAGCCCTGCCCAGCCCCCCCAGCAGCCCCAGCCTGGGCACCCCTGGCAGCGCTGCCCAAAGGCTCCTGGAGCTCTGGCAGCCTCGGGGCCGTGCCCATTCCCTGGGCAGCCTGGGCAGTGCCAGCACCCTCTGGGGGCAGAGCCTTGCCCTGAGCTCCAGCCTGAGCTGCCCTGGCCCAGCCCCAGCCGTGCCCTGGCTCCTGTCCCCGTCCCAGAGCAGAGGTGGGAGCTGTCCCTCGGGAGGAGCCGCAGCCCCCTGAGGTGTCCCTGGGCCTCTCCCTCCTCCCGCCGCAGCCACACACTCCCCATGCGGGGGTCCCGCGGCCCCTGAGGCGGGGCCGGCGCCCCCTCCCCGGCCATGATGTCAGGCGGGCGGAGGAGGCGCCGCTGGCCAAATATAGCGGCGCTTCCCGGGCGGCGGGGCGGGCTCGTCCCTCCTTCTCTCCCTCCCTCCCTCCCTGCCTCCTGCCGCAGTCAATGGGGCGGCAGCGGCCGCGGCGGAGCGCAGCGCGGGCCGGGGCCGCGGGCCGGGGGCCGGCATGGCGGGGCTCTGAGGCGGCGCGGCGGCGAGGGGCGGCGGCGCGCCCCGGCATGGGCAGCCGCGGGGCCCGGCGATGAGCGCTCCCCCGGCCGCGACCCCCCGCGCGAATATGGGCACAGCCGTGTCCAAAAGGAAGACGCTCAGGAACGAGGCCATGTCGTCCGTGGCGGCCAAAGTGAGGTGGGTGCCCGGGGCGCGGCGGGCGGTGCGTCGGGGGGCCCCGCGGTGCCGGCACCCTGCTCGCCTCCGGCCGCCTCGGGGGTCGTGCCGGGCTGGAGGGAGCCCCGAGACCCTCGGGACGAGCCCAGGTAGCGGTGCGGGCACGACGCGGGGCTTGGGTCCCAGGGCCGTCCCGGGGCTGGGAGTGGCAGCTCCCGGCGGGTCCCTGTCGCTGGCTGCCCCGATCGGTGCCCCCAAAGCAGCCGCACACTCGCGGGTGGCAGCGGGCGGCCGTGCCACCCTTGCACCCCGCCGACCCTCAGCCTCTGGAGGGGTGACTGTGTCCAGAGGCGTCCCCGCCATCGGCCCGGCCACAGCACCCGCAGGGCTTTATTTGCTGGGTCGGCAAAGAGCGTGTCAGAAGTGGATTTGTCAGGGATGGATCTTTATAATCGTCGGGAATTCGGAAGCGCGGTCAGCGTGCCCGGTGGTTTCTCCTCTGCTGAAATGCCGTGCGCGTGTCCGAGGGCAAAGTCAGCAGCCTCCTTCAAGGGGTCTCCTCCTTTGAATGGAAAAACTGCTCTGTGAAAATCTGCACCCGCCGCATCTGCCCTCCCCGGCAGCGTCCCAAACCACTACATGGACCAGTTAGGGGGTTTGGGTTCTATATTGTGCCTGTTCTGGTTTTATATTGCTTGTCCTACGGTGTAGTATTTCACTCACTGCCTGATCCCAGTGCTTTTCAGTATCAAGCATGAGAGATCCGAGAAAATATTTGCTGCTTAGTGGTACTTAGGTTTAAAAAGCTGTCAAAGATGAGCTCTGCCTTAGTGCCCTTTCCCAGGTGAAAGACCCTTCTCCCATGCTGCAGTGCAAGTGTCACAGCAGTCATCCGGTGACTGTTTGGGGGCATTGGCACAGCTTTTTAGCTGCTCCTTCAGCACAGCTCTGCCAGGGAGTAGGTCTGTCACTGTCTCTGCTTCAGCTAGACTGGCTCTTTGCTGCTGGCGAAAAATGGGAGAAATTAAACTTTTCAGCTGCATTATGTAACACCTTCTTTGTGTTGTTAGACAAAATTGCGTTAGAATAACCTGGAGTCGTGTGTAGAACTCAATCCGTGTTGCTGAAAGATCTCAGTCACCTCTCTCTGTAACTCAACATTACTGCATCTCTGCTGTGCTCAGAGGAAAGAGAAGTCTTAAGGCTTGAAGTGAAGAGATGAAAAGCTTGTACCTTGCCATCTGTTTGAGTTGTAAAGAAATCCATCCTTCAAACTCTGGAGTATCTCGAGGGAAAGCTCTCCAGGCAGAGCCTGCAACTTCTCCCCACGTTTTGTTGCACCCTGTCCATAGCCAGTAATGAAAACACGAATGCTTTCCATGGCATTCAGAGATTTGGAAGTGGGATTCTTTGTGGTGATGTCAGCCAGGTGGGTATACAGAAATGGCACGCAAAGCACCATAAGTGCTGTGGTGGGGTTCTGGGAGTGGGATTAGGCAGTCACACAAACAACACACTCAGTAATTGGGAGGATTTCAAATGGTGGTGTGGGTGTTTGGGAGCGACTAATGTGTTTTGAACATAATGACTTGTTAGCCTACACCAGGGTGGGCAGATGCTGCTCAGGTTCTATCAGCTGTGTGGAGTCCAGGAGGTGCCTCGGGGGTTCTGGTTTGCTCCATACCTGCTGACAGCTGCAGGTACAGGTTTGTGGGAGCTCTGTGGTGTCTCTGTGCAGTAAGGTGGTTTGACCAGAAAAGAGTGGGTTTGGGCCGGGGGACATAATGCCCTTGAGGAGTGTCTGGTCACACAGGCCACGGCACAGGACAGGTGCTTTTATGCGTCTCCCTGTTGGTGGCCATGGTGGAAATTCCTGATCCAAAAATCATTTGAGAAGGTCGGTGAATGTGCGGAGGGGCTCCCTGCAGAGCCTCTTTGCATGGAGAAGGTGCTGGTGGTGACAGGTGCTGTCCATGTGCCTCCATCCTGCTGCTCCAGGCACGGCTCAGTCCCTGCTCCCGTGGGCTCTGTCATGCTCAGGATTCCTACAGCGGCAATGACCCACCTGCTGAAAGGTTTCCTGGAGCACATCACACACAGCTGCTCTGCTCAGTCCTGGGTTCTGCTCCCCGTATCTCCTGCGTCCTCATCTACAGCAAGGACTCTGTAGGACACTGGGTAAGGCTACAGAGAGACTGTTCTGTCCATCCCACAAGGGCTGGGCACTTGGGTCACCTGTGTGGGTAGCACTGCTGCAATGGTCATGTGCCCTGTGGGTGTAGGCAGCTGGGGGATCCTGGGATTTCTTCTCTGCATCTTCTGGGCTCTGTCCTGTTTATATATGTCATGACTTCTCTTTAGAGAAAAATCATCTCCTGGAATTCTGCTGCAAGTCCAAGTGACCATGGTGTGTATTTCTTACGTGTGGCTGGAGTGTGTGTGCGCGCTTGGCTGTTTCACTGAGCAAGGAGCAGGGCTTGTTTGCTGGTGTGAGTAATGGGATCCAGGCAGGAGGTGCAGGCTCCCTAGATTGTTAAATTAAAATCTCTGCAGAGCCACTCAGGGGAGTTTTATGTCCCAGGAGCATTAATTAAGCAGCTTGTTGTGTGCTGGGTCTTTTAAGTAGCTCCTTACAAACTAAGGGCACAAGTGCTCTGTGCCAAGGCTGTGCAGAGCACCCACGGTGCTGCTGACTTCGGTCTCTGTGGTGTCTCCTCCTGGGGGAATTGCAGCGCCCTGCACGCCCAGGGAGGGCTGTGCTTGGTGCTGCTGCTGCTTTGGTCTCCTGTGAAGGGTTTGGATGTGAGATCTCCCTGCCAGGAGGGTTTGTTCCCTCCCTGTGTGTGCTTTTATTGCCCTGCAGCTCCTGGCCCCCAGTGCTGAAGGCAGGGCTGACGCAGTTGTCCTTGAGCGGTGACCTTGGTGCTGCCCCTCTGCTGACAGCCTCTCCAGGGCCCGCTGTGCCCGTCTGACCTGTGCTCCTTGGCTTCCTCACAGCTTTTCCAAGGGTGCAGATGAACCAGAGCCCTTCAGAAATGGGCTTTCATTGCCCAATGTCCCTTGACACCTGCAGGAAAACACTGGCACCCCAAATGAGGCAGTAAAGTGGATGTTTTCCTGCAGCTCTGCTTTGTATTGTGCTGGCCTACAGCTGTTGTTTGGAAGAGCATGATGGAGAGAGCAAACAGACATGAGGCTTTTGCTGGGTGTTCCAGAACCATCTCTTCTTGCAGTGGTTAGCACAGGAAATATTTGAATTGGGAGTGTGGTTTGTCTTGCCCAGTTCCATGACCTTGGCATCTAGTCCAGGATAGCTCACAGAGGGATAAGAATTTGGTCTCACTCCCTCCCTTCCTGCCTCGAGAGGGATGAAGAGTGGCTTTGAACACTGCATTAGTGAAAGGGTGGATTTTTCATTGATGAAATGCAGAGGTAAGTGACCATGTACCTTATCCCAGGCTTCTTGCTGCGTGAGTGATTTTTGGCTTAGCTTGGGGTTCTTCATGGAGTCTAGATTCTTCTTTTCTGCTTGTGAATTATCTGAGGAGTGATATGAGCTGTCTCTTTGATTGCCTTTCTTTTAATTTCTGCTGCTCTTCCTCTCTTCTCCTGTCCAAAATTCATGATCATAAATTACTCCAATACTGTGGAGCCTCTAAGACCCATTGCTGACATCTAGTCTCCCGTTATTGAGTGTGAGAATTTTGAAATGAAAATTTTTCAGCTACTATTTCTCTACATAGAAATTTTAGAAAACTAATTTTTGTCAGGGTATTGTTACTATTAGGCTTAAATAACGTAGGTGTCACCAGTCTTTAGTGACTGAGCTGTTAACTGTGGCTGTGCTGGAGGTGTTCCCTTCTCTGCTTGGAGACAAGAGCAGGATTGCTGCTGTAGGAGGATGTAGGTCCTGATGATGCAGGTCTCTTTTCTCCTGTATGCCTGAGATGCAGCACTGTCAGATGCTGTCACAACAGATTCCTGCTGCAACTTCTCTGGGCATTACTTCTGAAGGAGCATGAGAAGGTGGTGGGTGTTCTTTTTTTTTCCATGTAATACTCCTGAAAGTCCAGGTTTTGCTTAGCTTGCTGCTAAATGGAGTTATCTGAGGTCTTTCCTGTATCTCTGAGTGTTTCAATCTGCATTTCTTCACTCTGCAAGTGTCAGTTTGGTGGATAAATTTATGTGCATCAGTTTCTCATAGCTGCTCGTGTGCAGCAAGGCCCCTTTTATCCTGTTGATGTGATTATTTCAGAGACATGAAGGCCATTCTGTGCTTATTACATTGTAATTGAGATCTTTGTTATTTGGCGGCTTTGCTCCTTCGAGCAAATCTCTGTCTAGACTGTCTGTGCCTCTTCACAGTTCTCTTCCAGACCTGATCCCAGCTCTGACATCTGAGGCACAGTGAGTACTGGAAAATGCCCCAGAAGGGCAGCTGCCTTTGCTGCCTGTGTTGTGCTGTCCCATCCATCCCTCCTTCCCTCCCTGGAGCCTTTCTGATGGAATTCTGGAGGAGATGCTGCTGTTGTCTGAGGCTTGTCTGTGCTGGTTGTGCTTAGCAGCACAGTGTGCTAGAGCCCTGGTCCCTGCTTGATGTCCTTTTGTTAAATCTAGCTGTGCTGACTGTGTGACATGCAGGTCTGCTCTGCCACTAGAATGAAAACCTCTCTCCAGATGAGTCAGGGCTAAACTTGTCCTGCCATCAGCTGATCACCTCTCAGTGCTACCTGCTCATTGGTATGCAGCTTTTGCAGTGTCATACACTCAGGGTTATAGCTCACGGGCCCATGGAGCTGTGAGGCACCTTGTATTCATCTCATTTATGTGAAACAAGTTTTTATTTTCCATCTCTTGCTCTTAAATTATCCCAAGGTGTCTCTGCTCAGAGCCCAGTTGAAGGGGTTTATGTCCAGTGCTGTCCAGTGGTGTGAGGGGGCTTGAACTCCATTGGCAGTGATAGTGGAGGCAGAGCTGAGCTGAGGAAAAGTCTGATTGTGTGGCTTGTGGTAACAGATAAAAGAGAGAGAAAAGAATAGGATGAATAGAACAGCTGCCATCTGTTTGAATTGTGCTCTGGCTTTACTGCGATCACGCCGATGGGATAGCGAGGAGAGCGGAGCAATGGCACAGTGACAATGGCACAGTGACAATGGCACAGTGACAATCCAGGTGAGTGCTGGTGAGCTGAGGGGACTCTGAGGGCAGGGGAGGAGCACAGAACGCTTGGCAAGGGGCAGTGGCCTTGGGAGCAGGTGTGGCCATCAGAGTCCCCTTGGCAAAGGGCAGTGCAGGCGTCTGCGGGGGATCTGCTGAGGCACAGCCAAGGAGGAGCTGATGGGAAGCAGGAGTGCAGAAGGGAACCACTGAGATAATAGGCACAATAATTAGTGAGAAATTTCGGGTGTAATTGGCTGGAAACCCCCTGGTGCAGGCTGTGCCGTGTTCACCAGGGCTGGGGAGCTGTGCCCACGTGTCCATGTTTGTTTGCTCTTGGGTTGGCCTGGAGGGTCTGGGAGCCATGGGGTGGAACAGGCAGGACAGAGCTACAGGGAGCAATGCTTTTGAGCAGTGCCCAGCTGTGCTTCTGACCTGCACAAGAGCTCTGAGTATGGCCTGATCTCTAGGAGCTCTGGCACCTGGGGTTGTACCCTCCTCTGCCTGGGGAAACGAGAGTGAGGTCAGAGACTCTGCAGCACCTTCCAGCTTGAGCTCTCACTGAGTGACACCTTTCACCATGGAACACGATGGGCTGGAGGGCAGCAGTGCTTCTCTGCCTCTGTCTTAGCTGGTTATCAGTTTTGGTCTTAGGAAATGCTTTGTACTGCTTTTTTGAGCTTGTGGTTTGCAAGTTAAAGGTGAAATCTTGGTTCAGATTTTCAGACAGACAAAACAGCTTCGGGCACTGGCAAAGAGATGAATGGAGACAATGACAGATGAATTTGGAGCTCGTGGAGCTTTTGAACTAGTTACAGATTCATCATTATATTTCAGCATTTTTTGTGTAAATCACCATGTTCTCTCACTGATAATTTACCTGAGAACTTGCTTGCTGTTATTTTTTCTGCTGATGCAAAAGAGAAGCTTCAAAGTTTTTCCCAATGGCCTGAATGTGTGCCCATTTGTGAATGGTGTTGGTGGTGCCTTGCAAAGACAGACATTTCCATGGGAAGCCTTGGAGTCCCAGAAGTTTTGGTGGAAGAGATCTTGGAATCTCATGCCCAGCCATCTTATTAAAGCCATGGTGGTGTGCAGGATCAGCCGTAGCTTTGGCTGAGCTTTAACCAGCTCTGAGATGGAGGACAGGAGCAGCGCAGGAATTTGCTTGCAGCTGAGTAGCCTAATGCTAAAATCATAAACTGTTAAGGTTAGAAAAGACCTCCAAGGTCAATGAGTCCAACTGCAAACCAAACCCTGCCACATCTACCACTAAACCATGTCCCCAAGTGCCACATCCCCACTTCCAGGGATTTTGACTCAACCATTTCCATGGAGCAGCCACACTCCAGTTCCCAACTTTGCATTTGTGTGTTGCTCCAGGGTCAAGCCTTACTCTTTGCCTGGGCAGAAAGGTTGAGGGTGCCAGGAACATCCACGAGGTGCTTCTGCTCCTGGATGGGTGAACCATGATGGTCTCCCCTTTGCTCTCCACAGTGGGGATTGTGGGCTGGTTGTAGGGGTCCCTAAGTGACAGAGCCTCCTTGTGACCACCACTGAGGGGGACAGTTTGGGCAGCTGCCACCCCAAGCCAGTGTCTAAAGGTACAGCCTGGAGCTGGACATGTAAGAATCCAAAGATAGGGAAAACCTAGCATTATCTGTTAGTATGAAAAGATAGAAAAGCTTAAGCCTTTCTTCTTGCACAGCTCCAGCTGTGCTGCTCCAAAGCATTTTGCATTTGACTGTGCTGAAATTTAGTCCCGGAGAGATTAAATTACTCCTTCTTCATTGTTCATATTGATCCTGTGTTGCTGGCTGTGGAAGACAAATGGACTTCCCACTCCTTCCAGCCCAAGTCACTCTGGGAAGTGCTTTGGAGCCTTGTTAACCTTTTCTCCTCTGGGAGGTGGTGCATAAAAGCAGTGGGGAAGATCCTGCCTACAAGCTGGGACATGCAAAGCAGAAGGTGGTTTTGGAGGTCAAAGCCATTTTCCACTTAGATGTTTAATGGCCATTATGAGCCTTTTGCAGCAGCTTGAGGTGGAGACGATGTTCTGAGGCACCTCTGAAGGAGGAGGACAGTGGATGTGATGCCTTAGGGTGGAGATCTTCTCTGTTGCAGCAAATCTTGTCCTTCCCCAGGAGATGCTGCTGTGCTTGAGGGCTGAGGGTGCTCAGCTCTGGGTTTCTGGGCTTGGCTTGCCAAGGAGGTGTGTGGCTGTTTCACCTCCCTCTTTGCCACTCTCCACCCTGGGCTGCCCAGTGGCAGCTCAGCTACAGACCTTGGAGAGATTGTTCTACAAACCTGGGGAAAAACCTGGCTCTAGTATTGGGATGGCTGGGGAAAACCTGGCTCTAGTATTGGGATGGCTGGGGAAAACCTGTCTCTAGTATTGGGATGGCTGGGGAAAACCTGGCTCTAGTATTGGGATGGCTGGGAAAAACCTGTCTCTAGTATTGGGATGGCTGGGGAAAACCTGGCTCTAGTATTGGGATGGCTGGGGAAAACCTGGCTCTAGTATTGGGATGGCTGGGAAAAACCTGTCTCTAGTATTGGGATGGCTGGGGAAAACCTGGCTCTAGTATTGGCTCTCTTGGGTCACAGGTCTGTTAGATACAGGAGAGCAATCAGAGCACCAGGACATTACAAATGCCCTGGCAGTTGGAGTCTGGAGGTTGCTGTATTCCATGCCTTGACCAAGGGTTCCTTTCCTGTGTGAGTTGCAAGGAGAAGGCTCTTCCCTGGTTGGAATATTCATAGGTTTGCTCTCTTACGTGGGCCTGGATGTGTGATAAGGGTTGAGCTTGCCCTGCTTGCTTGGTTCTTAATATATTCCAGTAAAATCTCAGTCATCCACAGGACTGGAATCCATCAGAGAAGCAGGAACTGCTTTTGTGGGAGGCTGTGGGTGACTCTCAAATAAGCTTGTCCAGTGCTCCAAATACTGACAGAGCTGGGGCTTGAGAATTCAGGGTTCAGGTAGGTAAAATGGGCATTGGCATCCACATCTGAGCTGTGATGGCTCCCAGCTGGGAGCTTTCAGGACCTGTGGGAACCTAAATGATGGTTTGGCTCCTTCCTGGGCTGCCAGGAGGGGCTTAACTCAGGGGGCTGGAGACAGTGAGTTAGTTCCTCTGTGCATCACAGGATGCAGGTGCATTTCAATTCTGTTTTTTCATTCTTATAACAGAGAAGCTAAAGCCTAAACTAGTCCTGGATTTCTAGTCCAGCTCTGTTTCCCAGTTTGGCCAGGGAAACACTGATGTTCCACCAGAACCACTGGAATCCTGGTGTGTAATGAGGAAGCCTCTGTGCTCTGGCAGTGAATTTCCATGGGTGTCACCTGAGGCTGAGGGATGGCAGCTGCAGGGGCACAGCAGTGTGTTGGTATTGAACTGTTCCTTCTTTCCTTGGCATTTAAGCATCTCAAATCTCTCTCTTTCTCTCCCTGGCTGCCTCCTGATGCTGGGACACAGAGCGGCGAGGGCTTTTGGAGAATACCTTTCACAAAACCATCCTGAAGGCAGGAATGGCTCAGGTAAGAGAACTGATGTGCCTTGGTTATGCCCATGTGTGCCTGCACCTATGGTTAATTGCCTTAGAATGAAAATATATTTCTTTATCTGTCATGAACAGTGAGATCTCAGCAGCAGAGGCAGGAGGAGCTGCCCCCAAGGAGAAAAGGCAGTTTGGTGACCCAAGGCTTGGGTGGGCTGTGGGGATGAGTTCAGTTAGGGGACAAGTGCCCTGTCATAAATTCACCCCTGCAGCTTAGGAGAAGTTGCAGCTGGGAAATGACTGCACTGCACAAGGCTTCTGCACTGCTTTGTGACTCCTAGGTTTTGTTTTCACTGGGGTATAAAAAGCAGGTGAGTTATTTTCTGTTCACTGGTGTAAATCCTTGCTGGCAAAGGTGACATCTGGATTTATTCCAGGGGTTTGCTTCAACAGGGGTTAAACTGAGATTTGCCTAGATGAGGGCACTACATGTGCTGGCTAATGTGTCAGTATTTTCCATGTAGATATTATCCCCATCAGCTTATCATGAGTTCTGCTTGATGGGCAGGAGAGTGCAGGATAAACTCACCAGACTTCTAACAGGGCTGTGTCTTCTCTGTGATTAAAGAAAATATTATGCAGGCAGTTGCAAAACCTACAGAAAATCCTGTGTAATCCACAGAAAGCCTGTGTGAAAAAGCAACAAACAGTTTAGTGCTGTTGAGCTGCTGTGCAGGGGATAAAGTTATTAAATAGAATGTAATGTGGAGTGATGTTATCATTTTAGGTAAGCTGTGTGTGTTTAAGCCTGTCCAGGAGATGCCTCTTGCTCTAGGAGCAGTCACACAGTCTTTGCAGCCAGCTGAGTCCTTTCCTTTTCTCTGGGATCTCTTCTAATGACCTTCAAGTTGTCCTTGGCTGAATTGTGCTCATGTTGTGAATGGAAAGGCTCTAAGACAATGTACTGAGGTTTTCTTGGATTCTTTTCATGAAGAACTCCAGGGACTCTTTACTTACAATATTTGGTCTAAGAACAGCATGTGGAGGTAGGAAGGGAAGGGGAGAGAAAGGGTTTGGTGCAAACCTTTTTTTTTGTTGTTGTTGTTCCTTCCATCGTGGCCATTTCTGCAGCTGCTCCTGTCTCCTGGAGTCTCTGCCAGTCCTTTTTGCAGCCCCCCACCCCAGTTTCCAGCAGGAAGAAGTGTTGGCTGCTGTTTGTTTTGCAGTGCCCTCGTACCACCTGTGGGGTCATGTTGGGGCCAGGCAGAGAATCTCTGATGGAGACAAGAGGAAATTGCAGATGTGTTCAGGTGCCTGAGGCCTGGGCAGCCCTGGGCAGATCCAGGGAGTGGGAGCCTCTCTGATGTGCATTTAAAAGCTGCTGTTTAACTCATCCTTGGGGTGCTCCTGGATTCTCTGACTGTGGGTTAGGAGAGCATGGAAATGGAGCTGATGTGACTCCTGGTTTGTGTGTCACAGCCAGGCTCCCCAGACAGCATTTCAGCCCCATCTCTGCTTGTGACATCCATGAGCTCTCCAGGGAAGCCTTTTCACACACTGTTCCTTGGTGTATCAGCCTCGAGATTGATTTTGAATCCAGGAGAATTTAGTTGCCACAGGCAAGAATGAAGCAGTGAGAAACACATTTGGAAATACCACAATACTTCTGGGATCCTTAAGTATTCACTTGGAAAGGAATAAAATTCCCTAGAAATTACTCTGAATTCTGAGGGAGAGGGGAGGGAAAAAAAGGAATCGTCATTTTTAAGTCATCTTCTGAAATTCTGCAATGTATAACTTAACACAGTCTGTAACACTTCTTTATAAATAACCCCAGTAGGAAGGTTGCTATCCAATAAAAAACACTGCAAGTAGAAAATTTGGCTCCTTTTAGTTCATCCCAGCAGCCTGATCACTGGGAAGTCACATCTTCCCTTCCTGCAGGAATTCCACCTCAGGATCACTTGTTCAAGTTCTGGAGGCTTCACCTTTGGCTGGGCAGGTGCTGGAGCTGCCACCCAGTGACTCCAGGGAAGCAAAGGAAGGGCTCTGCTGCAGAAGCTGAAGGTGTAGCACAGATCCAGAGGGACCTGAATGAGCTCCAGCTTCTCAGAGAGCAGGCAGAGGCAACGTGAGCAGGGAGAAGCTGTGCAAAGCCCAGCTTTGTGCAGCCCAGCAAAGCCCTGTGATGCTGTGGTGTTGAATTCCCCCTTGCATGTGTTGGTGCTTTAGGTCCTGAAAGCTCAGTGCTCCAAAGAATCAAGTCCTCAGTGCCTGGGTGTGTCTGTCAGCTCTGAGCTGTCACCTGAGTGTTGTACCTGGTGGGACAGGCCTGTTTCTGCTGTCATAACCCCAGCTGTGCACCAGGAGCTGCCTGCACTGCCAGCACACTGAGCTGGGTTGAAGGCTCTGGCCTAAATATGACTGGAAGGAGGCAAACCTTGGTTCAGTCCAGAAAAAAATTGTTTAAGAAATGTTTAAAGTCACTGATGAATGCAGTGAGGGAAAAGAGGTGTGGATTTTGAGGAGCAGGAAGGTGGTAGAGCCAGCAGTGGGACAATGAGGGCATAAATGGAGGAGGGAAGGGCAGGATCCTCCTTTTCTGGACCCAAGAGCTAGAACCCTTCTCTCCTCCTGTGCTGCAGAAAATGAGGGGGGTGTGAATCTTTGGGATGTCAATTATCTGCTGGTCCATCTCCTCAGCAGAGGGGTGAAGTTCTGACAGCCCAGGAGATCCATGGAGATGTGGAGGGAGATGCCAAATGTGCAGACCCTGCCCCAACTTGCTCCACTTCTGCTGCACTTTTGTCTCTGAGGATTGTCCATTTCAGTTTGCCTTTTTTTTAGCTTTTTAGTCCCTTGACTCCAAGGAGAGGAAAAGATACAATGGCTTTTGTATCCCTCATAACTTCACATTCCACAGCTGATCAAAGGGCTGCTCCTTCTCTCACAACTTCTGTTTGTGGTGGCTCCTCTGGAGAGCTTGTGTGTGTGTGGCAGAATGTCTTGGAGAAACTGGGGAGTGGTAATGAAGAGCTGCAGAGGGGTTGTAGGTCAGCAGGACAGCCCAGCTGCCTTGTCCAGGGCTGAGTTATGTGCAAGGCTGTGTTTGCCTTCTGTTTTCAGTGAAAGTGCAGTGTGCATGCTCTGCCTGCTTTGCTGGGGCAGGGTGTGGAGCTGCAGAGCTGCTCGAGGTACAGAGGCTTGCAGGTGTTGCAGGGTGTACCTGGGGGGAAGAAAGGTGAGGGGGAGCCTTTATTGGTGACAGCTTCTGATTCTGCTGATGTGAGGCCCAGGAACCTCATGGCTCAGAAATGTTGTGTGACTATTCCTATACAACTCTCCTGTCTTATCCTGGAGGATGTTTTTTCCAGGTGACTGCAGAGGTGCATTTACCTCTCCTCTTTCTCAGAGGTTTTGTCAGGGATGATGGCCATACAGAATTTTCTTCCCTTTGTTTCCCTTTTGGAACAGGGCAGTTGCCTGGTGATGGGGTATGAATGCAGAGGATGGAGGGATTGTCCCTTTGGGATCACTCAGATTTTCTTTCCCCTGATCTTTAAAATATTTTGAGCAATTAGAAAGAAAGGGAGGGTTGGACTCTGCTGCAGGTGACAGGATATGGATGTGTTGAGGGAGCTGCTGCCAGGATGCTGATGCATCTCCTGCTCTCTTCCTGCCTCTGTTAATTGCTGGATTATTTATGCAGGCTGGAGGTCTGGGAAGGTTCCCATGAAGAGCACTCTGCCTCGTTCAGCATTCATTCTGCCTCCAAGGCTGTGGCCAGAGTCTTTGCTGACTGTTGTAGCTTTCTGGTGCCTTTTCATGTAGAAGTGGGCGTCCCTTGGGACAGACTTAGAGGAAAGGTACAGAAAGGGATTAAAATGTGAAAGGGAAGTGTAAAAAGGCTGCAGAGAATGAAGCATGGAATAAGTAATCACTCAGTCTTACAGAGCTCGTGGAATTTTGGACATTCTCCAGCTTGGGTGTCAGAGGCCCCACACTGAGATAATGCACATTAGATTTTATCTCCATGTTCTGGAATTGTGAGAAGAAAAGGTACCAGGGCATGGGGCAGTGACATTGAGGAGGACAGCAAGCAGAGCCTTTGAGAAATTCCCCAGACAGCAGGGATCCATCCTGGTGAGCTGGGATTCAGACACAAGGATCGCGAGGGAGCTGTGGGAGGTTTTTCTTGTTACTGTTTTAATCTTGTTACTGTTTTAATGTGTTTTGCTCAGTGGGGTTATTGGGAGGGCAGCTGCTGCTGCTGGAGTGGGGGGCTGTAGGATGCAGCATGGGCTGCCTGCTGGACCAGCTGCTCTGGGCAAGCTGTGTGGGAAAGGCTTTGGAAATGAGAGAAGGAGAGATCCAATATAAAGTGTCCTTGGTGCTGCAGGGGTGATGGGCACTGGGCAGGAGCTGTGAGCCAAATTCTCCATGGCTCCTGCTAAACCAGCATGGCTACTGGTTTGCAGCAGGACAAACCAAAGGAGGCAGTTAGCTGAAACTGGAAAAGCTTCTTTTTAAGCTCAAAAAAAGTAATCTTTGTGTCTTTCCTTTGTTTTTTTGCACGATGCATGATTTTTCAGTCATCAGTGTGAGTATGTGAGAAGAGGGCTTTGTGAGCTTCCCCAAGCCAAGTGGCAGTGGGGAGTGGTGGCAGGAGCAAAACCAAGATTGTGCCTGTGCTGGGTGTGGAGCCACCACTGGATCAGTCACTGATCTTTGATTGTGTGTGTATGCAGGGAGCAGCCAGGCACAGAGGAGCTTCCTGGTGCTGCCAGAAACTGGCAGGGAGTTAGAGGGACCCCAGGTGAGGCTTCATAGCTGCTTCAGGCTGAGTAACCTGTGAGCTGAGCTTCCTGTGCCACCAGCAGGTAAAGCTGCAGCTGTGCAGTGCTCTGAGAGGGACATTCCATCTCCGGGGTTTGCACTGTGGAGCTGCCAGCCCAGCCTGGTTCAGAGCAAGCACCAGGCTGGCCTTTTTCTCTAGAGATGTTTGTCCTGTCCCCAGGACAGACCCAGCAGTGCAGCTGGCCCTGCTCTCAGTCTGTCCCTGTGCTGATGAGGTGGTGGTGCCTTTTTGGGAAAAGCTGTGCTCTGGAGGGAGCTGTAGGATGGAGGACAGAGCAGGGATGTGAAATCTCATCTCTGAGGGCTTCAGGCCTCTCCTAGCCTGAGCCAGTGCAAGGATGGTGTGGGTGTCTGTGGAACTTGCTGTGGAATGTGTTGTTGGCTTGCAGAGGGAACAAAGACGTAGGTCAGGGTGTTACCATGGAGATGCTGGGCCCGTGATGGAGCTGCCACTTGCTCCTTTGGGTCCTGTCTCACAGTAGCAATTTCATCTGTTCACATAAATGTTACAGGCCAGACTAAAAGGTTACTCACCTATGAGATGCCAGGTCAATGCTATCTTGAGTTTGTTTGTTTTTGAAGCCCATTTGAGCAGGGGAGACTAATTGGAACCATTTTGTCATGGTTAAGTGACCTTCTGGTTTCTCAGAGCAGCTCCCTTCCAGAAGCAGCCTTTGCCTGTTCCCTGTGCAGGTCCTTGTGCACAGCTCAAGAAACACAAGGAGCTGCTGGGGAGGCTCCAAAGGTGATGAGGGGTCTGGAGCATCTCTCATGTGAGGAGAGACTGCAGGAGCTGGGTCTGGTTAGTCTGGAGCAGGGTGGTCTCAGAGGGATCTGATGAGTGCACATAAACATCCCCAGGGGCTGTCAGAGGATGGTGCCAGACTCTGTTCAGTGGTGCCAGTGACAGGACAGGGAGCAGTGGCCATAAACTAAAACACAAGGAGTTCCACCTCAACATGAGGAAGGGAAAAGAGCTCTGGATCAGGTGCCCAGGGAGGGTGTGGAGTCTCCCTCTCTGGAGACATTCCAAACCCACCTGGACATGTTCCTGTGTCACCTGTTCCAGGTGACCCTGCCTTGGCAGGGACTTGGACTGGGTGCTCTCCAGAGATCCCTTCCAACCCCAGCTATTCCATCTACTCATTTGGCTTTGAAGCTGCTGCATGGCTGAAATGCCACTGTGATTTTTTTTTTCTTGTTGTATTTTCCGTTTTGATATCCCTGCCTCATGCTTCAATAACTTGAACACAATTCCCATTTTTTCCCATACTATTTCTTGATCACATTTCAGCCCTGAGCCCAGCAGGGTGGGCTGCCTGTCCTGTGCCAGGGGTCACATTGCTGGTAGAACAGAGCTGGCATGGGGAGAAGCTCTGCATTACATCTCTGAGAGGGAGCAGAGGAGAGCAGGACCTGCCAGCACACCTGAGGGGCAGTGACGGGCACGTGGGAGGTCTTGGAGTTGTGACTGCAGGAGAAACTTCTCAGCTGTGCCATTTGAATGGTTGTTGTGGGTTTTGCAGCTCTGGCCAGTGCTCCCCTCACTGAGGGAATCAGCTGGATTCTCCTGGTGCAAGGTAAAAACATCATTAACTTCATTCCTACTTCTGTGAGCAAGGCCCTGTACATACACCCAAAAACTTTCTATTCATCTTCAGTGACCGTGGCAGTTCTTTGATTTAAAGTTGGAACTTACTTGTCATAAATATCAGGTCCAGAGAGTTCCAGCTGAGTAGAAACAGGGAAGAAAGGACTGTCTCTCTGAAATTTTTTTTTTGCTGAGATGACAGATGTTCTTTTAATAGGGTTTATCTGGATTCCCCTTTGCCACTTTGCCTCTGATGCTGGAGCGGAGCCTTTAAATCTAAGGTGCTTTAATCATCAGTTTAGCTGCTAAACATAGGAATAAATTTGGAGCTTCTGTCTGTGCCTTGTGGCTATATGCTGCCTTGATTTATAAACTTCTCATCCCAGGGGGTCATAAGGCAGTCTGCAGCAGATAGGAGTTGGCTCCACAGCTGTGGAAGGGCATCAGTCAGTGGGGGCTGATCCCAGTGTGTTCCCTGCTCTGGAGAAATGTGGTGGCACTGAAAGGAAAATGTGCAAGGCCTTTCTCAGTTCCCTAAGTCAGAGTGAGGGCTCAAGCTAGGGTTACTCAGTGAGAAAGGATGTATTGTAAGTATCTAACACAAATAAATGCCTGTAGGGGGATACAATATAAGTAAAGAAAGGTAGTATAGAAAGTAATCTTACCCCCTAAAGAGTTGCAGCTGAGCCAGTTATTAGAGCTTGGGAACAGGCCTGATGTTAACAGGCTGCAGCTGTAGCCATTAAGAGATGTATTATAAAAGAGTGAATTCGTGGGAGCTGGAGTCAGTTGGCTGCTGCAAGGACAGAGAAGAGTCAGTGCCTAGAGGAGCTGCCTACTAGAAACATCAAGCAGGTATGAAACTCCAGCAATATGGAACCCTTGCAATGTAATGACAATAGAACTCTGGCACTACAGTGACAACAAATGCCTAATTATCAGGAACTACATGTACTGAGAGCGTGAGTTATTTTTTCCCCAAGACGCTGCCAGTTTCCCAGCACAGATGTCACTGCTGTCAGTCTTTGGTCATGCATGTGGCCTGTGTTGGGCAGTGCTGTGTGGAAGGTGAAGAGAGAAATGTCAGACAGGAGCAAGTGAAGCCAAAAAGACAAAAGGTTGTGTGTTCAAGTACATCATGAGGGGGGTGAGAAGTGGTTTGGCCCTCAGGACTGGATGTGAAGCCCTGCTGGGCTTGGCCCAGGTGGGCAGGGAAGTGATGGAAATACCACTGGGATATTTCTGGAACCAATGGACGCATGATCTATAGATCAAGCACGTTGGTCTTCTTCCTTTCATCTTGGTGCTCAGTTCCTCATGCACAATAAATCCATGTAAAGCAAGAATCAAGGTGAAAAGAGAACCTGAGGAAGCTGCTTTATCTGGTCCTAAGTAGCAGTGTGAGACACAGGTGTTGCTGCTGAAGGCAGCAGAGGGGGGAGCAGAGTCATTCCCAGGGCAGCTCTGGCATGGTGAGGGGAGGGAGCTGTGCCAGGCTGCCCAGTCACACTGGCCAGGGCTGCCATGGCAGGTGGAGGGAGCAGCTGGGAGTGGGAGAGGTGGCAAGAGCCATGTGAAAATGAAAAAAGGGAGCAGCAGCTCGAGGCGAGGGTGTTAACAGCAGCCTGCTACAGCTGACTCCAGAAGGGGCAGCCCCAGTCACTGCTGAGCTCCTGTGGGTGCCCCTTGGTTCTCCTCACCCCACATCCCTGGGGTGGGGCTCAGCTCTAATCCAGCACTGATTTCTGGACCAGCCTGACTTCCTTCCTAGCAGAAGTAACCTGTTAGCCTCAAATGCCTTTGTGGCAACAAGTGCAGTGTTTTGGCACCTGAACCCTGTTCACTGCAGGCACAGACGAGGGTAACTGGTCACATCTTGGTGTATGTGAATGCACGGCCTCCTGAAATGGTGTGGATTCTATTCTACAGGCCAATAATTCATTATGATGGATGTTTGAATCTCTTTTCCTTCCACACTATTTTCCTGTAGATAATTCTTTATTAACGACTACTCTTGAATAAAGCTTCGTATTCCCGTGGCATATGAAGTTGCTTCTCTAGTGTGTAATTACTGAAGGTGCTAAATTGAATGAAAATGAAGAATTATCCAATTGTTTTACAAAAAGAAAGTGCATTGGTGTGCTGGCAGCCCTTTGTAGTGTAGATCATGAAAACTCTTACGTAAGTACAAGTGAAAACACTTTGAGGAGGGCACAAGTAAGGTAGGAAGAAAGATTTATCCTCACATTTTGCATGCTAGATCAGGTAGGTAGTTTATGTCATATATATCTGGTCAATCCTGCCAAGATTTCAGTAAAAGATTTACTCTTCCTTGAAACCAGTCATGGGCCCCTGAAATCTCTGTAAATTTTATGGAGCTGAACAGACCTCACTGCTTATGAAACAGAGATTAGAATTGGTCTCTTTGCTCTTGTGATCATCAGCATTTTCAGGCATATTGTGCTTTGGAGACTTCATTTTTCCATTTAGCCCCAGATCCCAGGGCTCAGGAATTCCTGGATGTCTGAATTCCAGAGCTGTCAGTGTGTGAGTGAAGGTGACACTCCTGTGTGTTCCCTCTGAGGAGGCTGTGCATCTCCCATGCAAGTATCACTTTCAGGAGGAGCAGGGGCAGCTGTCAGCCACGATTTTGTGGTGCCTTAAGAAATCTGTAGCGTCACTGTGCCCACACAGATTAGTAAATTTGACAAGTTGAGAAGAGTACTTAGAGCTGGCCTTTGTTTTTAATTTTAAAAATGGTTTGTTTGGCACTATTAGCGAGCACAGATCTTGGCAGAGCTCAGGGAGTCTTTGGTGGTGTTTTCCCAAGACGTGCCCACTCTAGAGCATGGTTAATCCTGGAGCTGGGGAGGATCTGAGCTGCTGGAGAGCAGATACAGGGGACTTGCTGCCTCTTGAGGGGGGACACGTGGTTTGAGGGACTCTGGGGCCTGTGGGCACTCTCTGCACTGTTCTCTGACACTGTGCCCTGCAGGTGGGTACAGACTCTGGGATCACAGCCTGTGGAACACCTTCTTCCACTGAAAGTGCTCTTCCTGTCCATCAGGCTCCTCCTGGAGCAGGAGCAAATGTCCACACTGACCATGGGGCACAGTAGAGCCCTGCCAGCCTTTCACACTCTCTGGGGAGTATCTGAGGGGCACTACCCCTCACCACACCTGGACATGGATTTTTGACTTCATGTGAAGCCTGGACAGAACATCAGCTGCAGGCTCAAAAGGCTCAGCTCTTTCTTCAGGACTCCTACAGTGTCTCCTCCTGGCCAGTTCCAGTATCCAGAGACTGTGAGGAGACAAGTGAAGGGAAACCTGACTTGTGTCAGCCTGAGCAGCCCTGACAGTCATTTCTTGAGCAGAGTGGCCAGACACTGATTTATTTCCTAGTGGTGCTGGAGGAAGTTGTATCTCAAGCAGAAAAATGAGACAAGGGTGACACCCTGTACCAGTACTAACTCAGTTCTGGTTACAAACAGAGCAGGGGGAGAGGCCCTGGGCAATGTGAGCGTTTTCCAGGATGGATTTCAGATTCAAAAGCTGACTGTGTATGGCCTCATCTTGGGAGGGCTGCTCTCAGAGGGGCACAGGAGCACTTCATGGGCAGCAGAATGTGGCAGCAGTGAAAGATCTCTGTTACACACATACACTACCACTCTTGTCCAGAGGTCATTCTCCTCTTCCTCCTTCACTTCATGGCCAGTTGCAAGGTAGCCAAGCCTTCAAATTGTGGATGAATTCTTCTAGGTCATGGCTCGGTAGCCAAAGAAGTTATGTTCCATAAATATTTACTGAAGTAAAGGCTTGGGTTTGCTTTCTGCCTCTGTTTTAAGTGCTTCTGTCTGTGCTGGACACTAATGATTTCATTTTTTGGGTAGCAATCACATAAATAATGCCTTCCCTGCTGAGCCTTTTTGCCAGTCCCTGAGCTGCTTCCCATCTGAAGGGAAGTGTAAGAGGTAATTAACAGCCACTTGAAAAAGGATTAGCAGGTGGGTGGGAGCTACTGTTGGGTTCATGCATGGAATTGCCATGGAAATGCTGAGATTTCCTGGCACTTCATCCAGTGTGTGGGCTCCAAAGATAGTTGCACTCATGGGCCTGTCTCCCTTGGATCTTCCTACCCTGCACAGGGAGCGGCTGTGTTTGCTGCCAGGACAGCTCCAAGCTGTGGCCATCTGTGAGACCGGGGCGTGCCGCGAGCGGGGTGCTGTGCTGCAGCTGCCAGCTGAAGCCTTGCTGCATCTCTTTCATGTCAAACCACCTGGCAGAAAATCAGGAGGGGAAAAAAAAAACAAACAAACCTTGTTGGTTTGCCCCTTTGCCAGTGTTCTGAAAGAACTTAATGGGCCAAACACTCAGAGTTTGGCACTTGGAGGGGCTGGTGCTGGTCCTTGTCCTGCAGACTGTCACCAGCTCCGTAGCCCTCGTGTGGCTGAGCAGGGCTGCAGCTGGACCAGGGCTGTCTTGCATGGCAGCATTTTCAGGCTGTGCAGTGAGACCTGCATTTGTTAGAGTTGTTGGGTGGCCACACATGTGTAAAATATTGGGGCTCTCTGTGAGAAGAGGTTTATCTCTGTCCTGGTTTATCTCTCCTTTCAGTGCCTGCTGTCACAGACATCTTTCCATTAAAAATCCTTTCCTTAGGATTTTTCTTCCCGAGAAACTGAGAGGCCTCAAGAACAAAATGTAAGCAATGATTATCTGCTGCTGTGGAATGCAACAGGTGCATCTGTGATTGGCCCATGTTGGATGTTTACAATTAATGGCCAATCACAGCCCAGTTAGTTTGGACTCTGAGACACAAACCTTTATTATTTGTTCCTTTCTATTCTTAGCTTAGCTAGCCTTCTGAGATGAAACTTTTCCTTCTATTCTTTTAGTGTAGTTATTATGTAATATATATATCATAAAATAAAAAATCAAGCCTTCTGAACGTGGAATCAACATTCTTGTCTCTTCCCTCACCTGAAAACGCCTGTGAACACCGTCACAGCCTGCCCTAGAGGTTTAGAAGGTGGTGATGGGCACACATTCATCTGAAACGGTTCCTGCAGGGACCTCCTGTGTCTGTCTCCCCTACACAGCAGTAACAAAGAGCCTCCTGGATTTGCTGGTGTCTGTTTAAGGAAAACATGCCTTTTGTTTCAGATCACCTGCTAGCAGACTCCTACATCGGGCAGGAGGACTCCCCTGAGCTGCAGCAGGTGGCCCAGAACAAGCGCAGGCTCTCGGTCATCTCGGACGGCAAATTCGAGAGGAGCTTCACCGAGGAGCAGGCGGAGAAGCTGCCGAGCGAGGGCCCCAAGCCACGGGTGTACACCATCTCTGGGGAGAGGCCCATGCTGTCAGAGCACGAGAACGACAGCATGGAGCTGGTGGTGATGAAGGGAGCTGCCCACGAGGAGTGTCACCACGGGCACCACGCGCACGGCGCCGCCGGCTCGCACGGCGCCCGCCACTGCAAGGCCTGGCCTGGCGGCCGCCAGGGTTCCAAGGAGTGCCCCAACTGCTCCAGGCTGGCTGCCCCTTCCCCGCAGTCCATCGAGCTGGAGCAGCACCCACCTGGCGAGGCTGGGTGGCACAGGAAAAGGCTGGAGAGGATGTACAGTGTGGATCGAGTGTCTGGTAAGTGACTGCTGGGTTGTTGTTGTTGTTGTAGTGAGGATGGGTGAATAAAGTGATCTATAGACTCTAAGGTCTCAGAAGGTAAAATGCAAAGTTTATTAGAAATTGCACTTTTTTAAATAGACTGTCCTGGTTTAGGGCAAATTTGGGAGAGAATCTCCAAAGGGGGACCCCTCCAGAAAGCAAACCCACACGGCCCCTTCCCCCAACCGAATTGTGAAGGATTCCTTGGAGAGAAGTGGAAAGAACCTGTTTATTGAACAGGCACAGCACCCCCAGCACACAGAACCTGTTTATTGAACAGGCACAGCACCCCCAGCACACAGAACCTGTTTATTTAACAGGCACAGCACCCCCAGCACACAGAATGAACAATACCAGCTGATACCACTCTGTCACTGCTCTGAAAAAGATGACAAATTCAGAAAGTCTCTCTTGGGGGTGGTCGCTCTGTTCTCAGTCCCTCCTGTGCTGGGGCAGCTGCTGCAGCCACAAGGTGCAAACTCTCGGTATTCCCAGGGCCCAGTCTGGAGCAGGCTTGAGTAGGTCCAAAAAAGGGAAAGGAGAAACAGTCCAGGAAGAAATTTGGACTGTTTAATTAGACTAGCTAATGAGCAGAAGCAAGAGTGAGAGCAAAAGCAGCACCATGCACTGCCCTGTCTCTGTGTCCCACCAGCTGTGGGGGAGTGGCTGATAAGAAACCAAAAAAAAACTTTCACTCTTCAGAGCCAGTCTTGAAGGCACAGAACATGATATCCAGCATAAACAAAACACACAGATGGGATACAAGCATCATAATGTCACCCTAGGATATTGACAGTTATGATAAAGGTGGACTTGATTTGTTTTTAATTAATACTCCTCACAGCACTGGTTAATTAGGAACAGCACCCTTCTTGTAAACACTTTACAGTTAACAACACATTTTACAATCAAAACACCAGCTGCAGGATTGTTTTAATTCTTTCTCTGAGCTTTCTCAAAATTGCCCTGAGGAATGTTTGGGAAAATTTATCTGACTGTCCCTCTGACCAGACTGTCAGCCACCACACTGGGTGACACAAAAGGTGACACCCATCTCATCCCAGCACAGGGGTTTTGATCCTGGGCCCTTCTGGTACCGTGGGGCAGCATTGGAAAGGGATTGTCAAAAGATGAGTTTGCAGTAAGCTGAGCTCAGTTGGGGGCCAGCTCATCCTAGCTCCTGGTCATCAGAGGCTGCTCTGGGTGGTTTTCATGACTTCATGCAGCTCAGTGGGCTCCTTTTCTGTGGAGGAAGAGTAGAAGAGGAAGGACTCTGTCAAAACCCTGCACCCATGCTCATCCCAGATGCAGTTCAGGGCAGGATCCTCTCTCTGCCTCTTGCTGGGCAGGGGAAATCTTTCTGAACTGCTCTGTGGGAGCCTCAAGTTATGGTGTTGTGTACCTTGGTGTGCTCCCAAAATTCTTGTTTGCAGGGCTGGATGCCACTCATGTAGTGCCACCTCATGGGCTTCCTACAAATATTGGCAAATAACATAGTGTTGGACTTTTTCCCTCCTTTCTTCCTTGCTTAATGCTCTCTCAATTACAAGAGTGCTTGTAATTATTCCATTCCATTTTAAAAAAAGTCTTTAAAAACTGAACCATTAATCAAATATATGCCACAGTCTGTGTGCTTTGAATTATAAGCTGATGTGCAGTCCATCTTTGCCTGTATGTGGCTGGCAAAGAGTCTGGCTCAATTTGTCTGAGTTTTTCTGTAAACACACATCAAGGCACTTAGAGCAGAGAGTCTGGCCAGGAAAGGTCAGGGCTTTCTCCTTGGAAAGAAACTGTGTGTAAGGACTGTGCAGATCAAACTGTCCAGCTTCCCTGAGTTCAGAGTTTTCTGATAAATACTGCAGTCATATTTACTACAGGTAAAATCACCAAAGGTTTGGGTCCTGGACCATGTTTTCATGCCTAGATACCTGAAATCATGTGGCTACATGAATATATGGATTAAAATGAAGAATAGTAATGAAAAAATAGCTGATTATGAAATGTGTGGAAAAACCCCCGAAATCCTGTGCATGATTTTTAAGCATTGTTCCTCTGTTCCCTGAGACTTTTTGGGATTCACATCAGACACTGCATGTGCCCCATGTGAGCTCCTGTGAATAAAGTGAGCTTTATCCCAGCCAAACCAGCACACCTGGACAAATCAGAATTGCACTGTGGGACTGAAGGAATTACTTGATACAGAAGCAAGGGAAATCTCCACAGCATTAATGGAGGGGTTTAGCTCCTCATAGCTGGAGCTGTGTTTGCTGGAAAACCTGTGCTGGTGATTCCTGCAGGGAGATGCTGTTACTGGGCCTTGGAATTCAGTGTTTGTTTTCAGCCAGGCAGGCATTGTCATTGGGGCCAGTCATCAGTGTGGGGTGGAGATTGGTCTGTCTGAAAATGTGTCAGAGTAGTCACTTAAAGGGGAGCAAAGGGGCCAGTGCAGGAGCTGTGGTTCCCCCCATGTTTCATTCCATGTTTCAGCAGCTCCCCTGGGTGCTCATCTCAAGCTCTGGGTCCTGACATGTGTGGCTGCACAGGCAGGGCTGTGTCCCCAAGCCCAATTTCCATCCCAGCACTGGCACCGTGGAGGGAGAGTTCCCTCAGCTTGGTGTTATTTGCACTCTCTATCCAAGTGCTGCCACTCAGAGATAACCCCAGAACTGAACAGCAAAGTGCCACAGCTTGCAGGAATTCCCTGGCATGTCCTTCCTGCCTGGCTGGCAGGGAAAGGGAGCAGTGGAGGCAGGAGAGGCTGATTTCCCCAGGGCTCACCTGACAGTGCTGCTTCTGTTTGCATCCACATGACAAGTGGCTGCTGCAAACCAGCCCTTATGGCAGCCAGGCCCCATTGGCATCACTGAATGTGGGTTTTGATGCTGAGTTTCTGATGCCTGACACCATTCCAGGGGAGCACAGGCTGTCATCTCCTGGCTGCTCCCAGCATCTGATACACACACACTATGGACAGAGGATTTGGGTGCAGTGGGAAGCAGCTGGAGATGCTGGATGTGGTGGTGTCCCTCCAGTCCCTCCAGTCTTACCAGGCCCCTGGCTCCTCCACTGTTTCCTCACAGCTGATGGTGAAAGGAAAGGAGACCAAGCTGCTCTGCCTGGCCAGAAAGGATGTGCTGCCTGCTCCTGGCAGCAGCAGCCATGCCCATGGTCTGAATTTTAATGTGGTGAGTGAGCTCTGGAGCTGAGCTGTGCTGCCCAGTCCCCACCTGTGAGCTCCTCTGCTGATGTCCTACCCTCTGAAGGGTCCCAGATCCTTTATTCCTCATTGAGTGCTGTGTGGAGGACGGGTATTTTTCCCAAGTGAGCTCCAGTCTATGAGAAAAGGAGAGAAAGCTCCCAGTGATGGGGCAGGCAAAGCCTCCTAAGGATATATTAGCTGTTGTTCATAAGCTCTGCTTTGAACCAAAGCCTGTGGCTTAAGAGCTGTAAAACACATGAAGAGCCTGTCAGTCCTCTGAGATGAGCAGTCCCTGAGAAGCCCATACAGAATTGTTGGCTAGAAAGGAATTTGTACAACTTCTCCTTTGCCACTTCTGTGGGTTGGAGGCTTCAAACAAGTAACTCATTTACAGTCTGAGTTGTTCTGCTTTGCTTCTGCCTCTGTGTTTTGGAGGAGAGCAGAGTTTGGGACTGCAGCAGAAGTCTTTAGCACACTGGAATGCAGTTTCATTTAACATCTATATTTCCTTGGAGTGCCTTTAAGCAAGATTTGACGTAAACTGTGAGCTGAGAAGGCGTGTCTGCTACAGCTTTCTATAGATTTATTGGAAGCTGCACTTCAAAGGAAGGCTCCCCAGCTGCAGTTAGCATTTTTTGCATCTGTAATTGCAGCCACTTTCTGTACTTTCAGGGAATAATCTGTAGGATATGATGATCTGAGCAAAACATTTGGTAAGATAGCTGGTCTGTAGTGATTATGCCTGCAGTGGGCATGTGGAGTTTGACTGGGCTTGGGCCAGTGAAAGTGAATTTAAAAATATCTTGACAATGCCAGAATATGAAATATTATCAGATCTGAAGACGTGAATGACTGAGGCAAGACACAATGAGCAACATGGGGCAAGGCATTAGGCAAGGGGATCACAAATTGGGTGTGAAGCAAGATGAAAAATCAGATAGCCCCCAGCCCCAGGAATGCAGTCCACTGAGCTCTCACAAGTGTTGTGGCAGTGGGTTTCAGTACCCCTCTGATTCCCTGCCTGCCTGACTCCAGCCTGAGTGTTCTCAGCAGCAGCTGCTGCTTGGGCAGGTTCTTCCTCCTGGTCACCACACACATAATTGGTGACTTATTTTGCTTTCAGTGAAGGTGATGCAGTGTTCTGATGCCCTGGAAATAGGGAAAAAAACCCCACAATTGGTTTGGGCAGGGCAGTTTACAAAGAGAAGTGACTAAATCAGCTCAGATACCTGCAGGTTGTGGAGCTGATGGGTGGTTTGACTTCCAAACCAGGGGAACCCCTGAAGGCCAAGTCACCAGGAGCAAGTGTGAGAGGGGTTTATTGAAGCTTCAGTGGCAGAAAAAGAGAGGATATTTCAAGCTTACTGTTCTGAGTGGAAGGTAAATGCTTTTCATCTTCTACAGTGCTGTACCAGAAAGAACTGGAGGAATGGGACAGTTTAAATCAATGATATAAAGGAAAAGGCAGAGACGGGAAAATGCTTTTAATGAAAAACATTTAATTTCCTTGGGTTTTTTCCTAGTTCAAATGTCAGTTCTGTAATTCCTGGATTATTCTAATCTCCAATGCTTAAGATAGAGCTTTTATTCTTCACTTAGTAGCCTGATAGACAGGCTTAGCAGGAATTTACAGAACACTCGGAGGCAGTGTGCAATTACATGAGGAGGATGAGACTTGAACTGTTCAGCCAGGGCAGGATGCTGAAGGAAAGTCCTGAGGGAAGGAGCTTGGGGAGGAAATATGGCTGTCTGAGGGGTGTCTGTGCCTGCTGGGTGCTCAGGCTCTCTCTCTCTCTTGCAGATGATGTCCCCATACGAACCTGGTTCCCAAAGGAGAACCTCTTCAGTTTTCACACTGCTACCACAACTATGCAAGCGTAAGTGCAACCTCTGCTGTGGCTTTTGTTCTGTACCTGAGGGTCTGGACATGCTCCTGGAGCAGGAGTTGTGTGTTTGGCATCACTGTTCAGGGATAAGAGAGAAACTTGTCTCTTGTTAATTTTCTTTCCTTCTTACTATCCTTCCCTATTGCTCTCATTTGTTTGGTTTTACCTTCTTTAACTCCTCGGGTACCCTGCTCTCCTCTGTTCCCTGATTTTGTCTGTGACTCTGTGCCTGGCTGCCTCTCACAGCAAGGCTCCTGTGGGTCACCCCTGAGACCCTCCACCAGCTGCTGCTGCTGCACTCGCTCCCCAAGGGAAGGGTGTTCCAGGCTTGCCCTGCATCCCTCACTCCCCAGAAGTGCCTTTCTCTGGGATAAGGAAGCCCTGCAGCTCTGTGTGTGTGAAAAAGTGTCACTAAAATGCCTGCAAAGTGTGAAGGGGTGTGAGTTAGCAGGAGCCTCTCCCTCCACACTCCATGCAGGCTCCTGGGTGCTGAGTTTGGGAGGAGGCAGCTCTCAAAGGGCTCAGCAGAGTGAGGGAAGCCTCCTCCCCAGGTTGTGCCAGCTTGCCAGGGAGTGCTGCCTTCCTGCTTTTGACTATTTCCACCTGACTGGAAAACCAAGGCGAGCAGAGAGGAAAACAAGATGCTGTTCTGCCTTCCAAGGCCCTTCCCCAGCCTTGTCACCTTTTTCCTGTGTGTTTCTTCCAATGTCTGGGACACCCTCAGCCCTCTGGCTCTGTTTCTTCTTGTCTAGTCTGGTGTCCTTTTTGTACTCTTGTTTCTCTGACATTTCTGCCTTCCCTTATGCTCTTCCGTCCCCAAATCCTGAAAAGAGGCTGGTTATTTCTCTTGGGATAACCCAGACTGGACCAGAGCTGGAAGGATTCATGCAGGGAGGGCTGGATTTGGAGTTGAGGAGTGGGGTAGCTGCATCCCCCCAAAAAAAACATTTAAAAGATATTGTCTGATAACAATCAATGGTATTTCACAGTTCTGATCTGACCCACAAACCATCAGCAAAATCGGCACATTTGGACACAGCCTTTGCTGTCTGAATTTGTATTTTCTGGGCAGATTTGTTGCAGGATGATGGCCCATGCCTGGGTTTACAAGGCTTGGAGGACATTGTGGGGTTGGTTTGGGGAGTGGTGCCCTGAGGGAACCATGGAGGAGCACAACTCCCTTGGTAGATGTGGCTTCTTGGTTAACATTTCTGGAGCTTCTGTGCTGTGTGTGAAGTGACACAGAAACTCCTCCAGAAGTTCCCAAAGGTCTGGGGTCACTCTCCAGGTGCTCTTGGCCTCTGTTCCAGTGTTTTCAGCCCGCTGTGCCGCTCCCTTCATGGAGCAGCAGCATGAGCCAGCTTCAGCAGTGTTTGCCATGGTGGGAGCAGCTCTCCCTGCTCCAGGAGCTCGTGGTTCTGCAGCCTGACAGGCCACACTCAGCTCTTGTTCATCCTCTGCTCATCCTCTGGGTCTGTGTGGAGCTCACTTTGCATCCAAGCCACATGTCAGCCCTGCCCCAGGGAGGATTAAGCTCAGTCAAGGAGGAGTCTCACCACTGAGAAATGTTTAATTTAAAAAGCAATTTCCTTCCACCTAACAAGATATATTCCTTTTGGAGTGAGAATTCCCTCAGAACGCTGCCTGGGGCTGAGCACTAATAAATTCCTCTTTTCTCTCTTTTTCTCTGCATCTCCTGGAATCTCTAGCATCTCGTAAGTATAATCTTATTTTTTTATTTCCTTGTCTGTTGGTGTCCTAGCTAAACTCTCCTCTCCTGTCCATCACATTCACTCGTGCTTTCCCTGTGCTAGGGGCTCTGTCAGCTGGCTGGAGGTTAGGTGGCTACACCTGGTGGGCCTACATGGATCCCACCAAACCATCCTCATCCTCTGAGTGCAGCCCTTAGGCACTGGCACGCTTGGAAGTGGAGAGGAGTTCCTCTCAATGCTGGTGTGCAGAGAGGGTGTGGCTGCAGCTCGCAGGTCCTTTCTGCAGAGCAGGGATGGTGGCTGCTCCCTTGGGTTCTGATGTTTGAGGAGCAGCCCAGGGATGGTGGCTGCTCCTTTGGGTCCTGATGTTTGAGGAGAAGCCCAGGGATGGTGGCTGCTCCTTTGGGTTCTGATGTTTGAGGAGAAGCCCAGGGATGGTGGCTGCTCCTTTGGGCCATGCTTGAGGGGCACCCCAGGGATGGTGGCTGCTCCTTTGGGCCATGTTTGAGGAGCAGCCCAGGGATGGTGGCTCCTCCTTTGGGCCACATTCTGATGTTTGAGGAGCAGCCCAGGGATGGTGGCTGCTCCCTTGGCCCATATTTGAGGAGCAGCCCAGGGATGGTAGTTCCTCCTTTGGGCCACATTCTGATGTTTTAGGAGCAGCCCAGGGATGGTGGCTGCTCCCTTGGGCCACATTCTGATGTTTGAGGAGCAGCCCAGGGATGGTGGTTCCTCCTTTGGGCCACATTCTGATGTTTGAGGAGCAGCCCAGGGATGGTGGCTGCTCCCTTGGGCCACGTTTGAGGAGCAGCCCAGTGAGTGAGGAGCTGTGGTGTGAGTGCCCTGACCCACACATGGTCCTGCCCACCCCCTGGGCAGCTCAGCCTCTGTTGTGTGCCCAGAGCTCCCCTCTGTGTGTCCCTTGTCCCCTCCAAGCTGGACCTGGTTAATGGCTTGCCGTGGTTCCCCAGGGCGTTCAGGGGCTACGCAGAGAGGAAGAGACGGAAACGAGAGAATGATTCTGCAGCTCTTATCCAGAGGTAGGGCCCGTCCCCACAGCTGTGACCTGCTGTTGCATGGGCCCTTGGGGTCACTGCTGAGCCCTGGTGCCATTGACTGTGGCTGTCCCTGTCTCTGTGCTGTCCTGGGGACACTGGCAGTGCCTCTGCTGAAGCTGTGCAGGTGAATGATGCTCAGGGATAGCTGATCTCCCTCTTCTTAAAGAACACTGTCAAGTTGCTTTTAGCATTCCACATGATCTGTGCCTCAGGCAGAAAAATACATACTTAAAAAATTAAAGATGCAATTTCCCCATGCCAACTTGGAATTTCGTATCATCACAGAATGGTTTGGATTGGAAGAAACCTAAATTATGATCTAGTTCCAACTCCCTTGCCACAGGCAGGAATTTGTTTGAGGTTAGATGAATACTGTATGTGCTGTTACTGCATGTACAAATGCACCTCAAAAATCTGAGACTTAGGCAAAACTGACATCTCTAGTGACCAGAAGTCTATTTTTAAGTCTTATTTTTTTTCAATAATAGAAGGGAAGTAAAAGTGGATGGGGACTGGTTCCTTGTCCAGGTATTACAGAAAGGCCTGGTTTCCTTCTGCAGGCTTCCTATGGCACATCATTTATTCACAGTAGGAATCAGAACTGGTTTGGTTTTTTAAATGTGCCCAGAGTTGTGGCAGCCTACTAAAAAGGATAGCAAAGTATTTGTATAATTGGTTTAAAACTACCATGATCACTTCAGCACTGTTTAAAACCAAGTGAGAGAAAATCAGATTTTCTCAACTGAGAAATTGCCAGGCAATATTTTTTATAGCAACTTCATAGTGGTGAGGTTGTTTTCATCAATAACAAAGAGAAATAAAAATCCAAACCAAAGACACTCGAAACAAATAGAGAGTGTATCTTTAAAAAGAGAGATTTCTCAGAATTTGTTAGGCAGAGGCAAGTCTTGGTTGGGAAATGGTTTGTGAGTACAGGAGCAGCTGTGAGCCTTGGTGGGGCTGTGTGGTCAGGAGGGAGGATGGACTGACCTGAGCCGTGTCCCTGCTCCTGCTGAGCACAGTGCAGGGAGCCTGGCTGTGCCTGCCTGTCCCAGAGAGGAGGTGACAGCAGAGGAGGGCTCTGGTGCAGGGATTGCTGGCAGAGCTCAGCCCTGTCCTGCAGGGAGTGAGGAGAACCCCACTGTGGGTTTGGTGTTTGCTGTGCAGCCCTTGGTTTATGTTTCAGGGTTCAGCTGTTCTCACACAGCCCCTTCAGTGCTGTCTGGTGTCCAGGGATGCTGGGATGTGTGGTGTGGCCACAGGGATGCTGCCTGTGGAGTGAGGGATGCCCAGAGCTGTGCCCACTGCAGGAGCAGCCAGAGAGGGCAGTGTGAGAGGTGCTGTCAGGAGTTTGGGCAGGGAAAAGTCTTCTGGGCAGAGTGGGGTGCCCCACTGCAGGCAGAGCTGCAGGGTGGAGAGGGACTGCAGTGCCCTGGAGCCCCTCTGGCTGGGATGGATACCCTGGGGGTGCCATGGGGCCATGCAGATCGTGAGGCACATGGAGCAGAGCTGTTCAGAAAAGGGAGTGGTAAGGAGATTTCATCACTGAAACTTGAGGGATGCTGGTTGTGTCATGATGGGTGAAGGGATCTTGCAAGTGATCAAGTGTCACAGGGTTCCTGGGCAGGTTTGGGGATCCCCATTGCTGACAGAGCTGTTTGCAGCTTTCCCAGGGCCTCTCATGCTGACATGCAGGCACAGAGGAGCCTGAGGAGCCAGGCAGCTGCAAGAAGCCCTCAGAAGGATCTAGATGTTCACAGCATGGCCAGATTAGGAGGCAGTCCCAGACTTGCCCTTCTTTTCCAAAGGGCTGTTTTTTCTAGAAGAAAATAGATGGAGCAAAAGGCCTTTGTCCCATTCTGTGAGTGTTTAGTGCAGTGGTTAACCTTGAACAGCTGGATTCTCCTTAGAGCTGCTCTCAGCAGAGTTTAGGAGAGTCTCTCAAGGGAGAGCCCAAGCTGTCCAGGCAGCTGGGAGCAACCTTCTTCTATGCAGAGGCTGCTTTACCCCTCTTCCCTCAGGGTCTGAAGAAAGTCCTCTGTGGAAAGGACAGCTGAGCATTTAAAATAAAAGTGGGTTTTACTCCAAAATGCCAAAAGCCCAAAGGATATGACAGTGGCCTTGGGCAATTAACAATGGTGCTGAGTGTCTGCTATGATCTCAGGCTCACAACAAACCATAAAGATTTCCATATAACATATGTCTGAGACTTCTTTGTGTAAAGAACAGCCCTGGTTCCTTCAAAATGCTGTATTTATTTGGATTTTAATGGAATGCACTGTAAGTGATGGTGCACCCCAGAAAGCTTTGTACAAAGAGCCAGGCCAGGGATGTGCCTAAAGGAGCACTTGTCTCATCCACAGCAGTGAATCTTCATGGACCCAAGTAGAGACAAAATAAATCTTTGGGAAACATTAATAGCCCAAGTGTAGACAGAAGTTTGGCATGGAACAATGCTGCTCCCAGCTGCTGGTTTTGCTTCTTGCTGGATCTGGAGCCTGATGGCAGCAAGAGCTCCCAGGCCAAAGAGGGGAAGTGCAGGAGGTGACGTGGGTGCAGTGCTCTCCATGAGGACTGTGTTTGTGTGGATCTCCTGGGCAGGAGCAGATGGATCTGAGTTCCTCTGAACAACTTCTTGTCAGTGCTGGAAGTGTCTTTTGTTCCAGTCAGTTTGCTAAAGCATCTGCATGGTTGTACCATGTCCTTACTCATCCCACTAACCTGTGTGTGAGCCAGACAACCTGTGACTTACCCCTTTCACCAGCTGTGATGTCTGTTGCCTGGTGTTTGCCCTGTGTTTTGGGGGCCACAAGGAGTCCAGGAAGGCTCCCCCCACTCCAGGGTGCCCAGTGCATGGGGCTGCACTGTGGGGTGAAGCCACAGTCACTAAAAAGGGTTCATGGAGAGGTGACACTGCTCTTGATGCTGCTTCTCCCTGTCTCTTCTGATGTCCTGTTTGTTCCTGTCCTGTTCCTGCCTCGTGAGTGATGAGAAACTGAGAGAAACTGGTCCCATGCACTTGGAGGGGCTGGACAGAGTCCCTTGGCCATGGCCTCTGAGGAGTGGCCAGGACATTCTGTTTCACACAGAGCTGGCTCTGGGGTGTAGCTGCTCCCTGGAGCTGTGTGCTCTGCTGGGGTGTAGCTGCTCCCCAGGCTTTCCCCTGCAGCTGTGTGCTCTGCAGCCCCTCTGGACCTGCCTGTGAGGCCAGGCCAGGGCAGCACATGGGGAGAGCAGGCCCATGGGGACAGGCAGCATCACTGAACTCTGCTGTGCAAGGAGGGAGAACGTGCTTTGGTCCTCCCCAGCTGTGCCTGGAGGGCAGCACGAGCTGCATGGTTACCAACAGCACAGGAGGGGTTTTAGGAGCTGTGTTTGGGAATGAGCACAGCCCCCAGTGTGCAGAGCCTGGGCACCCCACGTTCTGCTGCAGAGAGGGGAGCAGTTACTGCTCTTTACCAGGAAAAGGGGAAACACTGCCAGCACAGGTGTCCTCAGCAAATACAGCACAGGTAAAGCTTAATCAGAGGAAAGGGAAAGCAGCCATGAGCAGAGGGCTGCCCTGTGGGACCCCGCTTGCCCTGTACCAGCAGCCCAGGGAGCTCAGAACAGCCCCACTCAATGAACATCACCATCCCAGCACTCAATCACTGCAGGCTGGGGACCTGGTCTCCAGCTTTGGAATGCCCAGAGGGAAATAGACCATCATCCCCATTTTATTTTCTTTTCTTCCTCCCTGTTTTCACAGTCCTGCTGGGCCCAGGTGTTGCTTCTTGTCTCCTTTCTCAAAGGTTGTGTTTGGCCTTTCTTGCAGGAATTTTCGGAAGCACCTCCGCATGGTGGGGAGCCGAAGGGTTAAAGCACAAAGTAAGTGAGCACTGGAAGTGTGTCTGTGAGGAGCTGGGCTCTGTGGGCATTCTGTCACATGCAGATGTGGGTTGAAAGACCTGGCTTTGGGCTGGAGAGAGGAATTGACCTGTTGGTGCCATTTTACCCTACAAATAAGAAGATCAGGTGGTTGTGAGTGTCCAGGACATGTGGATGCCTGCAGCAGCCTGGGGGCTGTTCCCAAGGACCCTTGCTGTGGCTGTGGGACATCTCTGGTGCAAGGCATGGAAGGAAAGCTGCAGCATCCTTGTCCCCTGTGTGGATTTTGGTGATCACTGGGGTGGAGGCCAGTGAGGAGAACCGGGGCTGGGAGCTGAGCAGAGCTGCCTGGCCTCTCTCTGCAGCTGTGACCAGCTGTGGCTCCATGTGCCACACAGACTGCTGGCTGTCCCCTCCTGCCCTGTCCCACTGTCATCTCCACAGCTGGCCCTGCGGGAGAGTTGCCTGGGGGAACTGAGATGATGGTGGAAGGAAGAAAGAAGAGGATCAGAGAAGAGATTGGAGCAAGGGGCAAATCAGGGAACGTTATGCCTCACTGGGGAAGAAATCACCTCTTAGGCCTGCAAAATTGCAGTTCCCTTTCCCTGGTGAAGGCAATAATCCTCCAAAACTTGACTGGGCAATTCCCTTAGTGCTGTGAAAGTGGCGTAACCTGCTCCTGGGAGCTGAGGATTGCTCCAGAAGAGAAAGCATCTTGTTCTTCCCAACCTCCCTGGCCAGGCATCATGTACAGAGTGCCCCCAGCAAAGCATTGCTGAGTTCAATTTGCATTCTTTCCTTTCTCATGTGCTGTGGGAAGTGATCAGCAAAGAGCTTTGCCCTTTCCAGAGTCTTCACTGGCATCTGAGTTAGCACTGCCTGACATGGACAGGGCTTACCTCTGTGAAACTCAGGCTTGGCTCTGCCTCAGGAACTCTTGGGTCATGTTTTCAAAGCTTTCTTTCTGTGCACAGTAGCTAAATGCCTGGGTTATCTGAAAGCCGAGGATGGAGATCACCTGAAGAACTGAAGCCATCATTTGTCTCCCCAGACACCCACCCTGGCCACACTTCAGCAGGGGACAGGCTGCTCTTGTGGTGCTGATCTGCAGTGAATTCCTGTGCTGCTGTTACTCAATTCCCTGCCGCACACTCTGTCTGCCACCAGAAATAGGTATTAGTGCCCACAAGTGGCTGTTAATCCTGGCACAATGGCTCTCACATGGGCTTGCCAAGTCAGACACGGTGGTTGCCAGTTCCCAGGAATTTGCCTGCGGTGCAGCCGTCTGAGCCAAGCTCCCTGGTTTGTGCTTGGGAAATGCCAGTGCAAACAATACAGCACTCCTTGGGAGGAAAAAAAGCCATGAGTAGTGCTCACAAGAGTGCAGGCAAGCAAAGGCTGAAGGATTTCCTCTTTTGCAACAAATTGTAGAAAGCGTGAGCTTTCCAGAGACATCCCCTCCCTGCTGTTTGGTCCAGCTCTGACTGGGATGCCAGTAGAACATGAAGGGAGAACTTACTGGAGCACTACAGCTGCCTTCTGGCCATGCAGGTGTTGCAGTGCATATTTCTGTGAGGCCTTGGAATCTGAGCACTTACACTGGGACACTGGACTGGCCTTGGTTAAATTGAGGTTTGCGCTGTGTGCATTTGAGGAGAGACCATCAAGTGTTGTCCTTTTTCTGTGTTCCATGTCCCATCCTGTGCACAAGTGGGCACTTGTCTCTGCTGTGTGGAAAGGACTCACGTTTGGCAAATGGAAGGAGCAGCCCAAGGGAGTCTGTGATGTGTGGCTTTGGTGGCAATCTGCTGGATGATTTGTTTGCTGGCAGCAGCAGAGGTGCTTTGGGATCTGTTAATGTCGTGCTCTGGTTTTATCCTTTAGCATTTGCCGAACGGCGTGAGAGGAGCTTCAGCAGGTCCTGGAGTGACCCGACTCCCATCAAAGCTGATTCCTTCCATGACTCTCGAGAAAGTGAGTTCTGAGTCCTTTGAGCTTCCTCCTGTGGGCAAACCCTCCAGCAGTTGTTGGCTGGAGTCCCACTGGAGTAACTCCTCTGTGCCCTCTGTCCTGTCTGTGATCCTTTTTTAGTTTCCTGAGATCGGAGCAGGTAACGCTCCAGGTGTATGTACCTGTTCATCTGTGTGTACCTGTATTTATTTGTAGAGCACCACTCATCCAACCTCAGATTATTGAGCAGTTGCCAAAGGGTACCCAGTGGTACAACTCTCTTACTCTGTTCCCATCATCCCTTATCCTCTTGGCACCAAAACAACCTCTCTGGAAACTCACCAGTCCAAGGCTGCCTTCACCATAGTGGGGCTAACGTGGCTTCCCATGCAGGAGCCCCTTCTGAGCTCTTTCCTAGCCTGGAATAGCTCAAGAATACAGCTGATGACATGGAGCTTTGATTTCCTGCACAGGTGATAGCTTGGGGCAATCTGATCTTCATTTGGGCTGCCAGGGATCCCTCTGGGAATCCCCAGTAATGCTGCCATGTTCTGCTTGAGGGGACTGAGATGCTGTTGTGTTCATTTACAGGAAGGAATGCCAGCATCTGTATTCTTATAAAGGGAGTGTCTGTTTTACACAGATTTTATTGCAAGCCTGTAGGCAGGAGCTTGGTGGATATGAGTTTGCCCATGTTGAAGTGAATTTCACTAATGAAATGACCTGATCTACCAGGTAAGCATGAGATCTGGCCCTGCTAGCTTTAGAAGACCCAGGTTGCACGGGGAGGTGTGTGAAAGGCCAGGTTCACAACATGACCCTTGTTGTTTGGCAGTCTGACTCCTCCCTGCTCCCTCAGCTGCCCGGAGGCAGATGGGAAAGCCATGGAAAAGCCATGGAAAGCCATGGAAAACCATGGGAAAGCTGTGGTTCACACAGGCTCCAGGCACTGCCCAGCGAAACTCGGACATCCCCAAAGGCACAAACAGCGGCACCTCGGTTCTCTTTCCTCAGTCCAGCAACCATCTCTGTTTTTAACCTTTAATGGTCAATTATATTCCTTCCAGATGTTTTTTTCCCCAGGAGGCATTGAAGGCCAACAGGTAAGGTCGATTTGGAGAGCAAGTTCGAGTCTACTGTTGCAATATGACTGTGTTTGTTGCAGCTGTCCTCACGCACGCTCTAAGACTTCTCTGCCAGGATCAGTCTGACCCACAAGTCAGATTTTCTTTATGATCCCTGAAAAGATGTAGTCAGAGCAGTAATTACTACAAGGAGACCAGCTTTGAAGTCTTTGGACTTCTGCTTATCAGCCTGGCAGTGCTGAAGTGTAGAGAGTCTGTCTGTGTTCTGTCTCCTTCCCCATTTCTGGAGTGACAGGGTGACTGTTGTGACTTAGCATTTGAAAGCCAAGCTTGGTGACTGCGAGAGTGCTGAAGTTCTGTGACACGTGCCGTGAGCTCTCTGTGCACTCTTCATTTGTTACATGTTTGTCTGTTTGAAGGCACCAGCCCCAGAGTGGTGTCTGTCACTCTGTGGGTGACAAGAGAGCACGAGTGTCGTGGCACCTCTTGTGAGGAAGCTGCCAAGGCAGGATGGAGTGGGGAAGGCTGTTCTGCCCTTGTAATGGTCCCTGCTGTGTTCTGGCAGGCCATGACCTTCAGGATTCCTGCGGGACTCTGGATGGTGACTTTGACTTGAACTGGGAAGCAGAAAAGGAACTTGAAGCCATGGCATGTGACGGAGAAGACTTTATTCCACCAAAAATAATGGTGAGTGTTTCCAGCTCATGCTCTGCCTGTCCTTTCAGTGGTGCTGAGTTCAGGATCTTCATGGGAAGTGTGTTGTATAGGCACAGCCTCAGGGGTCTGTGAGGGTCACTCAGAGATGAACCAAGAGTTGACACAGGCTCAGATCAGGTGGTGCATTGAAATAAAACCAGAAGGAGGGATCTGTAGTCCAAATCAGAGCAGGAATGACACCATTGTATTTGTAGGGAATGCCCCAATGAAGGGAGGAATTATGTATCTGACCCCATGTTTTCACAAGGCTAATTTATTATTTTATAATACTATATTATATAAAGAATACAGAAAGGATACTTACAGAATGCTAAAAAGTTAATAATGAAAACTCCTGACTCTCTCCAGAGTCCTGACACAGCTTGGCCCTGATTGGCCAAATAGTGAAAACAACTCCCAGCAGAATCCAATGGAACAATCACCTGTGGGTGAACAATCTCCAAACACAATCCACATGAGCACAACACAAGAGAAGCAAATGAGATAAGAATTGTTTTCCTTTTCTCTGAGGCTTCTCAGTTTCCCAGGAGAAAAACCCTGGGTGAAGGAATTTTTTCAGAGAATGTGAATGCTACATGACACCAACACAGAACCAAGTCAGCCTGAGGCTTGTTAACCCTGAAAACAGAGACCTGAGCACCACTGCCAGCTCTGCTGCCATACTGGAACTGAGGGGCCTGGAATCACAACAGAGTTCAGGCTCTGGTGCTGCTGGTGCCAGCTGAGGCTTCAGCCAGAGTTGTCAGCACTGTCTGACACTTGCAGCCCTGTGCCTGCTGTGCCTGGTGCAGGGCCAGCCCTTGGCTGGACCCTGGGCAGGTCCCACCAGACACTGAACACTCCCTACAGCCAAAACCAGGTTTTGCAGGAGTGATCCTCACTGGGATACTGTGGTGTTTGTGAGGGTCCCCAGGACAAGGTAAGAGATGAGAATCTGACTCCATGTTCTCAGAAGGCTGGTTTATTATTTTATGATATTATATTATATTAAAGAATACTATACTAAAACTGTACTAAAGAAAGAGAAGGATACAGACAGAAGGCTTAACAAGAGGGAATAATAAAAACTCGTGACTGACTCAGACAGTCTGGCACAGCTGTCTGTGATTGGTCATTAAGTAAAAACAATTCACATGGGTAAACAATGTCCAGACCACATTCCAAAGCAGCCAAACACAGGAGAAACAAATCAGATAATTATTATTTATGTTTTTCTCTGAGGCTTCTCAACTTCGCAGGATAAGAAATCCCAGTGAAGGGATCTTTCAGAAAATACCACAGTGACAGGATACAGCCATCCATGGTGGTGCACGAGCTGCTCCATCCTCTGTGCAGCCCAGTGTCCCCTTTCCAGCCTGTTCTGGGCCCAGTGCAGCCTGGGGGCAGAGCTGTGTGCTCATGTGGCACTCAGGGCACTCAGCAGCCCTGGGGGTGCTCTGGGCTGGAAACTTTCCAATGGGATGTGGCTAAACTGGGTTAGCTGCACCTCGAGTCACACTGAGACAGCTGAGCAGGGTTTATGGCCTTTGTCCCTCTGTCCAGACTCTGCTGGCTTCTCCTCATGCTGTTGCACCTTTGTTCCCCCTTGCAGCTCATCTCTTCCAAGGTGCCCAAAGCAGAGTATGTCCCAACAATCATCCGCAGGGACGACCCCTCCATCATCCCCATCCTCTATGTGAGTAAATCCCTTCTGCTGTGGTGACAGCACGAGTCATGCAGACACTTATTTATTTCCCTAGTTCCTGTTAGGGTGACTCCAAAATGCTGATGTGATTTGGAAAAGCTGTCAGGAAGGGGCTGGGGATGTGCTGAGCCCAGCTTTGGGGTCTGGGGCAGCTTTGTGGGGGCTCAGGTCTAGGTGGAACAGCCAGGTGGGTTGGAAATGGCACTTGTCGGCTCTGGGCTCTGCAGCCCGGCCAGGCTGTGTGGGAGGATTGCCAAGGGAAGGCAGGGCAGGCATTGCCAGGCTTAGGGCTCCTCCTTATGCTCATCCTTGGGATAAGCAGCACTCAGAGCCCAGCAGTGAAACACCAACCCCATCACCCCATGGGCAGTGGGGTGTCCCTGTCAGTCATTAATTTAACTCTGGCTTTTCCCTGGGAGTCTGGCCTGAGCAGGGGTCTGACACAGCAGTGAGGAGTCATGGGTTTCTTTTTCTAATCACTTAATTTGCAAGGGAGGGTGGGACTGGGAGCCCAGCAAGGGCACTGCCAGTGTGCAGCAGGCTGTGCTGCTGGGGTTTAGCCTTGCTGCTCTTATCTCTCTCCTTGGAGGGTTGTTCAGTGCTCCTGCTGACCCTGCTGTGGCAGAGGCAGCTGTGCTGGGAGTGCAGCTGTTTGTCAGCCAGCTTGGACAGGGGTAGAGCCAGAGAGTGGCTGCAAAACACAGGCAAACAGGTACTGCTGATGTTGACTGCATCTGAGGGACAGTCTGTGCTTTGGATGTGTCTGCAGGCTTCAGCTGCAAGCTTTGGGTGGATTTGATCTTCATGGACTGTTCAGCTTCTGTGCTGAGATGTGGTTTGGGGTGAGGGTTACTGCTGCTGTGACCAGCAGCCATCAGTTGGTGTAAATGTGCTCTTAAAGCATCCTTGGAGTGGGATTGTGTGGTTATTAGGGAGCTGGTGCAGTGACAGTGAGCCTTTACATGTCTTCTCTCTTGGTTTCCAGGACCATGAACACGCCACCTTTGATGACATCCTGGGTACGTGAGTTTTACCTCCTTTTCTATCTCCTGCCCATTGCAAATGTAACCATCAATATTTAAGTCACTCAGATGCCCTGTGCTTCAGCTGCCACTCACAGAGTTGTTTTTGTCACCCCAGTGACCCCTGGCAGTCAGCTGGCTGCTCTTGGATGTGCTGCTGCAATAAACATTCACTTTGGCCTGTTTTCTGTGCTAAACTCATGGTCTGCAGCAGGTAAACTGAGGCACAGGGCAGCAGCTGCCTGTTCATTGTACCTGTGGTGGGGAGTGGGAGCAGTGACAGAGGCCAGGAAGGCTGGGGCTGCTCCAGAGCTGTGCTCACCACAGAGCAGTGTCTGGTGCTGTTCCATCCTTTCTCTGTCACCTGCTGACATTCCCTGCTCCCACAGCATCCTTGGCATGTACTGAGCACCCTCAGCTCAGCTTCCTGCCCTCAGGACTAAGTGTAAAGGAATGAGATTAATTTTGACCTTTGTCCATGGTTCATCTTTTCCAACGTGTTTTGTTTGGTTGGGTTTTTTTTTTTTTTTGCAGAGGAAATAGAGAAGAAGCTGAACATTTATCGGAAAGGCTGCAAAATCTGGAAGATGCTGATATTTTGCCAGGTACATGAAAGTTGTTAAGCACTTGGGTGGTTTGTTACAAATTTGTCATTTTCTGTGGGGAAAGTGACACAGAGGAACCAATATTCCAAAGTCAGCTTCCATTAAAGTCGCTGCCAAGGCACAGCTTTCACTTCCCATTACCCAGACATGGAGCAATCCCAAGTTGCTGAGACAGCAGGAAATCAAATCTGATTTAGCGAGGCCTAGTCAGGAGCTGGGCTGATTCTCTCAGGGAACCCCAGACAAACCAGCATCAGCACTGACCTAGAAAGGGTTTCAGAGAAGGAAGAAGCTCTTGCAGTGTCATGGTTATGGTTTCCATCCAGTTTCAGTGTGACAGTGGTTGTGGGTCAGACTGGCAGGTGGCTCAGCTGGGAGCCAGAGGATGCAGTAGAAGGGTCAGGCTGGAGCTGTGGCTGGGACAGTCCAGGCCCTGCTGGATTTGGGGGGTGCTGGGGATTTCCTTCCCAAGTTTGCTGTTCTGGTGGTGGTCAGCTGTGGCTTCCCCAGCAGCTGTGCCATGAGAAGTGGGAAGGGTGACCTGACTTAACTCCCTCCAGGTGCCCAGAGCTGCAGAGGAGCAGCTTTGCTGCACACTGACCTGAGATTGTGACTTCACTGGTGCTGTGTCAGTCTGTTCATGCACCTGCTGCCCCAGGGCAGTTCCTCTGCAGTGCCAGCCCTGCCTGCAGCCCCTGCTATGCTCAGCTGCTCCTCTGCCCACCCCCAGCATCCCCCAGTGACAGGGACTTTCTTGTCTTCCCTGTTACTCTCCAGCCACCCACAGTGGCGTTTTAAACCTATTTTTGTGCCTTTCTAGAGTGATGTGGGCACGGAGCAGCAAAAACCAGGGAATGCAGCCCCCAGCACACTGCCTGTGTGTGGATGTGTCTGCACTGCTGGGCTGCCCTGCTCCCTTGTGGCACTTCTGGGAATGCCTGGGCAGGACAGGAACTCATGCAGGGTCTGTACAAAGGGGTTTCCATCTGTCTGTCTGTCTGTCTCTTGCAGGGAGGCCCCGGGCACTTATACTTGTTAAAGAACAAAGTTGCCACTTTTGCCAAAGTGGAGAAGGAGGAAGATCTGATCCTGTGAGTGGCTGTGCTGTGTTCATGGTGTTTCTCTGCTGGATTTGCTCAATGTTTGCAGCACGTGGTGGAGGAGAAGTGAAGGGAGCTGGGGTGGCTGGGTCAGGGGATGAGGAGGCTCAGGAGGCATTGAACAGGAGCTCGCAGCTCATTCAGGGTGACAGCAAAGGTGGCAGAGCTGAGCTCATCCCTGGAGTGCTGCAGCCCTGTCACCAGGAGATTTATTCTTAAATGTGTTTAGTGTCTCTGTGCATAGAGACTGTCAAAAAAGGAGGGAAAAAAAGATATTTATTCTACTAAAAACAGCCTTGCTGACCAGAAATCAGAACATGCACCTCGAGCCTGTGGTGCTGTGATACCATTGCTAAGCTGTGGCTGTGGCAGAAATCCAGGGTGTTCCCCCACAGCTGACTCTGGCCAGGGGGAAATGGAATTTGTCTCTGCAAAGCCTGCTCAAAGTCCAGTCTGGTACTGAGGAGGCTTTTCACTAACATGCCAGCCTTCAGCTGGGAGTGCTGAGCAATTTTGCTGCTCCTTGCAGAGAGTAAAGCTTTGCCTGTTTTGCTGCCTACTCGCTTGTGCTGGCTCAAACTTGCTTGGCTAACAGTGCCTGGCTGTGGGGGGAGGATGTACACCAACCTGTTCCTACACAACTTTGTGTTGGCATGAGAACTGAGTATTAAAATCAACATCTGCTCAGCAATCTCGTGCCCTGGCACAAACACTGGCTGTGGAATTCTCCAGCACGTGTGCACATCCAGGATTCTGAGCACATCCCAGGCACAGCTGCTCCCAAGCTGATAAATCAGGGATCTGCAGGGAGCTGTGAACACACAGCTGAAAGTTGGGGAGCTTGGAAGTGAATGTCTCCATCCAGCTTGTGTGTTCTGGGAGGCAGTGCTGAGGAAAGCTGAGGCTGCAGTCTGGTTGGAGCACCCAGGGAGGAATTCCTGGGCTTTAGAGCCCCCCAAAGTTGCTCCAACCCTCTGCCCAGGGGAGGGGTTGTGTTTCACATCCCTCAGGCACCCAGTGCCTGGTCACAGTCACTACACTGTGAGCAGCACCAAGCACAGGTTGACATGAAGCTGCCTGGGCTGTATTGTCTCACTCAGAACAATCTCTGCAGCTGTTCCTGCTGATTTCATGCCCTGGAAATGAAGCAGTGCACTGATAAGCCTCGTGTTCAGAAAGGGCAGTTGTTGATAGAAACGGGAGAGAGGAAGCTGGAGGGGGTGCTTGGTGAAACTGTCACTGCAGAGCACTCTTGGGGGACTCTGCTCCCTTCTCCTCACCTTGGAGCTCCCTTGACTCTGTGGGCTGCTCTTCCTTCTCTGCCACATGACTTGGACCTGCTCCTCAGGCCCTGCCTCTGCTCCTGTTCTTCCTTGTCTGGGATCCAGTGGCTCTCCCTGAGCAGTTTCCTGCCCAGGGTACAAACCTTGGGCCCTGCCTGAGTGCTGTGTACACACATCCTTGCCATTAATCATGCCTATAAGGAGAGATTTTTATTTTAATTATGTGTTCTGTTTTTTCCAGCTTCTGGAAGAGGTTGAGCAGGCTGATGAGTAAAGTCAATCCTGAACCAAATATCATCCACATCATGGGCTGCTATGTTCTTGGAAACCCCAATGGGGAGAAGGTAGGAGCCTGTGGGTCACCCCTGGGATGTCTGCTGGGCCCAGGGAGGGCAGGGTCACACTGGGAGCTCTAAACCTGCCTCTTGTGCTGGCTGGGAAGGTGCTGCTGTCCTGTCTGTGGGAGCTGTGAGTGGGAGAACCCTCTGGATTGTGGGGCAGGGGAGGAAGGATTAGTGATGCGCAGGACAAATAATGAAACCTTTGAGGAGAGGAGCAGTTCAAAGCACTTGGTTTGTTTATTTACTGGTGAGATAGATGTTCTAAAGGACATGGGTGGAAGGTTTTCCAGAACAAAGATGGGCAATTCTGAGGGCTCAGGATCATCACTGTTTTCAGCTCTTAACTCTGGTATGTTTTCCTTTCAGCTATTTCAGAATCTGAAAAACTTAATGAATCCTTATAGGGTTGCCTTTGAGTCTCCACTTGAACTATCAGCTCAAGGTAATTAATTTCCTGTGCAAAGACACACACACACCCCTTGCTACCCAGTCTGCCTCCTTTGGGGGGCATCTCCATGAAAAAGCAGTTTTGACTCCCTTAAGTCCTGCCATGGTCTTTGTTTTGCTTGTAACCACCTTGTGTAGCTCAGCTGCTGCCCCTTGCAGTTCCTGCATCTGTTCACATTTCAAATGCTGTTTGTTGTGCCTGAGGCCTCTCCCAGGGTCCTGGCAATGCAGAGGAGGAGACAGCTTTCCAGGCTGGGTGTAGGAGATCCCAGCATTATTAGGGCATGAGGAGTCTGTGGGGGAAATGCACATGGAGCAGAACCTTTTCTGTAGCCAGGTGTGCTGGGGTCTCTTCTCAAACCACTGGCACCAAGGGAATTATGTCAGTAAACAATGGGGATGTGGCCCATCAGGGCCATTCTACAGCTCAGTCTGCTGGCCATTTTCCCTTTTTTTCCTGTAGCTCAAGATATTTCAAGAAGCTCTACAGGATTTTTCCTGTTCAATGTCAGTAATTCACAGTGCAATTTCACAAGTGACAGATTCTGAATTTTGTTCTTTTATCTTTGCTGTAGTTCTTGGCCAATAAAACCATGCAGGATTCAGCTGTAGGCACTTCTCTGCTGCCCACAGCTCTGGTCTCAGCACTGATGGGTTTTTCTTGCCTCCCTTCACCCTCAGGAATGTGCAGGAGTTCAGCACATTGGTGCTCAACTGTGCAGAGCTCACAGAATCACAGAATCAGAGAGTCACAGAATCACAGAGCTCACAGAGCTCACAGAATCAGAGTCACAGACTGATTTGGGTTGGAAGGGACCTTCAGGCTCCCCCAGTTCCAGCCCATCCATGGGCAGGGACACCTCCCTGCAGCCCAGGCTCTGTTCATGTTCAGTTCCCTGTGCATGATCAGTTCAGCTGCCCATGGTGCCTGCACAGGAGCAAACAGGCTGGGATGTGTCCAGGAGCAGCTTGCAGGGAAATTCCTGGGTTTGTGGGCAGCTCAGCAGGCCAGGCAGTGGGTTCTGTGTGCAGGCATTAGAGCAGCTCAGCTTTCAGGAGGCTGGGCTGAAGAATACGTCTGAATTTATCCCCTTGATCAGTCTGGGACATGCTAAGAGTGTACCCTTGTAATCCTTTGCAAAGTCATCTAAAACTAATCTTAATCAGGCCTCACAAGTGAAAATCCCCTCCTTGAGCCCTGTCTGAGTGCAGGGTTGTTTGCCCTTGTGTTTTCAAATGCACCTCCTGGCTGCCTGAGAGATCCCCTTCAGTCAGAGGGGCTGGGGGGCACAGCTGGCACTGGTGTGTGCTGGGAGCTCATTGCTGGCAGCACAGACAGCAGCAGGACAGGGATGGCCTGGTGATTTAAAAAAATATGTATTTTTAAATTGGAATTTTCAGTGCTAATTATTTATAGTGTTTCTTTACAAGAGTTAGCTCTTGTTTTACAGCCCCTGAAGTCCCTGTGCCTCATGCAGGCTGTGGCTGATCATCTCCAGCCCCCAGCTCCCCTCAGCCCTCAGAGCAGAGAGAGCTCCAAGTCTGGAGACAGACTCTGTGCTCAGTTCCTGCCCCCAGGGACAAACCCTGCCAGGGGATTACAGGGAGCTGTTCATGGTTGAGGAGATCTGAAAAGATCTTTGGCTCTCACGGGCCCCTCCACGTGCCCAGTGTCAGCGTTTGCCGTGGATGTGTCACAGACCTGGGGGTTTGTGCTGCTGTGTGCTGTCACCTCTCCCTCGTGCCCCTTTCAGGGTGTGACCCCTCTGTGCCTGGTTTCACTCCTAGGTAAGCAAATGATTGAGACTTACTTTGACTTCCGCCTTTACCGCCTCTGGAAGACCCGCCAGCACTCCAAACTGTTGGATTACGATGACATTTTATGAGCTGGAGAAGCCTTTGCAAGAGGAAGCTCATCACCAGTGTCCAAGAAGTCATGCTTTATTGCAGAGAGACTTTTTTATTGGCACGGGGAGCCCTTCACAGCCCTACAGGAGGCAGCAGCGCTAAAGGGAGGGAAGGAGGAGCCCTCGGAAGCAGGAAAAGGCTCCTGGGCCAGGAGAGACTGGAGGGAAGGGGGTGACAATGACGGTGACACCTCGCTGGCCTCAGTCCGAGCCCCGGGGCCTCAGGAGGAGCTGTGTGAAACGAGGACAGGATGGAGTTCCTGGCAGAACTGAGCTGTTTTGGGTCAGAATGGGCCAGATTTGATTCCAGGTCCTTTTAAAGACTTTTGAAGCTCAGGTTTTCTTACAAAAAAAAAAAAAAAAACAAAACCACAAACCCAATTAACCCATGCACTACAGTGAAGAAGTCACCAGAGCACAGAGGGAGCAGGGGGTTGTCCTGGTGGGACTTTCTGTGCTGGGAGTCCTGGAGAGCAAGGACTGCTACACCTACTCCTGCAAGCTTAGAGCAAGATGATCCCATTTCCATGTGAATATATACTGGGATATAGAACTGAAATCTTCTTTTTTGTTTGTTTTGTTTAATAGAAAATAAGTGCAATTTTTATAGCAAGGGAGGGGGTAAAATCCCTCCTGATATTTAATTAGTTAAAAATAACACACCATAACCAATAGATGAGGTATTTTTGGTCTGCTTGAAAATATATTCAGAATGGTAATATATCTTCTGTAGACATATTTAATCACCAGCAAACATGGTTTTAACATAAGTTAGCAGACCCTGCATGTCTGCTGCATTGGTTTGGTTCCTTTCAGAGTAGCTGTGCTGCACTACCTGTACGTGCTCTCACCAATGTGTAGTTCTCCTCCAGTTAGCCACAACTTCATTACTTTCTACTTTGCTGCTTGCAAAACTATGGAACTTTAGTTTTGCTGAAATACTTTAGGTTAGAGCACGGGACCTGGCTGGGAATCCTCTGTCAGGCTCGCTTTGGTATAAAAATGAATTAGAAATTAATAGCCATGGTAATGAATTGTTGATGCCAGTGTTTTGCTGTGTGTTGGGAGAGGAGCTCTCTCCTGTGTGGAGACCCCTCTGAGGGGGCTGAGCACTGAGGCATTTGGGAGAAATGCTGCTGGAGGGACACAGCACAGGCCTGGAGCATGAGTTTGACTCTTTGTTCACTTGACTGCCAGTTGTTTGTGCAGAACCCACCCCTTTTCCCTGACCTGTTTCTTGGTCTGAGCTGCTCAGCCCCTCCCTTGGAGGACAGAGAAAACCCTGAGCTCTGTCAGAGCAGCCTGAGAGCCCAGGTCTGTACTTGGTATTTGATGGTACCTTTTGAAATCTATTTATTTTTGTTTGGTTGGGTATGGGGTTGCTTTTCTGGTTTTGGGAATGGGGCTTTTTTCACTTTCTGCTGTCCTTTCAGAGGACAAACAGTACTTAGAGTCTATGTAGGTCACTGGCAATTCTGGGAGGTGACACAAGTTATTTCTTTTACAAGCAAAGGAAGGAACAGGGAAGGATTACTTTATTTTCCTGATTTCCTGCTATCTCAAATTTCTTGATTGTGAAGTGAAGGAAAATACATGTACAAATCTTCTTTTAATTACTTACAAAGAGAACTTGTTGTTCTGATCTGTAGAGTCCTCCTTCCCCCCTGTGGTTGTGATTTTGGGGAGCAGGCCCCTGGCTAGAACTGCTGAACCCTTTACATTTAGAGCAGTTTTATAGCAAAACTTTTGAAGAAATAATGTACATACAGTAAGGAGAGGAATGGGTGGAGAGAGGTATTTAAAGTCACTGAAAGCCTCACAGACAGGTGTGGGCTGTTGGGAGCTTTGGTGGCCACATCTCATCCCTGGACTCAGTCAGGTTTGCCAGACTTACAGTGAAGGGGAGAACAGGCACCAGTCTGTAGCTTTTGGAAGAAAATTGTGCCGGATATAAAAGAAAAAGAACCCCAAATTTATGCCAATTCTGTTTAACATTGGAGCTTCCACCAGCTCTGCGTGAGAGGTGGGAGCCAGAGGTGCACTGAAAGCACAAAGTCATGTTATCTGGAGAAGGAAATGGCTGTGGGAAGATTAAAATGCTGACACAAAACTCTCTCCCTTTCTGACCCTTTCACCTCCTAACTGGAGACAGGCAAACTGTTCTTCCTTTCTCAGATCCCAATTCAGTGAACTTGGTAGCATGAATGTAGCATTGTGCAACTATTGAAAATCTTATTTAACCCCCAAAGGGCCCATTTATGTATCCACTTGAGTGATTTCTCTGTAGAATTGTTGTATATCCTCACTGACCACTTGTAGTACTTGGGGTGCAAAGTAGAAGGTAGATTGTACAGTAATTTCTGTGTTGGGATGGACACTATGGACTGTTCTGGTGCAGTTTATGGGATATGACAACTGATGAATGCATTTCCCTCCAAAGATCTATATTCCTCATAGCTTGTGATGTTTATGACATGAACATATTTTTTCCTTTGTAGCATTCATATGCCTAAAGAGATGAAATTCTCTCAGAGCTGTGACTGGAATAGAGTTGTGATGTTTGATGTCCTGTGTGCAGCAGCATCCTTGGAGTTAACCACTGGTGACAGAGGAAAACACTTTTATTCCCTTTTTTCACTGGTGGAGTTTTTCAGGTGGCTGCTGGGAAAGGAAGGGTTTAGCAGAGGCAAATAAAAATTGTAATTATTTTTAAATTTAGAGGTAAAAATAGAGCCTGGAAGTTCCTCAGTGAGAGCAGCCTGTAAAGGATGAGCCCAGCATGGTCCCAGGCAGGACAGCTCCAAGGCCCCCTGTGCTCCTGCAGCATCCCCTGGAGGCTCTGGGCTCTCCCAGTGCCCTGCCTGGGGCAGCTGTGGCCCTTGGGCACAGGGACAATCTGCAGTTCCACTCCAGCTCTCACCCTCTGCTCTCAGGGCGTGTCTGAAACCAGTTCTGCCCTGTGCCTGCGGCAGTTCCTGTGCCTGGGCTGAGCAAAGAGCAGCTCCATCCCCCTGCCCCGTCCCAGCAAGGAACTGCTGCTGCTCTGAGCTGCTGCTCTGAGCCTGGAGCTGCCTTCAGCTGGGTGGGGACACCTGGTTCACTTGAAGAGAAGCTGATTGAACCCAGGTGGCTGAGCTGGGTGCCAGCCCTGGCTGCTCACCAGGCACGGGTGGGGTTTGTGCTGCCCTCGCTGGAGGTGGTGCTGGATGTGACCCCCAGCCCATGCCTGGGTAAATGTGTTATCACATTTACCTGATCAGTGTGATAAATGTGTTATCACATTTACCTGTTCAGTGTGATAAATGTGTTATATCACATTTACCTGATCAATGTGATAAATGTGTTATATCACATTTAGCTGATCAGTGTGATAAATGTGTTATATCACATTTAGCTGATCAATGTGATGTGTTATCACATTTAGCTGATCAATGTGATAAATGTGTTATCACATTTACCTGATCAGTGTGATAAATGTGTTATATCACATTTACCTGATCAATGTGATAAATGTGTTATATCACATTTAGCTGATCAGTGTGATAAATGTGTTATCACATTTACCTGCTCAGTGTGATAAATGTGTTATCACATTTACCTGATCAGTGTGAAAAATGTGTTATCACATTTAGCTGATCAGTGTGATAAATGTGTTATGGCCTGGGCTGGCAGTGTCACTCCAGGAGAGGAGGGGGCAGGAGGGGTCTCAGCTGTCCCAGCCCTGCTGCTCAGCCTGGCTCAGAGCTGGGAGTGCCCCCAGGATGTTCTCTGGTGCCTGCAGGGAATGTTCACCCAGCTGGAGAGGCCTGGGGCATCACAGGCTCCGTGGATGTGGCACTGGCAGAGAGGCTTTTCTCTTTTCCTCTTGTGTGGCTGGGAAGGAAAGGGAAGGAAATTCAAATTACCCATGGAATATAGAAATAGCTAGAAACATAAAGCTTTTTGCACCTCTGCTCGTGCTGCAGCCACCAGCTTCCCTTTGCAGCTGACCTCCAGGCCTGGGCTGGGAAACATGAATTCCCTGATAATCCCTTCCTGTGTTAAACAAAAGCAGAAAAATCCTTGTAGCTCCAGCAAAACATCTGACTGCAGAAGGTACCCAGCCAGCTCATCCTGCCTGTGTGAGGACTCTGCTGTGGGATCCCACCTGCTCCCAGCCCTGGAGCCACCAGAGCCAGTGGAGGGGCTTGGCCTCTGTGCAGGAATTTATTCTCTGCTCAGCCTGGGCTTGCTGCCTGGAGCTCAGCACAGGGTTCCTGCTCCCAGTGGTGCTCCCATGGACACCCCAGGCTCTGCCCAGCTCTGGGGGATGCTCCAGGGCAGTGTGAGCTGGGATTTGGTGTCAGCACTGCCCAGAGCCACCCCACAAACAGCCCCTGCTGCTGCCTTGCTGGCCTGTGCTGGCAGCTCCTGTTGCCAGCTCTGCACAGAGCTGCTCTGCACCCTCAGCAGCACCACTGGGGTTGGCTGAAGGAATGGAGAATGCTGGATACAAACAGCCAGCCTGGCAGGATCTGGGACCCTGCCCTTAATGCCAGCCCCATTCTTAACCCCACTGGAGGGGGAATGCCAGGCTCGCTCTGCTCTCTTGGTCTAAATGTAAACATTCAGCCTCTCACAAGCTGGTTTGAGTCACACTCAGCTGTTATTCATAGGATGTGTTACTGTGTGAGTGGGGAAACCCTTCCAGGGCCCTTCCAGCTGGCACCTGCTGGCAGAGCCCTCCTGGGCTGTGCCCTCATTCCCAGGGAACTGGGCCCCACTGCCCGCTGGGCTCAGGTGAAGCTCAGCTCAGGTCAAGCTGAGCTGCTCTGTGCTCTGGGCTTTGCTGTGCCAGTCCCTGGAGCTGGGGACAGCCCTTCCCGAGGATCCCAGTGTCCTCCCAGGGGATATTGAGTGCTGATACCATCTTCCACATCATCTGTAAAGACTTTGTGATCCTGTATTTTGTCCCACTGACTACAGCCTACCCCTGGCTTTCTGCATCTTCATGGAAGTGTTTTCTACTCCTCATTCTGGAAACACAAGCCAAAGTCAACTGGAAACTGTTACTGGCAAGTCAGCCTGGTAATGATCTCCTCTGTGGGAGCTGAGGGTGTAAATGGGTGTTTGAAGGTTCCTGACCCTGATTTGGATCATTGTTATTCCAGGTGATCCTGCTGTGTCATGGGCACAGTTCATGGTAAGATAACCTCTGCTGGGGCAGTGCATGATCTATCAAAGAGCACCAGGAACCAGCAGCAGCTTTGGTTGAGAAATAACTTCAGCCCAGTTTACTGCCAGTCAGTGTGACAAATGTAAAGACTGAAAGGAATAAACATTGTGGACATTAAATGTAAAGAATCCATCTGAAGAGAAAGTACATTGCTTTTTCCCATAAATGTTTAGTAAATATTAAAGAACTAATGCAACCTAATAATTTTTTCACAGTATTGTGTTGCTTTGAGAGTATCCATAAAAGTTACATAGGTAAGAACAGATAAGACCCATCACGGGTTGTTGCCCTGTGTTCCGAGAATCGGGGTAATTACTCAATTCTGTGGGCATTCCAAACTTCCTTATCCCAGCATCCCTGTGGCCTGATGGTAATCACAGCACGAGTGTCCTGAAAACCTTCAGCAGGAGGAGCCTCTCCACCTGCACTGCTGAGCTGAGAGAGACCCCCAAGCACCCGATGGAGCCACGTGCTGGTCCCATGTCCCCAGTGCTGGTCCCATGTCCCCTGGGGCTGCTCCTGTGTCCCCAGTGCTGGTCCTGTGTCCCCAGTGTTGCTCCCTTGTCCCCAGTGCTGGTCCTGTGTCCCCAGTGCTGGTCCCATGTCCCCAATGCTGGTCCTGTGTCCCCAGTGCTGGTCCCATGTCCCCAATGCTGGTCCCGTGTCCCCAGTGCTGGTCCCATGTCCCCTGCGGCTGGTCCCGTGTCCCCAGGTGCTGGTCCCGTGTCCCCAGTGTTGCTCCCTTGTCCCCAGGTGCTGGTCCCATGTCCCCAGTGCTGGTCGCATGTCCCGAGTGATGATCCTGTGTCCCCAGTGCTGGTCCCATGTCCCCAGGGGTTGCTCCCGTGTCCCCAGTGCTGGTCCCATGTCTTGAGTGATGGTCCCGTGTCCCCATTGCTGCTCCCCTGTCCCCAGGGGCTGGTTGTGTCCCCAGTGCTGGTCCCGTGTCCTGGGTGGCCCCTGCCGTGCTCTTTCCCTCTGTCCAGCCTCCCCCTCGGGCACAGCCCCTGCCCTGCTCCCCTGGGCTGCAGGGATGTGCTGGGCTCTCCCTGGGGAACGTTTCTCACTGGGTCACTGAGCTGCTGCTGCTGAGGCTCCCTGGGCTGCTCACTGCCACCATCCCCTGGCTCAGAACCAGCTCAGGTACACACTGGGAGGATTCAAAAAGCTTGAGTGAAAGGTGGGGGATTATGAGATAATTGGCTTCTAATTTGGTTTTTAGTGCTAATTCCCGTTGCAGCAATACAGACCCACCTACAAAGTGCTGTAAAGCTGGAGCTGGTGCAGAGCTGGGAATTCAAGGACAGGGATCTTTGCCCTTACCTTTGCAATGCCCTAAAAGCCCCAGAGATAAACACAGCCAAGGGGGGCCCCTGAGCTGGGATCCTGCTCCCTGCCCTGCCCCTGTGCTCAGGCCTGGCTTTGCAGGGGTTCAGCTGGGGGAGGCTGAAAGAACCCAGCAGGTTTGGTGCTCCCCATCCCAGGGAACCAGGCTGGAGTCCTTCCCAAACGTGCTGGATGGGCTGCAGCTTTTCTGCTGTGTATTTCCTGTTGTTCTTTAATAACTCTATTCCTGGAACTGGGTGACTTCAGTTGTGATGCCAAGCAATGACACAACCTTAGCTCTCAAGGGCTGGGAGCCAGGGCCCTTTTGGGATTTTTTTTTCCCCTTGGAGTTCAGGCTCCAGTTTTCACTTCCAGCTCCCTTTGCTTCTGCAGAGTGAGGGGACATCAGCAGTTTCTGAACAGAAAACTCGATGCCTGAGTAGCAAAGAGAAAAGGAAAGGGTGACAATGGGTCTGGTGAATGTGGAGGAGGAGAGGTTATGTCCAGTAGTGCCCCTAAACTCTGAGATGATTGAGCAAGTTTCTTTCAGCTTTCACAGAAAAAGAAGCAATGTTGTCAAAATAAGGGGGGGACCCCCAGACCACTTCAGTGGAATTGATCAGCTGACAAACCTTGTGAAGATAAACCACTCTGCTGATTCTGCCTCTGCTCTCTGTGGGTTCAGAGGAGCTGACAGAGTCCTGCTCCTTCCCAAGCCCAGCTCGAGTGCAGGGCAGGGCGGCTGCAGCCACACAGACCTGCTGGACACCCGGAGCCCTCCTTGCTCTCCCGTGCCAGCAGGAAGCTGGAGGCACAGCAGGGCCATAAGGAGCTGGAAATGCTGGGCACAAGAGAGCCCTGGGACGTGCTGGTTTGGGGCCAAAACAGCCTTGAGGCAAAGGGAGAGTTTTGAAAGCAAAGACTCTGCTCTGCCAGCCTCAGTGGGCCCTGGAGCAGCAGGCAGGCTCCTGGGGAAAGTGAGAAAAGGTTCCAGTGACCCCAGCACCCCCAGTGTGGTTTCTGGCTGCTGATGCTGCTGCTGCCCTGGGCTGAGGCCAGCCCTGCCTGACTCAGGAGCCCTCTGCCACCTCTGCTTTCTCTCGGGTTCTGCTGCTTTGTGTGGGATAACCAGGCCTCGAGTACACAAATGTTTCTAGGGCTAAAGACAGAATTTAATAAAAATAAACGTTTCTGGGAAAGCTGTTTTTTTTTTTCTTGTTTTTGTTGTTGTTATTGTCGTTCTCTGGCTGAGTTTATAAACCCAGGAAATGGCACCTGGCAGATGCTGTGTGAGGGAAATGAGGTGTGATGAACCCGTGGTGCAGGTGAGGGACCCACAGGCACTGGGCACCTCTGCATGGCAGCAGCTACACACAAGGAGCAGAGCACATGAGGGACAAGAGGCCCAGCTGCAGCTAAAAGGGGAGGAAACAAAAAAATCCTGCTAATTAAACAAGGGACCATGTGAGAGCCACAAATCCAGTCCTGGGGATAGGACAGGGATAGCTCAGAGTGATTCAGGTTCCAGCAGCATCTGCAGCTTAGTGAGCATGGGGTGCTAAGGAATTTAGAGCGCATTAGGGATTGTGCCTCTTCCTGGGAGCAAGGCTAATCCCTGAGCACCCTCCCAGACACAGGAACAGGGCCCTGGGGAAATCCAAGGGAGGTTAAAGGCCTGGTAATCCCCTGGGGAAAACAGACCGGCTCCAAAACAGCACGTCCCCAGGAGGGCAGAAGGCAATGAATGAATTCTGATAAAGCACTTTCTCTCCCAGGGGCCTGTTTGAGTGAACTGCCACTGGCTTGAACTCCGAGCTGCAATTTTTCTCTTATCTCCAATGCTGACAGTCACCTGCATGATCATCCTCTGATAGATGTGGTAACTGCAGCCCCTCAGGACAAAGAGAAACAGGCTGGACAGCTCTGGCATTTGGGCCATTTTTCTTCAGCCCTAGGATCACAGCCTCTGTTTCTCCACCCTCCCCATTTGGGGATATTCTCCATGTGCCACCACCACAGTGAGGTGGGACGTGCCATATTCACCTCAGCTGTGTGACAGATGACAGAAATCACCTTTGATCCTTTACCACACACTACACAGCCTTGTGGCACCACTGGTGCCTGGAGGGCCTGGTGCCCAGAAAGATCATCCAGATTCTTTATCCTTTATCCTGGAACCATTCCATGTGTCCTGGTTTTAAATCAGCACCAGGAGGTACAAAGTCAAATTTGCTGAGAAGCCCAGTTACAAGGGGTTACTTTTCCCTGTCGCTTCTTCCCTCTGCCTCAGTGCTCTGTTGCACCAGTGGGTGATGGACACAAACTGCAGTGGGAGCTGTTTAAGGTGAAATCACCCAGAGTTGTGCTGGGCCCTGCTCTCTCCCTGTCCCCTCATCCCCTGGGGCTGTTCCTCACACCCAGCCCCTGCCGTGCTGTCCCTGCCCTCTCCTCCTGCAGCTCCTCAGCCGCACCAGTCGTGCCCAGCTCTGTCCGTGCCCAGCTCTGTCCGTGCCCGGCTCTGTCCGTGGCACTTTGCCATCACAGCCTGCCAGGGCTGGCCCTGTCATCATCACACCTGGCTTTTGTAACCGAGCGTTCCCTCCTGTGCCAAAACACGAGCGGGATTCCCGGGAGCAGCCCCGGGCACCGGGCCGGGGTTCCCTGGGTGCGAACACATCGGGATTAGCTCCAGGCTCCGCTCGCCGGCCAAGTCCCGCTGCCCAGCCCTTGACACGGTTCCACTGACTCGGCCGGGGCTCGGAGCACTTGACAGAAATGATGGAAGGCTCTCAAATCCTGACTGGCAGGGGAGGGGATGAATAATGGCTGGATTTATTGTTTTGTTCTAAAGGCAGGCGGGCATGCGGTGAAACCAGCAGATGTCAGGTTCAATGTCCACAAAGGCTGGCGTTTTCTTTGCGCCAGGTGCAGCAAAACCGTGTGGGATTCATTATTTCAGGATTTACGGGCTTTACAGAGTCTCAAAAGCCAACCAGACAAGACCACGAAAGAGAAATCCATTGAGATCTCCGGGCACAAAGGCACATTGTTGGCTCTGGACGTGCCTGAGCCGTGAGTCACCAGAGGCGGGGAAATGTCTCTGCCCGCTGGCTCCGCTTCATCCCCAGCCCCGGGCACCCCGCGGCCCTGCTGGAGGCAGATGGAGCGCGATGGAGCCGTGCTCCAGGGGTACAGCAGGTCACGCGTGAGCCCCACAGCACCCGCGGTTATTTGAGGTGAAAGGCTGGAGCTGCCTCCTGCCCCTCCCCGCGGGCACCGGGCGGGGGAACCGCGGCAATAAAAGCTGTATTGTGGAAAATGCGTGTGTTTTATGATTGGCTTTTCGCAAATATTCAAATGAATATTGTATGTGTTGTGTTAGAAAGTGATGCTGTGTTAATTCTCTTAAGTACTGTGTTAAATATATATATTAAAAAAAAAAGTTAAAATAGAAACTATGCTATGTAAGATACTTTTTTTTAAAGAAAGGACTCGCAGCAAGATAGCAGCCACGGGACACTTAAATCTTTCAGAGAAAAAGAATTTATTGCCCTCTTATCAGAAGAAACAAACTTCTTCCCGCCTCGAAGGCGCTGTTAGGATTGGGAGGAAGAAGTTGACGATCACCAGACAGAATCCTGTGTTTGAATGGAATTTATGCATCATGTATGAAGTGTATGAATATGCAACAGGCTGTTGCTTTTAAGGGTTAATCCTTTGTTAAGGAGTGTCCTTTTTCGGGCTCCTGCTGCCCAGAAAAAGGTACCCGGACATCCGTAACTCTTTGTATTTATTATCTCATATTGTCCTAATTCAATTTGTCCAAATTGTTGTTACTCTAATTGTATTACTATTTTTAATAACCATTTTATTACTATTAAACTTTTAAAATTTTAGAAACAAGTGATGGGCGTTTTTCACAGGTATCATTGCCGGGTTTCGTTTGAAGAGGGAGCGATTGCTCTGTTGCGGCTCGCAGGGCAAAGGTAGGAGCGTTATCAGCAGGACACGGAGCTGCTCCCGTAAACACAGCTGCGCTTTGGGCTCCCGGCGGGGGCAGTGCGGGCCGGGCGCGGCTCGGGGACCTCCCCGAGCCCTGCCCAAAGGTAATTCCATGTCACGCGTGCCGTGTGCCCCGAGTCTCCCAGGGGAGGGAGGATTCGGGAGGCGTGGGAAGCGCTGCTGCGCTGCCGAGCGATGGTTTCCTGATTGCGCACACTTCCCAAAGGCACCTGCGGGCGGCTGATAACAGGCGCTGACTGGAAATAACGCCGCGGCGGCACTTCTGCGTCCAACAAGTGCTGCCAATGAATCACTGAATTACTGAATCACAGAAATAGCTGGGCTTGGACGGGACCTCTGGAGGTCGTCCTGTGCAGCCCCCTGCCAAGACAGAGTCTTGGTGACGCAGGAACGCTTCCAGGTGGGTTTGGGATGTCTCCAGAGAGGGAGGACGACTCTCCACGACCTCCCTGAGCAGCAAAGAGCAAAATGGGAAAAGTGTTCTCCCACTCTGCTGCCATGTGCCATGGAAAACTCCACTTGTGTCCTCAGAGCTCTCCCCAAAACACTCCTCTGACTGTCCGGGTAGCACAGACAGTGCTCCAGAGTCAGGGGCTGGTTCCCTGTTCCTGCACAAGCACCTGCTCTGCCTGCGAAGGAGGTGACCCCGAAAGGCGTTTATCGACCCTGCCCCCGGCTGGCACCAGACGGACCAGTTCGGGATGGGGGAATGGGCACATATGGCTGTTTTGTATTTTTTGGGATTCTGTGTCCATCACCATGGCTCGTGTCCCGGGCCGGGTGTCCCCTCTCTGAGGGGAGGGCGATGGGGCGGCGGGGCCCGGCCGGTTCCCAGCCCGGGGATGCGGCACCACCTCAGGTCACATCACCGTGCCCGGGCCCCGCCGCTGTCCGGCAGCCCCGCGGCCCTTGTCCCGGGCAGCGGGGCGGAGCACTGACCCCGGCCCGGAGCGGGGCGGCCCCCGCGCACCTCCGGCCCCGCCCCGGCCCCGCGGGGACGGCCCTGCCCGGCCCGGGGGCGGTGCCGCGGGGCCGCCCCGGTGCGGCGGGGCCCGGCCCGCAGAGCCCCAGCGCCGCCGCCATGAGCAGCGCGGAGCTGCCGCTCGGCGCCGGGCCGCGGGCAGCGCCCGCCTGGCAGCGGGAGATCCTGGAGCGCAAGCGGGCCAAGCTGGCCGGGGCGGGCGGCGAGCCCGAGCCCCCGGCCGGGGAGCGGCTGGTGGTGGCGGAGAGCCTGGGCCCGCTCCGCGAGAACCCCTTCATGCGGCTGGAGAGCGAGCGGCGCCGGCTGCGGCAGGGACGGCCCGGGCCCGGCGCCGCGGCGCGGCCGCTGCAGCAGCTGCTGGAGCTGTACAGCGCCGTGCCCGGCATCCGCACCATCCGCGCCGACAACATCCTCATCATCGAGTCCCGCGCCGACCCCGCCGCCTGCTTCGCCGCGGGGGATGCGCCGCCCGCCCGCCGCCGGGACCCGGCCGGCGCCGACCCGCTGCGGGAGCTGCTGGCCCGGCGCGGCGCCGCGCTCGCCGAGATCCGCGCCGACCAGGTCGTCATCTACGAGACGGCCGAGCCGCCGGAGCCGCTCGAGGCGGCCGAGCCGGGCACCGTCAGCCGCCTCCTGGAGAAGTTCGGGCAGCGGCCGCGGGGCCGCCGTCGCCGCGTTGGGGACGCGCTGCCCGGGACCGGCGGGGCCGCGGCTCCGCCGCAGGTGGGACCGGGCGCTGCCCGGGCCGCGCCGCCCGCTCCGCCCGCGGGACCCGGCTCCCCCCGTGCCCCCGTGCCCCTCCAGAAGGGGCCCGGCTTCCCCCGGGCTCCGGCGCCAAAGGCGGGACCGGCATCTCCGCCCGCGGTCCCGGCCACCCCTCCGCCGCTCCCGGCTCCCCCCCGGGCCGCCACCCCTCCAGCGGTGCCAGCGGCCCCCCAGCCCACAGTCCTGCCGCCGGCTTCCCCCCGGGCTGTCACCCCGCCGCCCACGGCCCCTCCACGGGTTGTCACCCCCCCGCCCACGGTTTCCCCTCGGGCTGTCACCCCCCAACCCACGGCACCTCCCCGGGCTGTCACCCCCCAACCCACGGCACCTCCCCGGGCTGTCACCCCCCAGCCCGCACCACCGCCCCGGGTTGTCACCCCCCAGCCCGTGTCCCCCCAGCCCACCCCGGCTCCCCCACGGGCTTTCACCCCCGAGCCCGCGGCCCCCCAGCCCGCCCCGGCTCCCCCCCGGGCTGCAGCCCCCCAGGCGGCCCCAGCTGCCCCCAAGGCTGCGGCCCCTCAGGCCAACTGCTTTGTCCACAAGATCAGCTCCAACTCCTTCACGGTCACACCCCGGGGGCAGCTCCCCAGCGCCCGCGTCCCCGAGCCCGGCGCTGTCCCCGCCGGCCGCCCCGCAACGCCCAAGGGGCCACCAGTGCCATCCACCAGCCCTTCCCATGCCAGAGCCAACGCCAGGAGGCCAAAGCCGGAGCAGGCCGAGGTGGCCGTGTCCCCCCTGCCCAGTGCCAGTCCGGCCCCCAGTGCCACCGGCGCCGTTCAGCCGCTCTCCGCCTCAGCCCCCCGGGCCGGGGGCTCCTTCGAAATCCTCCCGGCCCCCAAACCCGACCTGGCGGCCATCCCAGCCCACGATCTGCAGGCACAGGCTCTGGCCAAGCTGCGCCTGAATTCGCGCAATTCCTTCGTGTTCGTGCCCCGCCGGGAGGGCAGCCCGGCTCGGCCGCCGGCGCAGATTGCCAGGCCGGGGCCGCCGCCACCGCCCTCGGAGGAGAAGGCACCCCCGGAGCCCCCGAGGGCTCCCGCCCCCGAGCAGGAAGAGCCCATCACTTACCCAGCGGCGCCTGTGGATCCTCTGGTACCCGTGACTTACATCGATGACATTGTGGAGCCGGACAGCGGGGCTGGCCCGGCTGCGAGGACGGGGAGCTTGGCGGATCAGCCCGGAGCAGCTGGCCCCGACCTGGAGATGGAGTTTTCCTCTGTCCCCCTCTACAGACCGCACTCTGCCCCCCAGCAGAAGGGAGGCAGCACCTTCACTGTCGTGCCCAAAAGGAAGCCCGTGGCCCCGGGGCTGCAGGCTGTCCCCGATGCCAGCGGAAGGCCGCAGCGGGAGGAAGAGGAGGAGGAGGAGGAGAGCAAAGCGAGAGGCAAAGCCGTGGAGAACGCTGATGGGCCTCAAGTGGGGGTACCCCATAAAAAGCGCTACCCCACGGTGAACGAGATCGAAGTGATCGGGGGGTACCTGTCCCTGGAGAGGTCCTGCATGAGCAAGACGGGCTCGCGGCGCAAGAAGGTAACTGGGCACTCTGTGCTCAGCAGCCAGGCTGCCAGTGTCCCCGGGCTGCTTTGGGTCTGGCTGCTCACGAGGCACTGCTGGGAACAGGGCAGTGTGTTTGCCCCCTGTGGGAGCCAGAGGCTGCCCTCAGACCTGGCTGAAGCTGGGGGTAAAACGGACTGGAAAACAGGAGAGGGAAGGTGTAACCCCACCACACTGATGCGAAGGACATTTCAGAATGGTGATGAAGGAACCAGAGATTAATATTTCTCGTGGTATCCAATATTAGGACAGTTTGCAACTCTGCAAGCCCAGTGCCTTATTTGCTTTTACTGTCTCCTGGAACTTTAAATGGTTCCTAAAGGGGAACCACAGCTGGGAGATGGGACTTGGGGTGTTAAACAGAATTTGCCCTCAGGGAGGGGACACTGGGGACTGTCCCACAAAGCAGCTGAGGGTGGGATATGCCCTGTGACAGCTGCAGGGCCTCTCCCACCCCAGCCCTTCTTGGAGATACGATAATGGAAAGTGAAGTATTTCAGGAATTTAGGAAATCAGGGGGAGCTGCGTGCTTGGAGCAGCTGTGGGCTTGCCCTCTCCCTCTGCTCTGCTCGCTGTGTCTGAGGGGTTGGACGTGTTGAGCTGCCCGTGGTCCCCCAGCAGTGTGGCAATGGTGTCTTCCCCTCATTAGTGATCTATTGATAGAGGCTCAAGAATTAGGTCTCGATTAGGCAGAAAGAGATCAGCAAGAACTTAACTCCCATTGATAGGATTATACCACCTGCTTCTTCTGAATGTGCAGCTACAGCTCTGACGATCCAGGAGATGCTGATTGCTCCAAATGCCTTTGGAGTCAGTGAATGCCAGATTTTCTCATGGCTTGGGGAGTAGCATAGATCCTTGTGAGCCCTAAATTGAAAATTAATCTTTGTAGAGTTTGCTGAAATGCATCTGGACGTGACAAGAGGAGTGGGGAGAGCTTTGGGCTCTGAAGGCAGCACACTGAGGTGGCAGATCCCGACTTTTAGGGCTGTGGTGTGACATGTTTTTCCATAGTGGGAATTGTTGTGGGACATTTCCGTTACCCAAATCCAAATAGATAACTGAGGGACTGAATCCACGTGGGTGCCTGAGGTGCTGAGCATTATAATTTGAGGCAATCCTTTGAGCAGGATGCATCTCATTTGAAGGGAGGCAGGCAGTGCTGCTTCCCTGGCTTAACGCTGTCAAATTCCTCCCTAAGCACATGCAGCCTGTGGTAATTTGATGGTGACTAATGCCGGGAGCAGGTCTGGAGCACCTTGAGAGACAGAGCAAGCAAATGAGCAGGAGTGTTGATTCCTGCTCAGTGCTCCTGAAGTTTTTCCTTGTTTTCCTACAGGGAAGTGCTTGGTCAGACTGGAGTTGTTCTGCTGCCTAAACACCTGCTGGCTTGCACTCATTGCAGCTGTTTTGGCTCTGTTCAGGTTCAGTTTGGGGTGTTAATTTGATTTACACCAAATCAGGTGTGTGGTATAAATATTAAAGCAGCATTTACAGTTGTGAGTGCTCTTAGGATGGAGCAGAGGGCACAGAGAGAATCTCGTGGGATGGTCGTATTTGGGTCAGCCCTACTTCTGATGGAGCTGAGGAGCTGATTTTTCTGAGCAGGGGATGCTGTTGGGGCACAAGGAACAAAGCCTCAAGTAAAACCAGTTAAATGGTGTCCAGTGGAAGGTATCCTTGTCAGTGCAAAAAGGAGGGAGGGAGGGAGATGAGCACAGGTCCAGTGCAGTGGCTGAATTGTTTTTTGGTTGGTCAAACCAGACCAAAAACCAGAGAAGTCATGTCATGTCCAGCCTTGGAACTGTCTGAAACTTGCCAGGGGAAAACTTTGAGCAGCTGGCAAGTCAGTCTTGCTGAAGTCAGGAATTTGGGCTACAGACCTCCAGAGGACCTTTCCCAGCCTAAAATATCGTGTGATATTGGTTAACTACTGTTTTGTGTGTCAGTGGTGGATTTGTGTGACATTGGGCAGGTCATGGAGCTTCTCTGCCCCTGTTCTTATCAGCTTAACAGCATTATCTGCCCTGCTGTGCAGCTGAGGTGCCAAATACTGCAAGGTGCACACAGAGCTGTCCCCTAAGAGCTGTGTGTGGGGTCGTGCTGCAGGAGAACTTGTGCAAACATTTGGTTTCTGAGAGGAGAGAGATTAAAAGGCAAAGGAGAAACTGCCTGTTATATTTGCAGAACTCAGGAAGCTGAAGCAAATAGGGATCCTTTGAAAAATAAGATGGAGCTGAAGGAAAGGAGTCAAGACACGAGTTTCTGGGTGAAGTTAAATGTGGTATGGGAGAAACACCCATTTTCCTTTGAGTTCCTTCCTGCTCAGTCAAGCACAGAGTATGACTTTGTAGCAGGGTCTAGGAGATGCTGATGGGAGACAAATGGAAAGATTTGTGTTTACTCTTGACCCAGAGGATGTTTGTGGCTGTACTCTGGGTAATAAGGCTGAGTGTTGATGCCTGAAAAGGAAGGAGCTTGTATTAAGATGCATTCCTTGGTTTCTTCCCAAGAGATCACTCTGTGTCTCCAAGGCAACCAGCCAAAAACAAGAGTTCTGTTTTGTAGCTGTCTCGGAGTTTTCAGAAACTTGATTTTGGCCTGAATTGGGCAGAAACAGACTGTTCTTGTGAGCTGGGACCTGCAGTTGTTTGTTAAAACCAATCCTCTTTCTTTTTTGGGGTGTCAAAACCTGATGCTGGTTTTAGTGAGCAGCTCCTGTGTATTTTGGGGTGAACAAGCCCTTCTTGTGCCAAGCATCTTCCTTTCCAAACCTTGCTTTGTAAAGATCTTTAATTATGCTCCATATTTAAGAAAGTAGTGCTTAGTGAAACTTCAAGAACTTGGAAAAGTTTAACTGTTTGCTGATGCCCAGCAGGAATCTGGGAGATAAAAAGGTCAGCAGAGTCTGGAAATGCTGTGGATCAGTGGCTGGCTGTGCAGTCAGGGGTAATGATTTATTAGGAAGGAGGGTGTCAGCCCTGCCAGTCGCACACCACTGTTCTGTGAGATGCAAATGGTGTTTTTCTTCAAATGTAGAAATTCAGCCTCCCTTTTCCATCCCCATGTGTGGCCTCTGGTTGCCTGACTGTGGCAGCAGTGCCAGCCAAGTGGAGCTGCTGTGGTCTGAGTGTCCTGATCCACATCCTCCGTGGCTTTTTGGAGGGAGGCTGGGACAGGCTGGGTTCCAGCACTGCCCTGCACAGAGGCAGCTCCAGCCCCTGCTCCTGCCTGCTGGCAGTGGCTGTGGCACTTGTGACTTTGCTGTGGCCTGGGGGATGCTGCTGCTTCAAGGCCTTTCAGGATAAACAACTTGATTGCTCCTTCCAGACCTTCAGATATGTGAGGCAGCTGTTACTCTGGGGGTTGGAGCTGGAGCTTGCTGAAGGAGAGGAGAATGATGTATTGGAAATGCAAAATCTGTTCCCAGCTCTGTTGTGGAGCTGCTGTGGGGGCACAGGGGCTGTGAAGGTCAGTGTGGGATGGGACACATCAGGGTCTGCAGGTGGAGGGCAGAGCCCCAGCCCTGCTCACCCTGGGGGATGGATGAGCTGGAGCTGCTGTGCTCCTGCAGCTTCAGGTGCCTTCAGGGCTGTTCATCTGCTCTGGGGCTGTTTTGAGGTCTCTGCAGGCAGTACCACCAGCAGTTCAGATAAAGCACTGTGGATGGTACTCCATCTGAGAAGTGTGTTTGCAGCTCCAAAGGGATGTGCCAGGAGCTGCTGGGCAGCTGCTGGAGGAGCTGGCTGAGCTCTCAGAGAGGACAGGATACATGTGCAGGGGTGGAAGGAGACCTACTGACCTTTATTCTAAACTGGGAATGGGGCAGAGGATGCAGCACACTGTTGGTGACCTCTGCTCAGGGCTTCTCTTTGTTATTGAAGTAAAGGCATGTCAGCAGTGCCAGGAGGAAGGGAAGGCTTTGCTGCAGGATGTGGATCTTTGGGATCTCAGAGGATAAAATCTTGCTCATCTGGGCTGACAAGAGTCAGTGGTGGTTTGGTTACCTGCCAGAATAACGTCCAATAGAGTTGTTGGTGAGATAGAAATCTGGGTTTCTGGAGAACATGTGGTTGGTGTGTGGAGGAGAGCTGGGCAAGGACAGAGCAGTGCAGGGCCAGCTGGGCTCCCCATGATCAGTCACTGGCTTTGGGATTCAGGCTCTCCTCTGGCTGGAGGCTGCACTCTGCCCTGGCCCTGCTCCTCTGGTGTGTCACTCCTGCAGAGCATCCTGAGTGTTTTCCTCTCCAGGGTCCGGTACCTCCTGCAGGGAAGGTGAATGAATTCTGGCCAGGCCAGCCAAAGTCCTGTGAATAACAGGACCCGAGAGCCAGCAGACATCAGGTTGTTGATGGATTTAATGTTTAGTGGTTGTCACAGCTGGCAGCTTGCCGTGTGCTGGCAGGCGAGTCGCAGCCCAGTGCGAGCGGGGATTACGGGAACAAGGCTGCTGGGATCCAAACAGTTGGAGTCTAAAGCTTCTAAATCGTCTTCAAAGATGTTCAGCTGAACTTCAAAAAGTTCCATCTTGCACAAACTTTAGCATGGTCCATGTCCTAATCTTTTGAGCTGCATAAAGCCTGAATGTGGCTTCCAAATTGCCACTTAAAAGTCTGTTAAAAGATTAGTTTAAATACCCCTCCGTTTTGATCATGGGCAGCAGCTTTGTTGCTCTAACCTGCTGAACTTCCTGCTCTGTAGTTTTCCATCTGTTCAGTTCTGCTGGAGATGGTCTCCTGTGAGAACCAGGTGTAGCTTTGGGATGTTGGCAGGGATCAACATTTCCAGCTGCTGCCCAGACCTGTTTGGAGCAAGTCTGCACAGTGTGGAGTCTAAATGCTGGTGGCTGCCTGAAGTTTGTTTTTGCAATGTATAACACAAGTAAATTAACCATAACACAAGTAAATTAATTTAGTAGTAGAAGAAGAAATCTCTCTGCAGGAACTCCTTTGATGATGTCATCCCTGTGTTTTGGAGGGGTCAGGACAGAGATTTGTGTTCTTTAGCTCTTGGGGAACTGCGTGTTCCTGTTCTATTTTCTGTCTCTGGCTGTGCTCTGCTGGGGCAGATTCATCTGCCACCTTTAAGGAGGGGCCATGGCAGTATCTGACATGGATGTATTGCATTTTTAGGAGATGAGGTCAGCAGAGATAAGTCATGCTCAGGAAATAAGTGTCTTGGATGATGAAGTGCAGCCCCTCCCCTGCAGAGATGATCTCCATTAGCTGTCAGATGGCAGCAGGCTCTTTCACCCAGACAGGGCCATTTTCCTGCCCTTTGCTAATTCCACTGATTGTTTTTTCTGTGATGTTGATGGCTGAAGCCTGGAAATCAGCTGCAGTTACAGCTTTTAAACCACTTCACAAGCTGCCCCCGAGGCTGTCAGTGGGGCAGTGGGTGGTTTTTTGTTTCCCCACTACATGCCAGCACCTTGAAGTGCTGAGACTTTGTTGTATGAAACCATGGCAGAGTCTGAGTCAGATTTATCTCATCTCATCTCATCTCATCTCTGTGGTGGGAAACTTTCTGTGGCTGAGGCTCTGCATGGCCTCACCACTCCCATGCTTCTCATGCTGCAGTGACAGTCTGAGCTGGTCCCAATTCCCCTGCTTCTCTTGCCCCCATGTCCTGCCTGCTGCTGTCAGCACTGCAGGAATGGACAGAAGGGCTAAAATAGAAACTCTGACGCAAATCAGAGCCAAGCCTGGCTTTGAAGCTGGTTAGGACATGCCCAGGGCTCAGCCTGCCCCAAAGCTCAGGAGGAGATTTGAAGTACTTTGTGCTCTAACTCTAATCACAAGGATTACAGTTAACGTTTTCTTAATCAGTTTGCCTAATCTGTGGACCAGATTGGAGATGGTTTATAATTTCCTTCCATCTCAAGGTTTCAGTTTGTTTCAGGTTTGGGTTTTCCTTTCCACTCTGGTTTTTCCAGTACGTGGTCATGGTGTTGTGAGAAGAACAGAGGAGAAGAACACTGGGGTGGCTGGGGCAGGAGTCCTGCCCCAAGTCTGTGTTATGTGTGGGGAACAGTAGGGAAAATGAAAATATTTAGTTTCTGGGTGCAGTGGCAGGAAAGGAAATCTGGGTAAGAGCTGCTGCAGCAGCATCCCCTTCACCTCAGGGGTTGTGCTCACACCCCTCCCAAGTGAAACCTGAATTTGAAACCTATTTACAACCCAGGCTCTTCCAGTGAGTGCAGCAGTGCGTGGGGCTGGGAGGATATCCCTGTTTGTGTAGGAAGAGTCACATGGAGTGTCAGTATCACACGGAGCGACTTCACAAACATCCTGGGAAAATCTGGGCCGGAGGAACTCGGGGCTGATGTTTTCTGAGAAGTGCCCTTCGGATGTTCTTGGGAACCTGGCAGGATGGAGCTGCTGCTCTGTGGGCATTAGAATGCAGGAAATATCTCAGACAATGACTTGTGTGTGTAGGGAAATTGTGTCACTTGCAGCTGCTGAAAATGCAGCTCTGAGGGCACATCCCTGAGGCTCCTGGTGAACCTGCTGCACTTGCTGCTCATCAGGGAAGTTCCTTTTGCATGTTAAAAGAGAGAGCAGGGGCAAGAGAGACACGAACTCTGTTGTGCAGGTGATGCTGTTCACATCATGGGAGCCTTTGGTCCTGAATGAGCTCCCTGACAGGGTGGGAAGTAATTCTGCTCCCAGCCTCTCTCTGTTTCCCATGGAATGATGCTCCATGGGTTCCATTCCAGCACCAACCCAGGTATTTTTGTCAGCTGCTCTGGGCAGTCTGGGTTGCACAGAAACATTTATGGGTGGCAGCTTCATCAGTGCACCTCGTTGTAGCTACAAATGGGCTGCTCAGAGCTGCCTGTGAAATCCTGGGCTGTTGGGCAGCTCTGTGTGGCTTTTAGAAGGACACCAAGTCTTGACACTACTTGTACCTTGCTTATGCTGCTCCCTTTGTGCATTCAGATGAGATTTGTTTCGTACAAGCAGGGAGATTTGTCCGGTTCTTAGGGGCCAAATAAGTAATTTTTGAATTGCTTGTTAAGCTGGGGAAGGCTCTGGCTCCTCTGCCTGCAGATGTGAGGAGGAATAAAGGGCTCCCAGGGTGAATGGCTGCTCTGTGCCCTGGCACACTGGGGCTCCAGCTGTGCCTGTGTGGGCACTGCAATCTCCCCTTGTCCTGCACAGTGAAGGGAAGAGTTAACCAAGCCACCTGCCCCACATGCTCTGGGGGCTGTCCCTACCCTGCCACCTCTCATCAGGAATTTGAAACTTGCCTGTGTCTTGCACAAGGAGTTTAATATTTCGAATCTCCATGCATTGCTCCTATCTGCCATGTGCTTCAGCATATTGATTACACAGAGCTGGCTTTGTGGGTTGCCTTGTAAATGGAGACTTTCTTGTTTTGCCTTGTGGCTTGGGAGCTGGGATGTGATCCTGAAGGAAATGTCTCCTTTGCCAGCCACACAGGGCTTCCCTGACGTGCTCCTGCTGTAAATCTTTAGTGCTGTTAGCTCTACTCAGTAACTCACTGGGGTGCAGTCAATGGCTGGGCAAAAGTCAGTGTTACTCTCAGGAAACACTTCTTGGAAAAACATGATCAAGTGATTCTGTGTCATAGTTCCAGTTCCCCAAAACTCTTCCTCTTGTACAGAAAAGTACATTTCTGAGCTGCCATCTGCAGTTTTCTGGGCACACTTAGAGTGCTTCAGCCATAGCAGTACAGGGTTAATCTGATATAGGAACCAAGCCTCGAGTGCCTCTGTTCCTAGGGATACTTGTCAGGGAAAAACCCTTTATTCTGTGTCAGGGAAAGGCTTCAGAGGCACAAAAGCTCCTTATCTTCTGAATGATAGCAAATGCCTTGGTGATGTGCTGGTGATTCTGCAGTCCCCAGGGTACTATTTCAGGCTGCCCACACAGTCTGTGCCTGGAGTTATTCAACAATTTGGGCTGACACATGACTGTGCTTTCAGGACAAGCACAGACACAGAGACAAGCTCGTTGCTAACTCCAAAAAATTGTCTCATTTTCCCAAAAAGCTTTTATCTAAAAGTTTCTTTTCATGGGAGTTGTCTAAATCATTGACTGCAGGCTGCTGTGAAAAAACTGAAGGTCTCTGCAGAGGTTTGGAGTTTATGAACTGCTTTTCTGTCTCCTTTTACTAAATCTGCTGCTCTGTGGGACTGGTCAGATGGGAAGAGCTGGATAAACCCTTTGGGGATCTTTGTCCACTCTATAAAATCTCTGCTTCTACCCTGTTGCCAGTCTCACAGCAGTTATTTGCCTGTGCAGAGACCTTTCCTCTCAGTCTGTGGCAGCTGGAGGTTGTTCTGTGTCAGAACCTCCTCTTTGTACAGGTCCTGAGCCTGCACCCACCAACCCCATGGGTCTGGGGCTGGAGCAGCTTTCCTGCCCTGCCCAGGGGCTCTCTGCAGCCCTCCCTGGGATGCTCTGTGTGCACAGCCTTGCTGACACTCCCAGCTGGCTGCAGTTTCAGGTATCAGGTGGTGTCTTGTGCCTCCTTGACCCAATCTTTAGCCAACCAGTGCAGCAGCAAATGTTCCTCGATGTGAGGTGCCACAGGAGCACAAGGTTCTTCAGAGCACTTGTTTTGTCTGTGCTTGATCTCTCAGAGATGTCAACCCCTGCTTTGTGTTCATGCTGGATCATCCTGCAGATAGCAGCCAAACCCTCCTGTGCTGCTGAGAGGAGGCAGCTTCCTTGTGGGGGAAGAGGAGAGACAGACACTGATCTTGTGACACAGAGACATAGAGACATCTCTTGTCTGTGGTGACAGGGACAGGAGCCAGGGCACGGCTGGGGCTGGGCCAGGGCAGCTCAGGCTGAGCTCAGGGCAAGGCTCTGCCCCCAGAGGGTGCTGGCACTGCCCAGGCTGCCCAGGGAATGGGCACGGCCCCGAGGCTGCCAGAGCTCCAGGAGCCTTTGGGCAGCGCTGCCAGGGGTGCCCAGGCTGGGGCTGCTGGGGGGGCTGGGCAGGGACAGGGGCTGGGCTGGGGGATCCTGGGGGGATCCAGCTCAGGAGATTCTGTGATCCTGTAGTAGACCAGGTGTGAAAAGCTGCTTTAAATCACACCCAGCAGCACCTGCATGTCCTGGGAGTCAGTGCAGTGCCTGGATTTGTCACTTGGGAATTATTGAGGCCAGAGGATGATTAGAGGAGAATCAGTAGTGAAGAGAGCAGGTGTTGCTCCCTGGTGCTGCTCAGCTGTTTGGATCTGGTGAGGCTCTTGATGGGTTGGGATGTGCTGGAGGTGCTGTGGGGTGGCACAGGGCAGGGATGGAGCCCAGCTTGTGCTTCAGCACTCACCATCCCATCCTGCTCCTCAAGGACAGAGCAGGGATGGCAACTCCAGCCGGAGCCCCAGGTTTGGGAGATGGGAGCCACTCACAGGAAGGGGAGAGGGGCTCAGTCCTTCCCAGCCCCCCTGTTCTGGGCTGCTGTGATGGGGAGCAAATGCTGACTCAGACTCTCCCTGCTGGGATAGAATTATAGGATGATTTTATTCATTTAATGTCTAGAACAATTCATTTTCCTGACTGTTACAAGGTGAGGATTTGGATTGTCAAAGAGGTTTCAGTTTAAAAGGTGTAAACATCTTACTTTGGCTCATGAGCCAAGCAGCAAATGTAATAATGGGTGGAGAAGGGAAAAGCCACAGTAAGGAGATTCCTTCTGGGGCTGAGGGTGCAGAATAACCCCTGGAGACTTTCTGAGAGGTCCCTGGTGTGTGAGAAGCCATTGTGTCTGCTCTGTCATTAATACTGCCTTGCAGAATTTCTCCTCTCCTTTTGGAGGTGAGGTGGCTGCAGACTGTCATTGCTCATGTTGTAGGTTGGTTCTATAAATTGGTTATTTTTGTTTTTAATCAGTCTCTGTATTTGGGGGCTCTTTGGTGGCTGGTCTGGGTGCAGCCTGAGTCCTGCCAGCCTGACACAAGGTTGACTTCTCTTTTCTAAATGAGATCTGCATGACTACTCAGGTTTATGCTTTGTTGGGCAATGTTTGCCCTGCCTTCTCTTTCCTGGATATTACTCATTACTAGTTCAAATCCTAGCAAATAAATAAATGATTTTTGCTATGGCAACAAGAACCTATTGATTGAACAGCAGAATGTTTCCTGAAAAGCCTGATTTATTCTTTCCAGTATGATTGCTGGACAGAGTATTTATACATAAATTTATAAATATATAAATTTCTTTATATATAAATTTATAAATGTATGTATATATGGGTTTGGGTTGGACCCTGAGTTTGTGACACAGCTGTGGGTGAAGCCTCCAGCTGAGCAAAGAGTGACAAATCCCTGCAAACATCCACAGCTGAAGGGTGCAGAATTCTCCCTTGCCACAACTGGCAGCTGCTGCTGGGGCAGGAGCAGGGGAGCAGTGCTGGGCCAGGCTGAGCAGAGCCTCTGGCTGGGCTCCAGTGAGCTTGGCTCTGCTGGGACACGCTTTTCTTCTACAGAAACGTCCCCTGGTGCCTTTTGTGTTCCCATGAAAGTCCCTGTGGTCTGGCAAGGCACTGCTGGCTGTGCAAACCTGTTGTCTGTGCCATGACTGGGCTCTTGGTTTTCCTTTCTGGCAGGTTCCTGGGGCTGAGGGCTGCCTGTGTTCCTGCACACAGCACTCAGCTGGGCTCTGGAGCCACTCACAGCCTTCCTCTGCCCCTGTGTCCCCCGGTTTTGCCTGAATGCTTCACCCTCCCTGTTGTGCTGGGTCAAGCAGAGCTGCTTTGTGCTTCCCTGAAAGCCTTTTGTGCTCAGAGAGGGGAGCTCAGGTGCTGCCACAGCCGGCTTTGGGCTTTGGGCTCTCTCCCCATGGGCAGGGCTGGGTGCCCCAGGGTCCATCAGTGCCAGTGCCTGGCTGTGCCTCCTGTTTGCTCTGCCTGGGTGTGCCCAGGGCTTCATTGCAGCACCCTGGGGCTCTGCCTGCTGCAGGCTCTGGGAGCAGGGGCTGGCATTGCCACAGGGCAGCTCAGGGTGCTCTGGGGGAACCTGTGCCACGGTGCCCCTGTGCCACACAGCAGCCTGTGTGAGCCTTGCAGGTGATCCTGGCCCCAGCTGTGCCCTGGGGCTGGCTGGTTGCTCTGTGTCAGGGGCTCCAGCATTGCCTCCTGCTTGAACTGGCTGTGGGGAGTGGGAGCTGTTGGGTTTGGGGTGTTGCTGCTGTCTCTGGGCTCTGTGTGGGGTGTGGGTGTCTCCAGGCTGTTTCTGCTCTCTGGTTTTGCTCCCTGCTGAGGCTGTTCTCTCCTCCAGCACTGCATGCACCTTTGGTCCAAACTGGACTAAAAGTCATTTTTCTTAGAGATTTCCTCCGGATAGCAGAAACCCAGGAACATTTAGTTCCATCTCCCAAGCTTAAATCCTAAACCCCAAGGCATATCTCTCCTGTTTTCCATGTTTAGCTGAGTACTTCTTGCCCCTCAGTGCCATTGGCAGCACTGATTAATGGCCTCTGTGCAGTTTCTGGGGTAGCTCCTGGGCTTCCAGGAGCCCTGGGCACCTCCACCCTGGTGGCCTTTGTCCCTGGCAGCATGGCTCATCCCCACGGGACAGACACCACATTGTGAGCACTGACAGCCTGGCTCGGATCAGGGAGCATCTAGGTCAGCAGCAGGGATGGGAAATTCAGGGAGCAGCAACTGGGATGCTCTCAGCTTCAGCACCATTTCATTCCAGTCCCTTTTCTCTCAAATAGAATCAGTCTTCTGCTCTGTGTCATTTGGGGTAGCAGGGGCAGGGAATGGGGATAGGCAGCTGCTTCCCTCCATGCAGTTTCCATCCTGCCTTCTCCTGGGGGCAGGGGAAGGAGCCAGCCCGTGTCCCAGCTCCATCCTGCCCTGGGGCAGAGCAGCTCCAGCTCCAGCTGTGCTGTGCAGTGTGGGGCAGCTGCAGCTGCTCCCTCTGGTACCCCGATTCAAACACAGCTCCTCTTGCTGCTTTGCTGAAAAGCAGCAGTGAAATGCTCCCTGTCCTGCTCTGATCCTGCAGCGCTCCAGGGATCCTGTGCATGGGCAGCACAGGTGGCACTGTGACCTGCTGGCAGCTCTGGCCCTTGGGGACATCCAGGTGTGACTTGGCAGCCCCTGGTAATGCCACTCCAGTGCTCCTACCACTGCTGTGACAAGGAATGGGTGCACCTGAGCACTGTGGTGCCTGGAGCCAGGTGCCACTTCCCTCTGGGGATTTTCTGTGTGACAGAACCATGGGATAAATGTGCTGCACTCACCCCTGGCCTGTCATTACACAGCATCTGGGGAGATCAGAACCATTATTGAGCTCCTGCCACCTGTCACAAGTTGCCATGTCCTTTCCATTCTGTTCATAACCCTATTAGCTGAATTTTAATTGTATTTAGAAGTAAAGGGATCACAACACCCTTTTAGACAGCTGCTGCTGAACCTTGATCTGTGTTGGCTAAATACTTCCCTACTTTTGGCATCAACTTATTCCTGGCAAGCTTAGCCTTCTTATTTGTCTGATGTGTGCTGGCATCAGCAGTTCTCTGCTCCTGGGTGGTTATTTTCTGGAGTACTTACAGAGTAAGTATTTTCTGGTGTACTTACAAAGAGCTGTTTTGCTTTTTCTCCACGTTTACTTTTGCTGGTGTGAAGTTTTTGCCAGTGAATCTCCTGTGCAGCTGTTGAGGTGACCTGTAAGGAGCACAGTGGTAGGGAATGAGTGGGACAGGCAGGGCTGCTGGGGAGCAAACCCCTCCTTTTCCTTTTCAGCTTGGATGAGCACATTTGCACAGGGAGGAGAGCTGGGCAGTCCCTGTTTCCAGGAGAAATGCCTTCCTTCATTCCTGGTTTATTTACGCAGCATCCTAATGTTGATTACAGTCCTGTAGCCAATCCCAAAGTTTCTTCCTCAGTTATTCACAGGTGCTGAACTTCTCTTAGGGCAATGGTTGCTCTTAAACCCAATTCCATTTTTAGTGTTTTTGCTCTCCAGGTTTCTTCATGGCCATAAATTCCGGTTAGCCCTTGATGAACTCGTGTGTTTGCGTCACTTTCATTTCTCAGTCTCCAGTTACGGTGGAAAGGTCATTAGTGACAATACTGGATAAAACTGGTTTCAAACCAGAACCTTTAAGGCCTCCCCCTTGCCCAGTATTTTCCCTGTCTGCTACCACCTGTTACCATCTCTCCTTTAGCTGCTTCCTGCTTCTCACTTCTGGTTTTAAGCCCTGTTTAATGTAGCTTAAATAGCCATGTTCTCCTAAGACTGGAGTCCTGATCCTGTTTCCTGGAGCTTGGATACACAAAGGAGTTGCCAGGAATTAGCAATGTCACCTTTCCAACATGTGGGTGCTGGGTGTCAGTGTGAGGGGCTGGCAGAGGGCACAAAAAACTGCTCCAGACCCCTTGGCTCTGCCTTTGGGCTTCTCTCAGCATGGCAAGAGATCCACCAAGGACTTGGGCAGGGACTGGGGCATCTGCAGTGGCTGTTTCAAACCAGGGGGCAGCCCTGGCCCATGCCAGAACCAGCATGGGGATCAGGCAGTTCTTGTGCTTCTCCCTGATAATTCTCCTTTGCTGTTGTCAGATGAAGATCTCTTTCAACGAGACAAGTTTGCAGACGATGTTTGAGTACCCCTCAGAGAGCTCCCTGGCAGAAGAGGATGAGGAGGAGGAAGGACACACTTCTGAAACAGATGAAAAATCTCGGACCTTTTATATTCCACGCCCAAACAGCACTTTGCATCCCAGTACACCTAACTCAGGTGAGTGAGGCACTGTGTGGGTGGGCACCGTGGGGTTTCTGTGGTGTCTGACACTGCCCACGTTTCCCACAGCCCTTAAGGGTGGAAATGCTAGTGGAGGTGAACAGGGAGCTGCAGATGGGCGGCATCCAGGCTGTCCCTGCTGGGATCCTGTCCCACTTCTGTTTGGGGTGGTGAGGAATATTTACCTCATCTTTGTCCTTCCAGCAGATTTATCCAGCTACACCCCAAAGCACTCTGTGAAGTTCAGCGAGTGGCAGGAGCAGAAGTATGAGGGTCCTGCTGCAGAGGGATCCCTCCCAAAGGATGCTGATTCCCAGGGGAACCAAGTTATGGTGAGTCTACAAATAACCAATTCTTGTGCTCCCCTGTGGGGTGGGGGTTGTTCCAGGCAGCGGATGGGACAGGATGTGCCTTTCCCTGCACACCTGTGTTTGTGTTCCTGCCCAGGGAGCTGTGGCACTGCTCCCAAAGGAACCATCTCACTGCCCCACTGCCCCTCCCTGGCTGTGTGGAGACTCAGGCAGCTGGCACACTCTGCTCAGCACAGGAAAGACATGGATCTGCTGGAACAAGTCCAGAGGAGGCCATGGAGATGCTCCAAGGGCTGGAGCTCCTCTGCTCTGGAGCCAGGCTGGGAGAGCTGGGCCTGCTTACCTGGAGAAGAGAAGGTTCAGGGATAGCTCAGAGCCCCCTGTAGGGCCTAAAGAGGGCTTATAAAAAACAGGGAGTATTGGGAATATTTTTTTGTTGTTGTTATTAAATGGGCAGATGATAGAACAAGGGGAAATGGTTTTAAACTGAAAGAGAAGAGATTTAGATTAGGTATTGGGAAGAAATTGTTCCCTGTGATGGTGGTGAAGCCTTGGCTCAGAGTGGCTGTCCTTGGATCCCTGGCAGTGTCCAAGGCAAGGCTGGACAGGGCTTGGAGTGACCTGGGGTAGTGGAAGGTGTCCCTGCCATGGCAGGAGGTTGGAACAAGGTGGGTTTAAGACCCCTTCCAACCCAAACCATTGCAGGACGTTCTGGGGCACGTTTGGAGGGGGGCACTCACCAAACACACCCAAGGCACCATGCGGGGCCGAGGGGGCTCCTGTGGCCCGGTCTGAGCCGGTGTCCTTGCTCTGCCCACAGCTCACCCCGGCGGACAAGGGCGGTCTCTCGGATTTCAGCAGCGAGCCCGCGCTCTATTTCTGAGGCTGCCGGGCAGGAGGGGCAGCGCAGCCCGCACCGCAACCGCGGCTCTCCCCATCCTGCTGCCAAGGCTGGATGGACCACGTGCTCCCATCTGGGCATCTGCGGACAATATTTGCACTGGATTTTGGGACCGAATCACTGCTCCCGAGGCGTATGATTTATTCTGCCTGTGGCCTTGCATGTTCCTTGTTCAAGATCAGCTGCGGTTAGGCAAGTGTGAGAAGGACATCTGTGATTCTGGGATGGATGTGGATTTTTCTCAGTGCTTGTCTGAGTCCAGGCACTGTGCAGGGTCTGGACAGCTTTTGCAACCCTTCTCCCCAGTGGAGCACTGGGCAGTTGGGTGGGTTCACAGCCTGACGGTGATTTGACACATTGGGTGTCAGTTTGGAAAACCACTGAAGGTTCGTGGTTTGTCCTTGGCATGTTTCCAGCTCTGGTTTCACTGAAACATCATGGAATTCATGTGCCAGTTACATGCTTGTGGAATTCACTGAACACCCTGAGGGAGGGATGGGAAGAGCAATGAATGCCTTTAGATTTAGATGTTACTTTTGCACCAATTAGTACAGAATTGTCCAGGCTGCCTCCAGCCTCTTGAAGATTCCCAAACATTGGCCATAGCTTTGGTCTGTCCTTCCCAATTCTGGCATCCAGTCTCTGGGAGTTGCTGGTTGTGCTCCAGTTTGCCAGCTCCTCTTGTTGCTTTGTTCCAAACCTGATTGATCTCTCTTGGTTGCTTCCTTCAAGCCACACTTGCTCTGCTCTTCTAGTCAAAGCACAGGAGGGAAGTTTCACTCCATTCTTCTGCAGAACTTGAACAAGGAATGTGGGTTATTTTTTGTTTTTTCTAGGATTTTTATAGTTCTATTATAATTGTTTAATGCAGCCAATATGCAAAGGAATCTGCTAGAATCTTCCATTCAAGTTTTCTACTACTGTAAACTCAGGGTCAAAATTGCACTCTGGAACAGATGGAGCAGTGCTGCTAATGTGATTTGTACTTTGGGATTAAAAGAGATGTGAGAACAGATCCAGCCTCTTTGGGCTTTATGGAATGAGTGGGGTGTGATCCAAAGGAACAGGCTGCTATCTCTGATTAAATTTGATGGTTCCTGGTTTGTCTATTGTAGATTGTGAATGCCTGCTCAAGTGACACTGCCCTGTGAACTGAAAATGCTTTGCATACCTTGCACTTGGTTTGGTGTCTGTTGGAGCAGCAAGGGAAGGTTGTTCTACTGAAAAACAGGATTAAATTTTGTTAGGACATCCCTACTTGTAGTTGTTCCCTTCTGCCCTGGGTGCCTAAATACTTTTGGAAAGATAATGAAAAAAAAAAAAAAAAAAAAAAGAGAGCTACTCAGTAGTTTTAGATGTTGGCTGGGGGGCCACCACAAAGAAATATTTTGCACCTCCTAATCCATTCCAAGCTAATTTGAGATGTGCTGCCTGTGTGATTTGCCTGGAGCAGGATGTGTCTGCAGTGCATCTGCCTGGGACATGACACAAGGACCATGGAGCTCCACGTGTTGAGGCTTCTCCCTTTAATAAAACACTTCAGGATAAGGTGCTGAGACTGGTGTAGAATGAGGGAAAGTGTGAGACTGCCTGTGACTGCTAGATTTAAGGGGTGAGTTTTCAGCACAGCTTTTCTAGCAAAAAAGGTCCCAGTGAGCATCTCCCCCTGTGGAAAAGCCCAGGTCAGTTTAAGGCAGCTCTGTTTCTTGCACAACTGCAGGTGGTAAGGCAGAGCTGCTTTCAACTCAAGTTAGGGACAAGGTGTGTGAAGTAGCCCAGGCTTAGTTCTCCTATGGATCCATGAGGAATGCTAAAGAATGCTAAAGCCAACAGTGTCCTGCAGCTCCAACACTGCTCTGGTTCTGTGTGAATTAACCCTGTGGGCAGCACAGCTCAGGGCTGTGGGGCTGCTGCTGACTCTGCTCCTTCTCCTGGTGATGCTGCTGCACCTGGAGCTGTGGTTCTGCACTCCTCTGCACTTCCCAGCTTCCTCTCTAACCCCTGCCCAGCTCCTCGAGCTGCCTGCAGGCAGAGCAGGGTGAGGGCAGTGCTGAGGGCAGGAGCATCACTGCTGGGTCACCTCCTGGGACGTGCCTCAGCACGGCTGGGCTCTAAATGAAGGGTATTTCTGTGTAAATGCCTACCCTGCTCTGTAGCATCTGCTTTAGTGGGTCTCTGACTAATACCAAAGCACATCTGGAAGGTAAATTCACTTCTGCAAGACAAGGGCTTTTATTAAGTGTGGCATCCTTGGAGCACAAAGCAGCTCTCTCTGGCCAACAGGACATTCCAGGCTGAAGAAGTTTAGGAGCGCTTTTGTCGACGTATTCGTTGTCCTAATGAAGTGTTTTGTGGATCAATGATTTTACCAAGATCCCTCATTTCCTTCTTCAGGACATCTAGCAATGTCTGAGAATTGTCCAGTATCTGGGAAAGAAATAAAAATAGCTTATTTTTACATAAACTGTTTCTCTTATGAATTCCCTTCCAATTCAGCTGATCTGCCTTGCAGCAAGGGGGGCAGTCAGCCCTTCAGCCTCTAATTCCTGGTGATTTATTGTCCTGTCTCGTGTGGGAATATCCGTGGGAGAATTTCTCTGGTTTGTGTTCATATTCTGAATATGAAAGACCTTAAGCAATTTATCTGCTTTGGAACATGAGGCAGAGAACTTCCTGAAGCAGACTGGGGGTTTGGGTTGGTTGGTTGGGATTTTTTAAGGGAGATTTGGTACCTGAGCTTTTTAGGTCAGTATTAAATTGGGTCACTATTAAATTTTAGGTCAGTATTAAATTAAGGTCAGTTTCAACTCTTTTCCACTATTAAAACTGCACATTTTGGGTTTCTGGCTTCAAGACTAACTCAAATCTGCAGTGACCTTATGCCAGACTACATCTGTTATTAATTTTCTCCTATTTTTAGCTCATTGTGTACACAATCTAACATCCCTACTTCCTGTGTTCTAAGCTACAATATATTTACACAATGTCCACCTCACCAGTTAAAAAAGTTAACACAGTGGACAGTTGTAACCAAATGGGATGGTTATGGTCCCAAAATAATTTCTGTTCCTGTGAATTTGTGGAAATCACCAAGTGATCAGAGAGGAGCTGAGGGAGTGCCCCACAGCACAAGGTGCTGGAGGAAGGTGAAATCCTGTGGGTGCTGGCAGAAGGCAAGGAGTGACAAACAGGAAAGGAACTCTTGTTACTTTCTGTCTGTAGGACACCAGCATCTCCTCCTCACCACCTCCTGATACCTCCTGTGGGTGTCAGTTCATTTCAATAAACAGGAATTCATCTGTGGGCTGGGGGTGTGACCTGGATCTCAGGTAAGCTTTCTTTTTAAAGGGGCTGTTTGTGTACCTTACAACATAGTTTTGAAGCTTTTAAATTTTTATGTGGGTTTCCGCTTTCACTTCAAACCATCAGGTCTTGAAGGAGGTCAAGGAAACATCTCCAGCTTCACCTGAAAAGTGATTGCTAGGGGAAAGCACTGACTTTGGGAGAGAAAGAGGAGCTGACACAGTAGTTGGTCACATTCAAAATGCAAATGGGAGGAGAATTTAGATAGCAGCTAACAGGGGAAAGGTGTTTCTGACACAAACTCTGCCTGGTCACCATGAGAAGGAAGATTGTCACTTATCTTCAAAGAGGCTGGGAAGATCCTTTTTTAAAGAAATAAAAACTGTTGGTGTGTAATACAGAAGTGACTTCAGATGTGGCCCTGTCTGTGGGGATCAAGCAGTCCCTGCCTGGCAGTAACACACACAGGGGAATGGGTAGAGCTGTCTCAGGAACCAAAATGACAGTGCCAGCCCTGGTGCTGTTTGTCTCCTTCCCACTCTTTACTGCCCCAACAATTTGACTCTTATAATGACATTGTTCCATTAAAGATGAAAGAAATACACTAAATATTGGGCTGGAAGAGTGGCAGGCCTACAGCTCCATCAGCACCATTGTTCTCTGCCTGAATTAGTAGGATTGTGGGTCAGTGTCATGTCTCTGGTTTCCTCCTTTCCCCCAAACCATGGATCTACGATGGTAATTTTTAGGGATCTGTTCCAAAAGCCATTTTTAATGTATTTTGACAATAAACTTTGCCCAAGCCCAAGCAGCACCAAAACAACCCCCAACCCACCCCTCTCATGATGGGGTCTGTGTGCCAGAGCTGCATCCTGGGCCTGGGAAGTTGTATTGGCCGCAGGGCTACGACCCAGGGAGGAGTGGAGGATCATCGAGGTGCTCCCAACCGACATTCAGGTAAATACAGACTGAGTTCACACACACACACACACACACAAACATATATATATATATATATATATATATATATATATATATATATATATGCGTGTGCATATCCCAAATCTCCCCTGGCACACCGTTAGGCTGAGCTCAGGGCAAGGCTCTGCCCCCAGAGGGTGCTGGCACTGCCCAGGCTGCCCAGGGAATGGGCACGGCCCCGAGGCTGCCAGAGCTCCAGGAGCCTTTGGGCAGCGCTGCCAGGGGTGCCCAGAGTGGGGCTGCTGGGGGGGCTGGGCAGGACAGGGGCTGGGCTGGGGGATCCTTGACCACCTCGGGTTGTTCTCAGTGATTCCCTCAGTCAGGCCCAGTCCCTGGTCAGAGATCAATGCCGTCCCTCCTGCTCCCCTCACGGGGAAGCTGCACAAGGCGATGTTCCTCGCTGGCAGTACCTCCCCGGAGGCCAGGTCCATCTCGGCGATGGTGCGGTCGATGTGGGCTCGGGTGGAGCGGAGCCCCGCCAGGTTCTCGCTGGTGTCGGACAAGCGGCGGGAGAGCGTCGCGATCCGCGCCTGCAGCCGGCCCCGCTCCGCCTCCTCGGCCTGGATCCGCCCGTTCAGCTCGTCCCGCCGGGCGCGGAGCTCCGACAGACCTGCGGGGCGGCACCGTCAGACGGGCCCGGGCCCGGCCCCTGCCCCGGCCCGGCGCCGCTCGGCCCCCCGGTCCCGCTCACCCTCCTGCAGCGCCGCGTGGTGCCCCCGCAGCGCGGCTCCGGTGCCGCTCATCGCTGCGGCCGGCGCCGCTCCACCGCTCCGCCCCTTCCTGCGGCCCGAATGGAGCTCTCGGCCGCCTGGCACACGCTCAGCACCGCGCTGGTGCCGCCCGCCGCGCTGGGGCTGGTGAGCGGGGACCGCTGCGCTCCGCCGGGCGCGGGGCAGGCCCGACCCGCCGCCCCCGGGATGCTCCGGCCTCGGCTCCTCACCGGCCGGGCCTCTCCGGCTCTGGGTCCGCGGGGTGGGGTGGGAGCTGCCGGGGCTCCCGGAGCCGGGGGGAACGGCCAGGGCTGAGGGAGGAGCGGCCGGAGCTGACGGGGCCGGGGGAGAACGGCCGGGGATGCCGGGGGGAAACGGCCGGGCCTGAGGGAAGATAGGTGGGGGCTGGGGGAGGAACGGCCGGGGCTGCCGGGGCCGGGGGGAAACGGCCGGAGCTGCTGGGGGAGCACGGGAAGCGCTCCTGGGTGTGCGGGGACGGTGTCCGCTGGGGGCTGTCAGGGAAGGGCCGCGGGCCCAGCCGCCCTGTCTGTCACCCCAACCAGGAGCGGGACCAAAAGGCCCCAGCTTGCCCGGCCGTGCTGTGGCTCTGCTCCCGCTCCGTCTGAGGGAGCTGGGCAGCCTAGGGGGGCTCGCAGCATTTGCACAGCACCTGTGTCCTGCAGCAGCCGTCTGCAGGGACAGCAATGATGTGTGCGGGTGTGAGCCCTGGGAGGGAGCGCTGGGCATCCAGCGGTGGGCTCAAACCCCGGCAGCATCCCCCCAGGGCAGTTTGACAGCAGAGTCCCTGTGTGCTCCATCAAATGCTTAACTCATGTTCCCCCCGCTTTCCAGGCAGCCCCGAGGCCCGAAGCTGCCGTGCTGCTGCAGGATGCCGAGCTCCGGGCAGCCCTGGACGTGCTGCAGTGCAACGACTTGCACTCTGTCGTGGAGGAGTGGTTCATCGAGGTGCTGCAGACTGACCTGCAGGCGAATATCGCCCCTGAGTTCTGGAACTGCATTGGCCAGTATGAGAACACGGCCGAGGAGCCCCAGTGTGCTGCGCTGCTCCTGGACGCCTTCAGTCTGCTCAAGTGCCGCCTGGAGCCCTACCTGAACAGCCTGGAGCTCCTGGAGAACTGGACCAAGGCAGGCCTGCTCCTGGGCACAGGCGCTCAGACGCTGCAGGAGAAGGTCTACACCATGTTCAAAGCTATCCTCTTCTTCTCCACGACCAAATCCTTCCAGGAGATGATCCAGCAGTTCTACAGCCGCACGTTCAGGATATACATGCGGCAGTGGAAGAAAGGAGAGGATGGAACGAACGAGTGTGAGAGCAGCATGAGTGAGACCGAGCAGGAGAGTGACCCAGAGGAGGGTGGAGGAGAGGCCCAGCTCTGTGCAGGCTGCAGCAGCAAGAGGGAGCAGTGCTGGTGCCCTGAAGCCATGGAGCAGTTCCAGCAGCTCAATGACATTCTGTAGGTATCTCACGGGGTGGTGGCTGTCACTTGGAGTGAGGAAGGGTATGGATGGGGAGAAGCAGCAGGTTTTATTGATCCCTGAGAACAGCAGGAGCTGTGTGAGGTCAGGCTGTGAAGTGGTGGTGGGTAGAGAACTCATCATAGACTTTTTGCTTTCAACTGGTGGTTGAACACGGGCAGATCTTTAGACACAAAGTTCCTCTCCCTGGATATGAGAACATCCTTTTGGCTCCGAGGCCTTTGACCACAGAGAAGCAAACCAGTGCAAGGTATCCCTGCCCATGTCAGAGGTTCAGACTAGATAATCTTTAAGGTCTCTTCCAACCCAAACCATTCTCTGAATCTATGAAACTCTTCTAAATGAAAAGGCTTTTGATGCCTTTAAATAATGTCTGTAAGGAAGATGGGATAGCAGTAGTGCCATATGTTACATATGTAGTGCATCTGTGTGTGCTGTCAGAGCTGGGTCTGTGTGACAGTGTTCACAGGGGTTTTCAGGATGAGGGAAGAGACGTAGAGCTGACTCCGTATTTCAGAAGGCTGATTTATTATTTTATGATATATATATTACATTATAACTACACTAAAAGAATAGAAGGGAAAGTTTAATCTCAGAAGGCTGGCTAAGCTAAGAATAGAATAGAAGGGAATGATAACAAAGGCAGCTGGCTCGGACAGAGAGAGAGCCAGCTCTGCCGTGAGTGGTCACTAAATCCAAACATCCACACAAGACCAATCCCAGATGCACCTGTTGCATCCCACAGCAGCAGATAACCATTGTTTACATTTTCTTCCTGGAGCCTCTCAGCTTCTCAGGAAGAAAAAATCCTAAGAAAGGATTTTCATAAAAAGATGTCTGCGACAGGTCTGCCTCAGTGGAATGTACAGGGAGGGTGATGCCTTCAGGTAGAAGATTTTCTTGATTTGCTGGTGCCTTTGCTCCCCACGCTCCTGACGTGTCCCTGTACCCGCAGGCGCCGGCTGAACCTGCTGGAGAGGGTGAGTGCTGAGGCTGTGACCTCCATCCTGCACAGGATGATCGAGGAGAGGATGGAGCAGCGCTGCCGTGGGGAGTACGAGCACTCCTTCCTCAACGACTTCCAGGAGGTGAGGCTGGTGTGGGGCAGTGGGGGCCTCCTTGGGACATCACACAATTCACAGAATCACTGGCTTGGGAGAGACCTTGTGTGGGTCTGTTCTTCAGCTCAGGCTACAGCCATTGTCTGAGGTCACCATTTGTGGTATTTTCGGGAGAAATTGAGAATCTGATTCCATGTTCTTAGGAGGCTAATTTATTATTTTATGTACTTATATTATATTAAAGAATGCTATTCCAAAACAATCCTAAAGAATAGAGAAAGGATACCGACAGAGGGCTTAACAAGAATGATAATGAAAACTCGTGACTGCTTCCAGAGTCCCAACACAGCTGGACAGTGATTGGTCATTAAATCAAAACAATTCACATGAAACCAGTCAAACAATGACCAGTTGGTAAACAATCTCCAGACCACATTCCAAAGCAGCAAACACAGGAGAAGCAATCAGATAATTCTTATTTGCATTTTTCTCTGAAGCTTCTCAGTTTCCAACGAGAAGAAATCCTGGTGAAGGGATTTTTCAGAAAATATGACAGCGACAACATCATCGAGTCCAACCCAGCCCCAACAGCTCAACTAAACCTCCACACCCAGTGCCACATCCAGGCTTTGTTAAACACATCCAAGGATGGTGACTCCACCACCTCCCTGGGCAGCCATTCCAGAACTTTATCACTCTTTCTGTAAAAAACTTCTCCCTAATATCCAGCCTGAATTTCCCTTGGCACAGCTTGAGGCTGTGTGCTCTGGCTGTGTCAGTGCTGCTGCAGACAGAGCCCAGCCCCAGCTGAGCACAGGCACCTTTCAGGAGCTGTAGGGAGGGATAAAGGTGTGCAGCTGTTGTTTGTTTTTAGCAGCTCAGGCTAAAAGCAGATTCCAACTTAAAACACCTGGTCCAGGGCTATGACTTCACCATGCCTGGCAGGAGAGGTGGCTGAAACTCCCAATTTTGGCTGATGCTGGAGGGGAAGGTTTGCTCTGACCTGGGCATGAAGCACTGTCACATTTCACCTCATGATGTCTGTAGTAATGAGGGAATTTCTGTGGTTCCAGTTTACAAACCACAGGATCAACAAGTGCCACCTGGCCTGCAGAGGGTGCTCCCTCTGTGTGGGTGAGCCCATAATTAGAATTTCTGTGGCTGTTTTCAGTCCTCTTTCCAATTCCCCCTTGAAACTGGAAGCAAGGATGAGAGAGGATATTCTGGTATTGATCTCACCAGTGGCCACACAGAATTAAAATCATTCTTTGCAGCTGCCCAGTTGCTTTGCTGCTATTTCAACTAAGTTTGTGTTGAGGTGCTTACCCACCATGACCTTAAAACAAAATTCTTCTCCAGGTTATGGCTCCTCCAGGGCACAATCCTGAGCTCAGTGCCCTTTGCCCATGACCTTGCATTTGTCTGTGGTGCAGAACCAGGCCTGCAGCCAGGCTCCCATGCAATCCAGACACCCTGGATCCCTCACTCTTTGCCATGCCAACCACTTTTGTTGCTGCAAACATCAGGAATCTTTTTGTGTTTACTTCCCTTTGGTTGTTGTGCAACACTTTCCTCACTGCACCTCGTGTGAAAAGCTTTTGGATCACCTGGAGATTGTTTAAGGATATTTTCAGGGCACCACAGAAAACACAAACTGCATTCTGCTCCTCAGATGCTGCCTTTGCTTCCACCTCTTGTTTGGCCATAGAATATTGGAGGGCGTCAGGATTAGGAAGAGATAATTTTAATGGGGGAAAAAAACCAGAACCACAGGCCTGGAAGTCTAAAGGTTAAATACAGAAGTGTGAGAAACAGCTCACTGAAAATTACAGGTGCTGAGGGCAAAGCCTCTTTGCCAGCACAGCAGCAGCTGCCTGGCGTGTTGGGTCACAATCAGGCTGTACCAGGAGCACTCAGGGAAGATAAACCTGAGGGAAGAATGGGTTGGTTTGATAATAATTCCTTAAAATCATGTTGCTTTGCATCAGTTATAGTCCTGTCCTCTTGTCCTTTAGGGGAATTCTTTATCAGCTTCTCCACAGTTTTGCTCAGGTGTTTATAGTACTCAGGTTTGTCCTGGCGAAACTTGTGCATTTCTTCAGTGTTTCCTCAGTTGAGTAATTAAAATAAACATCAGCAAACCAAACCTTGACTTAGCATTTTTGTTTCAGGCTGTGAGAATGCATTAAAAAAATTACTAATATCTAGTAGTAGAATATCTTGTAGCATATTGGTACTCAAATACTATCCCAGGAAGCAGCATGTATTTGCTAATTGATGAGGGGGGAAAAAGGCAGTTATTTTGAACATCTGGATATTGTAATTGGGTATGTTTGAAATTTGACAATTACCCATTTCTCAAATATAAAAAAATAACCTTTTTATGCTGTCTGTTCGGGTTTTTATTTTATTATTAAGTGATGAGGCTGGTATTTGGATTTCAAATGCCTGAGTTGTGTTGGGTGTCTGTGACTTCTTGGGATATCTTGTTTGTTTTTCACTGATTTCAGGAACCATAGAAATTTTGGGCCAAGAATGGTGTAATGGGCAATTTGCTCATTTTCTTATGAAAGGGACAGTTTTGCAGGTATAGAATAGGATGAAACTCTGCAGGAATGAAATAGGCTGCAAGTTTTGGAGCAAACCCTGTCCTTTTTGGAGCCCAGTGCCTGCACACAGTCTGTGGTCACCCTTATCTTCTCACAGTCAGCTGCACAGCCCATATCCTGTCTCTTCAGTTAAAGTTCCAATTCTTTCAGCTGTAACCCAGGCTGGGACACATTTGAGGAGCAGCTGGGGGTGATGCTGTCCTGGTCCAGCTGCCCTTTCTGCTGGCTGTGCTGGCTGCTTGGGCTGGGTTGGGATGTTGCTGTGCATCCAGCTCTGTGCTCACATCTGTTTCTCCCTCTCGTGCAGTGGATAGAGAAGGTGATTGGGTGGCTCAGCAGGGTGTTCCTGCAGGATGGCCCCTTGGCACAGTCCTCCCCAGAGGCCAGCAGCACCCTGAAACGCTGGCGCTGCCACGTCCAGAGGTTCTTCTACCGCATCTACGCCAGCATGCGCATCGAGGAGCTCTTCAGCATCATCCGAGGTGCCTCACCCTTGGGCTGAGACTGGGGGGTGGCAGAGCTCTCTGGTGTGCCACACTGCCTCCCCCTGCCTCCCCTCAGAGCCTGGCACTGCTCCTGATCACTGCCTTGTTTGCAGATTTCCCAGAGTCAAAGCCTGCTGTGGAGGACCTCAAGTTCTGCCTGGAAAGGACTAACCAGAGGCAGCAGCTGCTCAGCTCCTTGAAAAGTGCTCTGGAAATAAGACTTCTGCACCCTGGTGGGTTTTACATCCTTGTCTGTGTCCTGACACTGTGAGGAGCCTGGGTATGAGTGGGGATCTACTTGGAGCTGGTTTGGTTTCCTGTTTGAGGAGTGAGGGGCAGTCACCGTGCCCATCACACATTCTTTGTGTTCCAGTGGGCAGGGCAGCAGCAGCTGATGGCACCCCAGCCCCCTTTGGCCTCATTTTTACACTATGGTCAGGAGCACAAAGTTTATCTTTGGTCCAGGTGGGCAAAGGCTTCTTTGCACTGTCAGGGCTCAGCTCTGAGCCTCTGTTCATGCTCAAAACTGGTTTCTCAGACACATGGATCTGATCTGCCCCATTGCCTTGGGCAGTAGGGCAGCAAGTCCCCCTCCTCCCACACCACAGCTAGAACAGAGGGCTCAGACCATCCAAATCCCTTCTCTCCAAGGGGATAGAAGTCACAGCTCGCAGGGCTCCGACTCCCTCTGCTCCTCTCCTGCAGGAGTCAACACCTCCGACATCATCACTCTGTATATCTCGGCCATCAAGGCGCTGCGGGAGCTGGACCCTTCCATGGTGATCCTGGAGGTTGCCTGTGAGCCCATCAGGAAGTATCTGAGGTAGGAGGTGTGTGGGGCAGTCTGGCACATCCCCTTTCCCTCCCCTTCCCTCACTCACTCTTCCCCCTCGCTCCAGGACTCGGGAGGACACGGTGCGCCAGATCGTGGCCGGTCTCACGGGGGATGCTGAGGGCTCGGGGGACCTGGCAAATGAGCTCTCCAAAGCTGACCCAGTGACCCTGGAGAACGGCCAGGAGAGTGATGATGACATCTCAGAGCCAGGGGACTGGGTTCCTGACCCAGTGGATGCAGATCCAGGTGAGATGCCCAGCCCAGCAGTCCTGGCTGCTTTCCCTGCTGGGCTGTAGCCTTGAGCAGCTCATTTGCTGGGCTGGGACAGGTCCCTGTTAATCTCACCCTGCTGTCTGCTGGATTCCACCAGGGAAATCGAGCTCCAAGCGTCGCTCCTCAGACATCATCAGCCTCCTGGTGAGCATCTACGGCAGCAAGGACCTGTTCATCAACGAGTACCGCACGCTGCTGGCTGACCGCCTGCTGCACCAGTTCAACTACAGCGCTGAGAGGTGAGGCCCAGGGCCCAGAGCCAGGCCTCCCATGGCCAAATCACCTGAGTTTCCTTTTACCTGCTGGTCAAATACTGGAATCATCTACCCAGGGAGGTGGTGGAGTCACCATCCCTCGATGTGTTTAAAAAAAGCCTGGATGTGGCACTTGGTGCCATGATCTAATTGAGGTGTTAGAACATGGGTTGGACTCGATGATCTTAAAGGTCTCTTCCAACCTAGAATTTCTGTGATTCTGTGAAGGGTAGAGCCTTCAGACTCAGTCCTGTCAATGGCTGTTTGTGGAGCCAGGAGTGCCTTTGGCTATTTCCTTTGCAGCTTTGAGTTTGTCTCTAGAGTTCCATACTCAGTCCTACCCTTGTGCTGTAGAGCAGCTCGTAGGAATTTGGAGCACTGACACCATCCCACATGTTGTATTGGCCCCCAAATGGAAGATGTGTGTTTCTGAAACACAGAAAGTTCCACCTGAATATGAGGAAGAACTTCTTTGCTGTGAGGTGACTGAGTAGTGGAACAGGAACCCAGAGAGGCTGTGGGGTCTCCTTCCCTGGAGATATTCCAAACCCATCTGGACACAACCCTGGGTGTCTGCTCCAAGGGACCCTGCTTGAGCAGGGAGGTGGGACTGGATGAGCTCCAGTAGTCCCTTTCAGCCTGAACCATTCTGTCTTCAGAAAGCTGCTGGCCTAGAGGAGGTGGCTGTTCCTCCATTGGCTACCAGGAACCATTCTGAGCAGATACTGTGCCTTGCAAGGAAGAGCACCTTGTGCCAGGGACTTCATTTCTTTGGCTGTGTGGTGAGGGGTGGAGGCATAGCCAGGTTTGTCCATCCAAGGGCCCTGTCCCTGACCTGCTGTGTCTCTTTCCAGGGAAATCCGTAACGTGGAGCTGCTGAAGCTGAGGTTTGGTGAAGCTCAGATGCACTACTGTGAAGTCATGTTAAAAGTAACTCCTTTTATTTTTTTAATTTAAGTGCAGGCTGTTTGAGCCCAATGGGGAAGGGGAGGGACTTGAGGAGTGACCCCAAAAAGGTCTTTTAGGAAAGTGGGGGTTCCAGAATGCCAGTGATGGGCTGATTTGTGACAGGCACAAGTGCATTTAAATCATGTCTGTTTTTAAGCCCTGTGGGTTGGATTATCAGCTCTGGGGAATGGTTGCTCTCGTGCTGCTGTCTGTCCTGTCCTTCCTGCAGCATCCTGGCATTGAGGAGCTGGGCTTGGGACTCTGGAGTTTGATTCTTTTGGAGAACACAGGTGTGGAGGGCCTCCAGTGAAGGCAGTGTTCAGTTGTAACTCCTTCCTTCCTCTAATGTCCCACAAATCCTTCTGAGTATGTAGCAGACCTCCAAGTAGACACATGATCGTGTGTCACTGTAGGACACGAAGCAACACGAGTGCACACACCGCTGCTGTTAAGGTGAAGAAAGGGAAAGTTTATTTCTGAGTCCAACATTTATAGTTTTCTAAAAGTGACAGTGGATTGGAGGGTGAAAGTCCCACCTCTCCAATGACACTGGACAAACCAACAGTCTGTCAAATTTCTCTTCTTCCATAAAAGAATGCAAACCAATAAGTTATTTACAGAAAGTGTGAGAAAGTTTGCTACAAGAATGTCAACATCAGAAGGCTTAGAAAATCTTAAAAAATCAGGGTGACAATTGTGTCCTTTCTAGTGTTTCCATCATCATTTGGACAGAGCACTGTTCACCTTGTTTAAGGCTGTCCTTCACTGGTGGTTGGCTCTGGAGGAAGGAGGCAGCTCAGCTCTGTGCTGTTGCAGGACATGGCCGACTCGCGGCGCATTAACGCCAACATCCGGGATGAGGAGGAGAAGCTCCCTGAGGAGGAGAGGCCTCCCTTCAGCCTCGTGGCCATTATCCTGTCCAGTGAGTTCTGGCCACCACTCAAAGAGGAGAAGCTGGAGCTTCCAGAGCAGGTCAAGGAAGCCATGGAAGCATATTCCAAGAAGTATGAGAAATTAAAGGTGAGGCCACCTTAACCCCCCTCATGAAAGCTTTATGCAGACCCCTTCAGCTGCTGGTTGGTTACAGTGGGTTTGCCATAACCCAGCACTTGGTGGTTCCTGCTGGGAGATGTGTGTGAGCAGCTGCCTCCCCCTTTTCCCAGGCCATGAGGACCCTGAACTGGAAGTACCACCTGGGGCTGGTGAGCCTGGACGTGGAGCTGGCCGATCGCACGCTCTCCCTGTCCGTGTCTCCTGTGCACGCTGCCATCATCCTGCACTTCCAGACCAAGAGTGAGTGCTGTGCAACCCCTGTCTGTGCTTCCACGGGTGGGAAAGCCACGTTCCTTGGGCAGCTGGAGGACCAAGATGTGGTGCATGGGTTTGGATCTCCCACAGGGTCTCCAGCACCCAGCAGGGCCACAGCTCTGCAGCCCTCTGCTTGTTGCTGGCAGTGCCTCTCTGCCTTACCCAGCTTCCCATCAAATCCTGGCAGCTTGGGTGTGAGAAGTGTCCTGTTCTCCATCTCCTCCCTATTCTCCATCTCCTCTCTGATCTCCATGGTCCCTGCAGGCACCTGGACGCTGACAGAGCTGAGTGAAGTGCTCAAGGTGCCTGTGACTTCACTGAAGAGGAAGATGACGCTGTGGCTGCAGCAGGGAGTGCTGAGGGAAGAGCCCGAGGGCACCTTCACTGTCATCGAGGAGGAGCAGAAGGACCAGGTGGAGAAGGTTGTTCTGATTGACAGTGACGAGGAGGGGGACTCTGCCATGGCCTCACAGGCTGACCAGAAGGAGGAGGAGCTGCAGGTACCTGTCCCTGTGGTGATGCAAACATCCTGTATTGTGGGTTTGGGGAATCTGATCAAGGTGATGGATTCAGTTTGCACTTTGGATTCACATTTTCCACTGCAAGTGGCTGAGTCCAGCACAAACATTTGGGTTTTGAAGTGGGTATCTCGTGGTTAATCTTTTGGTGCTGGATCACAGCCTTCCCTCCAGACAAGTGCCCAGCTCCTGAGTCAGGGAACCTTTTGGGAATCTCCAAATTGCTTTTTTTTTTCTGTTTAAAAAAATAAAAAACTCCGAGACATGATTTCATATTTGAAAATAGTCATAGCTTGTTTGGATGCACCCGAGCAACACTTTTTTGGCACTTCTGACTGCCCAAAAGACTGACCCAGCACTAACAGCTGGATCTCTGCCTTCTCTCTGTTGTGGTTCCTGGACATTTCCAGTGCCTTTCCTGCCTGTGAGTCACATTGTGCCTGTGTGTTGTGCAACACAGCGTTGTCATGCTGTGTTCATCCACAGAGGGTCGTGAGTGTGCTGCACGTCAGATCCCTCTGTCCAGCTCTGTGTCCCAGCCCTTTGCTGCTGTTCCTGGATGGGCCCTGTTTAGAGACCCCATGGCTGAGAGCAGAACTAACTTAGTGCCAGCTGATCCCTGCCTTGTTTCTGGGTATTTGCTGTGTGCTGTGGTGTCACTCACTCACTGTGGCCTGTGTCCCTCTGCAGCTCTTCTGGACGTACATCCAGGCCATGCTGACCAACCTGGAGAGCCTGTCCCTGGAGAGGATCCACAGCATGCTCAAGATGTTTGTGATGACTGGCCCTGTGGTCACTGAGATCGATATCCAGGAGCTGCAGGGATTCCTGCAGAAGAAGGTCCGGGACCAGCAGCTCATCTACTCAGGGGGTGTCTATCGCCTGCCCAAGAACTGCAACTGATCTGGCAGTGCCCCTGCCCCCTGGGCACTGCTGCCTGTGCCTGAGCCCTGCTCCAGAGTGCCCCCAGCTCTCAGTGTCCTGCTGGGGGTTCCCTGCCCTGGGGCTTTGCTGTACTCCCTTCCCCAAGCAGGTGTCACTTTCCTCATGGAGGCAGCTCAGCAGCAGCCTGGACACCCACCATGTCTGGGTCTGCTCCCCACATTCCTTCCTCCCTACATGAGTGCCTGGGCCCACCTCCCTGGTTAATAAATAACAGTAGGCTCCTTTTTCCAATGCTTCCAGCTCTTTTCTTTCCTCTTGGTCCCTCCCCATGCTGGAAGGGCAGGCAGGAAACTCCCCAGCCTGCCAGGCTCTGTCCCCCTTTCCAGCCCCAGGAGGTTTTGGGAGGGGGCTGCTGGCTCCAGCTGCTGTCTGGGGCTCTGTGTGTGGCTAAAGCAGTGTCTTGCAGCTGGGTGTGATGAGTGAGACCTTGCCCAAAACCAAGGCTTGGTGCTGTCTCTGACAGGGAGGGAACAACTCCAGGGTGCCCTTGTTTGGGACTGGTAAATTGTGTGGAATAATTTTATTGTGGGATGAAGAATGCTTGAGAGGGATGAGATGCAGCAGCTCTTCAGGGCAGGCTGGAGGAGATCCAGTGGGTTTTCCAGGCCCTGGTGGGATTGCTTTGCCCTGGCACAGGTCTGTGTCCCACCACCATGGGGCCGCCCTTGGGGTCAGTCCTGGGGAGCTTCAGAATTGTTGGCAGCACCCAAGGAAATGGGATGGGATAATCCCTGAGCTCCTGGTTAAACACTGTGCCCCCCACCCAGCTGTGGAGCAGTTTCAGGATTGCATCACATCCCCCCTCCAGGGTCTTCAGGCTCTCTCAGTCCTGTTTTTCCCATGGATTTTGCTCATCAGGAGGAATATGCTGGGGAAATCTGGCTTTTACTAAAAAGATGTTTCCTGTGAAGCACCCAGTGAGTTTCCTCAGCCCAAGGAGTCTTTCTCCTCCTCTGCTGAACTTCAATCCCAGCCTGTGAGTGCTGTGGCAGCTGGAATTGAGCCTTAACAGAGCCACAGGTAGGACACAGGAGCAGCTGTGAGTGTGGCCTTGCATCCAGGTGTGTGGGAGATACAGAACACAGAAATCACCCCCTGTTTGACACTGACCCTTGATTTCCAGTGCCTAAAGCCCACAAGTGCCTGGGGCATTCCTCCTGCAGCTGCAGGCAGCAGGGTGCAGCAGTTCTGTCCCCCTGGGCAGTTGGTGTTTCCTCTCTGGATAAGCACAATTCCTTCATCCCCTGGGGCACTGTGCTCCAGGCTGGCAGGGCTGTGGCTCTGGGAACCTGCTGCATCCTGTTGTGATGGTTCCTTGTGCTGAGGAGGATCTGGTGATAACTGAATAAACCCCAGTCTGAGATTACTTCAGGTAAAGCCAACAAAGGGCAGCAAATCCACGATGGCATCAGCAGGGAAAGGATGGACATCCATGCCTGAGTGCCCAAGGAACTTTTCCCTTTCCTTCTCTCTACTCTCACCTCTACACTTTTTTCTTTCTATTTTTTCATGAAAGAGCACTGAGCACATGGAAGGGCTGGCAGGGAGGGTCAGTGGGGTCAGTGCCTGCCAGGCCAGAGTGTGCCAGCCCCATCCCACAGAGTGTCTGGGGTGTGCCAGCCCCATCCCAGAGTGTCCCATGGAGTGTCTGGGTGTGCTGTGGCTGTGACAGGGCAGGGAAAAGGCTCCTTTTGATGTGGGGAGATCAAAGCAGGGCTGTCCCCACTCACCCCAGGGCCACTGCTGGGACATGGCCCAGGGTGACTCAGGGCCTTGGCTGCCTCTGCTTTGCTCATGGATGCAAAAACATTGATTTATTTACGCGTTGTGCAGGTGGGTTTATTGCTCTGTGGTGGTTCCTCACCCCCAGTGCAGGGGCTGTGGGGCAGTGAGTGTGTCCTGTAGCCCATCCCAGCAGCATCCCCAGACTCTGGGATGGGATGAGAGCACTCCCTGCCCTTCCCAAAGCCATGGCTGTGCCCTGGAGGGGCAGGGGATGGGCATCACTCCCATCCTGACTTTTCCTCATGCTGCCCCAAGGGCTGGGCCTGTGGGGTGTGATGAGTTTGTCCATCCTGAGCCAGAGGATGAGCAATGCCACCACTGAGGGGACCTGGAGTTGCCTCTCTGCCCATGGGAGGTCCTGCCTGGCAGAGCCAGAGCCACCAGCTGAGCTGTGGTGTGGTTGTTTCAAAGTGTTACAACAGGAAAAATTTGGGTTTAATGACTGCCTCAGCCTTCATGGAATACAAAAGTCTTAAAGTTAATTGAAACAAGCTGGAAATGTGATTTTTTTCAGAGTGAACAGAGGAAGCTGGAGGAGAAAAAAAGAGCTTTGTGCTGTTCCTGTGCCACTTGCTGTACAGCCCTGCTGCTTCAGGCTGGAGCTGTGTCTGCTGGCCAGGACTGTCCCTGAACCAGGGCTGTCACTCCCATCTCCAGAGGAAAGGAAGGAAAGAAAGAAGAGAAAGAAAGATTGAGAGAGAAAGAAAGAAAGAGAGAGGGAGAGAGAGAGAAAGAAAGAGAGAGAGAGAGGGGGAGAAAAATAAGAGAGAGAAAGAAAGAGAGAGAGAGAGAGAAAGAGAAAGAGAGGGAGAGAAAGAGAAGGAAGGAAGGAAGGAAGGAAGGAAGGAAGGAAGGAAGGAAGGAAGGAAGGAAGGAAGGAAGGAAGGAAGGAAGGAAGGAAGGAAGGAAGGCAGGAAGGCACATTTATAGCTCAAAAATGCACATAAAATCATAGAACCATGGGCTTCCAGAATGGCCTGGGTTGGAAAGGACCTTAGAGCTCATCTCATTCCACCCCCTTCCATGGGCAGGGACACCTTCCACCAGCCCATGGCTGCTCCAAGCCCCATCCAGCCTGGCCTTGGACACTTCTTGGATGTTTGGGAATGGCTCCACTTCTTTGGGGGTGTTTTACAGAGCCCCTGGTGGGTGACACAGACCCTGCTGGGGACCTTGGGAAGGGGTTACAGTGAATTTCTCCAGCCACCACTTGTGACACGAGGTGGTGTCGATGGCCCTGGGGGATGCTGCTGGTGGGACACTGTTGGTGACAGGAGGAGTGCTGCAGGCACTCACTGCTCTCCATATTTTCCACATTATTTCCCAAATTTTCCATTTTTTTCACGGATGTACCCCTCTGTTTTCCAAAGCAGTGTGAGCCACAACTTCCCAGGTGCAGCAGTGCTGGTCCCTGCCCTCTCCCACTGGATGATGCCTCATGGCAGGGCCATGACGTTGGTCAATGCCAAACCCATTTTTCTTAGCTTTTACTTATTTTTTACTGTTTTAGCAAGGTAGAGATAGAGCTCAACTGGAGGAGAAAGAAGCAGCAGATTCAACTTGAATTTTAGAAGTGATCATCTGACCCAGCACTCCTTGAATGGCTTGAAAACAAGAAATGAGATAAAAATCCTGAGCACTCCCCTCATTTACCTTGGTCTATTTATAAACTGTTTGGAAGGGTCATGATAACCCAGGCAGGAAGCGGCGTTCCTGCGGGGGACATTCCCCAGGCCAGCATAAACTGTTTGGGTTATTCAGGATGTGTTGGAGCTGCTCACAGAGGCTGGAAAGTTTTGCTAAGAATGAGATTTAAAAGAGTGAGGGGTCTGGTTTGATGGCCCCAAGAATGTATGCAGGGAATTTACACTGGATTTAGGAGGGGTGATGTTTCAGGGGGAGCTCAGGGATCAGCAGCAGCAACTCAGGGCAGATCAGCACAAGGTGGGCGATGTAAAAGGGAAAAAATCCACCCACCAGCCCAATGCAGAGCTGATGTGGCCATGGAGCTGGGGGATCACACTGCAAAAGGGCAAATCTATGCTTGGAAAAAAGATCTTTGGGTCTGGGAATGACCCTCCAGGGCTGAATTCTGCACCCCTGCCAGGGGCTGCTGAACCGCCCTGTGGGGATCCTGCCCACCATGGAGCAGATTACTTTATGATATTCTGTTATTCTTCCCTGTCTGGGGCTGCAGGAGGGGCTGGCTCCAAGGTCAGGGTCAATGGGGGTCCTGCTGTGTCCCAACCCCAGCCCCATTTCCCCTTCTCCACTTGCAGCCTCTCAATTTCAGTTCCAGGGCTCCCTGCCCACAGCAAGTTTTACATCCTTGGGCCATATTTCTGATCTCTACACCCATTTTCCTGCTGCCTCCAAGCCTGTGACCTCTTCTGCTGCTTTCATTTTCTTTTTTACTGGTTTTCCTCTTTTTGCAGTTTCTGTGGGCAAGGCCAGTGCTGCAAGTGTGGTGCACTCCATCCTGGAGCTGCTGAGTCTCACTCTGGTCCCATTCTGAGCTCTGAAAACCTCACAGCTTCCTCAAAGGGACCCTGGGTGCTTCATTCACCTAATTCTGGTTTCCCAGGGCACACAGAGGGGATTTGGGATGCAGCTGCTGCTCCTCAGCCCTAGAAATATTCTGGCTAAACAGGCAATGCGCAAAACCTTGAAGGAAAACCCTAAAACTGTCGCATAAGCTGGTGCCACCCGAGCTCCGGCGATGCCTCCTGATGGGTGCCAAACCCAGGGGTGCCCAAAGCACTTTTGGTACCAGTGAGAGTCTGGCACCAAAATCTCAGCTCAGGGCACGTCCCCCTCTCCGTGGGCCATTGTGTGGCCTCTCTCCGTGAGGGAGAGGCTGTGTTTGTGCAGGATTTGCATCCGCGGCCGCAGGAGGGGCTGTGGCACCTCTCGGCCTCATCCTGGCCCCGCCGCCGCTTCCTCCCCGCGGGGCCCGGCCGGGGGGGGCCCAAGGCCTCGGAAACCCGCAGGGACACCGGGGACAGGGCAGGGGGCCCCAGGGCCTGAGGGACAGGGCTGGTGGCTCCAAATCCCTGAGGGACAGGGCAGGGGGCCCCAGGGCCTGAGGGACAGGGCAAGTGGCCCCAAGGTCCTGAGGGACAGGGCTGGTGGCTCCAAGGCCTCGGCACTGCAGGGACACCGGGGACAGGGCTGGGGCCCCCAGAGGACAGGGGGACAGGGCTAGTGCTCCAAATCCCTGAGGGTCAGGGCAGGGGGCCCCAGGGGACAGGGCTGGGGCCCCAGGGCCTGAGGGACAGGGCTGGTGGCTCCAAATCCCTGAGGGACAGGGCTTGGGGCCCCACGGCCTGAGGGACAGGGCTGGTGGCTCCAAGGCCCCGGGGGACAGGGCAGGTGGCCCCCAAGGTCCTGAGGGACAGGGCTGGTGGCTCCAAATCCCTGAGGGACAGGGCTGGTGGCCCCAGGGCCTGAGGGACAGGGTTGGTGGCTCCAAGGCCTCGGCACTGCAGGGACACCGGGGACAGGGCTGGGGCCCTCAGGGGCCAGGGGGACAGGGCTAGTGGCTCCAAATCCCTGAGGGACAGGGCTAGTGGCCCCAATTTTCTCCCACATGGCCTCCCTGTGCACTGCCCCCCACTGCAGTGCCCTGGTGCCCCCTGTGGCCCCCAAGGCACAGCTTCCCCAAGTACACAGCCCACACACCCCTCACCTGCAGCCCCCACCCCATGGCAGTGCCCTCCATGAAAAACCCCATGAAAAACACCCCCCCCCCACAACGCCCCCGCCCCCATTACCTCTGTGCCTGCATGTCCCCCCAGTGTGTCCCTTCCCCACAGGACACAGCAGCTTGTCTCCTCCAATTTGGGGTGCTGGAGGTCTCCAAAGCCCCGTGGGGAGGGGGGACACAGCCCCCACCCACACCAGGGCCAGGAGCAGCTCAAGGGGATGTTTGGGCTGGGAACATAAGCAGGTTTTCCATTGTCCTGTCCTCCCTGTCCCCACATGGGACAGACACCTCCTGGTGCCATCGATGCCCCTGCCCTCCCCAGGTGCTCCCCAGCATTTTTTGGTGGCCACTCCAGACCCAACCTGTGATTTTGGTGTTGGCAGCAACACCAGGACAGTGTCCCTAGCCCTGCATCACCTTGTCCCCTGTGTGGTCACTGCATGGCTGGCAGTGGCCCCTCCAGATCCTCGTCCCCACGTGCCATCCAGCCCCACCAGCACCATGGCATGCCAGGCAGGTCAGTGCCATGTCCCCACTGTCACCAGGATCTTGTCACCCTCTGTCACCAGCTCAGGAGGGGTTTAGAATCCCCCTTTCCAGGGCAGGCTGTACCATCTTCCACCCTCCCTGGGTTTCCTGCTCTGTTCCAAGGGTTTTCTGTCCCCCCATTATCCCCAGCAGCCCATGGAGTGCTGAAATGGCTCAAACTCCTTCCCAGTTAGAGCAGAAGAGTTTTTGTTGGGCTGTTGATGTTCACTGGCAGCCCTTGAGGGGAGTGGCAGCTCCTTGCTTCTCTAATGTTGCATCTGTCAGAGCTTTGGGGAGCACTGTGTTTGGGGGGGGGTTTAATGGTCACCAACCACTCTGCCTGGGGGAAGCTCTTCCTTCTCAAAAACCTGAATTAGCCAGAATATCTTCCTTCATGACTGCTCCCAAACCACTTGCCAAGCCCCTCTTAATGGGATTTCTGCTTCAGGTCAGCCCTGCACAACTTCCTGACCCCGAGGGCAGCTCCCAGGTGCCGAGTGTCAGCTCCAGCTGGGCCCCTGTGCCTTCCTGCCACAGAAATCCCCACATTTGCAAGGATTTGTTAGGCAAATCCTGCTGGCCACAGCAGAGGCACATGCAGCTGCCTGGCATGGAGCTGGGGAGACTTGCTCAGAGAGTCTCCTTCCCTGAAGTGAGGGAAATAGGGAGCATCACAGCCAGGGTGGGATCTGCACTGTGATGCACCAAAACCCCTCAGGTTTGGGGGATTTTCCCCCTTATTTTTGGTCCTGTGCAGCTGGGCTTGCAGGGTACAGGTTCCATCAAAAAACAGGAGCTTGAAATACCAGCAAAAGCTCACTATGGGCTTCTCTGGCTTTACCAAACAGGCTTGATTTGTGGGAAAAAGCCTTGGCCAGGTTGTGCGAGTGCAGGTGAGAGCTGGGACGTGCCAGGGCGTTCATTCACCAGGATTGAAGAAAGGGGAATGAAGTGAGGAGGAGCCCAGTGATGAACTTTTGCACTGCTGGGTGAGGAAAGAGGAAAACCCTGCTGCTTCCTGCTCTGGAGGCACGAAGTGGTTTTCCCCGGGGATTTTTTGTGCCCACAGCAGACCCTGGTCCCACGGCTGTCCCCATGTCCCCGAGCTGCTTGGGGCCAAGAGCTGCGGCAGGGCCGGGGCAGCAGAGCCAGGACCTGCCCAGGGTCCAACCAGCCACTCTGGACTTGCTGCTTTTCCAGACTCATTATTTTTTATTCACTCCTTCCCCGCAGTCTGACTCCCTGTTTGTGCTGTCGGCCAGGGTGAGCACCCAGGCACCGCGTCAGCCCCAATTAACCGGGCTGGCAGCGTCACCGCAGTGACCTTTGGGGTGAGGGTTCCTGATGGTGACTCAGTACAGACAGAGCCGGGGGTGGCGATGCTGTGCCGGGCTCGGGGCTGTCCGGGCGGTGAGCTCAGCCCGCTGCCCGTGCTCGCTCGCACGGTGCCGCCGTGACGGGGAGGGCCTGCCCGGGAGGGGGACACGGAACCGGCCGGCAGCGGCCATCCCATAGCAGGCGAGAAGGAAGTGCCGCCCAGGGCCACTCCTCCTCACCATTTCCTCTCCGGGCTGCTTTCTGTACGGATGAGAGCGGCCACACAGGAGCTGCCGGCCCGTCGGAGGCCGGAGGGGAGAGCCCGTGACCGACACCGCGGGTAACTGCGCTGCCATCGCTCCCTGTCCTGCCCCCAGCCCTCAGGGGCCACCGAGGCACCCCAGGGCTCCTTCCAGCTCCATCCCTGCCACCGCTTTCTGCTCGTCCCCAGTCGCTGCTTTCCACCAAAAGCCGCCTCGGTCTTCCAGGGATGGTTTGGGATGCTCCAGGCTCTTCCCCTGCGCTTGCTGTCCTTCCCTTCGCACTTGGCTTCGGGGCCTGGCAACACCTGGGGCTGGGCTGGTGGGTTTGGTGGCGGACAGGCTGTCTGAGGGGAGCTGCTGGCTGTCACCGCTGTCACCGCTGTCACCCTGTGCCGTGCTCGGCAGGGTGGCCGTGACTCGAACCGCTCTGCTTGGCTTGTTCGCAGCCGGGGCCGCTGCGGTTCGGGATGCTGGGGCCGTGCTGGCCTCTGCCGACATTCCGGGATCCTCCTCCCAGCCTTTGACCTCTTTATCTACAGCTCCCACAGCCCGGGGCTGCTTTGTGCCGCCTTCCCCACGGAGATGCTCCCTTTGGGATGGAGGGTTTGGCTCCAGCTGGGGATGGGAGATACCAATCTTTAGAATTTCCCGGCCGTTCCCTTTCCCCAGCACCTTTGCTGGGATATCAATCTTTAGAATTTCCCGGCCGTTCCCTTTCCCCAGCACCTTTGCTGGGATATCAATCTTTAGAATTTCCCGGCCGTTCCCTTTCCCCAGCACCTTTGCTGGGATATCAATCTTTAGAATTTCCCAGCTGTTCCCTTTCCCCAGCAGCTTTGCTCATCCCCAGAGGCTGGGTTTGGTGCAGCCTGCCCAGCCGGGGATGCTTTAACCCGGGCCGCGGTTCCCGCTGGCCTCTCCTGCCCCCAGGGCTGTGCCGGGGCTGTCCCCATCCTGCTCCCCTCTCCCAGGCTGCCTCCAGCTGCCCACACAGGCTCCTCTGTTGTGGAAACGCTGTTGTGGTGCTTGCTGCAGTGCAAACACTGCAAGAGCTACAGCAGGAAAGCTGGAGGCTTCCCAGGAGAGCTTCCAAGTGCAAGTTTTCCTGCGGTGTCCAGGCTCAGGACAGAGATCTGCGGTGTTTACACGAGCACTGGGATGCTGCACTCTGAATTCCTGCCTTCTCTTTCCTGTTGTTTTCACCAGATATTAAATTAAGCTGTCAAATTGCACCATTGCTGGCTGGCACAGCCTCCTGCCCAGCCCTGACCCGACCCTGAATGTGCTCTTAGAAACTTCCAGTGCTGTGAAAATACCAGCAGGTATTAGGGACTGAGTCATGGCATTAACAGGGTTATTATATTCATGACTGGACAGATTCCTTGCTCAGGATGGGGTTTTGTCCTTCCACCCTGCCTTGCTCAGCTTGTCTGGAGGGTTGGGCATCCCACACTGGTGGGATGGATGTGCTGGTGGGCTTGTGGGAAGAGGATCTTGAACACTTCCCAGCTGATGAGCATCCCTCACCATTCCCCACAGGGCTTGGGGCTTTCTCCATGGGCATGGCAGTGGGAGAGCAGCTCTGGGCAGTGAGCAGCCACATCACTCTGTGTTTCAGCTGCAGCAGCACCTGGCAGTGTCCATGGGGAGTGCTTGGGGTGTCCTGTGTTTCCCTGCCAGGCCTTGAAGGGAGCCAAAGAAAAAGAGAAAATGTTAAGCAGGTCCTGTTATGACAGGACAAGAGGTTTTAAACTAGAAGAGAGTGGCTTTAGATTAGAGATAAGGAAGTTTCTGAGAATGAGGGTGGTGAGGCCCTGGCAGGGGTGCCCAGGGTGGCTGCCCATGGGGCTTGGAGCAGCTTGGGCTGGTGGGAGGTGTCCCTGCCCGTGGCAGGGGTTTGGAATGAGATGGGCTTTGAAGGTTCCATCCAGCCATAACTATTCCATGATTCTGTGATCCTTCTGTTCTCTAAAACTTTTCCTGTACATTTCCATAGCCTCTGCCCTGGCATTTAACCAACCCTCTCTTCACCTGCAAGGGCTTGGGGCTGAGAAATGTCACCCTGTGCTTGTGGAGATGTTTGTGAGTGCCTGGAGGGTTTTCTGATCCCTGGCTGAGCTCTTGGTGTCCTTGATCCCTTGAGCCCAGGCTGGTCTGAGCTGCAGGGACTGCTCCCAGTGGCTTTGGGGACAGCTGTCCCTTTGGGGACAGGCACTGTGTGAGCAAGGTGATGCAGGATGGAGAGGAGCAAGGCTGTGACTGCAGGGGGGTGTGGGGACAGCCCAGAGCTCCCGGTGCCATCCTTTGCGTGGCATGGCAGTGATGGTGGCATCCAGCCCTTCTTCCTGGTGCTGCCTCCTTGCCAGATCCTGTCTGGCTGGTTTGGCTTTGCACACCAAGCCCTGCACAGGGTCAGGAACTGGGTCAGCAATTAGCACTCGGGGTTAATTGCTGCCAGCACTGGCAGCTCCAGGACGATGGCTGAGCTCACTGGCTGCCCTCACTCGGTCCTGAAATCAGCTTGTGCAGGGATGGGAGTGAAGCTTTGCATTTCAGAGCAGCCAGGACGGGTGTGGGGTTTAGCAAGGGGGCAGAGGGGGCATTTCCAGGGCCCGTGGCTCCCCCACAGCCCCCGCGTGCCCTTGGGCTCGGGGTGACGGAGCCGCTTTGCGCAGGGGAAGCAAAACCTGGTCCAGAGCGTGACTTTGTGCAGGTTGGTGCTTCCTGCTGAGCTGCAGGGAGTTAATAACAAACTTCCCGACCTCCCTGCTCCCTCCAGAGCCGCGGTGCCTTTGGCAAGACCCGGTGTTGATGTTTTAAGGATGGCTGATGAAAGTGGCATTTCCTCACGCTGCCTGTGCTGGGTGTGCTCAGGGCTGGCAGTGCCACAGTGTTGGGGAAGATGAAACAGGAAAGCCTTAAAATGTGATTGTCTGGCAAAAGATTTTGAGAATATGGAAACTATAAGTGAGATTGAAATGAAAGCAGCTTTAAGATCCCTCAGTTACTGAACAACTGGAAAACAATGGTGTGGCCAGCTGAAGGTGATCCCCTTTTGATGGAACAACACCCTCTGCTTGCAGACAGGCCCCAGGTCAGAGCAGACCCTACAGCTTGGCAGAAGGGGCCCAAAGAGGAGTTTTTAGGGTTTAAAATGTAACACAGTGTGGTAATGTAATGATTCTTATAGGGTGTATGTAAATGCTGTAGGATTTGTATCTTGTACTAGATTGGTTAGTGAGAATCAGAATATTCAACACAGAAGAAGATTTATTGTATTAGAACAGGAACTGCGCTCTCTTACCCTTTTGCTCTCCCACCCTCTCACCCTCTCTCCCCCTCTCTTCTCTCAGTCCTGCTCTGAGCTGTGTTTGGCAGCTCCCAGCAGGGCCCTGCACCCAGGCCCTTTGCAATGAACCCCAAGTTCCAAGCCCAGGCTGCAGAGAACTCTTGTCTCTGTCTGTCCTGGCTGTCCTACCCCCCGGCACTCCCACACCACAGCAGCAAAGTGTCCCTTGTGTCAGCACTGTGCAGCCCAGAGGTGTCAGAAAAGTGCCCTCCCACCATGGCACAGCTTCTGCCACCTCCAGCCTGGTGCCAGGCAGGGCCAGGGCAGCACATGGGGCTGCATCCAACCCTGCAGAGCTGTGCTCTCCCAGGGGTTCCCTGCTGGCTCTGTGCCTCTCGTCACATCCCTCTGGTCTCTCCTTCTTGTTTGCCAGCTGAGGTTTGTCCATTCAGGTGGTTATCCCAGGATAACCATCCCTGAGCTCTCCTGGGCAGCTCCAGGCTCTCATGTGGCAGCCCCTGGGTCCCTCCTTCATGTCCAGGGGTGTGTGTGGGCACACAGGGCATGGAAGGACCCTGAGGGTGGCAGGGCTGGGCTTCTCCTTCTCCTTCTCCTTCTCCTTCTCCTTCTCCTTCTCCTTCTCCTTCTCCTTCTCCTTCTCCTTCTCCTTCTCCTTCTCCTTCTCCTTCTCCTTCTCCTTCTCCTCCTCCTCCTCCTCCTCCTCCTCCCTGTCCCCACAGCCAGGTGCTGCTGGCAGCTCAGGCACAGCCCCACTGGCTCTGTGCAGCCCCTCTGAGCCCTCCCAGCAGGGCAGCTCTCATCTCAGCTCCCTGCCAGGCACATCCATCAGCACAGCCAGGAAAATCCTCCCTGGGAGGTGCCCCCACAGCCACGATGGCAACCACAGCAAGTGACTCCCCCAGCCCCAGAGGTGTCTGTGGGTGGACAGTGACCTCCCACGGGGTGTGTACGTGCCTGGGTGCATGTGCTGGCACAGAGCTGGGGCTCTGTGTCTTCCTTGAGTTTAGCAGGTGTAGGGAAAGCTGTGGGCAGCTGTGGTTCAGAGCATGGGTCAGTCTGTCCTGCTGTCCTGTGTCCTTCTTACAGCAGAGCCTTTGGCTTTGGCCCCAGCCAGCTCTGACCTTCCCTTCTGCATCTGAGGCAGGGTTGGGTTTGTGTTTTAATATCAGTTTGCATTAATTGACACTGAGGAACCCCTGAGGGAGCTGGGGGTGCTCAGCCTGGAGAAAAGGAGACTCAGGGCTGCCCCCATCACTGCACAGCTCCTGAAAGGTGCCTGTGCTCAGCTGGGGCTGGGCTCTGTCTGCAGCAGCACTGACACAGCCAGAGCACACAGCCTCAAGCTGTGCCAAGGGAAATACAGGCTGGATATCAGGAAAAAGGTTTTCACTGAAAGAGTGATAAAGTTGTGGAATGGCTGCCCAGGGAGGTGGTGGAGTCCCCATCCCTGGGTGTGTTTAACAAAGCCTGGATGTGGCACTGGGTGCCAGGGTTGAGTTGAGGGGTTGGGGCTGGGTTGGACTCGATGATCCTGAAGGTCTCTTCCAACCCAGTGATTCTGTGAATTCTGTGAATTCCATCTGTAGTTTTGCACAACTGTCCCATCTTCCAGAAAGTTAGCTTAGGTCTGAAAGTCTCTGCCACCTTGCCATTGCTGATTGCTGCAGGTTTCTACCCTTTAGAAAGGGGGATATCTGTCTAATTCCTCTGTTTTTGGTCCCTTCCTGATATTAGGACAGTTGATTTTACAGAATTCCTTTTCTTTTTAGAAAGAAGATGATGTGATTGGGCTGTAAGAACCAGAAGAGATGGAGGAAGAGCTGCCCTGCTCTGAGGTGGATGAAAAAAGTGTCCTGAGGGATCTGGAGATGCCCTGCATGGAGAGCAATCCCACAGGAGACACATCTGGAGCAGAGGAGGATGCAGGAGAGGTGCCCTGTGCTGAGAGCAGCACAAAAGAGGAGGCTGCAACTGAAGGAATTGTCTTCACTGAGGGCAGCGTGGAAGGAGAGACACAGGGCAGTGCCAGTGATGGGGTAGGGGACATTCCTGGCAGTGCCAGTGACAAGGAAGGGGACATTCCTGGCAGTGGCAGTGACAGGGAAGAGGAGATTCCTGGCAGTGGCAGTGATGGGGTAGGGGACATTCCTGGAAGTGGCAGTGACAGGGAAGGGGACATTCCTGGCAGTGGCAGTGACAGGGAAAGGGACATTCCTGGCAGTGGCAGTGACAGGGAAGAGGAGATTCCTGGCAGTGGCAGTGACAGGGAAGGGGACATTCCTGGCAGTGGCAGTGATGGGGTAGGGGACATTCCTGGCAGTGCCAGTGACAAGGAAGAGGACATTCCTGGCAGTGCCAGTGGCAGTGCCAGGGAAGAGGACATTCCTGGAAGTGGCAGTGACAGGGAAGGGGACATTCCTGGCAGTGGCAATGATGGGGTAGGGGACATTCCTGGCAGTGGCAGTGACAGGGAAAGGGACATTCCTGGCAGTGGCAGTGACAGGGAAGGGGACATTGCCGTCACGGACAGCGATGGGGAAGGGGACATTGCCATCACAGATAGTGACAGGGAAGGGGAAATGCCCTGTGATGCAAAAGAAGAGGCCTCTTGCTCTGAGAGTGACGCAGAGGAAGTGCCAGACGCTGTGATCCCTGCTGCTCCCAAGAAAATCACTTCCATTTCCTCTCCCCTGCGCGCCTTCGTCCGCCTGCGCCGGCGCTACCAGGGCCTGAAGAAAAGCCGGCTGCACTTGGAGCTGCCTCGGGAAAAGTCTGCAGAGTTTGTCCACACCAGGCTGCTCCAGAGGCAGCTGTCCCTGAGCAGAACTTCCCTGTACAACCCTCCCATGGCCTTCTTTAATCAGTCTGGCTTTGAGAGCTCCCAGTACTTCACCTTTGACACGTCTGTGGAACATTACTCGGTGAAAAAGTGCAGGCGGAAAAAGAGCCGGAGGAAATCCAGGATGGTTCTGTACCCAGATAAAACAAAAAAATACCTCCCAGCAGAGGAGAAGAGCAAGGCAAAGCGCTGCCTCCTCTTGCTCATTGCCATTATGTTCTTCCAGATTCTCAATGCAATAGAGAACCTGGATGATAACCTCCAAAAATACGACGTGGATGGTTTGGAGAAAACCATGCACCGGGAAGTGTTTGGGCAGAAGGTTGCTGTGGAAAGCATTGTGGAATTACTGAAGGACTACCTGGCCACCCATGTCCACAACAAGCCTCTGGTGATCTCTCTGAACGGCCCCACGGGGGTTGGCAAGAGCCACGTTGGCTGGGTGCTGGCCAAGCACTTCCGCTCGGTCATGGACAATGACTTTGTGCTGCAGTACTTTGTGATGCACCACTGCCCCAGCGGGGTGGCTCCCCTCACCTGTGCAATAGACCTGTCCAAGAAGATTGCTGACATGGTTACCAGAGCTGAAATAGAGGAAAAGACCCCGCTGTTTATTCTGGATGAGGTGGAGCTCATGTCCCCCGTCCTGCTGGACACTCTCAGCCGATTCTTTGAACCCAATCAAACCAACGAGTTCCTCAATGCCATCTACATTTTAATCAGCAATCTGGGAGGTGATGAAATCACAAAGTTCATTACCCAGAATGCATCCACTGAGCTCCTGCAGCAGCAAAGGGGAGCTGAAGAGCTGCTGAGCATCATCCAGCCAGTGCTGGCCAGGGTGCACCCTCTGTGGAAGGCTGCAGACATCATCCCCTTCATCCTCCTGGAGAAGGCTCACGTCATAAACTGCTTCCTGGAGCAGATGAGGAGGGAGGGGCTCTATCCCGACCAGAAACACATTGAAAATTTGGCAAATCAGCTCAGTTACTACACTACAGGGGACAAGCAGTACTCCAGCATGGGCTGCAAGCAGGTTGTGGCCAAAGTCAACCTCCTGTAGGGATTTACTGCGGAGACCAAGCCCTGCTCTGGGAGTTTGCAGAGCTCTCTGCTCATGAGGAGTTTGTCTCACCAGGCTGGGCTCAAGGTGTCCTTCCTCAGCCCTGGTCCAGGCAAAGGGGTGGCAGCCTGGACAAGCTGGTCCCTGTTCTCCTCCAGAGCTTCAATTTTTTCTGATGTTCTGTGGAAAAGGAAGGGCAAAGAAGCTGGAGCCACCTCCCAGTCAGTGCAAGACTCTTCATTCCTCATTCTCATTTGGGATTCTTGTCATTAAGGAGTTTTGAGGTGGCATCAAAAGCTGCAGGACATAAATAGGGTGGAACAATCCCTGGGCCACTGCCCCTGCAGAATTTGTCACCTCCTGTGTCTCACTCTCTCCAGGCTCACAGCTCTTTGCTTCCCTTGGTCCTGGCTGGGGTGTGCAGGGCAGGGGCAGGGCTGGAGCCCTGGCCTGGAACAGTTTGTGGCTCCTGCCCCCAGATGTGCAGGCTGCCCTCCCCAGCTCCTGCATGACCACATCCTCAGAACACTTCTTGGACCTGTTCCTGAGCTGTTGCTCTTCTGAGCTCATCCCTGAGCTCACCTTTGGCACCTGCAGTGAGATTTCTGCCCTGCAGGTGTGTTTGGGCTCGCCTCAAAGGCTGCTCACCTGTGCCAGATGGTGCAGAAATAACTCTGGATTGTTTCAGGTCTGCTGGTGACACCTCATCCTCAGAGCTCTTCTGCTTTTTGCCTCTGGGGACTCTGTGGGCAGGCATTGTCTGGAAAGCCCAAAGCAGCAATGGATGGATACTGAGCAACACACACACTGGAAAAGACAGTTTGGGCTGATGGAGTGGGGATCAGGGCTTGTTCCCAGTCCTGAGAGGCCAAGGAGAGGCTTTGCCATTGAGCCCCAGGTGAGCTGTGGCCTGGGAGCAGCTTGGGAAGAGCACACAGCCATGTTTTGAGCAAAACTGAGCAGGTATTTATGGCATTGTTTTCTCAGGTTGTGGTTTTGTACAAGATTTCTACAGCTTGTTGTGAATTCCCAGACAAGAACCCCTGTGGATGTTTGCACTGGGGTTTTGATTCACCTCTCTGTAATTGTTGGTCTCCAAAGACTCTGTCACATATTCCAGCTTCCAGAGCTATTGTCAGGAATAAACCCAAACTATCCTGAATAAAAGAATTGAAAATACATTTCTTTCATTTGACTGAAATTTGGATTTCCTCCAGAACTTCCTTTCTGGAGCCATGTACCCCTGGTAAACCCAATCCCAACCTTACACAGTGCAGCAGTGCCACAAGCTGGGAGCTGCACAGCTCCTCCATCCAAGCCACCTCCTAAATCCATGTGTCCTCAAAAACCAACGTGTGGGAGCTGGGTTCCACAGCTCAGAGAGCTTAACTTAAGCAGTAAGCTGAGCTTGCTGCTAAGGCATTTGGGATGCTTTTATCCTGGATGAGAAACAGCTCAGGGACCAGGATTCCCCTCCTCCTCCAGCTGGGAGAGGGGCAGATGTTGGTTCTGATTGTTTCAACAATGTTTTGTTTGTAAAAGGGAGTTTGGTTGTGCCAGAAGTCCCTGGGTTCCCCCACCCCAGCCATCACCCTGTGCAAAAGGGGAGGGTGGCTTTAAGTGGAGCTGAGCACCTCAGAGTTTGTTTCCACCCCTCTAAATCAGGGTTCCTGGCCATTCCCTGAGCCTGAGTTTCCCCGGGTGCTCTGAGCACCTTGAAGCCCTGCTGGAGCCTTTGTGTCTCGCAAATTCCTCTCAGTGCACAGAGCTGGGGCTCAGGTTCCTCATCCCTCATCCCTCAGCTCTGCAGGTTCTGGTCAGACAGCACAGGAGTCCCCAGGCTGTGGAGAGGACTTTTCCTGCCAGAAGATAAAATGCAGGACTCAAATTCCAGCTCAAATGGCTCTCTAGGTTGTCCCAAAGGCTTCCCCAGCTGGCAGAAGCTCTCCCTGAGTCAGGACACATCTGTGTGGTGCTGGAGCAGTGGTTTGGGGCAGGCTGCTCCCTCCCTGCTGCACACCCTGTGTCTGATCCCAGTTCAGCAGCCCTGGGGTGGCTGTCACTGCTGCCTGGGACACTGCAGGTACTCTGCACCCCAGAGCCACACTGGGCTTTGGCCAAGTTGCCTTTTGCATTTGCCCTGGGGAAGGTGCAGGGTGATTCCAACAGCTCTGTAGTGGGGAGGGGGCTGTCACTGCCCAGGAGAGCAGGGATGAGGGAGAGGGGTAGGAGGGGATAGGAAATAATTCATGTTTTGAGAGCTCAGACTGTGACCCGCTGGCCACTCTGGGCTGCAGCTTTCCCAGGGCTGGTTCAGGACAGGGGTTCTGTGGGCAGGAGCTCCAAGTGCCCTGGTGTGTGAGTTTGGGAGGGTTTGTTTTATCTCATACAGTGGTTATGGATTGATCTCCCCGGGCAGGAGCTGGGCTGGGGTTCCCAGGATGTGGGATCTCAGCACCTCAGGACTGATGTGCAGAGTGGCCGAGACCACCCTTGGGGGGCTCGGGAGTCCTGGAATGTTGCCAGAAGTGTCTGGTGGCTGGACTTTGATCCTGCACGGGAGACGACACCTGTATGAGGATGGGAGGATTTCACTGGGGTAAATGGTGAAGGGATAAGTTAATTAGAGTGTGAAACACAGGGTTTAGGATTTCTGTACAGGGGGGTCTAAAGAAGTAAGATGGAGGAATTGGGGCGTGTCCTGTCCTTCTTCTTCTTCTTGGCCTCCATCTTCTGTGGTGATGTTGGCACTTTGGGATTGGTTATTACTAAAAGTGCACTGGTTAATAAGGGTAAAAGGTATTGGGGAAAATAGGTAAATATTGTATATGTAATTTTGAGTATAAAGATAGGTGACCACCCCGGGGGCTCTCAGTGTGCTCATGGCTGGCTGCTGTGCAGACCTGTCGGGCCAAGAGAAAATCTTTTAGATAAACAATTAATAAACACCGAGACCGAGAAAAGATCTGAAGTCTCTTCTCGTCCTTTGGAGCGCGGGCTGCCCAAGGCCATCCCTGAGCCTTTCCAGGTCATTAAAACAGCCGAGAAACCGACACCAGGACTCCTCTGGGAATGGATGTGCTCTGTGCCTCTCCATGGATGTGGCCCAGCCCCAGCCACAGGAAGGTGGGTGGGTGCACGTTCTGCAGGAGCTCTGGAGAACTTCAGCTGCCTCAGGGAAAAAAAAAGAGCTTTGGATTGAAATATTCCTTAAAAGGACCTAATCCCCAGCAGCCTCCCTTCATCAAAGCCTGTCTGAGGCTGCCTCCAGAGGTGGGTGCACCTGGTGGGGCCAGCCTGGCTGCCAGGCTGAGTCCTGCAGGATCTCCCTCCCCTTGGGAAGGTGTGATGGCCCAGGAGCAGAGCTCTGTCCCACAGCATCACTCCAGCCCTGCTGGGCCTGCCTGTCCCTGAGCTCCCTGGGTGCTGCCAGGGCTGTGTGCCCACCCTGCAGGACCTTGTCCTCTCTCCTGAGGCCTCTGCCCATCCCTGAGCATCTCTGATGTTGGCCCAGGGCACCTGGACCGTGTTTGCAGACAGAGGGGTGCAGAGGGATCCCATCTCCACGTGCAGCAGTGATTTGTCCCTGTGTTAGGGCAAGGAAAAGCTGCTGCCAGTCCCTGCAAGGGATTTGTTGCTTTTCCAGCTCCCATGGTTGTCACTGAACAGGTGAGGTGCCACCAGGAAAGCAGATTTTGGTCCCAGGGATGGCAGGGCTGCAGCAGAGGAGACAAGAGCAAGCACAGCCCAGGCAGGTCAGGCTGCAGCTCCTGCCAGGGTGCAGAGGGAATTTCTGCAGTGGCTTCTGAGACCTTGCAGGCCTGGAGTGAGCCCTAGAAAGGTGCAAGGAGGACAAGCACCTCCTCTTCTTGGGAAGGAGGAGGAGGGACAGGGAAATGCAGAAGTGAATGCATTACCTGTGAGCATCCTGGAGAGATGGGAGGAATTACATCCAAGGTTTTTCAAAAACAGACGTAACCATAGAATTTGGTTTCTTCTTCTCAGGGGATATTCAGAGAGTTGCTGTTAATAGTTACTGGGATGAACTGGAAAGAGTTTTCCAGAGCTGGGGAAATGAAATATTCCATAAATGGTGGGAGAGCAGAGTCAGACAGAGACAGACATGGTTTGTCTGCCCATGGAATTTGGAGGGGAAGGGGAGCTGAGAGGCACCCAAACACTGCAGGAGACAGGCCTGGGATGGAAATCATAAACTGGGGGAAAGGTCTGAAAGAAGCTGCTGCAGAGGAGGGTGTGAGTGAGCAAATGCACGTTCCAGGGTGGGGAGGGTGAAGGGCTGGAAGGAAAACAAGCCTGGGGGCATCGCAGCACTCACCCTCCACAGGAGGGATAACACCCCGGGCCAGAACGGCAAACATCCCATTCAAATGTATAAATAGGTGTGCTGCATATGCAAGGGGTGAAGTAATGCCGGGCCACGCTGCAGCAGTGTGGCACCATATTTGGGCACCTCTGGGCAGGAGGGAGGGAGAGTTGGGTGCTGTGCCCCCCCAGCATCCTACCGGGAACCAGAGAGCAGGTTGGGGAGAAGTTCCAGGTTGTCCTGGTCTAGGGCAAACTTGGGAGAAAACCTCCAAAAGGGCCCCTCCAGAAAGCAAACCCACATGGCTTCTCCCCCCAAACGGTTTGGGAAGGATTCCTTGGAGAGAAGAGGAAAGAAGCTGTTTGTTTAACAGGCACAGCACCCCCAGCACACAGAACCTGTTTGTTTAACAGGCACAGCATCCCCCAGCACACAGAATGAACAATACCAGCTGACACCACTCTGTCACTGCTCTGAAAAAGATGACAAATTCAGAAAGTCTCTCTTGGGGGTGGTCGCTCTGTTCTCAGTCCCTCCTGTGCTGGGGCAGCTGCTGCAGCCACAAGGTGCAAACTCTCGGTATTCCCAGGGCCCAGTCTGGAGCAGGTCTGAGTGATTTCAAAAAAGGGAAAGGAGAAACAGTCCAGGGAAAATTCAGATTGCTTAGCTAAACTAACTAATGAGCAGAAGCAAAAAGCAACAGCAAAGCAAAAAGCAAAAGCAGCACCATGCACTGCCCTGTCTGTGTGTCCCACCAGCCATGAGGGAATGGCTGATAAGAAACCAGAACAAAACTTTCACTCTTCAGAGCCAGTCTTGAAGGCACAGAACAGATATCCAGCATAGACAGAACACATGGATGGGGATACAAGCATCATAATGCCACCCTAGGACACAGGTGAAGCACGATAAAAGCTTTCAAACATGCAAAACACGGACAGAAAGGAGACAGCGGTGCTCGGTTCTCCCAGCCCTCCCTGGGCAGGGTGTGGAGCTGGCCCTGGAGAGGGAGGTTTATGTAAAACTTTGGGGAAATTGCTGCAGCTGTGGAAGTGCAGCTCATTTTCCTAACACTTACAACTACCCTTTTAACCCCTTTTACAATATAATAACCAAACTAACACTACAGGTTTAATGATCTATCAACTATTTTACAACAGTTTTTAACTTATTTTTAACAGTAGCACTGAGGGTGGTTTGGGCAGAGACAGAGCTCTGCTCAGGGCTCTCAGGAGCTGCCACTCTGCCTGTTCTGTGTCTCCCCTCCAGCTGGAGCTCCCCCCTGCCCAGCCCTGAGCTGCACCAGTGTAACATCATTCCTCTGTAAGAGATGTGCTCAGCTCCTAAAACATCTGCATTGGGTGAAAAGTTTCGGGCAGCTGCATCTGAGAGCTGCCAGGGTGATGAGATCAGTGATTCCCTGCTCAGATGGGTTGGTTCCAGGTGGGATGGGTGGGAGGGAAAGCAGCCAGCACTGAAACCTGAGTGTGCAGATTCATGATGTCATGAGCTAATCTGGAAAGTCCTTTGCTTCCCCTTGACACTTTCTCCTCATCAATTCAGTTTATTGGTGTATATTAGGTGTTATTTCAGGGTCTTTATGCAGAGCTGCCTCAGGGGGCTTGGAGCCACCCCCAGATGTGCCTGCAGGAGGAGCAGCCCTGCCCAGCTCAGTTTGTGCTCTCCAGTTGCAGATGTGGAGCTGATGGTCCCTCCCTGGGCAGGGTGGGATGTGACATCAGCTCTGGAGGTCACAGCAGAGCCCTCACAGCTCCCTGCAGGACACAAACAGTCCAGGATCTCCCGTGGATGCTAATTTGAGTTTTGTGCTTCCTGTGATGTCTTATCAGTTGATCCCTCAGGCTGGAATTCAGCTGCTCTAATTTTGGTAACCCGAGGAAGCCTGAGTAAGTCTGCCTGGGATTTCCCCATCCCTGCCTGCTGCAAAAAGCCTGTCCAGGAACCCAGGCCTGGGAAAAGATCACCTGGAAAACCTCCCCTGAGGTGAGTGGACATTTTTGTGGCCAGCAAGAGATATGTGAAAGAATGTAAAGCATTAATTGCAGCCAAACCTTTTGTT